>NC_057390.1:24238237-24838237 GCF_019320065.1 Cervus canadensis | reverse complement strand
TGTTATGTGTATGTTAGTCACTTAGTTGTGTCTGACTCTTGGTGACCCCATGGACTGCAGCCCACCAGGCTTCTCTGTCCATGGAATTCTCCAGGCAAAAATACTGGAGAGGGTTGCCATTCCTTCTTCAGGAGATCTTCCTGACCCAGGGATTGAACCCAGGTCTCCTGCATTGCAGGCAGATTCTTTACCGTCCGAGCCACCAGGGAAGCCCTTCTTTCTGTGTGTGTCTAGTGTCAAGTCCCCCTCCCCCTTATTAGGACAATGGTGATGACATCTAGGGGCCACCCAGATCATTCAGGATTATCTCCTCATCTAAGTATCATCAACCAAATCACATCTATAGAGACCATTTTTACAAGTAAATTAACATTCACAAGGTCCAGGGACTTTACATAGGTATCTTTCGGGAGGCCATTTTTCAGCCTTCCACACTCTCCATACCCAACCCCCCCCCCCCACATAAAATACATCATATAGCAAAAGACATGTAAAATTTAAGCGTACATGTGTACAAATTTTAGTATATTCATAAAGTTGTACAATCATCAACACTACCTGATTCCAGAACATCTGCATCAGCTTAAAAAGAAACACTCTATCAGCAGCCATTCCTCATTCTCCCTATTCTCCAACCCCTGGCAACCATTAATTTACTTTTTTGCCTGTATGATTTGCCTGTTACGGACATTTTATATGAGTGGAATTATACAATATGTGATCTTCTGTGCCTGGCTTCTTCTCCTAGCATGATGTTTTCAAGGTTCATCTGCATTGTAGCATGTATCAGTACTGCATTCCTTTTTATAGCTGAATAGTATTCCATTGTTTGGATGTACCACATTTATTTATCCCTTCATTGGTTCATGAACATTTTGGTTGTTTCCACTTATTTGCTTTTATGAATAATGGTCTTATGGACATTCATGTACATGTTTCTGTGTGGACATATGTTTTTAGGTATATGTATATGTCTGAGAGCTGGAGAGACTTTCCAACAGTCAGTTTTCCAATGTGGCTGGCACCATTTTACATTCCTACTAGCCATGTATGAAAGTTTTAATTTTTTCACATCTTTTACCAAACTTAGTATATGTCTGGATTAAAGTTACACTAGTAAGTATGAAGTGGTTTCTCATTGTGGTTTTGATTTGTATTTCCCTGATGATTAATGATGCTCAGCATCTCTGCATGTGCTTTTTGATCATTTGTATATCTTTTCTAGAGAAATGTCTATTCAGACCCTTGGCACATGTTTTAACTGGATTATTTGTCTTTTTATGCTTGGGTTTTAAGAGCTTCCCTGATAGCTCAGTTGGTAAAGAATCCACCTGCAATGCAGGAGACCCCGGTTTGGTTCCTGGGTTGGGAAGATCTGCTGAAGAACAGATAGGCTACCCACTTCAGTATTGCTGGACTTCCCTTGTGGCTCAGCTGGTAAAGAATCTGCCTGCAGTGTGGGAGACCTGGGTCCGATCCCTGGGTTGGGAAGATCCTCTGGAGAAGGTAAAAGCTACCCGCTCTAGGATTCTGGCCTGGAGAATTCCATGGACTACACAGTCCATGGGGTCACAAAGAGTCGGACACGACTGAGTAACTTTCACTTTCACTTTCTCTTTATGTATTTTAAATACAGACCCATTGTATGTTCTCCAGTTTTGTGAATTTTCTTTTCACTTTCTTTTTTTTTTATTCTTTTCACTTTCTTAATAATGTCCTTTGAAGTATCAAAGTTTTCAGTTTTGATGAAGCCTAACTTTTCTTTTGTTGCTGGTGCTTTTGATGTCATGTTTAAAAAAGCATTTCCTACTCCTATATTTCTCTGAGTTTTATAGTTTATTTTGAGTTAATTTTCATGTGTGTTGTGAGGCAGGGGCCTGGTTTCATTCTTTTGCATGTGAACATTCAGTTATCTTTGCTCCCTTGGTTTGGAAGACTGTTCCTCCCCCCAGCCAGTTATTTTGACACCCTTGTCAAAAATCAGTTGACTGTAATTGTGAGAACTTATTTCTGGACACTCAGTTCTATTCCATTTGATCTATATTATGTCTATCCTTATGCCAGTTTCGAAATCAGGAAGTGTGAGTCCTCCAGTTCTGTTGTATTTTTCCAGATTGTTTTGGCTGTTCCAGACACACAACAGATTCCTCTGACACACTTGTTGTCTGGTCACTTGCTTCCTTGCTTCCTTGAGGGACCAGCAAGCCTGTGAGAGCCTGGCTGGTCTGCAGAGTTAGGTTGAAAATCCCTTTCCCTACCCTTCAGCCTCCCTTTCAGAAGGCATTTGGCCAGTAGAGACTGGGCTGTTCTGGCTGAGTTGTCTTAGTCCAGGGCAAGGTAATAAAAGAAGGAACTTGGCGAGGTGCATCTGGCCCCTCAAGCAGGTGGTCTAAGTCCATCTAATCCTCCCCTCACCCCCGTCCCAGCTCCCCTTCCTCGTCTCTCCTCACCTGGTGGGGTCGGTGTTTGGATGGTTGTAATTCTAGTAGATTTGCTTCCAGACAACACACCAGCTCTCCTCTAGAGCTTCAGTCATTCCCAGGACTCCCCTGGCACTTCCTAGGTGTGATGCCCAGCCCCATGGTGCAGGACAGGGGACACTGGTCCTCAGGTGGGGCAGGTGCAACAGTCCGGCCTTCCTGGTGGCATCTCTGATCACTTCCGAGTGGTCTTCATGGACCCATTGGGAGTGCTGCACGAGCTGCAGGCACTGGTTTTGCTGGTGGATGAAATTATGTTCTTCCCCATAGTGCTGTGAGCCCTTGCTTTAAGGAGACAAAAAGAAGAGTCGGGGCAGGGAGGGATAAGTGGTGAATCAGAGGGAAGATTTTTCTGGAAGGCTTCAAGAGAAGCTGAGCTGATGCTGGTGCCACAGTATGGAGGACTCACAGCTTTGACCCTTTCTTCAAAATACGGCCCCAGCTGGGAGCTCTTTTTAATGCATGAAAAGTGAAAGTCTCTCAGTCATGTCCGACTCTTTGCAATCCTATGGACTATGCAGTCCATGGAATTCTCTAGGCCAGAATACTGGAGTGGGTAGCCTTTCCCTTCTCCGGGGGATCTTCCCAACCCAGGGATTGAACCCAGGTCTCCCAAATTACAGGCGGATTCTTTACCAACTGAGCTATCAGGGAAGCCCCACTTTTACTGCATAAAAATAATAAAACTGAGTCTGACTTCCTCATCTCCATGGGGTACTGGGAGTGTTTCTCCAAGGCTTCCCTGCAGGATGGGCGTGGCCTGTGACTGAACGATACTTATTAGCTCAGTGCCACCACTGCTAACTGTGAGATTCTGGACCCGTTACCCAACCTCTGTGAGCACAGCTTCCTCGTTTATTAAATAAGGATACCTCCCTTCTGGTGGTGGGAGAAGCAAGGGTTCAAATAAAAGGAAACTCTCTGTTATTATCAACTTATTGTTTGCTTTCTTTGTGGCTGTCCCTGTGTTAGAATTCAAACCAAATCAAGTGGGGTAAAGGAAGTTTCATAATCTCCAAAGTCATAAACTGGAATGTTCTGAGCATCTGCTGTGTGTTTCATTGTATGCTACTCTGCATGTATATTTTCAGTCTTTGGGGCTTGAAAGATGCCAGTTAATGCTGTTCTCTTCCCCTTACAGACTCTAAAATAGTTGAGAACTACACAGGGGAGTCAGCAGAGATAAAAATAGAGATTGTATCATAGGCAAAGCCTAGACCAACACATGGCTCAGTCCTGCAGCCAAAAAGGCACCTTCACACCTCCCCTCAACTTTTTCTGTTTCCCAATTTGAAGCCTGATGCCAAGCTGCAGAGCCTAAGGGGCAGGTGTCCTGGGGGATTGATTTCGGGCTCTGAAGATGGTAACATTGGTCCTTTGGCTGCTTCTGTGAGCCCAGGCTCCACTTCATGGGCTCTATGTAGTGCTGGCCCCAATGGAGGGTCATCAGCTCTGTTCCTCTCACCATGAAGAACTACATCCCAGGAATGCTGGTACTAGTTCTCCAAATCTGCACTCTACATACACCATGAAACTTGCTGTCAATTCCAGTTTCTTTATAGCCATTTAAAGCTCTCTGACTGTATGCAAGTGAGATAACCTAACTGTGCCTGGATTCCTCATCCGTGAATTAGGAAAGGTAATACCCAGCCCAGAGGATGTTGAAGGACTGGAGAGAAAGGACTTGGTTAGGTGACTGGCACTTAATAGGTCCCCAGAGGCTGGTTCAACACCCTAGGGAACTCAGCCTTCTATTCCAGACTCTGAGGCTTCTCCCTGTGTGTTGAGCAAGACTCTTTGGGGGCCAAATGGTCAAGGACAAAGTCTGTGGGCTGCAGTGAAGATGTGGATTAGAGAAAGATGAGGTCTCAGTAGAAGTGGGTCATTGAAAGACAAGCATTGGTGTATGGATGGGTCTGTAGACATGTATTGTCTGTGTGGCAAGATTTCAGTCCCACGTTTCAGGCCTGCTCTAGGTTGGTGGTGGAAGGTGCAGGGTTGTTAATGGGAGTGGCACTGCCCAGAGCCTCCCTTCAAACCCATATTTAGGGCTGTCTAAAAATCCTAAAAGATAATGCTGTCAAAGTGTTGCACTCAATATGCCAGCAAATTTGGAAAACTCAGCAGTGGCCACAGGACTGGAATAGGCAGTTTTCATTCCAACCCCCAAAAAAAGCAATGCCAAAGAATGCTCAAACTACTGCACAATTGCACTCATCTCACATGCTAGCAAAGTAATGCCCAAAATTCTCCAAGCCAGGCTTCAACAGTACATGAACCATGAACTTCTAGATGTTCAAGCTGGATTTAGAAAAGGCAGAGGAACCAGAGATCAAGTTGCCAACATCCGTTGGATCATCAAAAAAGCAAGAGAGTTCCAGAGAAACATCTACTTCTGCTTTATTGACTATGCCAAAGCATTTGACTATGTGGATCACAACAAACTGTGGAAGATTCTGAAAGAGATGGGAATACCAGACCACCTGACCTGCCTCCTGAGAAATCTGTATGCCGGTCAAGAAGCAACAGTTAGAACTGGACATGGAACAACAGACTGGTTCCAAATCGGGAAAGGAGTACGTCAAGGCTGTATACTGTCACCCTGCTTATTTAACTTATATGCAGAAAACATCATGAGAAATGCTGGACTGGATGAAGCACAAGCTAGAATCAAGATTGCCGGGAGAAATATCAATAACCTCAGATATGCAGATGACACCACCCTTATAGCAGAAAGCAAAGAACTAAAGAGCCTCTTGATGAAAGTGAAAGAGGAGAGTGAAAAAGTTGGCTGAAAACTCAACATTCAGAAAACTAAGATCATGGCATCCAGTCCCATCACTTCATGGCAAATAGATGGGAAACAGTGGAAACAGTGACAGACTTTATTTTGGGGGGCTCCAGAATCACTGCAGATGGTGACTGCAGCCATGAAATTAAAAGATGCTCCTTGGAAGAAAAGTTATGACCAAGCTAGACAGCATATTAAAAAGTAGAGACATTACTTTGCCAGCAAAGGTCCATCTAGTCAAAGCTATGGTTTCTCCAATAGTCATGTATAGATGTGAGAGTTGGACTATAAAGAAAGCTGAGCACAGAAGAATTGATGCTTTTGAACTGTGGTGTTGGAGAAGACTCTTGAGAGTCCCTTGGACTGCAAGGAGATCCAACTAGTCCATCCTACAGGAGATTAGCCCTGGGTGTTCATTGGAAGGACTGATGTTGAAGCTGAAACTCCAATACTTTGGCCACCTGATGGGAAGAGCTGACTCATTTGAAAAGACCCTGATGCTGGGAAAGATTGAGGGCAGGAGGAGAAGGGGACAACAGAGGATGAGATGGTTGGATGACAACACCAGCTCAGCAGACATGAGTTTGAGTAACAAGGCAAAATGGTGAAGTAAGCAATGGTTTCCCCAAGTCAGTTCAGTTCAGTTCAGTCACTCAGTCGTGTCCGACTCTTTGCGACCCCATGAACCACAGTACGCCAGGCCTCCCTGTCCATCACCAACTCTCGGAGTCTACCCAAACCCATGTCCATTAAGTCGATGATGCCATCCATCTCATCCTCTGTTGTCCCCTCCTCCTCCTGCCCTCAATCTTTCCCAGCATCAGGGTCTTTTCAAATGAGTCAGCTCTTCGCCAAAGTATTGGAGTTTCAGCCTCAACATCAGTCCTTCCAATGAACACCCAGGACTGATCTCCTTTAGGATGGACTGGTTAGATCTCTGCAGTCCAAGGGAACTCTCAAAAGTCTTCTCTAACACCACAGTTCAAAAGCATCAATTCTTTGGCGCTCAGCTTTCTTCATAGTCCAGCTCATCCATACATAACCACTGGAAAAACCATAGCCTTGACTAGATGGACCTTTGTTGGCAAAGTAATGTCTCTGCTTTTTAATCTGCTGTCTAGGTTGGTCATAATTTTCCTTCCAAGGAGCAAGCATCTTTTAATTTCATTGCTGTAATCACCATCTGCAGTGATTTTGGAGCCCAGAAAAAGAAAGTCAGCCACTGTTTCCACTGTTTCCCCATCTATTTGCCATGAAGTGATGGGACTGGATGCTATGATCTTAGTTTTCTGAATGTTGAGCTTTAAGCCAACTTTTTCACTGTCCTCTTTCACTTTCATCAAGAGACTCTAGTTCTCCTTTACTTTCTGCCATAAGGGTGGTGTCATCTGAATATCTGAGGTTATTGATATTTCTCCCGACAATCTTGATTCCAGCTTGTGCTTCCTCCAGCCCAGAGTTTCTTATGATGTACTTTGCATATAAGTTAAATAAGCAGGGTGACAGTATACAGCCTTGATGTACTCCTTTCCCGATTTGGAACCAGTCTGTTGTTCCATGTCCAGTTCTAACTGTTGCTTCTTGACCGGCATACAGGTCTCTCAAGAGGCAGGTCAGGTGGTCTGGTATTCCCATCTCTTTAAGAATTTTCCACAGGTCACCCACTTCCTTTTTCTGTGCCCCATTCTACTCTTTCACCGCCCTTCCTCCAGTCAGCTAAGATGAGTGTCTGAAAAATGAGTTCAGTCTAACACAGAGGGCAGTGGACTATGAGCTAATTCCAGTCCCCCACCTGTCATTGGGGAGCTTCCCAGGTGGCTCAGTAGTAAAGGATCTGCCTGCTAAGCGGGAGACACGGGTTCAAGCCCTGGGTCAGAAAGATCCCCTGGAAAAGGAGATGGCAACCCACTCCAATATTCTTGCCTGGGACATCCCACGGGCAGAGGTGCCTGGTGGGCTACAGTCTGTGGGGTTGCAAAGAGTCCAAAATGACTTAGCAATTAAACAACAACTTGTCATTGTACAGCCTGTGAACTGCTATTGGCTTTACATTTTTTTATTGGTTAGAAAAAATAAAAAGAAGAATATTATTTGTTGATACCTAAAAATCACATGAAAGTCCACTTTTATTGGACCATAAATAAAGATTTATTGGAACCTAGTAGCCACAACCATTTGTTTACATATTGTCTGTGGCTGCTTTCCGCAGAGTTAATTGTGACAGAGACCATAAGACTTGCAAAGTTGGGACATCCCTGGTGGTCCAGTGGCTAAGACTGCCAGTGCAGAAGGCCCAGGTTCGATCCCTGGTCAGGGAACTAGAGCCCACATACTGCCAATGAGACCCGGCATAGCCAAACCAAATATTAAAAAGACTCCTAAAGTCTAAAATATTTACCTTCTGGCTCTTCAAGAAAAAGTTCGCTGATGCCCTGCTCAGAGAAGTTAGAGATTTAATGTGTCATGTGCTCGGTGGGATTTGCTTTAGAGGAAGGGGCAGAGTGATGGAGGTCAGCAAGCCTGCAGAGGAGATGCTGGGTGGGATGCTTTCCTGATATCCTTCCAATTGGCTTGAGGGGACAGAAACATCTAGTCCTGTAGATGGGGCAGCTTCGATCCACACTGGGATGGGGGGCATGGCAATGGTGGGGTTCAGGCCTACGACTCATTCTAGTGTATAGACAGCAAATAACCTGTAGTGAGCTTCTCCCACCAGCTTCCCTGCCAGGCGGTGGCAGTGATTTTACCGGGGACGTTCACTGTCCCCGAATCCTGCACAGACCCCCGGCTGGCCTCAGCAGCACATTCACGGCTCACCTCTCTCGTCTGCAGAATTCGCCTTCTGTCAGGTGGATGCCTCCAGCGCCCTGGACCTGGCTCTGGCTGTCCTCTGTGACCTGCTCCAGCAGTGGAATCAGCTGAGCCCCGGACTCCCGGTCCTGCTGGGATGGCTGCTGGGGGAGGGTGAGGACCTCGTGGCCTGTGAGGAGAGCACACATCAGGTAATCCCCGGGGTCTCAGGCAGCCGAGGTGTGTGAGAGTGTCCTACCTATGCCCACTGGAGGCAGCACTTACAGGCTTTCGTGGGCTTGATGTAGCTTGAAAGTGTGCTTCCAGATGCTCAGATACAGAGCAGTAACCGATTAACAAAATCTCCACATGACCACAGCTGGCTGGGTGCTCCTCGGGCAGCTCTCCTGCTGAGTTAGGGGTTCCAGTGGTAAGCCTTCCCATCATTGTGGGGGAGGGGACTTCGAAAGAGGTCCTTTGGAAGTTGAGAGTTTAATTATGGAGAATGCTTATTCATCAAGATTAGAGTAACCAGGGGCTCCCCACAGTTAGGTCTGAAGCTGAAACACTTCCAGAGAATCAGGGTCCTTCCAGGGTCTCGGCTGCTAGAAGAAAACTATTAAACCCTTCCAGTTTAATAAACTGCTATTTTATTAAAATTAAAGTTATTTTTATTAACTATTATTATTAATATATTATTATATTATATCATATTATATATTATATATAATATAATATTATACATTAATATTATATAAATATATTATTATATATAATAAACTATTAATATTAATAATAACTATTACTATTAACTATAAAACTATTAAACCACTCCAAGGGGAGCAGTCAACAGATAGGGAAACTGCTGCTGCTGATGCTGCTAAGTCACATCAGTCGTGTCCAACTCTGCGACCCCATAGATGGCAGTCCACCAGGCTCCCCCATCCCTGGGATTCTCCAGGCAAGAACACTGCAGTGGGTTGCCATTTCCTTCTCCAATGCATGAAAGTGAAAAGGGAAAGTGAAGTCGCTCAGTCGTGTCCGACTCTTCACAACCTCATGGACTGCAGCCTACCAGGCTCCTCCGTCCATGGGATTTTCCAGGCAAGAGTACTGGAGTGGGGTGCCACTGCCTTCTCCGATAGGGAAACTGAGGACCCAGATAAGCAGCAAAAGCATCCTGAGAACTGAAATTCCTCTTCCCTAGTGTCTGACTCAGCTGGCCTTCTTGGCATCACCAGCAGGCCAAGAGTTCAAAAAGCAGTCTGTTTATGGGAAATTTGGAGACAAGATAAAGTGTCTACAGTAAAAATGACCTTGAAAGTCCCCAGCATTATAGAAACTGGGCTTCATCCTCAGAGAGCAGTGTCTCATGTTTGGCAATACTTAGCTCTTTGTTCTGCTGCTCACATCTCCCTTCCCGCTCCTCTCTGATTTCTAGATGCACCTTCAGGTCTAGGGCCCCCTCCTGTTTTGAGATCCCCTTTTCAGCACCAGTCCCCCAAGGTATCTTGGCTGAGAACCACAAACACATCTTTATCAAAGGTCATGTTAAGTCTGCGGGGGGAGGAATTCCTCTCCGGTGGAGAAGTACGATGAGTGAACATCGAAGGTGACCTTCAAGGCTGCAAGCGGTGTGTGTACAGGGGTGTTGACAGGCGGAAGTGCGCCCGCTGTCGGGTGGGGGAGGGGACACACTGCTTCTGCATCTGCCAGGACTCCGCTCTGGACTGGGGCTGGGTCAGCATCCCCCATAAGGCTGGGTTTTGGCTTTTTCATCTGATTCAGGTGGAAGAAGACTACCCGTTTGAAAAAACGGAAATCAACTTTTGGGCCGAGACCCTGATCTTCGTGAAATACCTCTACAAGCACCTCTTCCGCCTCCTCTGTGAGTCCAGAGGGTGTCCCCTCAGCCCGGAGATGCTCCGTCATTTTCAAAGGACTGCATCGGAGCAACGTCACCTCCTTTCCCAGCTCTTCAGAGTGCTGCCTCCCACTGCTGAGTTTTTGAAGACGGCGGAGTTCACGAGACTGCGCATTTGGGAGGAAAGGACTTTGGCTTGTCTGAGGCTGCTGGCCATTCTGGAAGGAGAGGAAAGGGAGGACACCCTAGTTCTCAGGGCTTTGGATTCTTCTACAGCAGCGAATCAGTTAACACTTCCAAGAACAGAAACAGCTTGTTGAAGGATTTGTGGGATTGGGATGGGGTGGGTTATTCCTCCACTCAATCAATAGGAAAATGTTCAACAGAAACTCCAGCATCTTCTCCCCCTTCACACCGCGCCCCCTCCCCCCATCTCCCTTCTGTGAGTCGTCTTCTGTCCCACAGAGGATTTTTTCTTCGGTTCAGTCATTCAAGGCAGCCTCGTTTATTGCAGCTACTGTAGGAAGTGAGGCTACCACAGTGAATATTGACTCTGTTCCCAGGTGCAGGCCACCTGCAGGCCTGAATTAACCTTTCTCATCCCCCAGGACCTCCAATGTCCAACCAGAGCCAGCCTGCATTTTCCTCTGAATTGACTACACAGAATTGGGTTTTAAGACATGATTCCCCACCCCACCCCCCATTTTTGGCTGGTTGTAAGAGTTGGATTAGTTAGCAAACAGCCCACTTGGTCTGAATTTCAAATTTTATTCCATTTTAGTGAAGTAAGAAATATGTTCCAAATGTTGGATCCTGGGAGAATTAAGCATTAACTTCATACAAATAATTTTGTTTTTAGTGTCTGCATGTTTAAGCCTTCAGTGACCTGCACATGCCATCCTAATTATTAAAAGAGCCATTACATGCTCCTACCCCTGACCCCCAATGTAAGAAATCATATTTTACCACCCACTGAAACCATAGCCTCTTGGCTGTTAGAAGGAACCTGGGAGGAGTCAGAATAAATGACTTATTTGATGTCTACGCTGTTTACTATCATTTTCTTGGTTGCAAAAAGATTCTTACTTAGGATCACAGAAAATATTTATCCATTTTAGTGATTTAATATACAAACCTTAGGATTTTCTGCTTTTCTAAATCCAGCCCTCCCCACTTCCTCAGACACCCAGCAGGTGTCGCTATTGCATACGTTTTGCTGCTGATTTTGTTTTTCACTGGCTTACCGTTTTTAATTTGTAATTTGAAAGTGTCACCCAAAGACAATTATCTTGAAACTCATAGCTTGGATAGGTCATAACCTCATCCACGTTAACTTCATCCTAGTTATCTGAAGAAACCATTTCAGTAAGTGTATGTACACTTGTTTCAGCTTTTAGAGTCTAAAGATTTTAAATACTTCACAGGTGAGCAACCAGTTAGAATTATTTTATTGATGTTTGAGGGTTTGATCAAGCAGTTTAGCAGGGAGAGGGTTTGGTATGATCATTTCCTACTGCAGAAAGATTTATATTTCAAATATAATTTGTTTCTTTTTGAAAGAAAACCACCTAACACTAAAAAATAGAGCCTACTAGTAAAGAGCTGTAGGAAGAGGCATGCAAAAAAGTTAATTTAGTGTCCAAAGTTTTGTCCTAAAGAGAATAGAAATTCCCTGGTGGTTTTGCACTATTCACCTCAAAATGTGTTGTGATCCTGAATTAATTACCTGGTTAGGCATCTGTGTAGCCCACACTTGATGGAAAGTTGCCAGCTTAACATTTCTTTTTGTTCTGAGAAGACATGGCTGGTGAGAAGTCAGGTAATTGTTGGTACAACATAATGATAACCATGGTAGAATAATTATGAAACTGGCTCTAATAAAGCTCAGCTCACTGGAAAAGGCCA
Organism: Cervus canadensis; assembly: GCF_019320065.1. Classification (NCBI taxonomy): domain Eukaryota; kingdom Metazoa; phylum Chordata; class Mammalia; order Artiodactyla; family Cervidae; genus Cervus; species Cervus canadensis. The sequence continues at coordinate 24,826,407 of NC_057390.1, read as the reverse complement.
GCATTCCTTTTTTCTCCATTTAAAATGAAATAAAAGCAGTTATATGATAATAAAAATATTTCTACCAGCAGGTATTCTGTACCAAAGCATGTACCATAGCATGTTTACATGCAAGCTCCAAAGTCTTCTACCCAGCTCACAAAGTGGGTGTTCTCATAGGTGTTGACTGGGAATTACCCGATTTTGATCTTGGCTGGTTGTAGCCAGCTTGGGAGTACAGGAGAGACAGATGTTTCCACTGGTTTTTGTATCTGAAATGTTGTCACTGACCTTCAGTAGCAGAGGTGGTGGCCTGGGAAATGGCTGTTTCACACTTTCCTGATGCATTCCCAGGGGCAATTCAGAATACCCCACTGTCAGAGCCATCCTCAAACTCTTGGGTTCATTTCAACAAAGAACAAAACAGGGTCAGGGTTCTTGGGTGTTCCAGGCTACAAGTCTCCACCAGGATTGCCCAGCCTTGTCTAACCATCAGTGTAGGCTGGGTGGTGAGACTAAAGCAGTCACTTCTTCTGAGGTCACTGCCCTTGGCTCCAAGCTGGAGGGTCCAAGATTTGGTGCCCTCTCAGCTCTGCATTCACCATTCTTTGGACCTTCACCCATCCAGCCATGCCCCAGAGGTCTGACTTGCTCCATTTTTTTGCTTTGTCAATTTGTTTTAATAAATAAGATGGAATATACTTGTTTATCTTTTAAACACCATAACGTAACTCATTTGCATTGGCACCTTGACAAAAGGTGTAGATTAGTAAAGCAGGAATTATGTTAGTTTTACAAGGAAACCCAGGTGCCCAAGTGATTATGTGATTTGTCTAAAACCATGTGGTTTATAAGGGAAGGAGGCTGAACTCCAGCCTTATGATTCTGATCCTAAAGTCCTTGCAGCCCTGCCTTGGCTCAAGCACCCTGGATGGGTGGAGAGTCCAGCAGTTGGCTCTGCATGCAAGCTGAACTTGAAGGAGTTGGTTTCCTGAGAGACAGGCCTAGTTCATTCCTTCCCAGGGTACTGAGAGGAGTGAGTGCAGCGGAATGTAAATAAGCACAAGGAAACACAGCCAGAAATAAGATCAACTGGGCAAGGGGGCGTGGGTCGCGGGAGCTTCTTTCCCTGGCAGGTACTGGACCTTCCAACTTAGGCCCAGTAACAGCCTAGGCTGCCAGGTGTGCGAAATCATGGGCCGGACTCCAGCCTTTCAGAGGCAGCGTCTGCGTAGACGGGAAGTGTCCTGGACCGGACCCCAGATCTGACAGCGGCTTAAGCCTCACTGGGTGCTGGGGCGGGGTGGTGTCTGCCTCGCACTCGGAGGGCACCGGTTGGCAAAATCTTATACCAATGCAGGCTTCTGGGGTGTGGGACTGGCAAGAGAAGGTAAGGCGAGCCCACTAGGCGAATCTTCGGTGCCCAGCCTTGCCTGGCTGCGGGTCGGCCTCAGCGGGAGCCCGCAACCCAGGACGAGCTAAGGCAGGGTGCAGCGCCCTAAATGGCCAGGGAGGGTCTAGGAGGGCGCGCCAGGCCAAGGTTGCGGCGGACGGGAGCCTCGGCTCGCAGCTGTACCTCGACCCCCAGGAGGACTGGGGAAAGCCGGACAGACCAGCAGACGGACAACGCGGCGGGAAGTGGCCTCCCTGCCTGCGCGGCTCTCCTGGCCTTTCCTCCCGTCCTCCCAGCCGGCTCTCCCGCCCGGGACGCCCCGCGCCACTCTGCGCCTTTGGCCCTGGCTCAAGGTCTTGTGATGTGATTAGCAAAGCCAGCGCCTTGTCCTCAGACACTCAGCCCTGCCCGGCAGGCCTCGGCATTCAAGCCCTGTTTACTGCAGTCTGGGCGGGAAGAGGGGCGGAGAAACGCGCCCAGGCTCCTCCGGGAGAGACTGCCCAGGCGGCCGCCCGCGTGGCCGCTCCCGCCCCCACCCCCACCGCATCTCCACGTGCAGTCGGGACGCAGCCACCACCCGTCAGACTCCGGCTCAGAGTCCCCGCCCCTCGGCCAGAGAGCCCTTTGCAAAGCCGCCGGGCCGCGCGGACGGTTGCAATATTCTTGCACTTTGCAATTCCCGCGCCCAGTATAAAACTGAGAGTGGGAGATAAAAGCTCCGCAATTTCGCCAAGCAGGATCGGGCGGGGAAAGACACGTTCAGGGCTGCAGAAACCCGGCCACGTTAGACGTGCTGGGGATTTCCGACAGAACAGCCCCAGAGGAGGAGAGCCGTTTCTTCCCGCCACCAACCAGCAGCACCCCTCTCGGCCGAGATCTCCATGCCGCCCCGGGCGCCCAGGCGGCCAGCCCCGCCCCGAGGCCTCTCCGTCCCCTCCCCCAGAGGAAAAAAATTGGCGGCGGCCAATGGGAGGCCAGGAAGGCTCCTGACGTCCGCCAGCGGGCGGGCAGCGTTGCCTGGAGACCCCGGCGGGGTCAGCGTTCTGTCCCCTCCCCTGGTACGCCCGCCCCGGGGCGGCCGCGCTCCGGGGGCTCTATATAGGGCGCGCGCTCGCGGGCCGCTGAGTTCCACCAGTCCGCGAGCTGCCGTCGGCTCCGCGCGGGGGGGCGGGCCGGGCACCCCGGGGCGCGGAGGAGCGCTCTAGCTTCACTCTTCTTTCCCCCCAACTCCGCACTCCCGGGCACCCTCAAACCAGTCCGCGCTGCTGCCCACGCTCCCTCTTTTCTCGCCCCCCAGCAAACTTTCGGTCCCTCCCTCGCCCCTCGCCCGTTACTCGTCGTGGCTCGGGCCCGGCCGCGCCGCCCCGAGGGCTCCTCCGGATCTCCCAGTCTGCAGCTCCGACCATTAGAGGATCCAGAAACATGTCGACCACACTTCTGTCCGCCTTCTACGATATCGACTTCTTGTGCAAGGTACGCGGGTGAGCAGGGAGCCCATCAAGTTTTCAGGCTTGGCCTTCTGTCCTCGGCTTTGGGGGTTGTCTTCCCGCTCTGACTTTTTTAGATTCGGGAAAAATCCCAGAGTTTGCACTGCTGCTCGAGCCTGGGGGCGGGGAGAAGGAGCAGTTGGGAGGAAAGGCAGAAGGGAGTCGCTGTAGCTGTTAGTTTCTCCGCGGCCGACCACAGCCACGCTGCCCGGGGCTTCCCGGACGGGGTTTGCGCCGCCCAGGCCTGCGGCCCACGGCTGAGGATCACATGTCGCGACGCAGCGCGGCCTAGGGTGGGAGAGTCCGGCTCCTCCCAATGCCAACTTGATTCTTGTGCGTGTTTAAGGGTGGAGGTTGGGCCGAATCGAGATCCGAAAAAAGGAAAAAGAATCGGAGGGCTGGTAGTGGCTACTCGGCAACTCGTCCCAACTCTTCCCTCCTCCCTTTTCATCCCTTCCCCGCTCCCCTCCTCTTGGCAGACGGAGAAATCCCTGGCCAACCTCAATCTGAACAACATGCTGGACAAGAAGGCGGTGGGGACACCCGTGGCCACCGCCCCCAGCTCGGGCTTCACGCCGGGCTTCCTCCGACGGCACTCGGCCAGCAACCTGCACGCACTCGCCCACCCCGCGCCTAGCCCCGGCAGCTGCTCGCCCAAGTTCCCGGGCGCGGCTAACGGTAGCGCGGCGGCCGGCGGCTCGGCCTCCTACGGCACCCTCAAGGAGCCGTCCGGGGGCGGTGGCACCGCCCTGCTGAACAAGGAGAACAAATTCCGGGACCGCTCGTTCAGCGAGAATGGGGAGCGCAGCCAGCACCTCCTGCACCTGCAGCAACAGCAGAAGGGGGGCGGCGGCTCCCAGATCAATTCGACGCGCTACAAAACTGAGCTGTGCCGACCCTTCGAGGAGAGTGGCACCTGCAAGTACGGCGAGAAGTGCCAGTTCGCGCACGGCTTCCACGAGCTGCGCAGCCTGACGCGACACCCCAAGTACAAGACCGAGCTGTGCCGCACCTTCCACACCATCGGCTTCTGCCCCTACGGGCCGCGCTGCCACTTCATCCACAACGCTGATGAGCGGCGACCCGCGCCGTCCGGGGGCGCCTCCGGGGACTTGCGCACCTTCAGCGCCCGCGACGCGCTGCACCTAGGCTTCCCGCGGGAACCGCGGCCCAAGCTGCACCATAGCCTCAGCTTCTCGGGCTTCCCGTCGGGCCACCACCAGCCCCCTGGGGGCCTAGAGTCGCCCCTGCTCCTAGACAGCCCCACGTCGCGCACGCCGCCGCCGCCCTCCTGCTCCTCGGCCTCGTCTTGCTCGTCGTCCGCTTCGTCCTGCTCCTCGGCCTCGGCAGCCTCCACGCCCTCCGGCGCCCCGACGTGCTGCGCCTCTGCTGCGGCGGCGGCCGCGGCCGCGCTGCTGTACGGCACCGGGGGCGCGGAGGACCTGCTCGCCCCCGGCGCGCCCTGCGCCACCTGCTCGTCGGCCTCGTGCGCCAACAACGCCTTCGCCTTCGGCCCGGAGCTGAGCAGCCTCATCACACCGCTCGCCATCCAGACCCACAACTTCGCCGCCGTGGCTGCCGCCGCCTACTATCGCAGCCAGCAGCAGCAGCAGCAGGGCCTGGTGCCCCCCGCGCAGCCCCCGGCGCCGCCCAGCGCGCCCCTCCCTGCCAGCGCCGCCGCGCCGCCCTCGCCGCCCTTCAGCTTCCAGCTGCCACGCCGCCTGTCCGAGTCGCCGGTGTTCGACGCGCCCCCCAGCCCCCCAGACTCGCTGTCGGACCGCGACAGCTACTTGAGCGGCTCCCTGAGCTCGGGCAGCCTCAGCGGCTCTGAGTCCCCCGGCCTTGACCCGGGTCGCCGCCTGCCCATCTTCAGCCGCCTCTCCATCTCCGACGACTGAGGCAAGAGGGCGCCAGTGAGGAGGAGGAAGGGAAGGCCGTTCTGGGGGTGTTGGAGGGCGCCCCTGCTTAGGGGCAGGGGGGCACAGGAGTGTGGGGGGTAACATCGGCCACAAGCAGACTGCAGGCTGTGCCGAGCACTTGGACTCGAACTTGAGTGCCGGGAGGGGCCCCCACCCCTCCCCTTTCGGTTCCCTCTTCGTTTTTTGTTTTTTTATTATTATTATTATTTTTATTATTATTACGAAGTTTCATTCTTGTTGAGCGGGAAAAAAGCCAACGAACTTTTTGTATTGATGAACAAAAGACTCACAACAGAGCAGTTGTGATGCGAATAGAACAAAAAACCAAACAACAAACTTTTTTAGGTCTCCGATGAGTTTGGGATTTTAGGAAAAATCAACCCAGCACCAGCAGCTATCAACCACCATTCCATATCTTCACTTGAAAAGCATTAGTTACAGTCCAGATGTCGGGACTCTTATCTTGAGAGAAGTTCCTAATTGTTTGTCCCAGACCAGTGTAAACAAACCAGCCAACCACCGCCTTGCTAAACCTATAAGCTTTTAGAATCCAATATTCTGCCAAGAATATGCCTTGATAGTAGACCTCAGCTCCATAGGTGTTTTGTTTTTTAACAAAGTTATATATGTCTGGAAAAAAAAAACCCTTGCATTCCAAAGTTTCATACTGGTTACTGGTTTCATTGCTACCACTTAGGGGATGTTTAATTTAGAACCATTTTGTCTGCTCTTTCTGGAAGCCTTGGGCAGAGCTTAGTTCGTAATTGTTGGGGAATAACTGCTGAATTTTTAGCTGTTTTGAGTTGATTCGCACCACTGCACCACAACTCAATATGAAAAAAACTATTTAACTTATTTATTATCTTGTGAAAAGTATACATTGAAAATTTTGTTCATACTGTATTTATCAAGTATGATGAAAAGCAATAGATATATATTCTTTTATTATGTTAAGTTATGATTGCCATTATTAATCGGCAAAATGTGGAGTGTATGTTCTTTTCACAGTAATATATGCCTTTTGTAACTTCACATGGTTATTTTATTGTAAATGAGTAAAAAAAATCTTAATTTAAGAGATTGTATGTAATATTTATTTCATTAATTTCTTTCCTTGTTTACGTAAATTTTGAAAGATTGCATGATTTCTTTACAGAAATCTATCTTGATGCTGTGGAAGTAGTTTGAGGAATATCTTATGAGTTTTTCTTAGAATGTATAATGGTTGTAGCCCATCCAACTTTAAAAGAAAAAAATGACCACATTGCAATCAGGCTTACATGTGGCATGCTTTTCTCATTCCAACTTCATAAATTAGCAAAAGATGTTTTTTGTTTGCTTATTCCACCAGTTCTACTGTGACATACTCTGCATATAAAGACATGTAGCAATAATGGGGGGGGGGGGGTAATCTCACAGTGCCTTTGGAAGGGCCAGAACTTGCCTTAAATTTTCTTCAACCAAATAAGTATTTTGTCTATTAGTGCTTGAGAGAATCTGAATGTAGGATGGGTTCAACTGCACAAAAGGAGAAGATTTTTACCACTTTTTTTTATATAGATATAAAGTGAAGAGGCCACCTCTTAGTGCTAAAATGGTATGTAGTACATGAATATGCCTTGTTTAATTACAGAAAATTCCAAAACTTGTACTATTTTTTTTCCCCGTGTGGAAAGGCAGGAATGCTTTTCTGGACAGCGGCTGAATGAGCAGTAGCTTTAGTTTGTACGTAGGTACAGTTGGAGCACTATGTATGTATGTATTGTGGACTACTTTGACAGAAGTAGGTATTTTGAATGTAACAAGGTTAAGTCAACTTGAGTTGTAATATATTTGGGGAATCAGTTCACTACAAATTGTGACTGTAAACATTGTACTGTAAATGTTTTGTAGTTTTCCCCCAATAAAACTTCTGGGAAAAAAAAAAAAGGTATTAATGTGTAAGAAAGCTTCCTTTTTTAAAATGGGGATACCTACAGAGCTTTCTAGCTTCCCACCACTGTCAGGCATTGCCCAGGTCTTAGAGAGTTGGGTGCTAGGGTTTAGAGGGCTGGCAGAGCCCGAGTTCAGAAGAGCTTGTCTCCCTATGTGTTTTAATAGCAAGTTCTTTCAGCTGAAAGAAAGTAATTTAGACTGTCAAGGGCATTAGTTTAGCTAGCTGTTCCCTTTGCTAATAAGATGCATCCCCGAGTTGGCTGACTGGTAGCAGGTCCTGGCTGGGAGGCCTGAGGGGTGTGGCCCGCCTGTGAGTCACCAAGCGATCACGTGTCCGCTGTGGCAGCTGAAGGTCTGGATTTTTTTTTTTTTTTTTTCCAATGGGACACCCGGGAAACAACTGCTTGGGTGAGGAGGGTCTTGCCAGCCCCTGGCTGAATTGGGGGTGGGAAGTTAAAGCCCAGCCTTTCTGGGCCAGAGAACCAGGGTTTGGCCTGGACTTTGGAAAGCCTGGTTGTGCTGAGGACGGAAAGAGAAGGAAGATTAAACAAGTTAAACTTATATCTGGGTAGTGTTTGTTTATGTGGACGGCTTCCTCTGGGAGTGAGCACACACGTTATTTATGCAAAAGGATTAGTGTTTGTGCTTGAGACTAATATAAGCGGCCAGAAAGCAAATTCAACCCAGGTCTGGAAAAAAGGAAGGATAAAAAAAAGCTTTCAATCTCTCTGCTGATTCTCACACAACTGAACAAAACCCAAGTATGGTTCTTTGCTACAGTTGCTTTAAAGCTTAAAAATGTGCTTCATAAAACAATTCCTGTTTTTCCTTCTCTACCCCTCACCCACCCCTAACACACACACAGTTCACTTTTTCCAAAGTAAATAAGAGCTTTAACAAAAGTTTGTTTCCTCATCTGCAGCAACTGGGTTCTATCACTCTACTCCCATCCCCTTAACCCTGTGTTCACTGGGGTCTCCTGAGTCTCACAGCTGAGTCTGGTTGGGTGGGGGTGATCAGTGGAGCCCGCCTGGCCTTGAGCAGCTGCTTCACGCTAACAGTGATTGCGCTGGTGTTAAACTGGAGCGTTTTGGTGCTGGGTGCACGCTGCCAAAGGGGATCGGGAACAATTTCAAAGTTCCAAATGCCTGGCCCCTGGCTGAAAGCTTCAGCGGTGGGGGAAGGGAAGCTTGTGGCCCTGGAGGACTGGACGGGTGAAAACCTGCGGGCTCAGAGTCCTCTTTACCATAAAGAATGTGCAATGGCAAGGAAAAGTCTAAAATGTGGTGCTATGTAGGGCCAAACTGCATTTCAAAGGCCTTGTTTCCACTTCATTCCAAAACTGATTTTCCTAAACAAGTACTTTTTGATCAACTGGAACGTTCGACTTCTTTTTGGGGTAAGCCACATTCATTTTTAAAAATCGGTTTGTTTGAAAGCCCAACTGCTAGGAGCTGATGTTTTGTATTTTAGACCCAGTGGAGCGTGCAAAGCTGCGGGGGGTGTGTGTGTGGAAGGGGGGGTCATTCAGAAATTTCCTCTTGCTGCAGATCAGTGGAGGGTATGGGGTCATTGTCTTTCTGCAGCGGCTGGAATTAACAGCAAACAAAAAACGCTCTGCTATTGCTGGATCACCCTTAGACAAGTTTCCTTGTAAATTAAGGGAACTTGAAGTAAAAACTGCAAGTAAGAACAAGCCAGGATTCCTATCACACGATGGGGAGTGGAACTAAAACTAACTCCTGTCTTATACCCAAGATAAAATTCTTTTGTAGTTAGTAGTGAAAATGAGCCCAGAGCATGATGGTGTTGAGAATGGCTCAATAGTAGCATTTCTACTAGCTGTTAAAAAACTAAAACTAAAAAAAAAAAACTAAAAAACTAAAACTATTTTTGAAGCAGCCCAATTAGTGTACATCACTTTCTAAATTATTTCTGAGACAGGCTGTATGCATGTAGATACTTCCCACCCCTCACTGTCTGAACCTACTGCTGAGTGTATGAAACGGGGGCAGTGGGGGCACACAAAAATACTATTGAGAAGGCCAAAGCTTTGCACCCACCCTTGGGAATAGATGGAGGATTGTGAGGCCTGCCATGGTTCAGGAACCCACATGAAAGGACCAGGCCTGGAGGGCCCAAGGTGGGAAGAACAAACAGGCATAGCTCTTGGCTGCAGATCTGGCTCAGTACCAGGATGCTTGGTGGTGAAATTGGCCTGGGGGGTCTCAGAAACATCCAGGCTAAATGTATGCAGACAGTAAGCCCACGAGAGAGCATTTAAACCTGGAAGGGAACTGTCTCCAGGCATTTGATCATCCTTGTGCTCTAAGTGACAAGAGTGAGGGCAGATATGGCCTCAAGAGTGTGGCAAACTCTGGCCACATCTTCTTGAAAGCAGAAGTTGGGTCCCTGCATCTTCCCTGGCCTTTGAGTTCATGGGAGCTTACACGGCCCTTGGTAAGCAGCCAGGCTTACCTTCTATCAAGAGCCTATAACTATTCTCCATTGTTGTTACATCATTGAACTGTGTTTATTCTTGTTGGCTTTCTGGGGGATGTGCAAATTTGTGGCCATCCAGGGCAGTTCCAATTTGTGCTGCAGGCAAGGCCAGGAGGAAGGGAGAAAAAAGAGGGAGGGTCAGGGAGGAGCCAGAGCCTGGCAGCTGAACATGCCTGCCCCTGGAGGAACCCTGTGGGAAGGGGGCCCCCCACCCCAGGGCAGCAAGAAGCCATAGCACCTCCAGGTCCACTGCTGCCTAGGGGGGTTCTCCTAACCTCTCCTGACAGTACTTGCTGGACCTGGAAAGTGTATGAGTGTGGATGTGTGTCTAAGGGTGTATCTGTGTGTGTGGAGGGAAGTCTTTTGAGAGGGTATCCACACGGAGGGTGTTTCTGGGTCCTTGTCTCTCTGGCTGGGCGTATACACGGGCATGCATTGCTCTATGTCAGGGGTCTGTGTCTGTGGGGGGTTGCTGTAGAATCCTGGTATATGTGGCTGCAACTGTGGGGTGAATGGATCTGTTACATTTGTGATATTTGTGAGGTATGTATGTCTGCAGGGTGTGAGAGTTGGTGAGTGGGTATGGAACTCTGTGAGTGTGGGTGTGGGTCTGGGTGTGTCTGTTGCTCTGTGTATGTGTGCATGAATGTGGGTATAGGTCTGAGCATGTCTTGCTGTGTGTGTGTAGGTATGTGTGTGTATCTGTGTGAGTGTAGGTTTCAGCGTGTCTGTTGCTCTGTGTGTGTGAATGTGGGTATGGGTTTCAATGTGTCTGTTGCTGTGTGTGTGTTCTGTTGCTTTGTGTATGTATCTGAATGTGAGTGTGGGTGGGTTTGGGTGCGCCTGTTGCTGTGAGTGGGTGTGTCTGTGTAGCTGTTTCTGTATGGGTAGGTGTGTGGGTCTGTGGGGTGTGGGGAAGGATCTTTGGGTGTTGCTGTGTTTGGATCTGGTTGTATCCGTGTGATGGAGGGGGGGTGTCTCTGTTGGGGAGTGTTAACAACACCTTCCGAGGAACAGCAGTCCTTTTTCACAGGCTCTTTCAAGTTGAAAACTGTTTTCAAAACCCGGAAATGGCAGCCAGGCTGTCACCCGCTTCCTGCAGGGCAGTGGGCAGGACAAGGCTGAGTGGAAGGGTGGCAGACAGGCCTTCAGCCTGCAGGGACCCCAGACCCACTTTATGGCCGCTCACACCTGCCAGGCACAGGCCTCCTGGGCCTGACTGCTGGGACGTATTTAGAAACAATTAATTCTCTGGTTGGCGGGGGGAGGGGCCCTTTTATTTTCATCTGTTGCAGAAATAGCTCTTGTCAGATAGAAGTTCTTGTGCCCTCTGGGGTGAGAGGCAGCACTGAAATAGAAGTAAAGATATTAAGGATTTTAGACAGACAAGAAAACTCCTGAGCTCGGCTGAAACAGAGTTTAAAATATTTCTCTAAAAATAAGCTTTGTTTTCCTTGTGGATTCCTCTGGCAGTCAGGCCCTCCTGTCAGGGTGTTTAGCTGGCCTGGGAAGCCAGGCGGAATTTTTTTAAAAAGCAAGTGTTTCCCAGCTGTGGCCTTGGAAAGTTCTCTGTTTTCCACTTATTAAACTCCTAGTTTCCGGCTAATTAAAATTATTTGCAAATACAACTCCATGGCCCCCACAATATTTGATGAAATGCAGAATTCCCAGTGACCCCTCTGCAGGAGGCCGGACCAAGCTGTGGGGTGGCCTGTGACCTCTCCACTGGGCCTGGTGCCAGTTTTATGAGGAGAGGAGACCCTTTGAAATGTAGGCCCAGGGCCTCGTCTTATCAAGTCCCACCGCCCCTGGAGTGGCTGGAGGCAGAGGCTGCTCGCACACAGCTTCTGAGCCCTGCACCACTGGAGAAGGGGCTGTAGGCCCTTGGCGACCTGCCATTTGTTCTCCTGCATCCCTGGGTGCAGAAGGGGTACACCCCAGAGGAGAGGAACTTGGCTAAGGTACATGGATAGGTAGGTGACCCTGGTTATTTCTCCCTGGCCTGGCTACTGCTGAAGCTACAGGCCGAAGTATCCACAGGATGTCTGGACTCTCAAGGTGATGCGTTGTGAAGATGGAAATCCCAGGTGCCACAGGGAAGAAGGCATATATTGCTGAGGGCCTGGGCTGGTGTGAGTCAGACAGGCTGCCAGGCTCCCTTCCACTGCCTTGGGATGCAGTCCGGGACCCTTCGTTCATCCCATGGATCATTCTTGATCGTCTGGTACCTGTCAGCATTGCAGGAACAGAGGTGAGCTGACATATGCCATTCCTGCCTTCACGGACTGTGCTTGTTTTCAAGGTTCATTTTTGTTGAATTAGCCTTCATTCTTTTGTACGACAAGATAATATTCCATCCTAGGAATAAAAGCCTTTTGTTTTTCATTCATCAGTTGATAGACATTGGAGTTGTTTTCCACCTTTTGGCTACTGTTGAATTATACTGCTGTGAACATTGATATACAAATTTTTGTGTGAACATGTTTTCAGTTCTTTTTGTTATATAGCCAGAAGTAGAATTGTGGATCATATGGTAACTCCCATTTAACTTTTTGAGGAACTGTTAACTCTGTTTTCCAAAGTGATACATTGGTTTTTCTTTCTTTCTGTGTTTGTTTGTGTTTTTGTTTTTTGTTTGTTTTTTTTTTAGTTTGGCCATGCCACACAGCATGTGAGATCTTAATTCCCCAACCAGGGATAAAATCCATGTCCCCTCCATTGGAAGTGCAGAATCTTAACCACTGGACTGCCAAGGAAGTCCCTACATTGGCTTTTATAACTCTTTTATTGTCTGTTTCCCCTACATAATGATGCATGCTATGTGGATGACCACATAAAAATACTTGTGCACTCATTCCCAAGAGTCAAGACTGAAGCCCTGTTACTGTCCCCATTTCAAAGACGAGGAAACTGAGCTCAGGGGAGTTGTCATAGGCCTGAGGCCACGCAGCTAGGAAAAGGCTGCAGCAGAATTCAAAGGAAGCTAAGCAGTGGCTCTTCACATCATCCCAGGGTACCTCTCAGACTCCTGCTTTACTCCCACACTATCTACAAATAGAAATTTCCAGGAGGCCTTCCAGAATTTCCTTCCAGGGTAGACCCTGTCCTGCCTCATCTCTACTTCTAAAACACAATGAGTTTGAGTCACCTTTGAGCTCAAAATCCTCACTCAGAGTAAAATCTAAAAATCTTACCAAGGCCTTCCAAGGTTCTTGCCTATCCCTGCCTGCCCACCCGTTAGCCCTTTCCCTTCAGGCCTTGACTCTCCCTCCCCTCAGCCTGCTCCTACCACTCAGGCTCCTTGCTGGTTCACAATCATGCTGGACCTACTCTCTGTCTCAGGACCCTCGCATATGCTGTTCCCTCTGCTACGCTCCTCACACTTCTTCAGTTTCCTGTAGTCACCTTTTCAGGGGGCCACCCAGACCACCCTGTCAACCCAACAGCCCCATCTGGCACCTCTCATCCTGCTTTATTTTTTTCCCTAGCATTTTTCATCCTCTGATGTATTATAAATGCATTTGTTTATGTCTATATGGTCCTTCCTTCTTAGACTCTAAGCTTTATGAGGGCAGGCACAGTCCCCAGGGAGAAGCCATTGAAGTGTTTTAAGCTGGGGAGTAAGACAGCCCCAGTCACATGTTAAAATGATGTCAGTTGTGTGGCAAGTAGACTAGAAAAAAAAAATGATTCCTTATAAAAACAAGTTAAAAAAAATTTATTTATTTGGCTGTGCTGGGTCTTAGCTGTGACACGAGGGATCTTTGATCTTCATTGTAGCATACAGGATCTTTAATTGTGGCATATGGGATCTAGTTCCATGACCAGGGATTGAACCCAGGCCCCCTGCATTGGGAGCACAGAGTCTTAGCCAATGGACCACAAAGGAAGTCTCTAAAAACAATTTTAATGCTAAAAAAACGTTTAAAAAACCATGCACTAGTGTAGCCCTTTCATTCCACAGATAAGAAGAGTAAGGGTAGGAGGACCCTTCTGGAGACTTCCCAATTTCTGGGTGTCTACATAACTCCTGGGAAAAGAGACCACCCAGGACACTGTCCTCCCTAGGTAGAGCTGTTGGTATTGACTCTTACCAATGCAGACCTAAAACCCTGTGGGCCGAGAGGCTCAGATCATCAGGTCTGGATATTCTGGTCATCTGGCTCCTCAGGGAGGCCCTGGAGGGTTTACAGGGTGGACATACCAGGAGTTTACTCAGCACAGCCCTGGGAACTCAAAGTTCTGCAGGGCCTGGAGTGTGAGAGGGCTCCTGGGAGGTATCACTACCCCTCTATGCGGGGTCCCAGTCTTCAGGGGTTACCGGCCAGGGCTCCCACAGACCTGGGTTCAAATCTCACCTCACAGCAACCCCCTACCTGTATAATCCTGAGCCAACTCTGAGCCTCAGTTTCCTCATCTCTGAAATGGGGATGATCATGCAGCTTCTGTTACACAAAGCCCCCAGGAGGGTCAAAATATGTAATCATCAGTGAAGTGCTTAGGAGAGGGCCCAACTCAGGGTCTCACGATGACACTGTGGGCTGGCAAGTGGAGTGGGTAGCAGAGAAGCCATCAGGTTCAAAGCCTAGCTTCGCTACTGCCTATTGTGAGATCATGACCAGTGGCTTGTCGTCCCCATTTATAAAATGTCGCACCTGTCACCCAGGGCTATCATGAAGTTCAGATGAGTCAGTCAACCCAAGCAGTAAGGACAGAAGGTAGGAAGTAGGATGTAACAGTTCGTTACTGCACTCTTGGTGTCTTGTTTTTTTTCCACACTCCATCAAATAGACACCAGTCTGAGGGGATTCAGGAAGTCTCTCTCACCTGCCACCAGCAAACCCACCCAGCCACTTGGGCCTTAAGATGAGAGTAACCACTGCCTTCCTAGATAGACCTGTGCTGCCCCATAGGCAGGCACTAGCCACATGTGGGTATGGACATTTAACTTGAAATTTAAAACTTACTTCAAAAGTCGCACCAGCCACATAGCAAGTGCTCAGCTGTTACTGGGGGCTATTGCACAGATCATTTCCATCATTGCAGAAAGTCCTGTTGGACAACACTGCTATTCTGGAATATTCTAGTAAAAGGCAAACAAGGATGGAAACTTCTATCATCTAACCCTTGAAGGGTTAGTCCTTTCCCAAAGTAATTCCTGGGATACACCCATGGTGCCCTTGGTGGATATCCCTCCCTCCACAAGCCAAGTCTCCAAAATATTCCTAAACTGCCCCTCTGTCCCATAGACTGTAAATGCCAGTGGAGGAGAGATGAAGGGACTGCTCACCCCTGGTGCCACCTCACAGCCCCACCCAGCAGCCTGGGACCCATCCCCAGAAGCACAGGCCCTCACTCCCACCCCTCCTGTTGTCCCTGTCTCCACAGCTGTGACCCCATATCCATCCAGTCACCCATGCCAGAACCTGGGGTCCTCCTTGGAGTCTTCCTCTCGCTTCCCTCCACCCCTTCCCTCAGGCTGCCTGAGCTGGAGGACTGTGCTTTCTAACCAGGCGTCTGTTCTACAGCCTCGGCAACTCAGGTGCCTCCTCATCTGGCCAGTGGGGAATCCAGCCCCCAGCTGCTCCTCCTTTCAGCCACCACCACCAGTGCCTACTTCTAAAACATCAAGGCCATTGGGCCCCTCCTGCCCTGTGACCCTGACAGGTGCCCTCACCCCCCAGCTCAAATCCAAGCTTCCAAACATGCTCTTCGAGGCTCTGCCTCAGGCCTGATGGCTCCTCACCTGGCCAGGAGCATGGATGGCCGATGATGCCTACTGCTCTTCACCACCCTGGTCTCTGCTCCCCCGGGACATCCCCCCATGTTCCCCGACTTCCTCTGCTTCAGCTGAAAATCAACCTCAGATCTAACCTCTCTCTCACTGCGTCCCCAGGGCCCCGTGTAGGCCTTTGTAGGAGCACTGAGCTCATGATCTGACACCAGCTGCTGATGGCTCTGTCTTCCTCTCTGGCCTGGAAGTTCCTTCAGAGCAAGAATGTCATGTCCCTCCTTGCACGCCCCAGCCTGGTCCCTAGAAGGGCCTCAGTGACTGTTTGTGCAACAAAACTAGCTCCTCCTGACCCATGAGAGTGGTACCATCCACTCTCATTTGACAGTTGAAGAAAATGGAGCTCAAGGGAAATGAAGACAGTTGCTCACCGCCCCAGCCCATGAATGGTGGGGCCACAGTGCCCTCCCCACCCACTTTGAGGCCCTTCAGAATGGAGGAGGGTGAGAAATAAACTGTTCCTTGGTACGCATGACCTCCCCTTGAGTTTGTCCTCTTATTCCAAACTCATGCATGCTTGTTCTGAGTATCCAAGCAGCAGACAGTGGTTTCCAATGTGTCCACATGGAAGCATTCCTCCAGAGCGTCCTCTTCAGCCCCACTCGGCACAGCTGACCACACAGTAGCTGCTTTGGGTGAGGCCTTCCAGAGACTTGATTGTGTGACTTTATCTCTACAAACTCACACACACTTCAGTTCACAAAGCGGGGTCACACTTACCACCCTGGCCATGGACCCACCCTCCTCAGTCAGTCCACCACCATCTTCTCTCATGGAAGCATGGTACCCACCCATGGTAGGAGGGAGGGCTTGGTGGCGGCCACCAAGGCCCTGCACTTTTTCACTTTTTCATGAGCAATGCAGCACAAACATGCTTACCCACAGACTTTTGGGTGAGTCTTTGCCTCAGATGAATTCGTGGAGGCAGCATTGCTGAGTTGCAGGCTAGCCCATGTGTGGAGCAGAGGTTCCCAAACATTTTGGCACCAGAGACTGGTTTCATGGAAGACAGTTTTTCCACAGATCCGGGAGGGCAATGGTTTTGGGATGATTCCCGCGCATTACTTTTATTGTGCACTTTATTCCTGTTATTATTACGTCAGCTCCATGTCAGATCATCAGGCATTAGATCTCAGAGGTTGGGGACCCCTGCAGAAGGCAATGTGCATTTAAAAGCTTGAAACCGGCCATCATAGAAACTCCCCCAACATGTCACACTACATCCCTCCCCCCCCAAACCCCCCACCCCAACTCTGAGCCTCCAAGGCCATTCCCACCCCTGTTTGTTCCCTCTGTGCCTGTACTGAGGTTTTTTGGAGTCCAGGTAACAGGGGCTGTCCCCTGGGGTCTGGTCTTTCTGTCTCTCTGTCCTGTTCTCAGTTCTTCCCATGTTGAGCCCCAACTCCCCACACCCCCAGGCTCTTGGAGAGCAGCTCAACTTTGTCCACCCCCATCCCCTGTTGAGCTGGAGCCTAAGACTAAGGCTGTCACCCAGGAGCCCCTGGCAGGCCTGGGTCAGTCCCGCTGGCTCAGGGCACCTGGGACTTGAGGGCCAGGAGGTGGGAAGACTCTCCCCCTGAACCCAGGGGGGAGGCCCCATCCGTGTGACTGTGGTTGGTGGCGGGGAGCCCGTAAAAATCCTCCCAAGACAAGAGCGTTTGCCCACTGAGGATGTGAGACTGTGGAGGAGCATCTCAGCAAGAGCATGTGGGTGAGTGTGTACGTGTGCAGAAGCGTGTGTCAGTGTGTGTGTGTGTCTCAGGGGCCGTTGTGTCAGGGGTTATGTAAGGGAGGCACTCCCTGGGGCCAACAAACCGCAGTGGTATAACCGCCGGCCAGCAGGGCCACCAGGAGGAAAGGAGGGAAAACATGAACAGCATGCTGGGCCTGTCCCTCACCCGCCACAAGCGGGCCCTGGACAGCACAGCCCTTCCAGCCCTCCATTCCCACCACCTCAAGCCCTGTGGGCTGGCCTGTGAAGGGGTGGTCATGGAGGCCAAGGAGTCCAAGGCTGGGGGTCACGGGAGCCCTACAGGAGTGAACATCCCCAGCTCTTGATCTGGGCCCAGAGGACAGACCAAAGGGTCTCCCTGGGCTCCTCCTGGCCCTGCTGTAAGGCCATGCACCCCCTACAAATAAAGTATGCTACCTTCCTTACCACCAGAGCTACTCTCTTCTTAAAGCCTTTGGGGATGCAGGGTCTCTGTGTCCCAGAGGCCTCTGTCTGGCATGGAGCCAATCCCTCTGCCCTGAGCCAGTGTGGACTCACAGTTCACCTGCTCATATCCTTGGGGTGGCCTGAAGGCCAGCTGTCTCTGCCGCTCTCTCACAGATGAACAAAGGTGCACCAGTTCCCTGCCCCCACCCCCCACCTCATCCCAAGCCCAGACGCCTGCCTTCCAGTCAACTCCCAACCTCAGCCCTTAGCACCACACCTGAGGCCCTCTCTTCCAGGAAGCCTCCCCTGACTGCTCCAGCCTAAAGTCCCCCTCTCTGCTCTGAGCTCCTGAGGTGCTTCTGGACACACAACCTGACAGCTGGCCATGCACAGATGTTCCTTCTTCTCCAGGTCATCTTAATGATAACGGCCAACACTCATGCAGCATATTCTCCACCAAACCCAGTCCCTTGAAGTTGCGCTAGCCCTAGAAGGTGGCTTTCTAACTGCCATTACGTGGTGGGGAGCACATGATGGAAGCTAGAGGTGTCACAGTACACGTGTGGGTAGACTGCTCAGCCCCAGGAAGTCAGGCTCTGACCCGGAGGACCTGCAGCCAAGACTCACCCCGGTGGCTCCAGTGGGCCGAGAGGTTCAGGGGTCCCTCGACCTTGAGGTTCTTCCCTGAGAGTCCTTTGGAGTTGCCACTGAGCTGGCTGTGTGTTCTTGTGAGTATAAAGGAGAGAGTGAGAGACAGAGAATTCTTACCAAGGTGGAAACTCAAACTACGGAGACAGGTGAGTAAAAACCAGAAAGCTAGAAAGCAAAGATGACTCAGGAGACAGCTGTGGGTCTGGCCAAAGTCAGAGACAGGGCAGGACAGCAGGAAGGAAGGGGGACCCTGGGGAGAGGGAGCGGTGGCCTAGGGCTGGCTCTCTGGCTCCCCATCCCCCTCTGGAGGAAGCATCCTGCCCGCTCGCCCTGGTCTGTGAGGTCCCAAAAACCCAGGAGAATATCTCCTTCCCTCTGTTCCCCTGTGTCAGTGGGCCCAGGGCAGTCACCCACCCTCAGAGGGTAGGAGTTGGTCAGGAACTGGAATGGCTAACCTCCCCCAGCAGGAGAGTTGTCTGCTGGGCAAGGATTAAATGAGGTAAAATATACCACACCTGGCACACAATAACACTAGAAAATGTTAGGGCCCAGCTTTCTTTCCCACCCTTGCACCATCCATGCAAACCTTCCTCTGGTCACTTGTAGAAAAGTTGGGAGTCTACAAAGGGCCTCCCTGGTGCTAGGTTCCAGGGAGGAGGGACGCAGAGAGGTGGCAACTCCCCTCTCACTCCCCTTGGGTGAGCACTGGATGAGAAGGTGCCTCTGCCTCCTTTAGCCCCTATTCATCCCCAGCCCCTTCTCCACCCAGCCTACTCCAGCCCCCGGACATTCCATAACACCATGCCTTCCAGCAGCCTTCGTGGTCCATCTGGTTTCCCAGGGCACAGATTCTGGAGCGAGCCTGACTGGTTCCCTCCCAGTTTTCCCACTTATCAGCTGTGTGAGCTTGGGCAAGTTCCTCAACTTCTCTGTGCCTCTGTTTCCTCATCTGATTGCCCTGTCCCCTGGAGGTCCAAGGGGAAGTTTTGTTTCATCAAATGAGCTTCAAGTTTCATAAAGGTAAAGGAAGCCTGCTCATTAGACCACACTGTCCTTTAAAAATCTCTCCCTCCACTTTCAGAGGGGATGATCCCATACCACAGAGACAGAAACTGAGGTTCAGAGAAAGTTCATGCCTTGCCCAAGGCCACCAGGCAAACCTGCCTCCAGTAGCTCCCTCTGCTTGCCTTGGGTTAATTGCACATCTGATTTCTAGGCTCTGAGACGGTTCCAAGAGATTCTGGCCCAAGGATGACTGGGGGTGATTAGGAAAGAGGTGAGTAAGCATTTAAAGTGCTCTAACAGACTGGACGTCACAAAGAGACCTGTTTGCAGGGGCCCAGCTCAGCTCCAACAGCATGTCTGTGAGATGGTAGAATCCACATGGCCCAAAAGTTGCCTGAGTCTGCATGTGCTGGCCAGAGAGATCTCTAAGTTATGAGTTACGAGAGCAAGGGAAGATCTCTGTTACAGCACTGCTTCTTTTCCTGTGCCTTCTGTTTAATGGGTACACATGCATGCATTTATATGCTTATATCAGCCTAACATTTTTTTCTGGCAGGTAACACAAGAAACTGTTACCTGGTTACCCTCAGATAGAGGTTGGAAAAATTGAAGGCAAGGTGGGGGAGAGTTGTTTTATTTTAAATCTTTCTCTTTTGTTTGATTTTCCTACCATGTCCATATATTATTACAGGCATACCTCAAAGATATTGTGGGTTCAGTTCCAGACCACTGCAATGAAATAAATGTCACAATAAAGCAAGTCACACAAATTTGTTTGTTTGGTTTTATTGTGGGTTCAGTTCCAGACCACTGCAATGAAATAAATGTCACAATAAAGCAAGTCACACAAATTTGTTTGTTTGGTTTCCCAGTGCGTATAAAAGTTATGTTTACACTATGCTGTGTTTAGTGTGTAGTAGCATTATGTCTAAAAAAGCAACATATATACCTTAATTTAAAAATACTTTATTTGCTTAAAAAAATGCTAGCTGTCACCTGACAATGCAGACTTGCCACAAACACTCAAATTTGTAAAACATGCAATATTGTGAAGTGCAATAAAGAAAAACACAATAAAACAAGGTATGCTTTCATTTTTTAAATGCCAACAGGTGTTATCTGAGTGCTCGGGAATAAAAGCCATTCTGCTCTTTTTCTGTAGTGCCAAAAAAAAAAAAAAGAGAGGTGAAATGTAAATGAGTAGGAGGTGTGCATGGTCTTCTTGGGTCGCGTTGCTGGAGGCAGGGCCTAGCTGGGAACAAGAAGCTAAAGGGCCCAGAGACCTCCGGAAGGGGGTGGGGGAGGGGCGCTGTCTGTTGATTCTTCTTCCCCCACAATTGGCTCAGGAGGACTTTGAGAGGCCTCAGCCAGCCCTCAAAGCTTTGAGGCCCTCTCTCCCATTTGAGCTAAACCTTCCAGAACCCAGAACACAGGCTCCTTTCTTTTTTTAAAATATTTATTTATTTATGTATGAATTTGGTTGCACCATGTCTTAGTTATGGCGTGCGGGATCTGTAGTTGTGACATGTTAGATCTAGTGCCCTGATCAGGGATCAAACCTCGGCCCCCTGCACTGGAGAGCACGGAGTCTTAGCCATTGGACCACCAGGGAAGAACCCTCTAGGTTCCTTCCTAATGAAGACAAGAACCAGGACCTCTATCTGTTTGCCTGAGGTTTGCCTGCAATTTGCATGACCTACCATTGGCTATCCTGCTTTATGAATCTCTGGTCTCAGGCTTCCCTGGGGGAGCGCCCTCTGTGGACAGGTTGCCACACCCTGCTGGCCAGTCCTGGAGGACCCGGGGATCTGCTGGGGGGTTCAGTGACCCCCTGACTCTCTCATCAGCCCTGGCCTGTGGGGCTCCTTATTTTGCAGTCACTCCTGGCCGAGTACCATGTGAGAAAGCCTGTGGCTGTGGGCTTCACTTGCCGCTGGCCACCATACCAAGCCATGACCATATCCTAGTGAGGAGAGATAGGCTTTATAGGCTTTATAGGCTAAGAAACTGAGTCCAGGTTGGTAATTGACTTGCCAAGGCCAATGGTGAGCCAGTGACTGAACAGTGCCTAAGATTCGGGCATTTCTCCATCCTGGGTACTTGACCCTCAAGAGTGGACTGATAAGAAATGAAGTTAATATGATCCTAACATTATCTGGCAAAAAAAAAAAAAAAAACCCTGCCTTAAAATTGACCCAGATGATCAGCATATGCCATTATGAAATTATGAATTAAAACAACAAGATACCACTACATACCTGTTAGAATGGCCAAAATCTGGAACACCGATAACACCAAATGCTGGCAAGGATGTGGAACATCAAGAACTATCACTATCACTAGTGAGAATGCAAAATGGCACAGCACTTAGGAAGGCAGTTTGGCAGGGCTTTTTTTATTTTTACAGAACTAAACATACTATATCTTGCAATCATGCTCCTTGATATTTACCAAATGAGCTGAAAACTATGTGCACACAACTATCTGCCCACAGATGCTTGTAGCAGCTTTATTCATAATTGCCATAACCTGGAAGTAACCAAAGTTTCCTTCAGTAGGTGAATGGATAAATAAACTCTGGTGACTCCAGACAGTGGAATATTATTCAGTGCTAAATGAAATGAATAATAAGCTAGGAAAAGACATGGAGGAACCTGAAATGTGTATTTCTAAGTGAAAGAAGCCAATCTGAAAAGGCTCTGTACTATATGATTCCAACTTGATGACATTCTGGAAAAGGCAGAACTCTGGAGACAGTAAAAAGATCAGGGAGCGTTAAAGAGGAGAGAACGATGAATAAGCAGAACACAACCACTCTGTCTGATACTATAGTAGTGGATACATGTCATGACACATTTGTCCAAACCCACAGAATGTACAACACCAAGAGTGAATCCTAATGTAAACTATGGGCTTTAATGATAATGTGGTGTCATGTAGGTTCATCAGTTGGAAAGAACATACTACACTGGTGGAAGATGTTGATAATGGGGGAGGCTCTGCGTGTGTAGGGGCCGGGGTGGGGGGTTTGGGAGGCGGGTAGTGTACGAGAACTCTCTTGTGCTCTCTATCCAATTTTGCTGTGAATCTAAAACTGTTTAAAAAAATAAAATCAATAAAAACACAAAAGTCACCCAGGAGCGAGGGTTCTAAAAGACCCTCTTTCCCACAACATCTCCCGTAAGAGGACAGTGTTTCCCCAGGGCATGCTTGGGTCCCTGCCAGCCAGGAGGTGGGTTGGGGGTGCTCAATGCCTGTGGTGGGCTTCTAGCATGGGGACTGCAGGGTGAGCAGCCCCGACTTTGCCCCTGCCACCTCCCCACATGTTTCCTGAAGGAGACTCAGAGATCCCCAGCCGTTAGCCCCCTTCTCCCCAGCTTCCTGTTTGGGCTCCAGAGAGACGTTGGGCCGTTTCTGCAGCTGAACTGGGAGCCAGTTGGGCTGGTGGGAGGGAGGACTTGCTTTGTGGGCGAGCAGGTCAGGGGGCTTTGAATCAGTTGGGGCCTCAACTGGGATACTCAAATCCTGACCTGGAGGCCCTTGAAAGGTCAGCAAGTTCAGCCCCCTCCCTCAGAGCAGGACATATTTGGGTCCTGCAGCTGAGGTCCTAAACACCACGTGGCCCCAAACAGCAGGCAGACCTTCTTTCTGGCCAGTGTGCTTTGAGGAGTCACTTTACCTGGATGAGCCCAGGCTCATCACCTGTGACCACCTACTCTGTAGAACACAGTATGACACATAGCAGCTCTTATCCCTGTGGCAGACACAGGGACCCACACTCCACACATGTCTGAAGGGAAGACACCCTGACTTGTCCCCCCTCGCACCTGTCCCAGCCTCACTGCCCTGGAACACCTGAGAGTGTCGTGCCAGCTGCAGAGCTGCCGGGGTCATGGAGAACAGATGGGACAGCCTGGCCCTCAGGAAGCCCCGGGCTGATCAGGCCAGAGCCACACACAGACAAGTGTTTTCTGAGGGAGCAGCCTGGGAAAGGCCAGGGAGACACCAAAGTGACCCTGAGGTTGCTTCAGGAAAGGCTTCCTTAGGAAAGAGCTTCTCAAGGCAGATGTTCAGTGATGAGTGGAGTTAGCCTGGGACAGACAGGGTCCATTAGCAGAGGCCCAGTGGCTGGAGAAGCCCCATGGACAGAGGAGCCTGGCGGACTGCAGTCCACAGGGACACAGAGTCAGACATGACTGAAGAGACAGCACAGAGGCAGGCAGTCAAGTATGTGACGCAGGCAAGACTGTGGTTAAAGAAGGTGCTGGGAGGGGAAGCCAGAGGTGGTTGCAACAGCCCAGCTGGCTGATCCCACTTCCCCTCCTCCAGGCATGGGGGATCTAGGACTGGAACATGGCCCTCATTGCCCTGGGGTCTCAGCAGGCTAGCAGCCCTGCAGCCCCACCTCTGCATCCACGACCATCAGGCTCTGCCTGCTCCGGCAGAGGCTCAGGCCACTGCCCCCACCCCACTTCGTGGCTCCAGAGTGGGCGTGGGGCCCTGGGGAGGCCAGACCACACACCCTCAGGGCCTGGGAGCAGGGAGAAGGGAGGATGGCTGACCCAGGCTCCTGAAGGAAAGGAAACTGCAGTCAGGGGCGCCTGTCCTTGATGAGACCAATTGCTAGCCGGAAAGCCATTGCCTCAGGCCCCCGCAGGGGTATGTTGGTAGACAGGCTTCTATTTGGAGATGCTCCAAGAGGTGCTTTTGGAGTTGAGAGCTCTGCAAGGTGAGGACTGAGTGTGGGGCGGTCTCCAGCTTCTGTTTCTCTAGGCTCAGAAGCAGCCCACATCCCACATGAAAGTGGGATTCACTTTCACCCCTCCCTGCCGCAATGTGCCCTCATAAGATGAGGACCTTCCTGGGCCAGGAGCTTGACTTCTCCATCAGACCAACAGAAGTCAGCTTTCCTTCTAAGACAGTCAGGGTCTGTGCCCCTGGCAGTTCCTGAGCCATTCTCCCCAGGTGGCACTGAGGATGTACAGAAGATCTGTGCTTCTGTCCTATGGGCGTGGAGTTCTGACCATGTGAGGCCAGACCTTCTCCCTGGGTCAGTGAGGGCCCCACAGTGAGGTGAGGCTCAGGAGGGCCTGACGGGAGGAGAGGAAGCTGGGACATGATTTGGGGAGACCACCAGGACAAAAATGAATTGGGGCACCTTATTCAAAAATTTAAACTCCAGGATGCCATCAACAAGAGTAGTAAACCAAGGAAGAAGTTCCTTCCAATCCGCAGGGACTTGCATAACTGCACAATAAAGCCAGAAGTGGGGGCACTCTGTGGAAAGAGGAAAGGAGGCTGGAACAAGGAGCAAGGGGCAGGGAGGCCTTGGGCCTCCTGGACTGCTGACACCAGGGGAAGATGGAGCTAAGTTTGTTGGACCAGATCCAGAAAGACCCTAAACACTCACATTTGAACTTGATCCTGAAGGTAAACACGAATGTTTCCTGAGCCCCCAGGGAACCAGGAGAGGCTGGACCAAGCTGGAACAGGAGGGGGCCAATGGGAATCAATTGCCCCGTAGATGATTTCCTGGAGAAGAAACGAAGGCCCAGAGAGGGACAGAGACTTGCCTAAGATCACCCAGCCAGGGGTACAGAGCCAGGTCAGAGCTCCAGCTGCCTGCAATCCTCTCAGGTTCTGTGGGGAATAAACTGAGAACGGGTGTGCAGCGTGGGAGGCCAGGTAGCGCTGGACCTCTGACGTCTGGTCCACCTAACGAGCAGGAGCACCCCTCCCCCAGAATGCTCGGTCTCCGTGAGTTCCACCCCCGACTCCCCCTCACGGCGCCTGCCTGTCCTCTTCTGGCCCTGCCTCTGTGTCTCTTGTGCTCCCCCTCTGCCAGGCCCATCCTCAGGCTTCTCCATTACCTTCCCTACCTGCCCCCAACAAAGTTGTGCCTCTCCACGCACCTGAACCTTTGACTCACCACCGCCCCCCAACCCCTACCCCCTGGTGTGCAAGCGAGTAGGTGCCCAGAACAGGGGTCTCTGCCCTTGGAAGGCAGACAAGGCTCAAAAGGTTCTTCCAGGCCCCGCCCAGAATCTACTGTTTCCCCTCCCCCCATTCAACTTGGTGCTCTGCCCCCTCTCTACCCACTCCTGCACTCCAGAACCCAGATCCTGAGACCCACTCTAGGCGTTCGGAAACCTCGCTGAGGCCTTGGTGCCCCCTGGGGCCCCAAAATCCGTTACTTCTCTGTGTTCTTTGGGAAAATGGAGAGCCTCCAAATCTGCCATGCAAATAGATGCAAAATAGATGCAAATGAAAAGTTGAGAGCCGTCTATTTAAAACCAGTCTCGGCCTTGGGCGGTAGCTTCCCTCCTTCCTGCCGTACTGGATTCACCTAAATTTGTGAGTGTTTGTCAGTGACTCTGTGTGTGTGTGAAAGAGAGAGAAAAAGTCAGAGGCAGAAACGCAGAGCCCAAGGAACAGCAGGGTGGAGATGGGCCTCTGAACCTGGGTGAAGGGGCGGGGCCTGGATGAAGGGGCGGGGCCTGGATGAAGGGGCGGGCCTTGGTGAAGAGGCGGGGCCTTGGCGGCACTTCCCTGCCCACAGGGTGGCCCTTGTCAAAGGGTGTATGTGGGGGGCGGTGGGAGATGGGAATATTGCATGTGGCTAAGTTTCTTGGGGTTCCTCAGGGTCACTGTCAAGGGTGGGGGAAGGCAGAGTCTCGAGGTGGGGCAGCGGCCTGCGGGGAGAGCTGGGGCAGAGGGGAGCCGGATGAGGCTGCCAGGGTGAGCTGGGGGGAGGGGTTCTGCTTTGAGCCTCATACAGAGGCTGTAACTCCCAAAGGAAACCTGCCCAGGCCTGGAGGCCCCCATTAGTGCCAGGCCGAGGCCATCGTACGCTCAGTGCCACTGCAGCCCTGAAGAACTCATGTGGAAGGTGAGGTCCTTGACCTCCGGGGGCCTCGGTTTCCTCATTTGTAAACACAAGTGATGGTGTGAGGAAACCGCTGTGCAATGCTGATTCGAAGCAGTCTGGGTCTGGTAAGATGATTTACAACTTGCAGAAAAAAGGAAGGTGGTAAGTCCTTCTAGAAGTCTCTATGAGAACCTTAGCAAATTTAGGAGGGACTTGGAAATAAATCCTCATCTGAAGTTCCTGAGTCTCCGTGTGGCGTCTCCTTGGGTCACATCCTCAGATCATAGGAAACAAGGGGCATATTTGCTGGGAAGAGTCCCACACAGGGAGACTCTTCAGGACTGAGTACAAGTATCAATATGGGTGAGAGTTAAAAGAAGGAAAGACATGGTCAGTAACTGGTTTGAAGAACTGGATTTGGGGTTCCCTGCTAGGTTCTTTTAAAATTTTGTATGACTTTTGGGTCAGGCAAGCCAACCTCTTGCCACTTTCTAGCTGTTTAACCTCACCCAGCCTCAGTTTTCCCATCTGTAAAATGGGGATGATCATGTCTGTCCCCAGGCTTGCAGTGGGAATGTAGTTCTGCAGGATACATAGAGAGGGTAGTCCAAGGCCACGTGGGTATTCAGCAGGGAAACCGGGGCTTCCCCCTGAGCAGAAACTGAGAGCTTTTCAGTACCATTATTACTTGAATAGAGAATTCAGTTTTTTCTAGAAAAAGACTGAGTGAGCCCTGTGTCATCCTGTCTGTGGTTCCTGCCGTGGAGAGGCTGACCACGGGCTTGGGTGTGATACAGCTGTCCCCGCCCTTTGCCTTTGGAGGACCACATGGGCTGCACGGTTGAACTTCAAAGGACGGTTCCAACAGATGCAGCCAGCTTCCTGCAGCTGTAGGCAACAGCCCACGCCAGCCTGAATCAGCCAGGGCTGAGGGAAGGGAAGCTGGGAGAGCAAGGTCCAGGACAGCCTAGAGCTAGGTCAGTCTCAGAGACTTCCTGGAGGGGGCTGACCCCCAGATCCTCCTTGGGCAAAAGAAGAGCTTGATTGGGGAGGGTGCCTCTCTTTTGTGATTTCTTTAGTGAAATAAATCCTTGTAGCCTGGGGTGTTGGGGTCTGGGAAGCATAGGTTCAGAGAGGTCTCTAGGTGGAGGAAGGACTTGGGCAAGGAGATAAGAACGCTGATAAACCAGATCACACTTGGGAATGCAACCTTCTGACCCTCCAGTCTCCAGAAACACAGAGCAGTTAGCTTCAGGCAAGTCCTCCTTTTCCAGTAAGCCCACCAAGACTGCTTTCAGCAGTGTGGCTTGCATCTGTCAAGCTACAGGAAAACCTCTTGAGTCTGTGCTGTGGGTATGGGAGAGCGCTTGGATGAGAAGAAGCTGGATTAGGGACGGGGCCAGGGTGGCTGCATGGGAAGTGATGGGGTGGGCTTGGTGAGAAGAAGCTGGGTTAGGGACGGGGCCAGGGTGGCTGCATGGGGAAGTGATGGCCAGAACAAGGGGCTTATAGGCCCTGTGCAAGGCTGGCCCACAACAGGTGGGAGGTATTTTTAGGTAGGCTCAGGTGCAGACAGAGACATTACGCCATGGCCCAACAGGTGGTTAATATTTAATCCCTTCCTTAATCATTAACTCCGTGGCTGGCTGGAGAGGAACAGGACTGTTGTCAAATCAGTAACCACAGGCTGGGAACAATGTCCGCTGAGCTCGCGGCCCCTCCTGCAGCTGGGAGTGCTGGCTGGGTGGGGTTGTCCCTGGCCATGGGGGCCCTGGTTCATCTCCTTCCAGCAGTGACCTCAGGACACAGAGAAGTTACAGGTCAGGAAGAACCCCCTCCAAGCTGGGGATTGCCCTCTGACTCCAGGCACTTACTGGTAGGGAGGGGCTGGGGGTGGGGGGGGTTGTCCATTCAGGTGTGAGGTTTCTAGACCCTGCTTCCAGACTGAGTGACCTTGGATGAGTCATGAAGCGGCCCCTCTGAGCTTCAGTTTCATCATCTGCTCACTGTGGATAAGTATTCTTATCTTAAAGGATGGTCATGAGATTTGAATGAGATATGGGTGTACAAGGAAGTACTCTGTAAGCTGAACATTGAGACAGCAAATAAGTTAGAGAAAGGGTGGATGGAAAGATACAGTCTAAGAGTTCAGAGCTGAAAGAGGAAAGCTAGTGGGCTGTAGTTTCCAGTCACCTAAATGTGTTTCTTTCAATACAGTTGGGTTTAATTCAGGTCAGGAGTGTGTACTGGGCAAGGTAGTGTCCCCTGTCCCAAGCTGGACTTTGGGGTAACTTGAAAGGAGTCAGCCTCGCCCCCAGGGAGCAAGGGTGACCAAGCTCCAAGCCTGAACCAGAGCAAGATGAACAGTGTTGGTAATGTAGGTCAGCAGGTCAGGGCTGCAGGGTCAGCAAGGAGGGGCAGCGAGAGGACAGTGGGAGCTGGAGGGTCAGAACAGGCTTCAGGGGTGAGGCGGGCGGGGGCACACCCTCAGGGATGAGTGGGAGTTGGGTGTGTAGGGGAAGGAGGGCTCCTGAGTACTTGCTCGCCTGTACCCAGAGCATTCACGCATTTAAGCAGACTGTGCAAGGACATACATGAATCACACTTGCACACCCACATATACAAATTTATTCACAGTCACCCATGGCATGTACACACATACACACACACTCACAGAGGCACACCCCCTTGGGCACGCATGCACCTCCCCTCCCTGCCTCAGCCCTGAGACCTTCCAGCTAGTTCAGCACATCTGAGCCTGGCTGACACCCACCAGAGAACTGAAGCCTTCAGGGTACATCTGAAAGCATGCTGTAAACTACCCATAAAGCAGTGTAATTTTTCATCTGTTCCCTCTTTCAGCTGAATTTTTAAGACTGAATTTCATCATTTATCTAAAGAGAAAATATGCAAAATAACTGGTCTTAAGAGTGCAATATTATATTTTTATATAGAAATAAAAATTAAATTGGGATTATTCAGCATGAAACATAATATCATATATTATTTAATTAATATAATATTGTGGGCTTCCCTGGTGGTCTAGTGGTGAAGAATCTGCCTTGCAATGCAGGGGACACTGGTTCGATCCCTGGCCTGGGAAGATCCCGCATACCATGGGGCAACTGAGCCCATTTCCCACAACTACTGAAGCCTGTGTACCCTGAAGCCAGTGCTCTGCAACAAGAGAAGTCCTACCACCACAGCTAAAGCATAGTCCCTGCTCGCCGCAGCTAGAGAAAGCTCGTGCACAACAACGAAGACCCAGAGCAGTCAAGAATAAATTAAAATATATATATATACGTATATATAATATTGTATGTACTTGTGTGCTAAGTCGCTTCAGTTGTGTCTGACTCTTTGTGACCCTATGGACCGTAGCCTGCCAGGCTTCTCTGTCCATTGGATTCTCCAGGCAAGAATACTTGAGTGGGTTGCCATGCCCTACTCCAGGGGATCTTCCCAACCCAAGGATCAAACCTGCATCTCTTACATCTCCTGCATTGGCAGGCAGGTTCTTACTGTATATTAATATACAATATGTGTATTGTAGCAAATATTTCTATAAATTATCACAAGCTCTGTTATTGTCACTGCCTCTTCAAATTGGGAATCAAGTTCATAAAAAAAAAAATTTTTTTTTCTGGTCATGCCACATGGCTTGTGGGATCTTAGTTCCCTAACCAGGGTTGATCCCAGGCCCTCTGCAGTGGAAACCTGGAGTCCTAACCACTGGACTGCCAGGGAAGTCCCATAGAAAAAAATTGTTTTAAAAAAGAGGTACAGCTAGAGTCTCATGTGGATATGGGGGAGATGCAAGACAGAAAGCCTAGAGTCGACATGGGCATCTGGACACATCCACCAGCTGGGACAGGAGACCAGCAGGACAAGGACAAAGGGACTAACTAGACAGCGGCAGGTCTAGGGGAAGCAGACACAGCTTCTTAGAGGAGGTGGGTATGGACTGGCCTTTAGGAAAGAAGGACTGGAGGAGCAGAGAGAGGTCCCGGGGGCTACTGGGACCCCCAGGAGCCTCATTGTCAGCCCCGCTCTGGCTGTGCCATCCACATCCCATGCTCAGGCTGGGACCAGGCCCCCATAGCCAAAAAGAAGTCAGGCAGAGACTCCTTGGAATTGGCCGTAGGGATAATAGGAATAGAATTCTGTCCTTCCCTCAGGACTGTGTAGGAGTCTGGGGTAAAGGTCCTTCACTGAGCTCTCTAAGCGCATCCTAAGACTCCTGTGGGAAGCCAGTCCTGCATGTTCTCTGCCCCAAGGAGCTTCTATAGTGCAGTGTAGCCAAGGAGGGGGCCCTAATGGCTAGGGTCGGGCCACTGGTGGTTTACAGCTCAGGCTCTGGATCCAAACAACCGGAACCTAAATTCTGCCTCTGTCCCTTTCCAGCTGTGTGACCTTGGGCCTGCTACCTGACTTCTCTATGCTTCAGTTTCTTGTCCACAACATGGGGATGATAATAGTAAAGTACTTGATACTCATGGTTGTTGTGAGGGTTGAATGAGACACAGGGCCTTACCTGTGCCTGGGGCATGGTAAGTGCTAAATCCGTTTAAAGGAGAATTAGTTTCTGAGTCGCATATTCAGGAAAGCTTCCTGGAGGAGTAAACATTCCAGCTGGTCTTTTAGGGACCAGCAGGGTTGCCATAGATCTAGGTGAGGGAAAGGTGTTGCTTTCCTAAGGAGGGGCTGGAGTAAGCAGAAGCCAAAAAGGACATGGCATGTTTGGGGACCATGAGGAATTTTGTGTGGCCATATCCACTGCCTGGAGGATGGACATGGGAGTGGTGGGTGGGGTTGGGAGTGGTCAGGGAAGGTTTGGAATGTCCAGCTATCCTGGAGCAATGGGAACTCAAGAAGGCCGGTAAGTGAGATCCTGACAACACTTAAGGCTGAGTTCTGGCAGCAAAGATCAGGTTTTGTTGCCAGGGAGAAACCCAGGCAGGAGGACTTCTGGGGGCAGGAGCCCTGAAGGAGGCAGGTCTCAAGGCCCTGGGCTTGGGTGACTTGGGAGGATGGCCTGAGACCTCTGGGGACGTGGGGGTGCTGAATCTTCATCTGTGTGTCTTTCACCCTGCTTAGACTCAAAGTATAAGTTTGAGTCCTTGGAACTCCATCGCAGAAGCCTTTGGGCACGTTCTCTGAAGCTCTTACAGTTCCTGCATTCTATAGTTCTGGCCCAGATACCTTGGGCAAGTCACAGCATCTGTCTTGCTTCCATTTTCCCATCTGTCATGTGAGTATAGGTATTCCCGTCCACCCTGGGATATAGAAGCCCCAGGGGGATGCTTTGCTGCTTTTCTGGCCAAGGTCAGGCAGGCAAGAAGGTTCAGGGCAGTGTAAGACCCAGGCCACAGCTTCCCCTCTGTCTTGCTGGGGTGGCCCCTCAGCTTATCTGCGTCAGGGCAGATGGACGAGGAGGAGATACTCCTTCAGGCAGCCAGATAGTGTGAGGGAGTGATAAAGGGCACAGGCCCAGAAACCGACTTAGAGAGGGTGGGACAGTGAGACTGTCGCTTCCCTGACCCCTTGCCCCACCCCCATGCACCCTCCAGGTCAGCTGGGTACAGCCCAGTCTTCCACCATGCCCCCCACCCTCCCATCCCTACCATGGGGCAGGAGGAGGGAGAAGAGGCCATAGGAACTGACTTTGAAGGTTGTTGGTGGCCTTTGGACACTGTCTCAGGGGACCAATGGGGGCAGAGGTCAGACTATGAGGGAAAGAGAGGGTGACCACCCTGTCCTTCCCAGTTTTAACACTGAAAGCCCATCCTCAGAAAGCCCTCAGTCCTGAGCAAATCAAGATGGTTTGCCTGGGACTGTCCAACTTTTTAAACTGAAAGTCTCCCCAGTCCCAGGGAAACCAAGACAGTTGGTCACCCTAGTAGAAGAGAGTAAGTCTTAGCAAGAGTGACTAGGATGCGGAAGCAGACAGCTCTTTTTCATATACTTCTGTATATATTACGGTGTGCTCACCACCAAAAATTTCATTTCCATCTGTCACCATACACTTGATCCCCTTTTCCATTTTTCCCTCCCTTCTCCCTCCACTCCTTTCCCTATGGGAACCACTGTTGGGTTCTCTGTATCTATGTGTTTATTTCTCTTTGGTTTGTTCATTTACTTTGCTTATTTGTTTGTTTTTTATATTCCACATGTGAACGAAATCATATGGTGTTTGTCTTTCTCTGCATGACTTATTTCACTTAGCATAATAAGTGAAAGGTCCATCCATGGTCCATCTCAAGGTCCATCCATGTTATCACAAGCAGCAAGATTTCACTGTTTATGGCTGAGTAGTATTCCACTATGTGTGTGTGTGTGTGTGTGTGTGTGTGTGTGTATCTTCTTTATCCACATCTTCTTTATCCATTCATTTGTTGATGGGCACTGAGGTTGCCTTCATATCTTGGCTATGTAAATAATGGTGCAATGAACATAGGGGTGCATATATCTTTTTGAATTAGTGTTTTCGTATTCTTTGGTTATATGCCCAGAAGTAGGATAGCTGGATCATATGATAGTTCTATTCTTAATTCTTTGAGGAATCTCCCTCATGTTTTCCATAGTGGCTGCACCAATTTATATTCCCACCAACAATACAGGAGTGTATTTACATTCTCCACATCCTCACCAACACTATTTCTTTCTGTAGCCCCACTTAGTAACCGTGCCTACCTGTCCTCGGTACACGCCCTGGGTGAGGGAACCACTCAGGTTGTATTTCCAGTGGAGGGATCTGGAAGTCTGGAGCTGCTTCATTAGAGGGCTTCTTTGCCAGGCTGAGGCTAGGAGGGAGGGGTGGACACTTCATGTGAGAATCTTTGATGTTGGCTGCTCTGCCCACCAGGAGCCTTCAGAGATAGAGAAGGGGCTTGGGATGGGTTGCGTTTGGCGCTCTGGTCAGTGAGATGTTACAATACTGCAGAGGGAACCAGCAGCCAGATCTCTGGGATCAGAAATTGCTGAAAATCAAAGTTAGGGTGCCTGCCTGGCTTTGGGGGTCCAGTCACAATGCTCTGCTCAGAGCCTCTCCTCCTGCCTATCTCTCAGGCTCTCTCACTTGGCCCGGTCCTGTGTGGGCCTCTGAGATTCAAGCAGGTTCTGGAGACAGGCCAGGAAAACTGTTGGGGGCATGGGAGGACAGTCAGAATCTCCTCCCAAGAGAGGACTCGGAACCGGACAGGGGTGTCAGAAGGGCGGTTTTCTGCTGCCTTCAGTTCAGGTTGAGGCCTCTCTGCCTCCCTGCCTCGGGGCTTGGTTTTATCTCATACTCACCTGCAATGCGGGAGATGCAGGTTTGATCCCTGGGTTGGGAAGATCCCCTGGAGGAGGACATGGCAACCCACTCCACTATTCTTGCCTGGAGAATCCCATGGACAGAGAAGTCTGGCGGGCTATGGTCCATGGGATCTCAAAGAGTCAGACATGACTGAGAGACTAATACTTTCACTTCACTGTCACGCTGGAAAAAGGATAGACTTTCCATTTTCCAACTTGGGACTTAGAGATCCCAGAGACCCTTGTCCCCAGCACCTCTGTCCTCAGAGCAACACTGGCTGGTCAACATGTGGCTAAAGCCTGATGGGGCTGATGAGATCAGGGCGTGGGAGACACAACAGGGCACCTGAAGAGAAAGGCCTAGGACTATCTGTGGGGAGATGGGCGAAAGGGATGGGAGAGGAAAATGGCGCCCAAAGAATCCCATAAGACATCTCCCTGTCTACTGGCTCAGCTAGAGAAGATTCTGAGACACTTCATGGGCCCTGGGGAAGTGTCTGAACGAGATACCCACAGAACAACTATTTCTAGACTTGATGGAAAATCTACACCACTTCTCCTTCTGAGGATCCCTGAGTTGGTTGGGTGGGTGAGGTCTGTTAGCGAAGTCAGCTGTGGTCTTCCTTTTGACATCAAGGTTGGCAAATAGGCCAAACTGAGCTGACTGTGTCCTAACTCTAGGCTTGCTTGCTTCCAGAAAGTTGTCTTCCCTGCCTCTCTGCTCCCTCAGCCCCACCAGAGGTGAGGGCCTTCTCAGAGCTCATTTCGTTTTACCTGTATCAGGCCCTATTGCTTTCACTATATTCACTTATCCAGCACCTTTCTGAGTTGTGGTCCCTGTCTGGTCCCCTCTGAGCCCCTAGCGGCTCCCAGAAAGTATCTCAGCACATGTCTGGAAGCTTAACGTGTAGTGGGGCATGGGAGCCCCCCAACAGTGACCATGAAATTCCAGACAGGCGAGGGGCCTGGGGAGAGGAGCTGGTAAGGGAACTGGAGGAAGGGTCCAGAGACCAGGCTAGGTTTCCTGGCGGGGGAGAGAGATGGCGGAAGTCTCAGGGTGGGCCTGTTCTGGGGCCCTTTGTGTCTCAGACTCAGCCTTCTCCGCCTCCCACACCGACTCAGCCACGAGGCCAAACTGTGTGAACAAATGGTACCAATGGTCCAGGGGCCAGGACGGAATCCCCCCAGACAGGCTGGCCAAAGGGTCCCTAGGCTGACTTCCTTGGTCCGCAGGGAGCCCCAGGGAAGGGGGCCGAGGGGCTGAAGGGAGAGGCTGGGGGCAGGGCTACCATGGGGGGTGGGGCCGAGGGGAGAGGTGCTGAGGGCAGGGGAGCCAGGCCTGGTTGGCCTTTGAAGGGTAGGCCTTCCTGAGGTGGACACTTTAATCGCCCCCAATTAAACCATTGCCGGAAGCTTTTAACAGCCCCATACGGCCTTTCAAGGACTGCCCTTTTGTTAGACGGCCAAGCTGTTATGTAAAAGGAGAGCAGGCTGGGGGCCTCTGACCACTCACCCCAGGCCCCAAGGCCAGCCAGCCCCAAACTCAGGCCAGCCTCTGTTGGGTCTGCTTCTTTGCGAATCAAAGGCTGAGGAACCTGCTTTGATCTGGGGGAAACCCAGCCCTTCCCTGGCTCCCCAGAGTCAGTTCCCTCACTGAGGGTGTGGATCCTTCAAGGAAGGCTTCACCTACACAGTTTCCAGGTCTGGGGCCAGCCAGGCTGATCCCTGGGATCTTGGGAGTCTGCCCCTCGCTTCAAGAAGCAGGTCCACTGAGGTGGTGAAAAATTTCACTGCTCCTACTGCCTGCCTCGGGCAAGGAAACCCTCGCCCCACCTTCTCCAGCTGCTCTAGGGTCTTCTAGCCCTGGTGACAGGGTGTAGTCATCAAATGAGTGTCCTCTGGGACCCTGTCAGAAATGCAGACTTTCAGGCCCCACTCCTTTCAGACCTACTGGATCAGAATCTGGTTTTAAACAACTCCCCCAGGTGAAGTTTGAGAAATCCTGCTCTAGTATTTCATCCCCTCTCTGCATTTCCTCTCCCACTCCCCCCACCTCTGCCCCAAAAGCAAGATTAAGTGTAGAAATGATACTAGCCATGATAAGTTATGGACAATATAGCCCTCCGCTTTGCAGACTCTACAACATATACTTTCTAGAAAGTCAACAACAAAGCCCTTCTTGTCAATAGCAGTTTCTGGAGGACCCCAGATGGCAGGCTTCCATTTGGTCATTTGGTTAACATCAAAACCCTCCATCCTGACTTCCACACCTGCTCCTTCATTTCATTCTCAGAACTACCCGAGGAAAAGAAGACAAGCACCCCCATTATACAGAAGAGGAAACTGAAGCTCAGGAAGATTTGTGAATAGACTGGAGGTACTGGTGAAGTTGAGGGGGTGGGTAACCTAGAAAACCCTCCTCGGTCTCCCTGCTGTTAGGTCCAGCAGGGCTGCCATCCACAGCTATGTGGTGTGTGCAGGAGCTAAGGTCCATTTCCCACTTCACTCCCCAAAAGTGTCCTGGGGGTGGGCAGGGCCCCCTGTGTGGGAGGAAGCCAAGCCTCTTTCTGTTACAGAAAAGCCTGCTACAGGCAAGGAAAAGCCTGGAGCTTCCAGAATTCCCCAATTCCTACCTCTTCCCCTTCCTCCTCACAAAAGCTGCTGGTCATCCAGCATCTATGGCATGCATGCCAGTGTTCAGGCTTAGCGCTTTCTCTTTCACCATCCCACTTAGTCCCTGGGACAAACCTCCACCGCATTCTTCTGGATAAGACTCAATTCTTCTGCTTCTTTCCTTGAAGTTGATTCCTTGAAAACCAAACAAGGCCAGAATAATCAGATCCTGTTGGGACAAAGGTCTCCCACTGCCCACCCTGGATGAACAGCCTGGCTCAGCCTGGGGAATGACAGCAGGGGCTGGTTTAGAAGAATTTCTTCAACATTCTCAGATGCTGAAACTTCAGTCCCATCTGGGGCAAGTCTTGAGTACCTAGGGATACAAAGAGGCTAAAATTCACCTCGTTTTCCCACCAAGATTCTACAGCAAGCACAGCACTTAGAGAAGGACGGCAATCTGTAGAGGCAGATGGTGTGTTTAGAGCTCCATGGGTTTGAGCGTCATCAACAGGAGGCAGCCTGGTGGTGTCTTTTGGAGCTAACTTCTGTGAAGGATCAAAAAGTAAAAATTTTAGGCTGTTCTCCATCACAAGTCTGCCATTGTAGTGTGAAAATAACTGTCGACAACGTCTAAACAAATGGGTGTTCCTGAGCTCCAATGAAATTTTATTAATGGACACTGAAATGTTAATTTCATGTGCCAAAATGTTATTCTTCTTTGGATTTTTTTTCCCCCTAATCATGTAAAAATCATTCTTAGCTCTTAATTTGCACAAAAGGAGACAGTGGGCAGAGTGTGGCCTTCAGGGTCATAGTTTGCTGGCTCCTGGTTTAGAGCAAAGGTTTTGAGGTCAGTCATCAGTCTTGGATTCAAGTCCTGGTTATTTCACTAACCGACTGTGTAACTTGGGAAAAGTCACTGAACCTCGCTGAGCATGCTTCCTCCCTGTCAAAGGGAGATGGTGGAGCCTGTCTTTCAGGGAGAGCACCTACTGACCTCAGTGACTGACATGTGGCAGGCACACCCTCAATGTGAGCGATGAACACTGCAGCAGACTGGTTGGAGGTCAGTGGCAGGGGGCTCTGAGGTTGGAGAGCTCAGGGGGCCCTTCTGGGAGGGAGGAGGTTTGGGGTAAACTGGGCCGGAAATGATTTGAGAGGTGTGGTGACAGCGGAGGGGATGGTTGAGAGGTCAAGCCAAAGAAACTGACTTCAACATTATTAAAAAGTCTACAAATAACAAATGCTGGAGAGGGTGTGGAGAATAAGGAACCCTCCCAAACTGTTGGGAACATAAACTGGTGGTAGACATTATGGAGGACAGTATAGAGGTTCCTTAAAAAACTCAAAATAGAGTTGCCACGTGATTCAGCAGTCCTACTCCTGCGTATATATTCAGAGAAAAGTAAAAGTTTAAGATAATGCACCCCCAATGTTCATAGCAGCACTATTCACAATACCGAAGACTTGGAAGCAATCTGAATGTCCACTGACAGAGAAATGGCTAAAGAAGATGTGGTATATATACACAATGGAATACTACTCAGCTGTTAAAAATGAAATAATGCTATTTGCAGCAACATGGATGGACCTAGAGATTGTCATATTAAGTGAAGTGAGTCAGAAGGAGAAAGGCATATACCATGTGATATCACTTATATGTAGAATCTAAAATATGAACTTATTTGCAGAACAGACTCACAGACATAGAAAACCGACTTACGGACCAAGGAGGAAAGAGGGTGGGGAAGAATAAGCTAGGAGTTTGGGATTAGCAGATACAAACTTCTATATATAAAATAGATAAACAAAGCCCTACTGTATAGCACAGGGAACTATATTGAATATCCTGTAGTAAATCATAATGAAAAAGAATATGTAAAAAAGAAAAAAAAAAGGAATTGGCTTCAATCCTAGGGTCTGGGATGGCCACTGAAGGCCCTGGAAAGGGAATCCTTCAAAGTAGGGTCAAGGGACTTCCCTGGTGGCTAAGACGCTGAGCTCTCAGGAGTGGGCCTGGGTTTGATCCCTGGTCAGGGAACTAGATCCCACATGCTGTAACTAAGACCTGGCGCAGCCAAATAAATAAATATTAGAAGAAAAAAAAAAGTGGGGCCAAGGGGAGGCCCATCTGCAGGGATTGCTCTGGCCTGGGGCAGGGGGTGGTGTGTGTGTGGGGTGGGGGAAAGGTAAAGAAAGGAGGAAGCCTGTAGGGGAAACACCAGGGACGTGTGATAAGGTTACTACTGAGTCCAGGTGAGTGGGAGCTGTGGGGTGGAGGGGAGGGGGTTATCAAGGGAGTGTCAAGGATCAATTGGTGGTAACATAGCCAGGTGTTGTGTTTCATTTTTAGTTACCTGTGGGTACTAATTAGCCCCCTTTCTTGACTGCAAGCTCATCTCCAGGTTAATAATTTGGACTGCCTTTTGTTTTTGCTGACCTGGCAGTCTTCCTTCCCCTCCCCCACCCCACCCCCACGTGATATTGTAGATGCCAGTCCCTTTGTTCCTCCACCCTGAGCCACTGAGCAGGGGAGGAGGAGGTGCCCGAACAACGTGGAACCGTGGCGAGTCCTTCCCTGAGATTCTGTTCCTTTGGGATCAGAATATAAGTCCCCCTCTGGTGGAGGGAGCATCGGGACATGAAATGCAGACGGGGTCAGCAGCTGCACGCCCCTTCACAGGAAAGACGCTGAACCCAACAGGAAGCAGAGCGAGAGGGGAGGCGAGGTCCTTGGAGGGACTCGGTTCTGCCCTTTGTGCCGTGGCTT
Organism: Cervus canadensis; assembly: GCF_019320065.1. Taxonomy (NCBI): domain Eukaryota; kingdom Metazoa; phylum Chordata; class Mammalia; order Artiodactyla; family Cervidae; genus Cervus; species Cervus canadensis. The sequence goes on along the minus strand of NC_057390.1, from coordinate 24,788,037 downwards.
TAGTGATTCAGTTCTTCCCCTGATTGTAGGAGATATCCTGAATCCTTTGAAGAAACTCTTTTTCTGAAACTAGTTTGAGATTCTATCACTTGCAAATGAAGGGAATTACCAACCAAATCCATCCTCGAAGCTTTCCTACTCAGAGTTTGTTGTGCTTCTGCTGCGTGCAGGCGCCTGGTAAAGTGCCTTATATCCATTACTTAATATAATCCTCAGTTATGCTGTGAGCCATTGGGTATTATTACCTCCACTTTAGAGATGATAGAACTGGGGCTCCTCCGTTTCACTTGACATTTAAATGGGGTGCACCTCAGGTCTTTGGCCTGGCCCTCTGACTGTCATAGATTACTCTCTCCCAGGCAATCTTATCCATTCCTATGCTGATTCCATTTCTACAATTTCCAATTCTCAATCTAGACCTCTCTTTTAAACTCAAGTCTGAAATATCCAGCTTCTACTTGATATAGGTATTTCAAACAAAGATCTCTAAAACTAGACTTCTGTTATGCCCCCTGCCATGCAATCTGCCCCCGCTCTGGGGCTTCTTTTCTCAGTAACTAATCCTACCCTTCGCCGAGTTTCCCAGGTCAGACCCTGAGCATTATCCTTCTGAGTGAGTCTGTTTCCCGGAAAGCGTGGCTATAACAACTCGACACCATCTCCTTTGACCTTCATAGTCACCCTATTACCAATCCCTATTGTACCCACTCCCTAAGCATGTCGTGACTCTGCCCACATCTCTGTTAGCCCAACCACAACCCCCTCTCCCTTGAAAGATAGTCTGCTCCTTGGTCTCTCTGATTCCATTCCAAGCCATTATCCATTGACCTGCTGGACACATTTTTGAAAGCACTCTAACTGTATCCCCCACTCCTTAAAACTACCCAATGGTTCTAGTCCAAAGTCTTTTCCAAGGTCTATGTGGTCCCACCAGATCTAGATCTTTCTATTCTTCAACCTCATCTTGAACCTCTCTTTGGCTCATTCACTATAGGCTCCCTTCAGTAGGAGAACCAAAGTCTTCTGATCTCAGGGCCTTTGCACTTGTTATTTCTGCCGTCTGTACAGTGTTCTTTCCCTCTTCCTTCCCAGCTCTTGTTTTTCATTCCTCAATATCCTCCAGGTCCTGGCTCAAGCCTCAGAAATACAGTCTCTCGAGCCCTCCATGAAATACCATTCCACAGCACCTTCACTCTCTGTCAGTCAGTCAGTGAAGTTGCTTAGTCATGTCCGACTCTTTGCAATCCCAGGGACTGTAGCCCACCAGACTCCTCCGTCCATGGAATTTTCCAGGCAAGAGTACTGGAGTGGGTTGCCATTTCCTTCTCCAGGGGATCTTCCCGACCCGGGGATCGAACCCAGGTTTCCTGCACTGCAGGCAGATGCCTTACCATCTGAGCTACCAGGGAAGCTCTCTGTAGCACTCCATAATTATGTTACTGTATATACATTTAACATTTGTCTTCCTTGACAGACTATGATTCTCTGATCTCAGGGATTGGATCTGTCTTTTTCATTGTACCTGCAGCACCCTGTACAGTGTCAGGCACAGAAATATTTGCTGAATGAATGAGTGATAGAGGCTTGTGACTTGGGACTCACTGCTAGTAATGGAGGAGACTGGATGTCAACACCAAGTCTCCAGTGCTGCTGAATTGGACTCAACTTCTTTTCCCCACTGGGGAAACCAGGAGGGAAACGGTTCAGAAGCCCGCCTAGGTCCTTGGATTCATTACAAAGGATGCAGGAAGCAGGGGTGGGGAGGGGTATCAATCTACTGCCAAATGGAGTCCGGCTGGAGGTAAGGAGATTCTCTGGTCTCGGGTGAGGACAGGGGTGGGGGTGGGCTAGAGGACACCCATCGATGGAGTCCTGCCCCCGGCGGCCTCACACTAAGAGCTTTGTCTGTGTTGCCTCATTTAATCCCCTGCCAGCCCTGCAAGGCAGGATTATTACCTCTTGTCACAGACAAGGAAAAGAAGCTTTAGAGAGAGAGAGAGTAATTAACGTGCCCAGAGTCTCTCAGCTAGTGAGGTCAGAATCAAGATTTGAATTTGGTACTTGAGCCTAAGAAATCAGGCTGTTTGGGAAATTCAGTCCAGAAAAGAAAACGGAGGGACAGGTACCCCCAGTGGACTTCAGGGAAAGTTTGCCGCACCCCCCACCCCCTGCCCTGCCCGGCCCCGCTCCCTCACTACGCCCCAGCGGGCTGTCCATTCCTGGGGATTCTTTTTGAAATTCTAAAAGCTCTTGCAAACCCTCTCCATGCAGCCCCTCAGGTGGCCAGACCCTCCCAAGGCTGGCGCCTACCTCCCTTGAGGATTTCCCCTGCACAACTTCCATTTGAAAAGGAGCTTGGGACCCCAGTGCCTACCTGCTGGGGCCCATCAATGCCCTCTGTTCAGGGATGCAAAGTAAAGAAGCTTGGCCCACTGAGGGGGGAATGAGTGGGAGATGGTGGGGATAGGGGACTGGGAAATGCCCTCAGAGCCTGGATTAGGGTGTTCATTATTATAGACCTTCCCCTACCCTCATTTAATACCACTTATATAGAGCTCTTTTTAAAAAAAAAAATACAGTATTTATATAATCCATTTGGGCTTCCCTGGTGGCTCAGTGGTAAAGAATCCGTCTGCCAATGCAGGAGAGGAAGGTTCAATCCCTGGGTCTGGAAGATTCCCTGGAGAAGGAAATAGCAACCCACTCCGGTATTGTTGTCTGTGAAATTCCATGGACAGAGGAGCCTGACAGGCTACAGTCCATGGGGTCACAACAGAGTCAGACATAACTAAACAATAACGACATATAACTCAGTTTAAATATGGACTCATCAATGCTCAGACAACTCTGAAGTAGGTACTGGTATCCCAATATTTTGTAGACCGGGGAGGTCGAAGCAGATAGGGTTGGTGACTTGCCCAAGGCCACCCACAGTAAGTGGCAGGCAGAGCTGGGATTTGAATGTGGGCACCAGTCTCTGGATGCTACCATCTGAAATCCCTCCCCTTTGCAGAGGAACCTGTCAGGGGAGAGGAATCTCTCTGGTCTCCAGAGATAACAGCCCCTTCTCTTCTCACATGTCCAGAGACAAGTGTGTTTACTTCGGGTTAGCAAGTGGCTGCCTCAGACAAAGGGGATGCAGGCAGAGATAGATAACCCAATCATCCCAGGCCTGCCTGGGCCGTTGGGAGGGCAGGGATTGAACCCAGCCTGCTTTGAGGCTGGACTTCGAGAAACTGCCAGGGCCTGGCCGCCTGTTTGTTGCAAAACAATGAGTCAGCCTGGCAGGGACGGGAGTGGGAGGATGGGGGGATGGGGGTAGAGGGGCCCCTAGCCCTGCCTCTGGCCTTTAGCAGGGTAAAGTCTGCCCACCCCCACCCTCCTAGCCCTTAGAAGGTTCACCAGTTTCCTTTTTTCTTGTTTGGCTGAGTTAGGAAAAGTATTGAAAAAATAGAAAGTGCCCTAGACAGGAAAACACTCTGAAAGCTGAAACCTGCCTGCTAAGGCCAACACCCCACTGGAGAGTGATCAGCCAGCCAGGAGTCCATCCCTGGCCTCCTTCCCAGGCAGTGACCCATGGCACCTTAAGCCCTGGGCAGGAGAGAAGAGAACTTGGAAGTCCAGGGATGAGTGGTGACCAGTTCAAGGTCACAGCTGTGCTGATGGCTGGGAGGGAGGGTGGGCAGATCCTGTGGGGGGCTCTTGTGGGCCAGGTTACTGGACGGGAAGAGCCTGAAAACAGAGACCTCTTTTTTTTCAGTTGGCCTTGCCAAGGGACCGTGCTCTTCCATCCTCATGTGGGGAGAGCCCTTCACTGGGGGCACATCAGGGTATGGGGCACCTCTCTACTCTAGCTGTCACTGGTCAAGCCAGCAAGGTTGCCCCTGGGGGATCCCATCTAGCCACAAGCTCTTTCATTCCTCTCCTGGCCCTGCCCCTTCCACCTTGGGGCTCCTCCCCTCTACTTATCCAAGAAAGACAGTGCTTTCCCCTTGTTAGAATGGGACAGAGGGGTTTTGCTCAAGGTCACAGAATAAATCCATCAATTTATTCATCAAAACATTGGACTGCTGTTGAGCCAGACTTGGCAGGGGTTGAGATGGGGCATAGTCTCTTGGAAGCCAGTTGCCTAAACCAAGAACTGCTCTATAACAGTGTGTTAATCAGGATGTGTCTACCGTGCTTGCAGCAGGGACACAGAGGGGCCTGACCCATTGTGAGAACCAGGGAAGGCTTCCTGGAGGAGGTGAGACAGAGCAGGTCTTAAAAGATGGAGCAGGAGTGTGCTAGGGCCAGGGATGGCAGAGGAGGGTGTTCTGGGCTAGGGAGAAATCAAATCTCCCAGCTCTGGGCCCACTTTCTAAGTTCTACACCCTGGCCTACAAGCATTACTGAACTCCTACAATGGAACAACAATAGCTAGGACCTAGGGAAGATATAGAACAATGGTATCTGCCTTTAAGAACCTTCCTGAGTCAGTGGGAAGACAAAGAGTCCTCCTGGGAATGCTGAGGAATGCCAGCAAGTGTTGGGGGCTCCACTGTGTAGCTCTATGTAGGATATATCTCATTTAACTCTCACCCAACCCCTACGAGTGGATACTGTTGGCGTCCCCATCTTACACAGAGGAAACAGAAGCTTGGGAAGTATCAGTATCGGTAACTTGTCCTGGGTCACCACTTGGTAAAGGGGGTAGAGCCAGAATCTAAACCCAGGGGCCTGACTGTGGAGCCTGAGCCCCCAGCCACTGTGCTCACTGCAGCTTGGGGGAGAGAGGCAGCTGTCATAGACTCTGCTTGGTGGGCAAGCGCAGGTGGCAAAGGCTTTGGAGGTCAGGAAGGCATGATACAACTGTGTTTTGGCACCATAGCTCCAGAGGCCACTTGGAGGATGTATTAAAGGCACTGAGAAGAGCGAACACTTACAGAGGTAGAAAGTCTGGCCTTAGCCCTGCCCTGGCCTCACCCTCAGGAAAGTCATCTTTGCTTGACCTCCTCTGACTCCCCAATGCCAGTGAAGCCCAAACAGTGGCTGTTTGTCCAACAGACACAAACTGAACACCTGCCAAATGCAGGCCTTGTCAGCCCTGGGGAACAAAAGGGAGCCCAGAATCCTGTGGTGCAATAATTCCAAAAAGTTAGCAGTGTCACCTGTGTTCTTCCTCCTACCCTTACACATCTTCAAGAGGAGCTGAGTTTCCATTTACACACTTCTCTAATGGTTTAGGCACAATTCTCTCCCTACCACCATCTCTCCCAGGTCTCCAGGAGATCCTGAGACTCATCTGTCCTCTTACACTTTCCACAGGACCAAGTACCATATGGAGTACAATACTAAGTACTCCTTTAGAATTTGCTGAGACTAGTTAGTCTCAATGAGGAAAAGCTCTTCTCCAACTACCCTCTGACCTTGAAACTAGATCATAACTCCTTAATCTATCCAAACAATTTTCAAAAGGCGCTTTTGGTCCCAGAGTTGCTGTCAAAGAGTGAAGCTGACTGATGGGCCAATTCTGTGAGATCAAGTCCCTCAATGAGGATGACACTGCTGAGCCTTTAAGGCCACCTTGTATGCAGAGGGCAGACCTCTGAAGCTGTCAGTCACCCAGATGAGCCAATCAGCACAAGATATCTGGAACTGCAAGCTGAACTAGGGGATGAATGGGAGGGCTCAGGCTAGGGTAAGGATAGGTGTCCTACAGTATCATGAACTGACGGCTACTCCAGACTTTGATTGTTGTGGCCACTAAGGTACAGGCAAGTTGACTATAGAAGAATGGAACCCTGTGAGGTATCACTGCTCTATGAAGACTTCAGTGAAGGCAGCTCAGAAGAGACAAATGGGGCAGGGCCTGGGAGCCCTGAGTGGGAAGTGGCCATGGGAGGTGGCCAGTGCTGGTTTGTATTTTAGGGAGGGGGTGTTTTTATTTCCTTTTTGCCCTTCTTTAGGATTTACTAAAGCCCTCTGGGACGTTTCAATGGCCTCAGCTGTGTCAGTGTGTGTGATCTTGGGTGGTGAGATGACCAGTGGAGAAAGGGTTGGATAAGGACCAGGAGGTGGGGGTGCTTGCTGAAGCTTGGGTTTTTGAGAGGGCTACTCTCTCTTCCCCTCCTACACCTTGTCCGGGTAGCTGGCCTAAGGCTGGACTGGAACTATTTCTTCCTTTTATTTCTGGCAAAAGCTACAGAAGGGAGTTCCCCTTCTCTGTTTGTTTTGATTCTGTTGTTTTCTTAAAGAGAGGAAGGAAAACCATCATCACTTTTTCGGTTTTGTGAACAAAGGCAGGCAGAGAGGATGTTCGCTGGGGCAGGGGATGTGGGGGCTGGGCCTCAGCTTCCCCCCTCACTCCCCCTCCCCTTCCTTCTGGCAGCTTCCACGCCACCCCCACCCCCCAGAACCTAGATCAGGCCCCAGAGTGCGGCGTCAAGTTTAGGTGCTGGCTCTGCCTTTTAAAAGCTTTTCACCTCAAAAAAATAAATAAAATAAATAAAAGCTTTTCACCTCTCAGAGGTACATCTGTCAAAATGGGAGCTATGGAATCTGCTTTATAGGATTGTTGAGGTTAAAAACAAAAGAAAATCCTAACCTGTAAAAACAGACTGCTCCAGAAATGTCTTTCCTTTGCTTCCTTCCTTTGGGGAAAAGGGGGTGGTCTATCCCTTTGGCCCGGTAGTGTGGAGTAGGGGTAATTTCCCCATTGAAAGCCCCCTCCCATCTTCCTTCTAGTCACACAAAGCTGGCTTTGGGCTGAAGGACCTACAATGCCGGCCTTAGGAAAAGGCTCCTAGAAGAAACAACAGGTAAGGCTGGTACTCTTGGGTCCTAGAATTGTCCCCACCCTCTGGGAGACAGTGAAGCCCCCGAATTTCTCCTAGCCCCTTTGTCCCTCAAGCTCCAAGCCCCACTGGGTTGTATTCCCCAGAGTCTACCCCTGAAACCCTAAGCAGGCTCCCTACTGCGATGAGTTCTTGGGGGCTGCCCTGACCAGATAGAAAGGGAGCCCCGCCCCACTTCTAGTACCCTCTCTGGGTCCCCTGTTTGGTCTGAAACTTGGCCAGGAAGTGCTACCTCTCAGGGCATGGGTGTCTTAGTCTGTAAAGTGGTTTCTGAACCTTTTTTTTTTTTTTTTAATAAACACTCTTAGAGAATTGAAACATTTTGCAGACCGGCTCCCTGCTTCACCTGATAGCAGTCATACTTTAAAAATCCTTTGATTGAGAAAAAATACAAATGATCATAAACAAATATGCATTCATTAACACTTTTAAATGAGTATGGGTTTTATTCAACAGTTTCTACATACATTTGAAAATATGTCTCCTTATGGGAAGATGTCAACTTGTAGATGGTGCCAATACCTAAGGGAGCTTGAAGCTCCCATGGTACCCCCTAGTCTCTGAGGGCACTGGGAGCCTGGGGAATGACTGGTTCCTCCTTGGCCCTCCTGGGGCTGACCCAGGGACTCAGGGACACCCTAACAGTCAATCTCAGGCCCAGATGATACAAAAGCTCAGGAGTGACTGACAAAAATGCAAATAGTGTGGTGGCTTTTCTCCAACACATGGTTGCTGCCTGGGCTTGGACACTGCCTGGGCTTGAATCCTTGCTCTGCTACCAATAAGCTGTGACCTGGGCGCATGGTACTTAACCTCTGTGGGCCCCAATTTTATCATCTGTAAAAATGAGAGTCATGGTCATGTTGACTTTTCTTGAGGATTCAATGAGATTATAAATTCATGGACTTGGCACAAGGCCGAGTCAATGCTTAATAAATACTTCATTTTAAAACAAAAACAAATCCACAAGTACCCCTGCCTGCCTTCTTGCAATGGCTGCCAGCCATCACGTGGGCTGGTGCTGACCCCTTTAATGGTCTCCTGGGCTTCCCCCACCTGTCCCCCTGGGGACAGAGCTGGCAGCGTGCCCTTCCTGCACTGTTCCCTGCCTGGCCCTTATCTACCTGAGGCGGGATTCCAGTCTCCCCTCCACCCCAGGCCTGGCCTCTACTCTGGGGGCCAGCGCCTCGGTTTCCGACCACTTGAAGGGAAGGCACACGAAAAAGCCATACACTCAAAAGGCTGAGAGGGATGTTTGTCAAAGCAGGACAGAGCTGTGGCCAGGGACGGGGAGGGGGCGTGCCGGGCCTTGAGCGGAAGCAGGCGTTTGGGGGAGAGGGGATGAGCACCCGGGGAGCTGGCTTGGGCAGGGCAGGAAGGAGGCCCATTAACACTTCGGCCGGACCGCGCTTCCTCCGGCACCTCGGCCAGGGCGGACACAGGAGCGTTTGTCCCGCTTTCACTGTGGCGCTGTGTTCGCAGCAGCCCCTGCCCCCCAACCCCAGGTGGGCGGTGTTGCCCGGGCACAAACGTCCTTTATGGATGGGCAGTTGGAGGAAGGCAACACCTCCGTGAACAGGGACCACCCCCCAGAATTCCGAATTGACCCTGGAGCCTCCTCCCCTGGCAAGGCCGGCAGGCAGGGAGCCTGGTCAGGGGGGGCGGAGGGGCGTGGCTTTGCCAGGGTTTCGGGGGCAATCATGGGGTGCGTCCTAGGAGAGGAGAGGGCAGCCACAGCCCCTTCCTTCCAGGTCCTGTATTGGGGGACAGTCCTCTCACCCTGACTGCTGCCACCTCCTGCGGCTGAGGTGGGGGACTTTCATCTCCTTGAGGGGTCCATGGGGAGGGCCGTGCCTTGGTGAGACCTGAGGAAGAGGGAGGAGAGGGGGAGAGAGAGGAGAAGAGAGAGAAGAGATCTGAGGAGAGGGAAAGCAGGCAGACTCCAACTATTCCACATCCCTCTCTCTCCCAAATCCCGTGAGGAATTTTTTAAATAGATTTCACACTTCCCCAGTCCCCCCTCCCCGTGACATCTAGCAGCATGCAGGATCTTAGTTCCCCGACTAGGGATCAAACCTTCGTCCCCTTAATCGCTGGACTGCCATGGAAGCCCCCGGAGTGGGGTCTTAATCAAGCATCCAGGGACAACCTGACCATCCCCTCCATGGGGCGCAGTCCTTGAGAGCCTGGGACTGAATTCGGAGGGCCTACCCCCGCTCCCTCCTCCCCCCTTCCTACGACCAGCGGGCGACAGAAATCACACATCTCTCAGACAAACCCTCCCGTCAGGCCCCACTGAACTTCCGTCCCCGATTCACACAGATCTTCAAGCCCCTCTCCCCGTCCCAGGCCTTTTGCTCATTTAATCCATTGACAGGTGCAGGCCTAAGCCGGCTGCCTGGCAGCGCCCCCTAGAGTTTGCCCATGGACCTGCAGCCCCTGCCCGCAAAGGGAAGGTCTGACTGAACCGTTTCTCCGGAGTCCAGCAGGAGGTGGGGAAGGGAGCGCGGTTCTCTGTGCACGTGACTTCAGGCTCAGCCAGGTGCGGGTAACCCCTACCTGCAGGATTCCTTGGCTTCCTTTTATACATGGAAAGACTGAGGAGAAGAGGCCCAGCATTCCGGGGTTTGCAGTCTGGCTGGGAGCAGGGTCTGGTGGGGGGCTCACAGTGGGGGATAGACCCACGTGCTGGTGGAGGGGCATCCTCCCTGAGAATTGCCTGGCAGTGGTGTTAGTGCCCTGTGTTCTCTCTGCTGGACTCTGGAGGGTGGGGGACCCCTGGGGATAGAGAGAGCAAGGCCCTGCCTTCCTTTCCGTGTCTCCTGAAGACCCCTGTGAATGTGACACTGCTCTGACCATGGCCACCAGGGCTGACTTGGTTTATCTCTGACCCTCTGTCCAGGCCGAGGGAGATGTGAATGGGGGCAGCATCACTGGACTTGATCACAAACCCACTATTTCACATCCTGCAGAGTCAGAGGCTGGGCTGGCGGCCCCGACACAGACACTCCCAACGCCTGCTTGAACACGGACAGAAAGGTTTTCTCCACCCGGCACCCACCTCCTCCACGACTCAGATATCCGTGCAGACGCTTCTCAGGCACTCACAGCATGCCTCTAGGGTGCGTGTGTGCATGCTCAGCCACTTAGTCGCGTCACTCTTTGCCACCCTGCAGACTGTAGCTTGCCAAACTCCTCTGTCTATGGGGTTTCCCAGGCAAGAATACTGGAGTGGGTTGCCATTTCCTTCTTCAGGGGATCTTCCCAACCCAGGGATCGAACTCCTGCCTCCTACGTTGTAGGCAGATTCTTCACCACTGAATCACCTGGGAATAGACACACAACACATAGTCCTATGCCTATCCCAGCAGTGATGAGGGCACAGCACCCCCCCGCCCAACCCTGCACCCATAGAAACTTTGTTTGGACCACAACCTCACAGACCCTTGTATATGCTGCCGCTCCCTTCACAGACGTCCCCTCCTGATCTCAGTCATACAAATGAACTCACACAGAGACCCAGCGCATCAGAGACTCTAGAACACCTGTGGGCACATACACACAGACACATCCACACAGAGGCACGTATGCTTCAGCTCTCTGAGCCGTGCTTCTCCCCTCACCCAGTGCTGGATGGAGGTGTTTATGCTGATAACCATTCATTTACAGTTTATGGATTCTGAAGGGTGGTTGCATGCGTGCGGTTGTGTTTGTGGGTGTATGTGCGTGAGTGTGAGAAAGAGAATCTGTAAGGTGTCAGGCAAGCAGAGTGGAGAGGAAGAGAAGGAAGGAAAAGCCCTGTGACTCACTTCCAGCTGAACAATGCCACATTTCAGCCTCCGTGGCTGGGGGAGGGCATGTGTGTCAACACAGCCAGGGCCTGGCTGTGAGATGGTCAGGGAGGTGGGGACCCCATCCAAAGAGACTTGCCCTTCCCCTCTCTGCACCCAGGGGTGTGAACGCAGCATCCCACATCCCCCAACACCTGTCTTGTCTATAGTACAGTACATGAGCACATAGTCTTATGAAGAGCAAAGACAAAGTCAGTGATGCCTCAGCATGTGCCCTGTGCTCAGTCATGTCTGACTCTTTGAGACCCCATGGACTGCAACCACCAGACTCCTCTGTCAATGGGATTTTCCAGGCAACATTATTGGAGAAGGTCGCCGTTTCCTCCTCCAGGGGATCGTCCCCACCCAGGGATCAAACCTGAGTCTCCTGTGTCTCCTGCATTGCAAACAGATTCCTTACCGGCTGAGCCATCAGGGAAGCCCCTCTCTTGTCTGTGAGGCACCTATCTCCAGGTGCTTTGGCTGTACTCCTCATCTCTGACCAAAGAAAACTCCAGAGCCGTCTATGTAGCCTCACCACAATCCCTGAGGTCAGACGACCCCACCACTCACAGCCTTTACTCCTACTGCTCCTGTCTCTACAGTCCCTCATTTGCCACCTGACTGCTCCCCACCAGCTGCTCCAGGCCTTTCTTGCAGCCATGCCCACTGCTTGCTCCCCCACACTCATCCTGTCCATCTTCCAGGCTCCGGCTCTGTCCCTGAGCTCTTCCTCCCCCAAACCATGGCTTCTCTTCCTTGTCTTCTGCATAGTCAGCCTCCCCCCTCTCTCCTCCCAGTTCATACTAGTTGCTGTAAAGGGCAGGCTCTAGAATGTCTTCCTCTGCTTCCAGAATCTTCTCTCCTTTCCTCCCAGCAGGGCCCTGGAAACCAGCTAGTTTCCAGCAGGGTTTTGAGAGGTGAGAAGAGTAAGGGATGAAAAGGAAAGAAAAGGCAAGGGGATCTCTACTTGGGCCTCTACTCACTAGGTAACTGGTTTCCCTCTGGACTTGATTCTCCTGGACAGGCCCCTCCCCATTCTGCAGCTCACACAGTCTGGGGCAGCTAGGGAGGGAGGGAGGGCTTCTCACCAGGCTCCACCCATGCCAGGGCCCAGAGAGCAGGAGCAGGAGCAGGGCAGGGCATGGATTATTGCATACCACCAGAGACTGGGCCTGCATTAGCTTTGCTTGTGAGCTCACTTACCCCCCAATAGCCTTTTGATGGGGGTCGCTCATTGGCCTCAGTTTACAATTGAGGAAGCTGAGGCTTCAAGAGGCTGGATAATTGCCCAAGTGATCCAGCTGGTAAGCGGCACAGCCCCGGAGCCTTGCTCCCCACATGACACCATTCGGCTCCTCAACAGCTTTGCCTCTTGTTCCCAGTTTGTCCTGGCTCTCGTGGGTCTCTGACTTTGAACGTTTATTCTGCTTCATCTGCTGAAACTCTGTTTGTTTCTGCCCCATACTCACCTCTTGGCCTGACTGTGCCTCCTTTAACTGGCTCCTGGAGCAGAATGAAGTCTGCCTGTGGTTGAGGGTAACTCTTAACTGCTACTTCTTATAGGGAGCCAGGCTTAGCACACACATTTGGATGTGGAAGGCTTTTAAAAAATCTGGGTTAGAAGCTTGATGGAGAGACCTGTGCTTCCTTCTCCTGGGCACCAGCTGGGCTCGACTGGCTAGACGCTCCTCATCAGCCCGTAACCTCCTTTCTGGCTCACTGTCTTACACACTCACACAAATACATGCACATAGCAGACTTGCCCTCAGAGCCTGCACAATCCCCATTGCAAACAATGATGGAAAAAACAGGTAATGGACTCTGGGAAATGCATAGGGCAGACTCTCCTTGTGGTACAAACTTGTGTGTGATCCCAGCCTGCAGATAGCATGTAATTATTTGGTAATAAATCGCATTCCAACCCCAATGGTTGGAATCACATTCTTTCCCATGCTCCTTGCCAGACCCACAATGTCTTCTTGGTGTTGGATATGAAATATGGTTGTGATTTTTCATGTCTAACCAAGTAAAGGCTGATTCCTCGATGAGTGCAGTTTCCCTGAAAGATAAAGACTGACCCAGATTCTTGTGTGTTCATGTTATGAAAGAGAAGGGGTTCCCAGGGGAGGAGAGAGACGGGTACCCTTTAGATAAGGGAGAGGTAGAGTCTCTGCCAAGGGGGATTTGGGTAGCCCAGTTGGGAGTGGCTGTTAGCACAACTAGGAACGGACCTGACCCACCTTGTGTGGCTTTCATGACATAGAGTTAGGAACACAGGCCTGGCAGGATGGAACTTCATCACCCCCTTGAAGTGAGTGTGGCTGAGTGACGCTCTAGACAGTGAAAATGTGATTGATACATGCCACGTCCAGATAGTAACAACAAGAACTAAGGTATGAATCCTCAAATCCCCTTCTGGCTGTCATGGTGATTGTGACCAATGATGTTGATGGAAGCTTCCTTTGGCCTGGGTCCCTGAGTGAGAACAACGTAGCTCAGAACCCTCCTGGTGACCTACAATGCTCCTTTGGCATGAAGGAGAAGTGAATCCTTTTTAAAATTTTATTTTTTAAATTTATTTTTGGCTGTGCTGGATCTTTGCTGCTGCACCAGCTTTTCTCTAGCTATGATCAGGGGCGGCTACTCTCTGATTGTAACCCATGGGTTTCTCATTGCGATGACTTCTCTTGTTACAGAGCACATGCTCTAGAGCACATGGGCCTCAGTGGTCGTGGCATATGCGCTTAGTAGTTGCGGTTCCCGGGCTCTAAAACACAGGCTCAGTGGTTGTGGCCCAGGGGCTAAGTTGCTCCATGGCATGTGGGATCTTCCCGGATCAGGGATCGAACCTGTGTCTCCTGTATTGGCAGGCAGATTCTTTACCACTGAGCCACCAGGGAAGCCCGAGAGATGAATCTTTAAACCACTGAAATGTTGGGGTGTTTGTTACTGCAGCATAAACTAGCCCATCCTGCCTGATCTGCCTATCTTACAGGGTAGATGAGAGGATTCATAATGTAATATGTATGAAGAACTTGGCTAAGTGCCCCTCAACATGCTACTTCCTCTTCCTCCTTCTCTTCCTCCTCTTCTTCTGATGTTATTTCACTTTGTATGCATTTTTGAGCCAAGTCACAGAAATTGACCCAGGCCCGTTAAATGTCTGGGACAGGAACGCAAAGATGAGGGGGAGGGCAGCTAGAGATGTGAGGGCAGCTAGCATGACGTGCTAATGCTACATTACTCGTATGAGCCAGAGCAAGGTGAGCCCAAGGCGGGGAGTGATAAATCTATTGGGGTCCTCAAAAGTGAAGTCTGAACTAGATTTTTGAGGGGCTGGTTTGATTTCTTCAGACAAAGAAAGGGAATTGTTTCTGTTTAGTCAGTCAGTTATGTTCAACTCTTTTCGACCCCATGAACATCAGCATGCAGAGGGAATGGCATGGTCTAATTGTGAGGGCAGCTGCCATGCAGCTGTCTGCTACATGCCAGATCCTGAATCCGGCACTTCAGCCAATTCTCCCCAGTTGTCAGAGCGATGACAAGATCTATGCTGTGTGCTGTTGTTATGCCCATTTTCTAGATGAGAAAACCGAGGCCAGCGAGGGCAGCTGGTAAATGGCAGGCAGCACGCGTGCATGTATACAGAGGTGTGGCAACTCCTGACCGGCCTTTAGTCTCGAGCCTGTCAAAGGGCCGCGTGTTACAACAACTCCAGGGAGACCGATCTAAGGGCATGATCACACTCCACTCTATGACCTGGAGACATTTCCAAAACACGGGCTCTGGGAAAGTCACATTGCTGCTCACTAACCCGCTTCAGCTCCGCACTGTGTTCTCCCCACGAGGTCTGGCAGTCTGGCCAACTCCTTTGAGCTCCGCCGGAAAATTTCCAGCATTGTCTGTAGATACAGCCATTCACGTTCCCAGGCTTCTCAGCTGTGCCTGAACATTTCCTGCCATTTCTGCCTCCTGGGTTTTGCTCAAGCATTCGTTTGAAATGCCCTCTCCCTATCGGTTCACCTGCCTGAGGCCTACCATTCCAGCAGAGCTCAGCATGACCTCTGCCTTCTCTCTCTGGCCCAGGCGTCCCTGCTGGAATTGAGCCTCAGGGAGTGTCAGTGGGTTTGATTTGATCTGGTTTGAATGATGGGATGAGAAAAGTTGGCTCATTGGGGTGTAGATATTTGCTAATATTTAATATGCTGTTTTCTAGTAGTGCAGGTGTGTGATTGGTGGATATGTATAAAAATATTAAAGGTGTGTGCTGAGAGCTATTTTTCACTGATAAGAGCACTCAATCAAGCAAGTCTGGAGACCGCTGCCATGTAAGACTACCATCTGAGGGAGAGATTTGCCATTTACTGGCTGTGTGACCTAGGAAAGTTACTCGACCTCTCTGAACTCAAGTTTTCCTGTCTGTAAAATGGGAATTATCTCGGTTCCTACCCATGGGGCTAGTGTGAGCTCAATGAAATAAAGCTATAAAGTAAATGAGGCTCCAAAATGTGTCTGGAGAACCAGTCTAGGGACGTCTAGGCTGCCGGGGGGATCCTGATGGGAGAGATGGAAGAAGGAGGGGCAGGTGGCGTTCCTGTCGATGAGGACTCTGTGGCTTGGCAGCCTGGGCTGAGACAATCCCAGTGGTGTTTGATGAAAGGTGGGAGCTCTTCTCTGTCAAGTAAATATTATAAGAAAAGTCCGTCTCCAGGGAACAGCTCCCTCCCTCGAGGGTCAAAGTCCCCAGGGGCCAGTCTGGAGGCTCCTTTTATGTGACTGTAAAGTAATCCGGGGCCTGGCAGGGTCGAGGCTGGGCGGGCACTGACGCGCAGGGCGGCATTGATGCAGTCAATGATTACCTTTTATGCCTAGCCATAAAGGCAACCGCCCAGTCCCCTGGACAATGCCCCCTCCAGACAATGCCCCAGAGGGTGGGTACACATGCACGCGCGCACACACACACACACACACACACACACACACACACACAAAAGCATGGCTGCTGGGCTGGGGCCCATCCCTGCCTGAGTCTCTGAGGACATCCTCAAAAGGCAAAAGGCATCTCTGTCTCCCCTGGGTGGCTCCTGGAGACCTGGCTCACGAGCTAAGGGGGTTGGGGGTGGTAGTAAGTGGGATTCAGTGAGATTCAAGACACAAAAGCGCTCCATCCAGGCCCCTGGATCCTGCTCCAGGTGGTTCTATGCAGGAGGGCCCTGTGGTCACTCAGACTCAGGTACCATATCTCAGTGGGAAGGTGGTTCTTCTAGGACAAGCCAAGGACCATTCCGGGTTTACAAGTGATGCAGTTGAGGTGTGGGTTCACAGTGACTTGCCCCGGGACCTGAGGAGGGAGACAGTGGCCAAGCTGGGAGTAGGACCCTGGTCTTCTGACATCATTAGACCAAGGGGGTCCAGGTAGAAATGTCAGTCAGGTGTCAGGAAAGGACTGGGTTACTTTTCAGAGAAGCCATCTCACCTGAGCTCAGAGGGGAGCTGGGAAGGACCTGAGGGCCTGGCCTGGAGGCTAATATTGGGGAGAAAGCAAGAAGGACCCCCTCGAATGCCCATGGGCCACATGCAGGGACTGCCTTGCTTACACAGGCCCCTTCCATGGCCTTCGTACCCTGTCCTGATGGGTACACACCCCGCCTACCTGGAGTGGGGTGGCTGGCTGTGAGGGGGCAGGGCTGGGGCATAGATGGCCAGATTAATACTCCACCTCTTGGGCTGATAAGGCCCTGGCAACCTTGGTTCTGGCAAGAGAGCCTGGAGGAGCAGGCTGGGGCTGCAGTCCCTGGTAGGGGCTTCTAGCAGTTTGGTTGCCTGGGGCCTCACTGCTGGGGGCCTGAGATTACAGGTCAGGGGGCCTGGTACCAGCTTCCTCTCCTGGCTGAGGGCAGAGTGCTGTACTATCATGCTGGTGGGCATGGTGGGGGCTCCATAGTGACCTCTGGGACAAGCCGTGCTGATATCTTGAGGAAAGAGGGCTGTTATTCACAGCGGTTATAAATGCTTCGTGGAATCAGAGTGAAGTTGCTTTGAGCCTCAGCCAGAATCCTCCAATCAACCTTTGGCTCTGATAAAGATAAGCGGACCCAAGGTGATAACACACAAACCAGAAACTGTCAACAGGTGCTAATTAGGGCACTGGGTACTGAGCCACACCCACTACACCTGACCCAGGGAGAAATCTCAGGTGGGGAACCAGGGCTCGATCTGGGTGGGGGAAGATATGGGCTCACTGCTGTATTCAGCCTTATCGCTTTCTTGTCACCTCCTCCTTCCAAGGCTTTCCCCACCCCGATCCTAACCCCCACCCCTGCCTACCTGGCACTACAAAACACGAAAGAACAAAATATATTCCAACATTGTGTAATAAAACATGATGACTGTGATGTAACATGGTGGAAAGAGACCTGGGCTGGGAGCCAAGAGACCCGACTTGCGTCTTGCTCTGTGTAACCTCGAGCCAGTCATTCCTTTTGGAACTCCACTCACCAGCACTCCCACCCCGCCCTCTGCAAAATGGGGGGTAGAAATGGGGCAGTTGTGGAGTAATCCCATGCTGGGGTCCTGGCCATGTCTAAAGTTCATGCCTTTCTGCTGCAAGATGCTGCAATCGGTGAAGCCCGAAAAACATGTCGCTGTTGCCACCCAGCCACACTGGGGTGTGTGTGACACTTGACAGAGTCACAGATCCGTTTGCAAGAGAGGGGGCCGTGCGGAGTGCACGGAGGCGTAGACAGTTCTCAGGGCCCCTGGAATCCCTCTCTATCTGAGCCAGAGGTCAGCGTGACTGCTTTCTGCTCTTGGGGCACTCGGGGGCTATTTTTAACTCAGTGCCCCTTAAATAAATGTGGCATTGCGCTGCTGGCTCATTTCCCTGCCTGCCCCCAGTTTGTACACACACACACTGAAGTGGCTGCCCAGAGGTGACCCAGGGTGCGTAGCTGGGGCTCCCAGACTTCAGGTCCACGCTGGGCCGGCTTGAGCTGGGGTGCTTGACCAACACCCAGCCCAGATTCTACTTCCCGGCAGCGAGGCCCAACCTGAGAGCTTGGCAGGAGCTCGCCACTTTCCCCCGGAATCTCGTAGGAAAGGTGGGGACAGAGCTGGACTGGGATAGATGTAGAGAGGAGGAGGAGAGGAGGGAAGTGACCGGGGAATGGGACGAGGGCCCTGACCGTCCTTTCTCTGGCCAACATCTCCAGGCAGCAAAGAGTTACCTGCCCAGCCAGCTTGCCAGGCTCAGCGCTGGGCAGTGAGGCAGGCGATGACTCAGACCCAGGCCTGCCCACAGCTCTCACAGGGCCCTCCGCTCAGGACAAGGGCAAACATCAGTGCCTAGGGGCCGAAGTAACAGCCTCAACAGAAATCACTGGGGGGTGGGGCAGTGGCTCTAGGCTGGGGGCAGTGAGAGGAGAAGGGAGGGCCCCAGGAAGGTGGGGCCCAAAGTGAATCTTGAAAGATGAGTGGAAATAAATGCATCACTCCTTAACCTCCCTCAGCTACAGTTTCCTCATCTGAACAATGGGTACAATTAATGGGACTTTCCTCCTGGACTTCTTGTGAGGATTGCATGAATGAAAATATGTCAAGCTCTTAGAACAGGGTCCAGTTAATGGTCAGTGCTCATGTGCTGACAGCGGACTTTATATCCGGAAGACAAGTAGGCAGGGCATGTTGAGCAGAGCCAATGGCAGGTCCATGGGGGTGAAAACAAAAGAAAATGGAATGCCTTGTCCCGGGCGGTCCAGCACGTCCTGGGAAATAGCATGGAGCCACATCATGTGGCCCTGTGTGCTGGAGCAGGAGCTGGCTCGGCCAAGGTGTGTGGATGGTCATGAAGCCATCCATTGCCAAGTCCAGACTGGGGAATGGGGTGGGGGTGGGGGGGAGCCCAGCAAGGCAGAGCCAGGGAGGGGAATCCCTTAAGACTGGGGACTCATTGGGGCCTGACCTCAGTTTTCAAGGGTTGAGTCAAGGGCCAAGGCTTTGTGGAACGTGGATACTTTGTCCCAGAGGCTAGAGTAGTAGGGAGGAGACCTTGAGGATTTGCAGAGGAATCTAGCTCTGTGTGTGTGTGTGTGTGTGTGTGTGTGTGAATGAGACAGAGGGCGGGGCTGCAGGGCTGGGGCACAAGCAGAGGCGCTGGCCCCGGAGGCAGCCAGGATTTGCGCCTATTCCAGGGGTGGGGGGGATACCCAGGCCTATACCTGGGCTTCCCTGGTGGCTCAGACGGTATAGAATCTGCCTGCAGTGCAGAAGAGGCAGGAGACCCAAGTTTGATCCCTGGGTTAGGAAGATCCCCTGGAAAAGGAAATGGCAACCATTCCAGTATTCTTGCCTGGAGAATTCCATGGACAGAGGAGCCTGGTGGGCCCCAGTCCTTGGGGTTGCAAAGAGTTGAAAATAACTGAGCAACTAACATGGAAGGAACCAGAGGCACAGGCTCTTTCCCAGGCCCCTGGCTCTGCTGTCCTGTACCAGAGGGTGCTGGGGCCTCACACAAGAGGCCAGGAGGCTGTGCCCCACACAGGCTGTTCTGGTTCAGTCTAGCACCTGCACTGTTTCATCTCTGGTCAGAGCGTGGCCGGGTGTGAATAAGTGTGTGTGTGTGTGTGTGTGTGTGTGTGTTTACACATGTGGCATTTCTAGATCAAGGAATGCTCAGAAGGTCCTGCTAAAGGTCAGGCCAGTGCGGAGTGAGGGCCTGGCCCATCTCCTCAGGCCCTGGCACCAGGACAGCACCTTTCCACCCAGATCTGCGGACGGGCCTCTGAGTCAGGCTGAGCAAGGAGGAGGGGCCAAGTGGCAGGCCGAGGAGTGGGTTAGTCATCTGCCCAGCAGCAGGGGTAGAGGGTGGGGCAGTGTTGCTGGGGCTTTCTGACAACAGCAGCGGAGCCAGGGGTCAGCACTCAGACTTGGATGGCTCTCCTGAGCAGCCCAGGGAGGTCCCAGAGGTGTATCCAGGGCCACTCCCTGAGCACAGTCCGGGTAAACCTTTGGGGATGTGCTGCCACCCCAGGTCACCAACAGCCCATGGGAAGGTTGCATGGGCCGTCCATGCCACCCGGTGAGCTGTCAGGGCAGGTCTGCAGCACCCAGCACAGGGCTGGGCGCTCAAGAGCACGCTCGCGGGACTGAGCGAAACTGGCGAAAAAGAGTGCTGGCGGCCTGGACTCCGCTGAGTGGCCAGAAGCAGCCCCAGAAGACACACTGGGATGGGGAGGTGCACTTCGTGGGTTTCACAACTGCCCAGGCCTCTGCCACGGAGAAGAGGAAACACCCTGAGGCCCTGGGGCCGTGCCACGCCTTCTGACCCCAAGATGGAGCCGCCACGGGATTCTGGGTGGGAATCTTCTAGGCTTATTCCAATTCCAGCTGCAGACAAAAAATCTCCCCTGAGAGGAGCTGCCTTTGAACTTTCCAGGAATGCTGGCCTGGGGGTGGAGCCAGGCTGGCAGTGGAGGGGAGAGGTGTAGGGTGGAATGTTCCAGAACAGACTTGGACCCAAACCCAAGGGCACCGTGTTCCCATAGACCTGATGCCTGACCGTGGAGGAACCAGGAGATCATGGATGTGCCTGGCAGCACCAGGATGAAGCACTGTGTGTGTGTGACAGCGACACATACACACACACAGGACTGGGAATGACCTGGAATATCTTGAGGTCATGCTCCTAGGCCAAAGGCAGCCTGGATCAAGTAATCTCAATTTTACTTTAAAAAAAATTTAAAAGAGACATAGCATAGTCATTAAAAGTTTGGACTTTGGAGCCAGACAGCCTGGGTCTGAATCTGGATTCCTCTATACATTCCCAGCTGCTGTGACTTTAGGTAAGTTGGTTCATCCAGCTCAAGTTCTCAGTTTCCACAGTGGTAAAATGGGCATCAGAATAGCATCTGCCCTATAGAGTCACTGCAAAGATCATAAATAAAGTACTTAGAAACGGGTGACTCAGAGTGAACACAGTACAGGTGTGATTGGTCCTGGCCGAGGGAATGAAATGCCATGTCATTCAGTCCATCCATCAATCAGTCAGTCAATGCCAGGCCCAGGCCCAGGCCCAGGCCAGGGTGAGCCATGGCCAACTGAGCCCCAGTGAGGTGTGGAAGGGCTGCCAACGTCAGCACATCCGAAGTCCCTAGACCTGTTGAGTTGGCAGAGTGCCGGCCCTGACATTCTCCAGCCCTGAATAAAGCCCTAGAAAAGTGCCTAGACTCCCCAAAGTGTCAGAAGGTGGAGGGAACAGGGGATTGGGAAACCCCAGCCTTAGCTTGAAGTCTCCTTCTGTGGCCTGCTAACCTCCTCTGCTCTTGTTGTAGAGCTGGGCCTGGCTGACTGGTCAGTTGTGCATCTTTTCTATGGCAAGTGGAAGGTCAAGGGTGCAGGACTCACTCCATGGAGACTGTAGTGATGAGCGTGTGCTTCTACGGGTTCAGAGTCCCCAACCCATGAATGCTCCGCACTCTGACTAGCCCATCCCAGTCTTTTCAGCACTAATTCTTAGCTGACTTATATTTCTAATGACTTCATCAAGCTGGTCAGTTGGTCAGTCAATCAACAAACACTTATCAAGGCCCTACTGTGTGTCACATTATTAAACCTTAGGTATACAGAGATCTGTCTTGAATGAGAGGACAAGCATGTGGGGTCCAGGAGTGAGATGGGAAAGAGGTTCCTGGTTGCAGGAATAATGTGGATCAGAGCATGTGGGAAGGAGAGAACCCACCCAAAATGTGAGATGTTGCCAGAGAGAGGGCAAATGTGAGGAGGTGAGGCAGGAGGCAGGGTTGGAGAGTGAATCAGGAAGAGCTCTGTGGGCCCAGCTTTTTCTGGAAGGAGTCACGGAAGACAAGACTTCAGATAACGGGAGGGTGAGGTGGTGATCTGGACAGCCAACCAGGTTGGTCCAGAAGCTGTTCAATGAACAGGTTTAATGACAGTGTAGCATTGGGGCATATCTGAGGGTCCAGGTGGCCCCATACATTGTAGCCCACACGATCAGCTCATTCTGTTGCTCTGCATTTTGGTGGCGGTGGCATTTGGGAGCCTGGTGTTTGGGCTGTCAGTGACTGGGTCTCCACCTGTGCATGCATCAGCATTTGTGGGGCTGATTTAGCCAGTGTGTGTGTGTGTGTGTGTGTGTGTGTGCCATGAGTGGGGCACTCCCTAGCTGCTGGGGGTGATTTTCAGAGATATTAACCCATAGATTTGGCCCCTACCCCATCCCCACCTGCTCAGGTGAGAACACCTGGAGGTGGTTCCTTATCTGGACTTGTACTTGGCTGGAAGTGCATCTCCAGGCATCAGGCCAAGCAGGTGATGGCCTCCCTGGGAGGGTGGTCTGGGGAGGAGTTAGGGAGTGGGGCTTGAGAGGTGGTTTGGTGGGAAGAGCTGACTCTTCCGGCCTTGTGGGGCTTCAGAGTGTGGTTAAGGAGATGTACAGTGGCCATGCACTCATTTCTGAGTGGACCACTTGTCCATTCATCCTTCTGTGTCTTTCAGACCATCTGCTAGTCTATCCATTTGTCCATGCATTGGTCACCTCTCTGTCCCTGGTCCTCCCCTCCATCCGCTTGCCCCTCTCAGGCACCTTTTCCTCCAGTCTTCCGATGCAGGCTGTGAATGAATACAAGCCCCACCTGACCCTCAGTAGCTCCTGGGATCATGATATACCTTCCTCACCCATGGTCCTCAGTCCACCCATTGGCCTCCACTTCGCCCCACGGATATCTGAGCACAGACATGGTGCTCCTTCATCAGCCCCGAAGTCAAAGGAGCTCAGATGCCCCTTCCAGCCCTATTCCCAGGAGGGTGCTCCTGTCTCTCACTGTACAAGGTGCTCTCCTCCAGGGAGTCCTCCCTGAGCACCCTGCTCTGCTCCCGCATCTCCTGGCCTCACTCCGTCACAGTGGTGTGCAGGCTGTGGGAAGCCCAGCTCAAGCCCTATCGGAGCAAGCCGAGGGTTCCTAGATGGGGAGGTGTCACCTAAAATGGGGAGCTCCCTCAGATGACGGGGCCAGGGAGGGCCGTGGAGCTGGTCACATGTTCCCCCTCTTCCTAGGATGTGGCCCAGCCAGACCTCCACAATCCAGAACTCCAGCACACTGCTGTGGCTCCCCCGGGCAGGTTTTTCCTGTAGAAAACAAGGATTCTCACATGTTCCCAGACAGGGGTTCGAAGCTGTCGATCTCTGGGATGCCCTCCCCACCCCCCACCCAAGCCCTCACCCTGGCTTGGACTCTGGCTGTGGGGGACTGGCCAGGCCAGAAAAGAACAAGCCTCCTGGTGTTGCCCTCTCCAGGGCTTGTAGCACCTGAACACAGGGGCAGGGATGGAGTGAGGGTGAGGGTAACTAGTTATAGAATGTGTGTGTGTGTATGTGAGTGGAGGTGTGCACACATTCATTTATAAAGCAAACGACTTCCCTGGTGGTCCAGTGGCTAGGACTCTGGGCTTCCAATGGATTCCAATCAATCCCTGGTCAGGAAACTAGATCCCACATACCACAACTAAGAGGTCACATGCCGCAATTAAGACCTAGCACAGCCAAATGAATGAATAAATAAAAACACATATTTTAGGGACTTCCCTGGTGGTCCAGTGATAAAGGGTCTAGGCTTCCACTGCAGGAGGCACAGGTTCAATCCCTGGTCAGAGAACTAAGATCCCGCATGCCGTGTGGTTGTAGCCAAAGAATAAAGAATAAAAAATACAGTGCAAATGTTTCCTGAGCACCCGGTGTATGTCAGGTACTGTTACAGACATTGAAGAAACAGCCGTGGGCAAATTCAACAGGGTGCTACCCTGGAGAAGCTGGTGTTCTAGCTGGGACGGCCTCAGGTTTGTGTGTGTCGGTGTGTGTTGGGGAGTATGAGTGCATTGAGGCTGTATGTGGACCAGGGACCTATATATAAACAGGATCAGGCCTGAGCAAGGTTGTGTGCATGTAGACTTGGTGCATGTGTCTTGGGGGTGTCCGTGGGTTCCTGGGATCTGCACAGGCAGCTGATGAGATGTCTTTGCAGGTCCAGAACTGCATATCAGCCAGGTTGGGAGGCTGTGTGGCAGCCACACCCGGCTGACTCCTGGCCTGTGGAGCTGTATTTTTAGGAGTGACAGCCTGTAGATCCCCCTAAATGCTTCCTCAGGTTCCCAGCCACTGGGGAGAGGGCACAGCTGGTCTGCGGGTGGGAGCGAACCTGTCTCAGCCAGCACCCCTGACTCTCTGCCAGATGGACCCATGTTTCAGATGAAGCAGCCTCTGGTCAAGCAAGTGGGCTGTGCCTAAGGGCCCAATGGATGATCGATGGGGAATCTCAGCGCCCATGTCCCACACCTGCAGCTCTACCTCTTATGACCCAGTAACACCCTGCTCCACCCCTCTTTGCAGGAGACCCACCTCTGGAACCCTCTGGGAGGCTGCTGACCCACCATACCCAGCTCAGTCACCCTGAGAGGGGGACCAGGCTGGGCTGGAGGTGGAGGAGAGGAGGGGGAGGTGGGTCAGGGATGACCTCCTCTCTTACTAGACAGTCAGGTCCCTCCATCACAGCGTCCTTCCAAGGGGCTGCTTTTCTGGTTGTAGGTGGATTGTCCAGAGACACAGAGCAGCCGGGCGGCCTGTGTGTCACTCTTTTCTGCCCCTGACCCCTCCTCCTTTTCTCCCCTTTGTGTTCCATCCCTCGCCCACTCTGTCCTTTGTCATCTGAGTTAATGACACTGTGCGCTGAGCTCCAACTGTATGGCAGGCATGGAGCCAAGTGCTGTACACACATCTCATTTAACCATCACAGTGACCCTGTGAGGTCTCTGTGATTGTCCCGCTTTACAGGGAGAAGGCTGAGGCCCAGAGGGACCCAAATCACCCAATGAAGAGGGCTCAAGCCCAGGCTCAGGCACACCATTGGTAATGCTTGTCCTTGGGCTCACTCTGCTCTTCTCCTCCCAGACTTAATCTTGGTGGGAGCAGGACTGTGGCCCGGGACCCTGTCCCTGGGCTGTGGGAGGGGTGCACAGAAGGGAGAGTGACAAACACCATTAGGGTCCAGCTAGCAGCTGTGGATCCAAGGCTCGGGCCCCTCCCTTGCTGCAGAACCTTCCATGGCTCCCTATAGGCATTTGGGGGCCAAGCTCAAAGTCCTCGCTGGCTGGCAAGCAGGCTTTCTTGTTCTACCACCATCTCCTCCTCCCTGACGACACACTCTTAACCAGGTAAACACTTGCTTTCCCTCCAGTGCTGCTAAAGTGTAAGAATAAAAAAAAAAGCCCCACCCAGGGTTAAATGCCTTGTTGATTTCATTTCATTTCATCTGCATCATGTCCCTGCAAATGAAGTCTTTTGGTGCCCTTTGTGTGAATGAGGAAACTGAGCTCAGACATGGGCAGTACCTCGGCAGAGGAGGGTGTCACAACAGCGGCAGAGAGCAGGAGTGGGATTCAAAACCACTCATCTGACTCCACTGTGCCCTTCAACTCGATTGGATTTCATAGACAGTGAGTGTAACAGTGCTAAATCCTGTCCCAGAGGCTGGCGATAGGCACAGTGTTGGGGAGGGGGCACATGTACACACACACACACACACACACACATGCAGGCATGCATGCTTGCATGCATGCAAGACATACTCAGATGGTTCTAGTGCCACTTCCCGCAGGTCCTCTCTGCCCTTTTTCCTCCAGGTTTCAGAAGGGGACAGGAGGCAGACAGGGAGGAGGAAGAGGTGCTGAATTGGTCACCTCCCTGTCTTAAAACCTTCACACTTGCAACTTAGCCCCCCAGATGGTCCCTTTCAAGGACAGAGCTCTATTTCCCTTTAAAGGAGGGCGAGAATAGGGAAGAGCAAGACACATTTTGCTCTGATGTCTCAAGACATCATTTGGGAACAATTTGTCTCTTTTCCTCCCTATCTCTGTCCACCCACCCCTATTCTCCACCCCCACCCCAGACTGGTCCTGAGACCACAGACAACATCACCTCCACCCCATCCTTCCCCACATGGCTCCATTACCCCATGGAGCTTTCCAGAATCCCCATGTCCAATGCTGAGTCACTGGGCTGGGGGTGGGTGTGACACAGGAGACAGTTTTTTCTCTGTGGCAGTCGGGGATTAGGAGAGAAACCAGGGGTCCTTGGCTTGCCCAATACTCAGCTGCAATCCACTTCACTGCCTCTCCTACTTCTGTTGAGAAGGCAGCTTGTTCTTGGGTCAGAAACTCCGTAAGACTGAGACCTTGTCTGTCTGGTTCAGAGGGTTATAGACTTTTTAAAATAAAACCACCATTGGTCCTTGACACACTTACTTTTGGAGGCCCCACCCAAATCACATGAAACATATTAAAATGCACTCTGATTCCACACTGAATGTCATTTTTTAAAAGGGTTTTCGATTCATTATGATTGTGAAATTATTCAATGCATTTAATTCAATGTGTTTAAATTAAAATGGACTCTAATTTCTTGAAAAGCATCGTGGATACTTGGAAATTTTTTTAAATGAGAACATCTAAACCAACAAATTGCTTTCATATGTAATGAAGTGTTCACGAGTTTCAGTTTTCAGTTAATGAACTTTTTTCATAAGGTTTCATTTCGTCAACATTAAGTTACATCATCTTAGGTTCAGTTTTCTGGTCTTTAAAAAATATTTTCAAGCCAATACATTCCCCACCCTGCTAGGTCTCAAACTTATGTTGTAGGACCTTGAAATCTCCACAAGTCCCACACATGTTGCCTATGTGGCTATGAAAATGAACAGCCTGGTGTACAGTGACTCCTTAAACACTGCTGAAGAGAGGTAAAGGAAAGAGAAATACAATGATATGGAGACAGGAAAAAAATGCAAATGCCTCATAATTAAAGTGAAAGTGGCTCAGTTGTGTCTGACTCTTTGCGACCCCATGGACTATACAGTCCATGGAATTCTCTAGGCCAGAATACTGGAGTAGGTAGCCTTTCCCTTCTCCAGGGGATCTTCCCAACCCAGGGATTGAACCCAGGTCTCCTGCACTGCTGGTGGATTCTTTACCATGAGACACCAGGGAAGCCCAAGAATACTGGAGTGGGTAGCCTATCCCTTCTCCAGTGGATCTTCCGGACCCAGGAATCGAACTGGGGTCTCCTGCATTGCAGGTGGATTTTTTACCAGCTGAAATATCAGGGAAGTCCCTCATAATTAAAAGTGTAAATTAAAATGAGATACTATTTTTCAGATTGGCAAAGACAAAAAAGTGGCTTTTGGTACAATCTGGTATGTTTTTAGAGGACTGTTAGATGATATCTATCAAAATGCAAAGTACATGTCCCCTTTACCCCAGAAATTACTCTTCAAGGAATCTGCTGTTGCTAAGTCACTTCAGTCATGTCCGACTGTATGTGACCCCATAGATGGCAGCCCACCAGGCTCCGCCGTCCCTGGAATTCTCCAGGCAAGAACAATGGAGTGGGTTGCCATTTCCTTCTCCAATGCATGAAAGTGAAAAGTAAAAATGAAGTCGCTCAGTCGTATCCGACTCTCCGCGACCCCATGGACTGTAGCCCACCAGGTTCCTCCGTCCATGGGGTTTTCCAGGCAAGAGTACTTGAGTGGCGTGCCATTGCCTTCTCCGGGTCAAGGAATCTAGGCTTCTATAAATGTACAAAGATCTGGTAACAGACTATATGTCGACCAATTAGGACTGACGTAAATGGCAGGACATTCCCACACTGGAATAATACACAGCTGTGTAGGAGTGTGCTGATATGGAACAAATACCTCACTACAGTGTTAGGTGAATAAAAAAAATCTGGGTGCAGAACAATGCATAATACATTACTGCTTTTGTGAAAAAAGAAAAACAATACACATGCATGTGCATGCATGCATGTTAAGTCACTTCAGCTGTGTCCAACTCTTTGCAATGCTAAAGAGTGCTCACCAGGCTCCAATGACCATGGGATTTTCTAGGCAAGAATACTGGAATGGGTTGCCATGCCCGCCTCCAGGGGATCTTCCCAACCCAGGTACTAACTTTCATCTCTTATGTCTGCTGCATTGGCAGGCAGGTTCATGTATTTACATTTATACACTAGGAAATACCTGGAAAGAATTGGAAGGAGACTTAGAAACTGGGAGGGATGGTTGTCCCTGAGAGTGAAACTGGGAGGGTGGAGGAGAATTACTTCTTGCTTTTGCTACTTTTTTTGTTTTTTTAACCATCGGTACACGTCTCTTTTTTTTTTTTTCATGAAAAAAATGTAATTAACAGTCAAATGTCTGTGGAATAAAAGAAGTAAATGAATGAATGGATCGTAGGTGCCACATGGAGGAAGGAATTGCTACAAGGGGCTCCCGCCTCCCCATGGAGAAGATCCGCAGGAAATACAGAGTTCAAATGTTTATTTGACTGAGGGAGGAGGGGAGGAGAGGATTCCAGAGGCTTCTTCCAGGAGGACCTGAAGGAGGCAGAAGGCTGGGCAGGGGGAAAGGAGTGGTGGGGGAAGGTTGGTGGGCTTTCGTTGTGGGAAGGCTCTCCATCCATGTCCCTACCCCCTGCTCCTCCCTACAGTGTGTATTCTATTTCAAGCCTGGAAAGTCCCAGCTCCTAGCATGATGCCTGGCATATAATCTGTGGCAATAAATAGTGGTTGACTGAATGGATGGAATCAGTCACTGGTTAATCCAGGCTACAGTGTTAGTCACTCCTGTCCCTTCTCTAAACAGCTCCCTTCTGCCAAATAGCAACAACAAATGACTCTCTCAGGGCTGCCGTGTACAGCTGTGTATTGGGTTCACTGCACAACGGCAAGAGGTGCCATTTTCATAGACGGGCATGTAAGTGATGCCTCCTGAAGTTGTGGGACGTGGTGCACCTGTGAAACAGTTTCTTCTTCTTTCAGGCTTAGAAGAACCCTAGCCACTCTGAGGGTGAGAGAGTTCAAGGAAGGGACCCTCCTAATCCAGGCGCAGCAGGCCCACCCCCTGCCCTTTTCCTTTCTAATTCCTAAGGCCCCTTTCTTTGTTCCTCTCTACCTTGGGTTTGAGGTGGCTTAGCCACATCTGACCAATGACTCTGTTCCTGGACTACAGAGTTTAGGACTGACAGTATGATCTTGAGCAAGTCCCAGAACCTCTTTGGGTCTCTGTTTCCCCATCTAAGAAGTGAATAGATATGCAGGAAGCACTTCTTTTTTAAAATTGTTGAAGTATAGTTGATTTACAGTACTGTGCTAGTTTCAGGTACATGGCAAAGTGATTCCGCTGTGTGTGCTGTGCTGGTCTTCGCTGTGGCACTTGGGCTTTTTGCAGCACACGGGCTTCTGTCACGGAGCATGGGTTCTAGAGCACACGGCCTCAGTAACTGTGGGTGTGAACTTTCCTAGTTGTGGCTCACAGGCTCTCTAATTGTGGCATAAGGGCTTAGCTGCCCTGAGGCATGTGGGATCTTAGTTCCTCAACCAGGAATCTAACTCGCATCTGCTTGTATTGGAAAGTGGGTTCTTAACCACACTGGGCCGCCAGGGAGGTCCCTACATATATTTTTTCAGATTCTTTTCCATTATAGGTTATTACAAAACACTGGATACGGTTGCCTATGCTATACAGTAAGTCCTTGTTGATTATCTATTTTATGTATAGTAGGGGAGCAATTCTTGATGACCCTCCTTGGCTTGATGGGAGCTTATAGGGATAAAAGGTTGAAGGAATGCATCTTTGCAGGATGTGGCATTCTTGTAGGGGACAAATCTCCCCATCCTGCCCAGTTCTGCCCAGCCATGCATGCCCTCGGGCCCTGAACTGAGTTCAGGGGGCAGCATCCTGAAATGCAAGGAACCTGTGTGGGGAAAAGGAGCCCAGGTTGAGTCGTAACTCTGATGGTAACTGCTGTGTGCTACTGACAAGCCACAGCCCTGCCTGGGCCTCGGTTCCTGCCTCTGTAGAATGGGTTCTTAGGCCAGATCAGTGTCAAATGCTAGACTGAGTCTGTCATGGACTTTTATTTTCTTTTGAATTTCTATAATTTTCATTTTTTTTCTTTCTGATTGCAAACATCACGTATGTTCATAAAAATTCAGACAGTGCCAAAATAGGTTATGTACCAAGTGAAACCCATCCTTATTGAGAATCACTGCTAACTCACTGCTTTTTTGGGTGGTAAGGGAGTAACCTTTAATTCTGATATAATCTCAAATTTACAAAAAAAGTGGCAAGAATAGGACAAAAACTCTGGAATAGATTTTATGCAGATTTATTGATTATTTACACTTTGTCCCTTTTGCTTTATTTTTCCTCTGTGTATGTGTGTATAATTTCTTCCCAAACTACTTGGGACTGAGTTGAGACAGGTGCCTTTTTACCTCTAAATGCTACAGGGTGTATTTCCTAAGAACAAGGACATTCTCTTACCATGTAAGACTTACAAAACCCCTGCAGTTAACAAAATCAGGAAACAGCATTGATAAATACCATTATGTAGTCCACAGTCTATATTCAATGTCACTTGTGTCTTTGAATGCCCTTTACACAGGCTTCCAGTGAAAGCAGAAAAATCCAGTTGATACCCTGAGGTTTTCTTAAAGCTAACATATATTTAATTTTAAGGATTGTGCTTATTCTAAAATTGCACTCTCCACTCTCCTGTTTTTTGGCTGTTTGCTGTTGTGCTGTTTAAGATGTCCCCACTTTTATAAAATGATGGTGAGGGTAGAAGTGGTGTATTTATTTGCTTTTAAAATTCTTGGCAAGATAAAAAGTGGGTGATCATATGTTAGTCTTCAAACTTCTTTTGCAGGGATTCCCAAGGTGTGGTTCCCCAGTGCCACTGTTCTCTGATTTCAGGTGACTCAGACCTCCATACTTTCTTGAAGCCTGTTTAAGAGTATTTTCCTAATGTTGGGAGTGGGAGATGGGACAGGCAGCCACAGGCCCTGCCCTTCTGGATAGCAAATGGTCTCTCACTCAGCAGAGTGCACCTTTATCCTTCCCGTGGCTCTCCAGCCAGGAGAAGGTCCCTCCTCCTCCTCCCCTGGAAACCAGACCTCACTTTCCCAGCCTCCTTTGCGGTCGTAGAGCAGGCATGTGATACAGCTCGGCCAATCGGATGCAACCACCTAAGGCCTCTTCTCTTAAGCAGGTCATACAAAGGAGCAGAAATGGAATGTGTCTGACAAAACTGGCGGTAGCAGCAACAAGAAGAATTTTCAGAGTCAGTGGAGCCTCAGGGCCAGTTGCGCTGTTGTCTTTCCTGGTCTCTCACCCTGTGGTGTGCTTTAGGCTGGGGTTCTGTCTGTGGTCTGGTGCTCCTTGGTTTCTGAGCCAGCTCAAGGAGTCTGTGAGCCTTCTGTGCTTGCAAAAGAACCAATAAATACAGAGAAGTGAGTATTATGGGAACAGAGAGGAGCTGAGGCCTGAAGTACGGACACATAGGGAGTTGGTAAGCAGAGATTCTGTAGAGTGGAAGCCACCAAGGAATCCAGTTTCCTCATCTGGAAGGTCATCTTGTCTAGGTGCTAGGTAGGGTGGCCCACACAGGAAGTGGTGGGGGTAAGGGGTAGGAGGGATATGAGAGGAGAAAGTCTGGAGCCTGAGGATGAGGCTGGGAGGAGGGAGAAGAACTCAAAAGGAAGGAGTGTGTGTGTGTGTGTGTGTGTGTGCATGCATGTGCATACGCGTGCATGTGTGGTTAGCAGGGGGTGTGGGGGACGACTTTGTAGTAAGAGACAGTCTGGCTCACATGGTTCTACCTGCCCCCAATATTTTCTGACCCTTTTCTATATCCAGGCAGTGTCTTGGTTAATAAAACAGTCTGAGGAATGAGTATTGTTATCCGTATCTTATACATCAAGGAAGAGTGATACAGAGGCATGACACAACTTCTATAAGATCAGAAAAGTAGAAAGGGACTGGGCCCAAATTCAAACCTGGCTCTACCTTCTACACTGAAGATCTTAAGAACCTCAACAAATGCTCAGATGAGGCAACACAGTCTCTGCCTCAGTCCCTGAGTTTTTATATACTTCCAATGAGTACTTTAGGTAAAATATACTCCCTTTAAGTACCTGAAGCAATACAGTTGATTAACAGGATCTGGGAGCCTGGCTCACTTTGTAAATACCAATTCTTTCCTCCTCTTTCCCTACCTGTAAGAAAGCAGGGCCCAATCAAATGAGCTGCAGCACACACAATTGGTTACCTACCCAGTGGCCCTCCCACTTCCCCCCCGCCAGGACCCACTGAGCCTAGGTTGGTTTTTGGTGCCTATGCTTCTCCTTCTGTGCTCAGGTTAGTACTATGGCATTAATAGTGGCATTTTCTCCTTTGTTTGGGATAGATTCAGGCATGGAATGTGACTCCCTTTTGACCAATGAGCAGGAAGAACAGCTTTCTGGGGCCTTCTGAGAAAAATTTTCCTTGATTTTATAATGGCACACAGGGAAGTCCCTGTGGTTAGGTCCAGTGGTTAGGACTCTGCTTTCACTGCAGCAGCTTGTGTTCAATCCCTGGTGGGGGAACTAAGATTCCACAAGTAGCATGATATGGCCCTCCCCGCAAAAAAGAGGGACACAAGAATGAGATGTTTCCTGGGGTTTTGTTTTGCTGCCGTGGACATTGAAGGGCAATGTGATGTCTTCAGTTCAGTTCAGTCACTCAGTCATGTCTGACTCTTTGTGACCCCATGGACTGCAGCACGCCAGGCCTCCTGTCCATCACTAACTCCTGGAGTTTACTCAAACTCATGTCCAGTGATGCCATCCAACCATCTCATCCTCTGTCGTCCCCTTCTCCTCCCACCTTCAATCTTTCCCAGCATCAGGGTCTTTTCAAATGTGATGTCTTGGGTGGGAGCAATCACCTTGTGACTATGAGGCAAGCTAGCCAAGGACAAAGCAACTTGCTGAGAATGGTAGAGGGGAAGGAAAAGAAATGATCTGGATCAATGATGATGTTGAGTTGCAGGATTAACCTCTTCTGAAGTTACTGTTCTCTGGACTTCTTGTTCAATGAGAGAATACACATTTGTTGTTTTCTAAGCTAATGGAATAGAAGTTCTGTTTCTGGCCACTGAAAATATCTTTACTGATGGATGAGCCATGGGATCAAAAGAATAAAATACCCAACAGACTAATTTGATATACTAATAGCTGACAGCTGGGACAACAGCTTTGGTTAAATGAGGAAAACCTGATTCTTTGACCAAGTGAGGCCCCCAAGAACTCCTTTCTCTGCTGGTGCAGAGGGGAAAGAGTGTGGCGGCCTGAGGCCCTGCACTCTGCATCTTGTCTGGGCGTATGGAAGGCCTCCTATCAGAGACGTCCACTCCTGGCCAGCTGAACTTCTGACTCCCATTTCCTGTAGGGTCAGCAGAGGAAAGCAGCTTTATTTACTGAGTCAGGATGGAAAACAGATGTCTAAGCACCCCGCTGGGCCCAGGGTCACCCTGGACAGAGGCAGGGCCTGTTCTCAGCCCTGACCTGCCCACTAACCCCTTGAGTCCAGATGTGGCCACTTCCAAGCTCTAATAATAATTTTGATTTGTTGCAACTAAGTAATTTACACCCCCTGTAGCTCAACCCTCAATTCTCCAAGGAGAGTAGGAGTAACACTATGAAATATTTGAAGGAAGCTCTGGTAGGGCAGAGAAGAACGTGGACTTGAGAAGCAGGGCAGTGTGGGTTCAACCACAGCCTGATCTCATATTAACTGTGATTTCAGCCATTGTATCAGTCATCAACTGCTGTGTAACAAGCCACCACAAACCTCAGTGGCTCAGAAACAGCAAGTGTCTGTTTGTTCATGGGTCTGGAGTTTGGGCAGGACTTGGTGGGACAGCTCACGTATTCTCCACGATGTGTAGCATTTGGCAAGCGAAGTCCGATGGGATGATGGAGCATGCATGTAAGCAGAGGAATCAGTGTAATCTGTGTGACCACCTGGCTCCTTGCTTCCTTAACCCGCATAGATCATTCCTTTTCCCCTTGTCCTTCCTTCCTCATCAGCATGCTGAAATCAGAGAGCATTGCAGGATGTGTGCATATTAAGAAGAGAAGCTCTTCCCACAAGTGGCCTGAAGTCATCTCAGAAAATGGTTCGTTGTTCACTTGATCCAGAAAACCCCACAAGATCATGCAAATGAAGAGGTTCAAATCTTCTGGCTCACTTTACGAACATCCATGAAACTGCCCAGGCCATCGAGGATCTGAAGGATGTCACTTCCTAGAAGCAGGTGCATGCCACCCAGTCATCACAACAGTAAGGCTATAGGTCTGTTCCAGCCAAACAGCAGGCCTGGACGCAGTGGCCCAAAGAGAGTGCTGAATTTTTGCTGCCCCTGCATGAAAATGGAGAGAGTACTGTGCAGTAAGTACTGAAGGGTTTAGATGTAGATTCTTGGGTCATTGAGCCTATCTAGGTAAACAAAGTCCCCAAGATGCACAACCAAACTTGCAGAGTTCCTGGTCTGATGAACCCCTACACAAACTCACCCATGAGCTCACATAGAGATGACTGTTATTGCAAATGAGCAGACTGTTCCTAAAACAGAGGAAGAGGTGGAACAGAAGAATAATCTATCCCAGAAGAAACGGAAGAAACAGAAGAAACAAAACATATGGCCTGGGAATAAATTCAGCATAAAATATATGCAAGTAAAAGCGAAATCAGAAAAAAGGAGAAATAAAACTTAGTTTTGTGCAGTATTTTGTGCAGTGTTTCCAGTGTTCTGGTAAGAATGAAATACATATGCATAATATGAGCTATGAAATAGGAACTGCATCATTTTGGTGGTTCCACACGGGAGTTAGATGCTCTCATATTTGCATTTAAAACTCGCATTGAAAAATATAAAGTTGAACAGTAAAATTCATGCTAATATTTAAATTTTTTCTTAGAACAGCATTAAGTAGCAAAAAATGATAAGAGAAACTATGGAAGGAGAGCTTTATATTTTAGTACCAATAAGGACATTTTTGTCTTGCTTTTTGAACAAGGGGACCCACACTTTCATCTACTTTGAACCCTGTAAATTATGTAACTGGCCAAGGGGCCAGTTCTCTTAAGACCTTGACCAAAACTGATACAGCATCACTTTTGCTGGTTCTGCTGGTCGAAACAAGTCACAAGACCAACCTGGAGTCAGAGAGGAGGGGAAACAGACTCCAAGTCTTGAAGCGAGGAGCCGTGTTCAATGCTGAGATGGGAGGGATTATTGGTGACCATCTTTGAGGTCATAGGTCATCACCTTTCTGATTCCCAGTCTTCTCATTTGTAAAATGGGAATAATTCTATTTACTTCCCAGGGTTGTTTGAGAATAAAGGAATATGTATTGTGGTTGCAAGTCCTGGAACACAGTGATGCCTCACTCAGCTCACTCAGGGTCCATCCCTCCTGTTGTTTAATCTTGCTTTATAGATAATTGCTCTCTCATTCATTCATTCACTCATTTAATATTGAGTCCTATGACCCAAGTACTGCTCTAGGAGTGGGCATCAAAGCAGAGAATAAAACAGAAAGATGCCCCTGTACTGTAAACAGACAAAAGGTATAATCAAATAAGTGGTAGGTTCAGTGGGGAGAGATGCTAAGAACAAAAAAGCAGGGTAGGGCTATAGGGAGCACTGAGCTGGGGGCTGCAGTGTTAGCTGGTGTGGTTAGGAAGGCCTCAGTGAGAGAATGAGTAAACCTTGAAGGCGGAGTCCTGAGGATACTCCAGGCAGAGGGAGCCACTAGTGAAAAGGCTCTAAGAGGGGATTTCTGGGTGTGTGCGGAATAGCCAAGGCCCAGGGTGGCTGGAGTTGAGAGTGAAATGGAAGAGAGGGGAGAGCAGGTCCGCATGGGTCACTGTAAGGACTTTGCCTTTTACTGTGGATGAGATGAAAAGCATTCTGGCTGGTTTGGAGGGGAGAGTGAGGGGCAGCCAGGGAGGCAGGGAGGCCAGTGGATGGAGGCCTGGTTAAGGTGATCTCCTGGACGTGGGAGAAGTGTCAGACTAAGAACAGGTTCTTGGAGGTAGACTAGGCAGGGTTTACCCATCGGCTCACAGCTGACTAACTTGGCATGGAAAGCAGGTGTCAGTGCACTCTTGTTTCACAGAAGAGAAAAATCAAGCCTTGGCGAGGTCGAGTGACTTCACAAAGTCACATAGTGGCTGAGTGGTGTCTCTCGCAAGCAGGAAGGGTGACTAGGATGTGGGCACAGGTGCCATCTGCATGTGGGTGTGGCTATGACGCACCTTTCTCTGCCTCCATATCTATCACCCCATCTCCACCAGTCCCCCCACCACTTTCCATCCTCCTTTCTCCTTCCACTTCGCAGACACATCTTCTCCCAGGCCCGTTTCCAAGGGGCCTGTGTGCTTCTGGTGCCCAGGGCACCCGATCTCTGTTGATGAGAGTGTGTCACTGTGGTCCTTCTGGCCCGCCTTACACGAGTGTGTGTCTGAGTGTTACTTTGGCTGTGTGTGAGGAGTATGTGGATATCTCTGGAGGTGAGAACCTATGCGTCTTGGGGAGTGGGTCCTTAAGGGACTGAGTGCATGTGTGTGAAAGTACAGACGTGTCCTCTCTCCTCTCCCACCCATTCAGATTTGCTGTCATCCTTAAAGGCCCAGGTCAAGCCTCCTCCCTTTGTGCTAGTTCCTGACCTCCCACTGCCCCGTCTGTCAGCATCACACCTTGGCTAGCCCTGCTTTCTTTGGTGGTGGTCTGCCTGATTTAGAGGGGATCTGTCTTCTGGAATGTCAGTTCTCACAATCTTTAGGCAGGAGGGGCTGCATGCACATCCTCGTCCCCTGGTCAACCATCAGCCTCCATCTCCTGAGACCAACTGCCCCTCCTTCCTCCTCCCAGTTGGGTGCTTGAATGGGAGAGGGGCACTGACCTTGGAAGGGTCTGGCAGCCCCAGGAGGCAGATGGGTGGTGTCAGGCTCCTTTCTCCCTGTGGATGGCCAGCTGACCCCAGTCCCCGCCCCAGGAGCAGGATGAAACCCCACACTGCACTCTCTGGTGAACTCCCAGGGCAGAGTTATGGGGGCCCTGGGACCCCTGAGACTTCTCCCCACTCTATAAGCCTCCTGCCTAGGGCCTTCTCCCTGAGCTCAGCTGTAGGCTCTTTCTAGTCTAAATCCCCTTTTCCTCTCTGTCCGCTACTTCCCAAGACATTGGTTCCTTAGAGAGCCCTTGGCCTTTTCTGTAGGTACCACAGGGTTCTTTTTCTTTAACCCACGGACAATCAGGCCCTCGCTTTGAGCAAGGTGAGCCGATGCCAGGAGGAGTGGAGCCACGTCAGTTCATGCTCAGGCCAGCTTGTCCTTCCCTCAGTCCTGACCAGACACGCTTCTACCCCAGGGCCTTTGTTCTGACTGCTTCCTCGGTCTGGAGTGTTTCCTCCCAGACCCTACTTGGCTTCCTCCTCCCCATGCTTTTTTTTTTTTTTTCTCTTTCCAAGCTTTTGTTAAATGTCAGCTTCTCAGTGGGGCCTACGCAGACCCTCCAGCTTATCAATAATTCTGTGATCTGTGTGCATATGGACACATACAAATGCCCTCAGAACACCCTTCTTCACATACACAGCCCGGTACACACACCCCCTCTTACCTACCTGGCATTCTTCATCTCCCCTTTTTCCCCATGGCTCCTACCAACTACTTACATACATTATTTTATATATCCCATCTACTGAGTCTCCTGAGCAAGCACGAGGGTGGGAGCACGTTGGCCCCGTGAGGGTGGGGATCTTGGCTTTGCTCACGATGTTTCCTGAGTGCTGGGACCTGTGTTAGGCATTATAGCTGCTCCACAGACATTTGCACCATTGTTGTTGGGCCTGTGGCTCAGAGAAGGGCACCTGTGGGAGACAGGGTTAGTCCTCTGTGGGGCTGGGGGTGCTGCTGGACCACAGGACCTGTGATCAGAGGGGGTGGACTCCATGCCCTGCTTCCCAGGGGGGCAGTACCCTTCTGTCCTGCCTGCCTTCCTCCCTGGAACCACACCCCTCAGGCCAGCCCTGCACACACAAGGGGCACACCCCCACACCCTGCATCCATGGCCCCACCTCCCCCCAGCCCTGGTGCACACACCACTGACATGGTGGCTGTGGTTTCTGGGCCCCAGAGGTGCAGACTGGAGTTGGGGCATCCTGTTCTCTGCGGCTGCAGTAGCAGGTGGGGGTGGGGGACAGGTTCCCCTGCAAACAGGCACATGCAGAGGCCCCCCTCTCCTTGCATTTT
This sequence comes from Cervus canadensis, assembly GCF_019320065.1. Classification (NCBI taxonomy): domain Eukaryota; kingdom Metazoa; phylum Chordata; class Mammalia; order Artiodactyla; family Cervidae; genus Cervus; species Cervus canadensis. The sequence goes on along the minus strand of NC_057390.1, from coordinate 24,750,160 downwards.
TATACACACACACACACATGCGTGCACACGCGCATGTGCACACAGACAGGTGGACAGCCAGATGGCCCCAGCAGACTGGCTGCTCTTAGACCCCAGGCACAGGAACTGTGCACCCATCTGAAACAGGGCCCCTTGGGTGAGGAGAGCGGGGCAGAGGAAGCAGCTACAGGTTCCCTTCCCGGTGCCTAAGCTCCCACCACTACTGCTCGTGCCCAACACAGGGCTGGCCGACCTTGTCGTCAGACCTTTCCTTTGGAGGAAGCATTGTGCTGTCTTGTCGTGTCAAAACCACAAAAGCCAGTGAGAGGGGTCCCACATTCAGCCTCGGTGAGGTTGTTTGTCTGCAGTTGTGCGCACACGGCCAGTCCTGGGAGCATGCTGGTCCCTTGCTCAGAACACTGCCATGACTCCCTGGTGCCCACCAGGTCCAGCTACACCCCTGATCCCAGGTCTTCCCTGTTCCAGGAAACCCCAATTCAAGGGGAGGTGAGTATGGCCTCTGCCTAGATTGAATGCCAACTCTGTGTGACCTTAGGCGAGTCACTTAACCTCCGTGTGCCCCAGTTTCCTCCCTTGCAGAGCTGTTGTGAGAATTCTGGAGATTCATATAAGTAAAGTGCTTAGTGCAGCATCTGTTGTGCAAGAAAGTTGTCTATAAGTGTTAACTGTCTCCGTTATTGTTTCCTTGCAGGAGGGACCTGAGCTATGACCTCAGTTGGGGCTTGCAGCCCAGCTCCGGCCTTCCAGACTGAGCCAGAGGCTTCCAGGCCACCTGGGAGCTTATTGGAAGCTCCGAGTGTCAGACCCCCCTGGGGATCCTAAAGCAGCAGGTGGGTGGCAGGAGGGGCCTGTACACCATGGCCCGCAGTCATCTGTGGGACAGGAGTCTGCCCCAGGCTCGGACCAGTTCATCACCTGCGCCGTCCCTCGTCTTCCTGCCTCTCCAAGTCCCCTCTGCCTTGCAAGGCTCCTCTTGGGACATCTAACCCTGCAGCCTCAGTTTCTTCAAGTAAGAATGAGGATAAAAATGCCCACAAGTGGGATTCACATCCAGAGAGGTCATGGATAAACAATGCATAGCTGAGGCAGACAGTCAGGGCTGACCCTTATTACTGCCAGCACCCCATGTCTGGCGGGTCTGTGCTGGGGTTCTTTCGGGGATGCAGGAAAGACCTCTTCATGGTATGGGGGGGTGCTGGGATGAACCCTAGGAGCTGAGAGGGAGCACAATGACTGGAGCTTACTCACAGCAGCCTGATGAGGGAGGAAGGAAGGGAGGGCAAGCCGAGCACACCCTGGGCCCCAGAGGAAGTTGAAAGCCGGGCCGTGGTGTGACAGTTCAAGGGCCCACACCACAGCACCCCACCCGACTCCTACCTGCTGACGTCAGTGGACTCCAGCACGGAGCCCTCCCCCAGGCTCAGGGTCTGTGAGGCAGAGCCCTGGCCTGGGGGGGCTCCCTCAGCTGTTCTCTGTACACATGAGCAGCTGGCAGAGCCTTGAGTCTTTAGGGCAGCGTTACCCTCTCTGGGCTCTCTTAATGAAAGGCAACCATTTGTGGCCCCTCTTTACAACGCCCCATCACCTCACCTCTCCCAGGTGTGGCCCTAGAGTCTAATAAGCACCTCCTATATACCTGGTGGTGAGGTATCCACTAGCTCATTTAATCCTTCACAATACCCTGAGGAAGGCATTTTACAGATAAGAAAACAGGCTCAGAGAGACTAAGTAACCTGCCTGAGGTCACACAGCTTGGAGGTGGTCAAGCTGGCCTTCCAACTCAGGCCCTGTCATGGAGTTCCTCAGGCCCCCAAGTGGGTGGATTCCTGCTGGAGGAGCCCTCAGAGAAGCAGGGCAACTAGGCCTCCTGTTTGTCAAGGAGGAAATGGACACCCCGCGCTGGAAGTGAGTGCCCCAGGCCATGCCACAGGCTCCTGGCAGAACAGGCAGGATTAGAGAACTTTCTTTTGGCATTGGATGCCTGGCGGGAGGGGCTCTGCCGGGAAAGTTCCTTCTTTTACTGACTCCAGGTCTCCACTCTTCTCAGGGAGAAGCCTTTCTGGACAGTCTTGGCAGAAGCAGAGCCCTGTCACCCTCCATCTCCAGGCCTGGCTTTATTTTTCTTCGTGGCGCTCACTGTCACTTGCAATTTCATGTGTCAGATTATTTATTATCTCCCTCTTCCTAGAATGTGAGCTCCGTGACTCGGGGAGGGCCTGTCTTGTTCCTTTGCCTAGAAGAGGAGGTGGTATAAGCTCAACAATTTTTTGTGCTATGAATGAATGAATGAATGAAAGGAGTCAGGTGGTAAAGGGAGATGTTTACCCTCACAGGGGAAAGTTGGGTGTGAAGACAAGCTCCTTATGGGCAAGCTAAATAGATCATTCTAGGTAGAGCAGGGGAATTACAAGTAATTTAGCAAAGGGATGGGGCCATGTAGAGCCATGTGGTCTAGCACATAGACTATAAAGCGAACGGTACCCCCACCAGTTGTACAGTTCTCAACCTGAACAACAGTACATGGTGCTCCTGGGGAGGGGAAGAACCCAACAGTTTGGGCCCCCTCAGCAGGGCTGAGTGGAGGCAGCTCTACAGCTGGGGGGACAGGCTGTACCCTCCGGGAGGACGCCACGTGGTCATGGTTAGCAGCGTGCCATCCGGTGGTGCTGTAGCCGCAGACGGTCATCCAACCAGGGCAAGCAGCTGTTCTGCTGTTAGTGATCTCTGGTGCCTGGAGTGCCCGGCGGGACCTGGTTGGGGAAATCACCCTGACACACCCCACAAACACACACCGAACGCGGTGGACAAAGATAATCACACACAGTGGGAGGGAGGGCTGTTTCCTGACCCAGCTGTGCGCTCTGGAGGCGTAGGACACTGTGTTCTGAGACGACATCTCCACGGAGTGGAGGGCTCGGCCAGGAGCCTAGCCAGGCCCCCTCCTCCTCCCGGGCCCCACCGGCTGGGCACAACAACCACCAGCCCGCGATGGTGGGGCTCTGTCTGCGATGAGTCACCTTGCCCACAGCGAGACTTGCTGGGCGATGTTATCAGCTCCTCTGCTTACTTAATTCCTTGGTTGACATCACCACCACCTCCGACCTCTCTTCTCGGCACTGCCGCCTGCAGCTTGGTGTGTCCTGGAAGGAGAGGTGCTGGAGGGCCCTTGCCAGAAGCTAGCGGGGCAGGTAAATCAGGACCCTCAGCTCTTTGATCTTTAGCCTCGGGCACTTGGCCGAGTTTCTTGCTGCATAGGAACCTTGGTTTACCTCCCAGGAAATGCCGTCTGGAGTCAGGTCTAAGAGACCCCTTTCCCCCCCTGCCTGAAGCTTATTCCCTCTCTCCTCATTCAGATACGGGCTGAGCCCCGAGCCCCTGTGTGTCCTGCTGGATCCTGGGGGTGCAGCCCTGGAATCCAGCCCTCTGCTGCCTCAGGCATGAGCTCTCAGCTCTGTCTTATTCAGGCACAGCTGCCCCTGGGCCTTTGGGATGGGCCTCTGAGTTCCCAGGCCCAGGCTGTGCTGCCTTGCTGTCCAGTCACCCTGCCCCAGGGACTAGCTCCCTCAGACCACCCCTCACCCACCCCACCCCGCTCCAGGCAGCCTGCGGGGAACCGAAGCCCGTCCTTTTCATCCATAGCCCAGGATCCTCTCCTCCCCTCACCTTGTCAGTGTCCCTGAGCTGACCCAGCATGGTCAGCGGCACGTGGAGGGTGCCATGGGGTCAGTAGAGTGGTGACAGGGGTGACCAGAGACATGTGCTGTTTCATTTCAGCCTCCCCCTGGTTTCCCCTCCAAGGCCAGATGGGATGAGAAGGGGGGGTTCTGTTCCTGCCCCGCCCCACTGTCCTACTCTGCCCCTCCCCACCTTCAGAAATGGACAGCAGGGCAGTGAGGCCGAGAGGCCGCCAAGAGAGGCTCAGGGTCCAGTCTCTGATGGAAGGCTGCCCAAGCCTGTCCTGCCAGGGAGGCGGTGAGGGAAGGTTGGGGGGGGGGGCGGGTAGGGAAAGGAGCCAGCCCTTTGAACTGCCCCAATCCCATCCTCTGTGGCCCCAGGAGACAGCTCCTCAAATGTCACTGCCTGGGGCCAGGGAAGGGGGATGGGGAGGCTTCTCAACACCCGCCACTTTTACTCCAGTTGTGAGACCAAAATGAATTGTTCTTAGAAGGAAAAAGAAAAAAAAACAACCAAACAAAAAGACCAAAAAAACCCACTGCTGAGGTCACTCCTGTTGCCCCAGCAGCTGATGAAAAGATCCTGAGAGCAGATAACACACCTGGGCAGGGTCTGCTCCCCTCCCCCACCCCCACTCTCCCTGTCTGCCCACTCTGCACCCCAACACCAGCTGCTGCCTTGGCTTTCTGGAACAGGGCAGAATGCTGCTCCAAGTAAGGAGGGGATGGGCCCTGAAAGAGACATGGAGAAGCAGGCCTGGGCTCAACCCCACCCAGCCCAGTCTTGCTGGGTCTCTGTCCCCCAACTGCCCCGCCAAGTGGGGGACACCACTGAGGAACCAAGGACATAATAAATGTGAAAAAGTGCTTGGCAGTGATCACTAACAAGCCAATAGGCTGGGGTCCTGTAGAGAAGGAAAAAGGGAGTTAGGGAAGGTTTCAGAGAAGAGGTCACTCCTCAACGATTTAAGAACATTAAGTCAGTTGATTCCCTTTTGAGTTCTTATTAATGCTCTTCAGCAATGTGCACACCTTGAGAATGACGATACCATTGTTGAACTCAGCTTGTGGTCTGCTCAGACCCCTGGATCCTTTTCAAGCTTGAGATCACAGGGTCATCAGCTTAGTCTAGTGGGTGTTCTGCTGTAGTATTCTCCTCCTTGGCTGCAGACTAAGCTCAAATGCTAGTCAACCAGACTGCTTTCCTCAGTTAGAGAGTATAGCTTGATTTCAGCTGCAGTTTGAGCTCTTATTCCTTTTAACCCTGAGCCTGAAGCTCCCCTACACTCTCATAGCCCACAGACACCTCTCCCCGTTGGCTCAGCAGTAAAGAATGTCTGCAATGCAGGAGCCACAGGAGACTTGGGTTCAATTCTTGGGTCAAAAAGATCCCGTGGAGCAGGGCATGGCAACCCACTCCAGTATTCTAGCCTGGAGAATCCCATTGACACAAGACTGCCCATAGAGTCGCAAAGAATTGGACACGACTAACGTGACTTAGCATGCACACACTTACTTGTCATCTTTCTCTCACTAGCCCCTTCCGTCACTTGTGTGCTAAGATGTTGGTTCATGGTAAGACTCCCTACCATCTAAGCCGAAGGCTGAGTCATCCTTAACCATGGCCTCTGTCCACCACATCTGATTAGCCATCTCATCTAGTGGATTCTAACACTGGTATCTCGAGTCTTCCTCCCTTCTTCCCCATTCCCCACAACCCCCAGTGTTTCTAACAGTTTAGATCTTTTCTTAAGATCTCATCTCTTTTCTTAAGCGTGGCCAGTGGAACCAATGAGACCTCCTGGGCCATCCTCCATCCAGCTGAGTGATGGCACACACCCTCCTGGTGGCTCCTGCCTGCCTCTCTGCCCTCCTGTCCCAGCACCGCAGGACAGGCACAGCCCACGAGCATGCTATGCTGGAAACAGCTGGGCCAGACTGCTTCCTTATGTTTGTTCAGGCCGCTGAATAGATTTCTGGGCCACTCCTTCCTCAGTGCCCCACTTTGCCCTGTCCATTCTGCTGAGCGGCTGAGAGTACACAGCCCTATTCTGCTCCCCCAGCCACAGACTCAGCCCTGACCCCAGACGCAGAAGGGCCTTCAACCTCTCTCTCCCTAGACCCTGATACCACCATGAGTGTGGGGGTACACACCAGAGAAACCTGGGTGGGATCTTGTTTTTGCCCCTTTCCCACTGGGGACCTCAGACAAGTTATTTTATCTCTGAGCATTCTTTTCCTCATCTCTCAAATGGGGTAAAATCACTACCTGTCTCCCAGGATGGGTAATTGAGTCTGTCAAGTGCTTGGCACAGAGCCTGGCACACCATGAGAGGGTAGCCAATAGCTTTCATGTTTTCCACTCTTGTTATTAATCACTAGGACCTGGGAGAAAGTGCAGATCACTCAGAGTGGCTGACGCCTCAGCCCTTGCCTCCCCTCCCTAGACTCTCCAGCACATCCTTCATCCCCTCTGCACTTATTCAGAGCCTCCTGTTCATCTCCTTTCTGACTGTCTGCTCTCATTCCCTAAACAGCGGCTTAGGCAAGGCCACCTCGTTCCCTTCTGCCAGCCCTTCCTCCCAGGACCCAGTGCTGTCCCCACGGGGCTGCGATCCCAGCATCAGAATTGAACTCAGCCTTGGGGTGGTGTGGACTGCCATGTTCATCTTTTTATTACGACGGCAGTGGGCTTGCTCAGTAAGGCCCCAAAGTCTGACCCCAACCACACAGGAAGTGAGATGCTGAACTGGCATGCTGGCAACCCAGGTCTTCTGGCTCCAAAGCCAAGAGTCTCTCCATTCTGCCCTGCTACTGTCCCTTCCAGTCTTTTTTGCCTCTGTATGACTCAGTCTCCTCATCTGCACAATGGGCATATAAATTCCTTCTCCTCCTTCTTGATTCAGAGGAGGGAAGAATGGGGTTGGGATGGAAAGCTGGGAGGAGGTGGAGGCCATGCTGTGTGCCAGGCAGGCAAGCCTGGCTGGGGTGAGGACTGTAAGAGGGTAAACAGGAGGTGAGGGAGGCCAGACCAGTCTCCACCCTTCCAGCAGCACAAGAACTGTGTCTGAGTCCACAGCGCCCCCTGCTGGCAGGTCACCCAGAAGCTCCCTGTGGGCAGCACCAGCCCCAAGCTTCACATTTCCCTTTGGTGACCACTGGGAAGGTGTCACCCCTCCCCTCAGGGAGCCCAGTCTGAGGGTGGACGTGTATGCAAGGCTCAGGAAGCCCAGACTGGGGAGGGGGGTGGGAGCCAGTGTTTCTGTCTGAGAAGGGAGCTCCCTAGGCCAAGGGGTTCAACATTCTCTTCCAGAGAGCCTGTTGAAATCTCTGCCAGAAAGACCTGCAGACCGGCAGGAAGCCAGGTGGTCTGCTCCATGCCTAGCAGCTACCCATGGTTAGAGCGCCTCCCACTCCCCCACCCCTATCCCACAGGGACGACGGGGGAGACAGGTGAGGGCAGACGCTGAGAAACCAGGGCCCTTGCTTGCCCTCCACCATCTACAAATGGTCCTTTTAGCCCTCCAGAGCCCAGGCCCACCTTCCTCCTTGTCAGGACTCTTCCCTACATTGGCAGTAGTTTCATCATCTCTGCATTTCCTTAGCCTGATTCCGTGTTAGGTGCTAGGGACTCAGAGCAACAAGCCCCTAACAAGCCCATCAGACCTCCAACATGGCAGTATTCTCCCCATCTTCTCCCTTCCCACTAACCCCCTGGATGTTCCATGCTCTGGGCTCCAGGACCTTTTCTGCAGGGCAGTCTTAACACACCCTAGATTAAAATCCAGCAAGTTGTGGTCACCCTCCTGCCCCCTCCCTGGAAAGTCACCACTCAACACCTCCAACTTTGGGCTCTCCTCACTGCCTTTGAGACTTTTCCATCAACCTGCACCCTTCCTGAACTGTTTACATAAGGACCAGATTGCGATCCTCCTCTTCCAGGAAGTCTTCCTGGAGGAAGTCCAGTGATTTCCCTGAATTCAGGCTTTTCCAGGATCTCCTGGCACCCCCACACTGCTGTGTCCTGGGTACATCTGTTATCCTATCTGTCCCACAGAAGCTCTGAGCCTCAGGAGGGAATACCTCTGTCACCTCCTTCCCTGGTAAGACTTGGGACATCCATACATGAACCTTTAAGTCCACTTACATCAGTGGTTCTCATCTGGACACAGTTTTGCCCCAGGGGACATTCAGCAATGTCAGAGACGTTTTTGATTGTTAGAACTGGGAGGTGGTGCTGCTGGCAGCCACTGGCTAGAGATCAGAGACACTGCCCACCATCCTACAGGGTACAGAACAGCCCCTACAACTAAGAAATGCCCAGCCCCAAATGTCAATAGTGTCAAGGCTGAGAAACCCTGGTCTACATAAATCCACAGATTGAAACCTTCTAGGTGGTGCAATGTAAAGAATCTGCCTGCCAATACGGGATAGGAAGGAGATGTGGATTTGATCCCTGGGTTGGGAAGATCCCCTGGAGAAGGAAATGGCAACCCACTCAAGTATTCTTGCCTGGAAAATCCCACGGACAGAGGAGGCTGGCAGGCTACAGTCCATGGGGTCGCAAAGAGCCAGACATGACTGAGCACAGATGCATATGCACAGACTGAGAAATAAAAGGGTGGCCAAAAAGGGGGCAATAGCTCATGCCGGGGAAGGGCCAGGGCAGATGTCTCCAAATAGACACAGGCTTCCCTTCTGCGTGGGCTTTATCCTCCCATGTGCCTCCCACACCTCTCTGTGGGCCAGTCCTGTCTTGCGTAAGTGGAGGTGAGCTGATCCAGAGGAGAAGCCAGGGCCTGCCTAGAGTCCCTGGGGAAGTGGGCTCTGTGTGGGGAGCCCTTTGGGGGCAGAGGGTGCTTTGGCCTCAGTTTAGTCATCTGTAAAATGGGGTGGGTGTCCCCATCCAGTCCAAATGGTCCTAAATGGTATCTCTCTGATGGGCGCAGTCATTTCCCGCCCTGCTGATGAGCAGGAGCCCTCCCACAGGGCTGAGGGTGGAGGACCTGCCACCAGCCCCTTAAACAGATGTGAGGGTTTATTGTTGTTCCAATTGCCCTCCCAGGAAACAGCTGTTAAGAACAAGGCTTCTTTGATAGACTTCATCAAAGCTGCTTCCACGTCCCCTGGAGACTGAGTAGGGAGTGGGGGTGGGGCAGAAAGAGCCTCCATCTGAGAACAGCTGATGGCCAAGCCCCAGCACAGAGCTGGAGGCTGTGAAGGGTGCCTTCTTCTTTGGTTGGGGTTAAGAACGTCCCTGAGGCAGGTAACCCTGACACAGCCCTTTTGGGGGGCTCTTCAGGGAACTTCTCTGCTTCCTCCCTGGGTGGACTTGGGGGACCAGCGCTCTTGGCAGCTGAGAGCTCTTTCACTGTAGTTCCCATTCCCCAGAGCAGGGGGTGAATAAGGAAGATAGAGGGAAGCCTGCCTTCTCAGTTGCCTTCACCCCGGAAGGTCCCCTGGGGCTCTGGTCAGAGAGGGACCCTGATGACGTCTCTCCCCAGAGCTCCCAGGCCTGCCTCCTCAGGGACCAAACCTGTCCAGGAAAACGACTGGTCTCTGAGGAGAACCAGCAGGAGGAAGAACTAGCTTAAAAACCTCTCTGCCAGTCAGCACCCCTCCAGCACTTTCCATGATGAAAATGTTGCCCAAGAGCTCCTGCTGCAGGGTGGGGTGTGGGCATGTCCACCTGTGTACACGTGTGTGTGTGTGTGTGTGTGTGTGTGTGTGTGTGTGTACACACACTGTCTGGAGACTGAACTGGAACAGTCACAAGTCTCCTTGGGGTTAAGGGTGTATTTTGGAGTTAGCCCCAGGTCAGAGGCTGGAATCTCTACCAAGACATTCATTTAGTTCCTCAGTTTTCTCCTCTGTTAATGGTCCTAGTACTGTTCATGGGGTTCTCAAAGCAAGAATACTGAAAGTGGTTTGCCATTCCCTTCTCCAGTGGACCACGTTTTGTCAGGACTCTCCACCATGACCCATCCGTCTTGGGTGGCCCTACATGGCATGGCTCATAGTTTCATTGAGTTAGATAAGGCTGTGTCCATGTGATTAGATTGGTTAGTTTTCTGTGATTGTGGTTTTCAGTCTGTGAAATGGCAACCCACTCCAGTACTCTTGCCTGGAAAATCCCATGGACGGAGGAGCCTGGTAGGTTGCAGTCCAAGGGGTTGCTAAGAGTCAGACAGACGAGTGACTTCGCTTGGCTCACCCTCTGATGGAGAAGGATAATAGGCTTATGGAAGCTTCCTGATGGGATAACCTGACTGAGGTGGAAACTGGGTCTTGTTCTGATGGGAAGGGCCATGCTCAGTAAATCTTTAATCCAATTTTCTGTTGATGGGTGGAACTGTGTTCCCTCCCTGCTATTTACCTGGGGCCAAACTATGGTGGCTGCTCAGCGCTGAAGCAGCGAGTGGCAACTGCGCAGATCTGGAGTGGCAAGCCGTGGAAAGGAGATACCCCACAGCCAAGCTCAGTGGCGGCGGCCGTGAGGAGATACTCCATGTTCAAGGTAAGGAGCAACGGCTGCACTTTGCTGGAGCAGCCGTGAAGAGATACTCCACGTCCAAGGTAAGAGAAACCCCAGTAAGACAGTAGGGGCTGAGAGAGGGCATCAGAGGGCAGACAGACTGAAACCACAGTCACAGAAAACTAGCCAATCTGATCACATGGACCACAGCCTTGTCTAACTCAATGAAACTAAGCCATGCTGTGTAGGGCCACCCAAGACAGACAGATCATGGTGGAGAGCTCTGACAAAATGTGGTCCACTGGAGAAGGGAGTGGCAAACCACTTCAATATTCTTGCCTTGAGAACCCCATGAACAGTATGAAAATGCAAAAAAGATAGGACACTGAAAGATGAACTTCCAAGGTCAGTAGGTGCCCAATATGCTCCTGGAGATCAGTGGAGAAATAACTCCAGAAAGAATGAACAGAGCCAAAGCAAAAACAACACCCAGTTGTGGATGTTGTTATGCCCGATGTCCGAATCCCCGAGCAGGAAGAGAGAGAAGGCTTCCAAGACAATGCAACTCGCAAAAAGGGAAGTTTATTACTGTCTCGAGCCAGGGCCTTCTGCCACAAACATCACAGTGGTGCAGGGTCAGAAAGCGCCGAGCTCAAGCTTGTTACACAGATTTATAAGATATGCAAAAGCGGTTAGTAGCTGGCTTAAGCGGATTGGTTACATGTTTGCAAAGTAATTCTATCGGTACAGACTTTCGCGGGCTTTTCAGCTCTCCCTTTGTTCTTACTGGGCGCATATTGATTGGCTGGCTCCAGGTTACCTGATGGGGGTAGGGAATCTTACCATTTCGGGGGAAGCTAAAACTTAGGTCCAGGCCGCCCGTCATGGTATTAACCCTGGCAGCCTCACAGATGTGACTGGTGATAGAAGCAAGGTTTGATGCTGTAAAGAGCAATATTGCATAGGAACCTGGAATGTTAGGTCCATAATCAAGGCAAAATGGAAGTGGTCAAACAGGAGATGGCAAGAGTGAATGTCGACATTCTAGGAATCAGTGAACTAAAATGGACTGGAATGGGTGAATTTAACTCAGAATACCATTATATCTACTATCATGGGCAGGAATCCCTTAGAAGAAATGGAGTAGCCATCATAGTCAACAAAAGGGTCTGAAATGCACTACTTGGATGCAATCTCAAAAATGATAGAATGATCTCTGTTTGTTTCCAAGGCAAACCATTCAATATCATGGTAATCCAAGTCTATGCCCCGACCACTAATGCTGAAGAAGCTTAAGTTGAATGGTTCTATAAAGACCTACAAGATCTTTTAGAACTAACACCAAAATAAGATGTCCTTTTCATTATAGGGGACTGGAATGCAAAAGTAGGAAGTCAAGAAACACCTGGAATAACAGGCAAATTTGGCCTTGGAGTACAGAATGAAACAGGGCAAAGGCCCTAAGAAGCATCACTGAGAACAAAGCTAGTGGAGGTGATGGAATTCCAATTGAGCTATTTCAAATCCTAAAAGATGATGCTGTGAAAGTGCTGCACTCCATATGCCAGCAAATTTGGAAAACTCATCAGTGGCCACGGGACTGGAAAAGGTGAATTTTCATTCCAATCCCAAAGAAAGGCAATGCCGAAGAATGCTCAAACTACTGCACAATTGCACTCATCTCACACGCTAGCAAAGTAACGCTCAAAATTCTTCAAGCCAGGTTTCAGCAATATGTGAACCGTGAACTTCCAGATGATCAAGCTGGTTTTAGAAAAGGCAGAGGAGCCAGAGATCAAATTGCCAACATCTGTTGGATCATCGAAGAAGCAAGAGAGTTCCAGAAAAACATCTACTTCTGCTTTATTGACTATGCCAAAGCCTTTGACTGTGTGGATCACAATAAACTGTGGAACATTCTGAAAGAGATGGGAATACCAGACCACCTGACCTGCCTCTTGAGAAATCTGCATGCAGGTCAGGAAGAAATAGTTAGAACTGGACATGGTACAACAGACTGGCTCCAAATAGGAAGAGGAGTACATCAAGGCTGTATACTGTCACCTGCTTATTTAACTTATAAGCAGAGTACATCATGAGACATGCTGGGCTGTATGAAACACAAGCTGGAATCAAGATTGCTGGGAGAAATATCAATAACCTCAGATATGCAGATGACACCAACCTTATGGCAGAAAGTGAAGAACTAAAGAGCCTCCTGATGAAAGTGAAAGAGGAGAGTGAAAAAGTTGGCTGAAAACTCAACATTCAGAAAACTAAGATCATGGCATCCGGTCCCATCACTTCATGGCAAATAGATGGGTAAACAGTGGAAACAGTGGCTGACTTTATTTTTGGGGGCTCCAAAATCACTACAGATGGTGACTGCAGCCATGAAATTAAAAGACGCTTGCTCCTTGAAAGAAAAGTTATGACCAACCTAGACAGCATATTAAAAAGCAGAGACATTACTTTGTCAACAAAGGTCTGTCTAGTCCAAGCTTTGGTTTTCCAGTAGTCATGTATGGATGTGAGAGTTGGACTATAAAGAAAGCTGAGCACCGAAGAATTGATGCTTTTGAACTGTGGTGTTGAAGACTCTTGAGAGTCCCTTGGACTGCAAGGAGATCCAACCAGTCCATCCTAAAGGAGATCAGACCTAGGTGTTCATTGGAAGGACTGATGTTGAAGCTGAAACTCTAATACTTTGGCCACCTGATGCGAAGAGCTGATTCATTTGAAAAGACCCTGATGCTGGGAAAGATTGAGGGCAGGAGGAGAAGAGGATGACAGAGGATGAGATGGTTGGATGACAACACCAGCTCAGCAGACATGAGTTTGAGTAAACTCCTGGAGCTGCTGATGGACAGGGAGGCCTAGTGTGCTGCAGTCCATGGGTCGCAAAGAGTCGGACATGACTGAGTGACTGAACTGAACTGAACTGAAACTATGGTGGAGGTAATGAAGATAATGGTGACCTCCCTCAAAAGATCTCATGCATGTACTGCTACACTCAGTGTCCCCAGTCCTGCAGCAGGCCACCACCGCCCCATGCCTCTGCTGGAGACTCCTGGACACCCACAGAGAAGTCCAGGACAGTCTCCTGTGGGTTCACTGCTCTTTTCACAAGGTTCTGTCGTGCCCTCCAAGAGTCTATTTCCCAGTACTGTGTAAGTTTTCATTCCAGTCCCAAAGAAAGGCAATGCCAAAGAATGCTCAAACTACCGCACAATTGCACTCATCTCACACGCTAGCAAAGTAATGCTCAAAATTCTTCAATCCAGGTTTCAGCAATATGTGAACCGTGAACTTCCAGATGTTCAAGCTGGTTTTAGAAAAGGCAGAGGAGCCAGAGATCAAATACCAACATCCACTGGATCATTGAAAAAGCAAGAGAGTTCCAGAGAAGCATCTACTTCTGTTTTATTGACTATGCCAAAGCCTTTGACTGTGTGGATCACAATAAACTGTGGAACATTCTGAAAGAGATGGGAATACCAGACCATCTGATCTGCCTCTTGAGAAGTCTGCATGCAGGTCAGGAAGCAATAGTTAGAACTGGACATGGTACAACAGACTGGCTCCAAATAGGAAGAGGAGTACATCAAGGCTGTATATTGTCACCCTGCTTATTTAACTTATAAGCAGAGTACATCATGAGACATGCTGGGCTGGATGAAGCACAAGCTAGAATCAAGATTGCCAGGAGAAATATCAGTAAACTCAGATATGCAGATGACACCAACCTTATGGCAGAAAGTGAAGAATAAAGAGCCTCCTGATGAAAGTGAAAGAGGAGAGTGAAAAAGTTGGCTGAAAACTCAACATTCAGAAAACTAAGATCATGGCATCCGGTCCCATCACTTCATGGCAAATAGATGGGTAAACAGTGGAAACAGTGACAGACTTTATTTTTGGGGGCTCCAAAATTACTGCAGATGGTAATTGCAGCCATGAAATTAAAAGATGCTTACTCCTTGGAAGGAAAGTTATGACCAACCTAGACAGCATAAAAAGCAGAGACATTACTTTGTCAACAAAGGTCTGTCTAGTCAAAGCTATGGTTTTTCCAGTAGTCATGTATGGATATGAGAGTTGGGCTACAAGAAAGCTGAGCACCGAAGAATTGATGCTTTTGAACTGTGGTGTTGGAGAAGACTCTTGAGAGTCCCTTGGACTGCAAGAAGATCCAACCAGTCCATCCTAAAGGATATAGTCCTGAATATTCATTGGAAGGACTGATGTTGAAGCTGAAACTCCGAAACTTTGGCCACCTGAGCAAAGAACTGACTCATTTGAAAAGACCCTGATGCTGGGAAACATTGAAGGCAGGAGGAGACGGGGTCAACAGAGGATGAGATGGTTGGATGGCATCACCGACTCAATGGACATGAGTTTGAGTAAACTCCGGGAGTTGGTGATGGACAGGGAGGCCTGGCGTGCTGCAGTCCATGGGGTTGCAGTGAGTCGGACATGACTGAGCGACTGAACTGAACTGAACTGAATGGGCCTAATATCAGTTCCTCCCTTACATGCTGTCGCCAGGGTTGAGTGAAATAATGTATGCAGAGCACAGAACACAGTTCCTGGGGTAGAGCTAGCACCCAGGAAATGCTGGTGATTGTGGTTGCTGTTATCGCCGCCATCATCACTATCTGGGGTAACATCTTTCCAGGTTCCAGTTTCAACGTAATCTATTACTTCAGCCTGATTTTAAAAAAATAAAACACTTTCAAGGTTGAGTTGTTTGTGTTTTAGCTTCTTCAGGAGGTGTGGTTGGGAAACCCTTGGACTCCAGCACCATCTTGGATATCTCTGGTTCAGGATGATGACCCAGATGGGGATGAAACTGTGGGGCATGTGTGTTCTGGGTGTTTGCTAAGTGGGAACTTTTCCCAGCCTCTATGCCTGTGAGGCTTTCTCACTGTGACTGATCCTCTGGGTTTATCGGCCTCACTCTTTCCATCTTTCTTTCTCCCACCTTCTGTTTTTCCTTCCTTTTGTCCTTTCTCTCTCTCTCTCACTTTTCTCTCTCTCTTTATTCCTTTCATTTTTTTTTTGGCTGCACCTCAAGGCATGTGGGATCTTAATTAACCCTACCAGGGATCATACCCACACCCCCTGCATTGGAAACGTGGAGTCTTAACCACTCGACTGCCAGGAAAGTCCCCTTTCTTTTGTTTTTACATTTTAGATTTTTTTTAATTCAAATAACATTGGTTTATAAGATTATGTAAATTTTACTGTATACAACATTGTTTTCCTACTTCCATATACCATACAGTGTGCTCACAACCAAAAATATAATTTCCATCTGTCACTGTTCATCTGAACTGAGCCCCGTTACCTATTTTGCTCTCCCCACCCCTCACACCTTCCCCTCTGATAATTGTTACTCTGTTTTCTGCATCTAAGTGTTATGTTGATTGTTTATTCATTTTTGTTTTGTTAATTTGTTTTTAGAGTCCACACAGGAGTGAAATCATATGATATCTGTCTTTCTCCATCTGACTCATTTAGCATAATTCCCTCATGCTCCATTCATGTTGGCACAAATGGCAAGTTTCATCTATTTTTATGTCAGAGTAGTATTCCATTGTGCATGGGTGTGTGTGTGTGTCTGTGTGTGTGTGTGTATAGATAAAACATCTATATCAGTTAATCTGTTGATGGTACCTCACTGTTTCTTTTATTTTTAAAAGTATTTAATATATTTGTTTATGGTTGGGCTCGGTCCTCATTGCACAATTCGGCTTCTTATTGTGGTGGCTTCTCCTGTTGTGGCTCAAGGGCTCTAGAGTGTGGGCTTCAGTAGTTGTAGTATGTGGGCCCAACGGTTGTGGTTCCTGGGCTCTAGAGCACAAGCTCAGTAGTTGTGGCACACAAGCTTAGTTGCTCCAAAGTATGTGGGATCTTCCTGGACCAGGGATCGAACCTGTGTCTCCCGCAGTGGCAGGCAGAGTCTTTAGCACCGAGCCACCAGGGAAGCCCCGCTGGTGCCTCACCGTTCCTTAAGTGAACGCATCTGTGTACCTGTCCATGCTTTGACTTTTGCTGCCATGTGTTTTTTTTGTGGGTACCTGGTCATTGGGTCCTTTCCCATGGTGTCCTGGTAGGTTTATTTGCGGGAGCCGTGGGTGAGTGAGGAGCTCTGAGGCTGAGGTAAATGGAGGGGATAGGCTACTTCCTAAGGAGGACTGGGCTTGGAAATGTCCTTTTCATGCAGGCAGAGGTTAAAGATTCTCCAAAAGTATTACTAAGTCTAACCCTGAGCATGGCGGGAGCTTGGAATTCCTCCCTGGACCAATTCTCTCCCCTTACTGACCCGAGGGCGGGGGTGTCCTGAGACTAGCCAGTGAGTGGGAGTGGCTGAGGGGTGGGCTGCTAGGGCGGTGGGCCGCAGTTGGGCATCTCCCTGGCCCCACTCCTTTTGTCCTATGGTCTTGGAAAGGACCCTGGATGGAGGCCGGAGTCTCAGCTGAGAACCTGGGATCGGGCATAGCCTTTAGCCAGACCTGGGTAGAGACCTTTCTGGGAACAGGCTTCTAGAGGAACAGGTTCCTCAATAAACAAAGAATCTTTTAAAGTATTAGTATATCCCAAATATTACATGGGACATAGTTACAGTAAAAATGATTCGCTATTGGTCTGAAGTTCAGATTTAACCAGGTATGCTGTATTTCCATTTGTTGGCTGTGACAACTCTATTTCAGGGCCAGGAGACTGGGGGCTGGGGAGAAGTGGGGGTGGGGGTGGGAGGGGCATTAGTCATATTCCACCCAAGGACAGCTGCCTCAGGTCCACCCAACCAGCTTGTATCTGTTGAGTATTTCCTGGGGCCAGCCTCATGCTGGGAGGAGTGGGAGTGACATGCTCTGGGTCCCACGGTTCTGCTTAGATCCACATGCTCATCTCGGTGGGCCTGCATGCAGGAGCGGGTTACTGCAGGGGGTCTGGAAACCAGATTGATCAATGGGAGCTCTCCTGCAGATGTGGCCACTGTTTTCCAAAAGTCAAGAGATACCATTGTGATGGATAAAATGCACATTTGTTTAAAGACAAGGATTACATAACAGCTTTTGGCTCTTAAAACTTTCTCTCAAGAAAATACCAAAAATGTAATTACTAGGGTAGAGGAACACTTTTGTGGTTTTCTTTTTTTGGAGGGGGGGGTTTCATACTGGGAAAAAAATCTAAGAACTATTAGGACTGAGAACTCTAAGACATGACTTTTCATGGACCATGGACATAGTGGACATCTGCTGAAGCCTACAGACTTTTTCTTGGTGTTTTCAAACATATACAATCAAATCCACAGGTCTACAAAAGAAACCAGTGGTGCAAAAATACAGAGATCAAACCATGAAGGAAATAGCTTTATGAAAGAGTAACAGGCTTCTTTACTGACACTTTGGTGGTGGTCATTTAAAAGTAGAGCTGGATAGATATTTCAAAAGATGGGCAATAATTCCAATGTGACCTCAAAATGATTTCTACTGGTGACAATGTCACAAATACTATATCACAAACACGACGTCACAAATGTCTGCAAATACTACTGTAGATTGTTCCCTGCATTTACAATAAAAGGAAATGGTAAATTTCAGTTTGAGGCTTGTGCAAATATATATATTTTTCTCACCCGAAGTCATGGATCCCTGAATTCTACCCACAAAACTTTTGGGGTAGGGTTCAATGGGCACTGGGACCTGGACATTCTGGAGACAAGGCCTGAGGGGAGGACTTTAGGCAATGCTGATAACCCAGTGAGAAGGAGGCCCTGGTTTATATATATATATATATATATATATAATTTTTTTTTTTTTTTTAATTTAAGTGGTGGAAAAATTCACACAATACAAACACAAATGCAGGACTTCCCTGGTGGTCCAGTGGTTAAGCATCCAACTTTGAATGCAGGGGACATCCATCCCTGGTCAAAGAACTAAGATCCCACATGTTGCAGAGCAACTAAAAGAGAAACCCATCTTGCAACTACAGAAAAAAAAAATTCCATTGAAAAAATAATAAACATAAATGCAGACATGAAAGTACCTCGGCAACTTGATAAGTATATTGTCACAGGAATTAAGACTTAAGATGAGGATGTTCAGAGTTCATAAATAATGCCCTCTTGCAGGATGTCAACTCTCACCCCAGTTTGACTGCTTGTTAAAGCCTCAGGCTGAGCTAATCAAGAATATCTGCATTCCAAATATTCGACATTGGAATTAATCTTGAGCTCGCTGTGGATCGGGGCCTTTTATTTTTGAATTTTAATTTTTTCCAGGCTTATTGAGATATAATTGACTCATAACATTGTGTGTAAGTTTAAGGTGAGCAACAGTGATTTGACAGATGCATACACTGTGAAATCATAATCATAATCATAATAAGATTACCCAACATCTATCAATCACCTCACATAACTATAATTTTTTTCTTGTGATAAAAACTTTTGAGATCTACTCTCTTAGCAACTTTCAAATATACAACACAGTCATGTTAACTGTAGTCACCCTGCTGTATAATGCATCCCAAGAATTTATTAATCTTATAACTGGAAGTTATAAAACTTATAACTGGAAGTTTTACTTTTTGACCACCTTCACTCATTTTCCCCATCTTCTACCTCTGCCTCTGGTGGCAAAAAAAAAAAAACACCAATTTGTTCTCTTGTTTCTATGAGACCTGTTTTTTCAGATTCCACAACAAGTGAGATTATACTCCTTCTGCCTTCTTTCACTAGGTCCTGGTTCTGAAAGGATTGTGGGTACATTTGGAATGAGGGGGAGTGAGGCAGGGAGGGTGGGTAGGTCCAGTCTGGGTTTTCCCCTGGTGGGGTGGGAATACACAGTAGATAAGATACAGGGGGTAGGAAACCATAAGGAGGTTTCTGGAATTCTGTGTCTTTTGCCTCCTTTCTTAATTTCCCTTCCCCTCTTCTGAGCCCTCCTCCCACCCAGAACAAGGATCCAAATTTCTCTTCTTTTTTCAAAAAACAATTTAATCTCTGGGGATTTTTCTGTGGAGGGAAACTAGAGGCTAGTTGTTTCTGCCATTGTAAGAGAAATACATACATACATATATATATTTATCAAGAGTCTGAAAATAAAAAGTTCATTTGAGACTTCCCTGGTGGTCTAATGGTTAAGATTCTGCTTGCCAATGCAGGGGACACGGGTTCCATCCCTGGTTTGGGAACGTTCCTCTTGCCTTGGGGCAACTAAGCCCATGTGCCACAACTACTAAGCCTTTGCCCTAGAGCTCACAAGCTGCACCTACTGAGCCCACATGCTGCGCCTGTTGAAGCCTGTGTGCCCTTGAGCCCATGCTCTGCAACAAGAGAAGTCACTGCAGTGAGAAGCCCATGTACCGCAACTAGAGAGTAGCCCCCACTCGTTGCAACTTGTGGAAGCCCATACGTAGCAATGAAGACCCAGCACAGCCAAAATAATAATAATAATAAAAATGAATCTTAAAAAAATTCCATTTGGCATGTGAAGCTTCTTGCATCTCTGGGTACTGGTCACCTGTGCCCTGCCTACAGTGAATATAACCTGGGGCCACACCTCAGGGTTGGTGTCCCTCTGCTACCCCCATCCCACTGGGACCTTTCCAAAACAACCACATGGAGACCCTGGGAAGGGACTAGCACCCTGGGACCCATGGTGGAGGCTAGGAATGCAGATTCCTGGGCCCTCTTCCAGGCTAATGCATTGGATCTCCTGGTTGCCACTGGAGATTCTGCTGTAGGCCATCCTGTAGACAATACTACTCTGAGTAACCTTGGCCAGCTGGCCAACGGCCCTGCTTACTCTGCTCAGAGCTGAGGCCTCTCTTTCTGCAGCGCTTTGGAGTCTGGGCTTTGGGAGGAAAATTTCAAGCCCTTGAAAAGCGCCTCCTATTCTTCTCAGTCATTCTGAAGTGGGGTCAGATGTGGTGGGATGGGTGGTGTTCAGTGTGTGACCATGTGCCAGGTGCAGAGGGGGCGCAGGGTGACACAGATGATGTGTCAAGGTCCCCTGCCGTGTGTTGTCTCAGCCCCTCCTCCAGTGGTGTAGGAATGATGCTCCCTGACCTCCCATCACTCCTGGAGACAAAACAGAGAGTCCCACAGACACCCTGGGCCTTCCAACCTGGTGGGACAAGATGTCTCTGATACACCATGGGCCACCTGTGTCTGTGACCCTAGGAGTCAAAAAGCCTTTTCCACCAAACTTTCTATTCCTACTAGGGTTCACTAGGCTGGCATTTCCCAAACTATCTTCCCAGCATGCTGTGGAATGTAATAAAATACAGTTGACCCTTGAACAACACACAAGATTAGCAGTGCCAACACTCGCACTGTCAAAAATCTGTGTACAGCTTATAGTTGACCCTCTGTTTTGGTGGTTGTGCATCCTTAATTCAGTCAACTGCTGATTGTGTAGTACTGTAGCATTTACTGCAGAAAAAAATCAGAGTGTTAAGTGGACCCACACAGTTAAAACTCATGTTTTTCATGGGTCAACTATATACTCCCACAAATATGCAAAACTAGCAATATTTTCCTTTAAAATTATTTTGAAAAACTATATGTATGGAAAGTGACAAATATGTGCATACACTTATTATTCTATGATAATCTGCTTTTACAAAATGAGATGCTTTAATCCAAAGATGGCAAGAATTCACATTGGGGCTTGTGTTTGCATGAATGGTGTTGAGATGCTGTGGCCCAGTACTACTCGGAAATGCTGTACTGGACTGTCAGATCCTTGAGGACAAGAGTCAGGACTGGTGTCCCTCATATGTTGGTTGCCTGTTACATTGGAGACTGTGTGACCCAAGGAAGCACGCATATTCTGGTCTTCATGCCCCTGTATAGTCCTCTCCCACAGGTGGGTTTGGGCATGTGACTGGCTCTGGACAATGTGCCATCAGAAGCATGATTCAAGCATCGACCTGACAAGTGCTTGCTTCTCCTCTTGAAATGCTCTTGGGGAAGCAAGCCATAAGCTATAAAAAAAAAACATGACAGGCTATAGACTGATAAGACAGCACTTGAAGATGAGAGGTCATGAGGTACCAAATAGTTCAGTCAAGTCTTCTTAGACTTTCCAGCCTAGCCCAACTGAATGAGTGGCACAGCTGATGTTGTCTGGAGCAGAAGAACCACCCAGCTGAGCTCTGCCCCAAATCCTGATCCACAAACTCATAAGAAAGAATAAACGGTTGCTGTTGCAAGCTAATAAGTTCTGGGATAGCTGGTTATACAGCAATAGATAACTGAGACATTTATAGTAGGTGTGTGAGAAATGAGTGGATGGCAAATCACAGTGCCAGCTTTAGGGTTGATCCTTTGCTTACACTGGCCCTGATACTCATTAAGCTTTGATCACATATACTTTCTCATGTGATTCTGTGTGATGGTTAAGTTTATGTACCAACTTGACAAAGCCATGGGGTGCCCAGATAATTGGTCAAATACTATTCTGGGTGTTTCTGCAAAGATATTTTTGAACGAGATTAGTATTTAAATTGGTAGACTAATAAAAGTAAATTCTCCTCCTTTGTGTGGGCCTCATCCAATCAGCCAAAGGCCTGACTGGAACAAAATGTTGACCCCCTCTTGAGTAGGAGGGAATTCTCCTGCCTGATAGCTTTCAAAGTGAGACGTCGATTGTTCCTGTTTCTATAGCCACCTGCCAGCCTTCGGACTTGAACTGGGACATTGGCTCTGCAGATGTTGGACTTCCAGCCATCATAATTGTATAAGTCAATTCCTTATAATAAATTTCCCTTTTCATTTTTGTTTATCCTATTCATTTTGTTTCTTTAGAGATCCCTGAATAATACAGATTAGGGTACCAAGCATAGGGTTGCTGCTGTTAACACATAAAAATGTGGAAGTGGCTTTTCTCTAAAAAAAAATTATTTATTTATTTAATTTGGAGCTGCATCAGGTCTTAGTTTTAGCACGAAGGATCTTTCATTGCAGTGCCTGTACTTCTCTCCAGTTGCAGCTTAGTTGCCCCGTGGCATGCAGGATCTTAGTTCCCCAACCTGCGTCGCCTCCATTGGAAGGCAGATTCTTAACCCCTGGACCACTAGGGGAGTTCCGGAAGTGGCTTTTGAACTGGGTAATAGGTAGAGGCTGGAAGAGTTTTGAGCTGTAAAAATCCTAGATTGCCCTGAAGGGACTGTTGGTGGAAATATGAACATTAAAGGTGATTCTGGTGAAGACTTAGAAAGAAAAGTCAAGAGCCACAGAGAAAGCTGTAGAGAATAGATACATCACCTGAAAGAGAATGCTGCTGGATTATGAATAATAAGGCTGCTTCTGATGGGAACTCATGAGGAACGTGGAACTGGAAGCTGACAGCAAAGTGATCCTCATTACCAATGAGAAAGGAACTTGTCTCAGTTGTGTTGCAGTGTCTTGTGGAAGGTAGACATTGTGTGTGACAACCTTGGATATTTAGCAAAGAAAATTTCCAAGCAAAGTATCAAGAAGGTGGCTTGGCTTCTCCTTACTGCTAATAGTAAAATGTGAGAGGAGAGAGATGGTTAAGCAAAAGGAACCAGAATTCAAAGATTTAGAAAATTCTCAGCTTATCATATTTCAAAAAATAAGAAAGCAGCATTTTGGAGGAAAACATCAAGGGTGTGGATGGATGATCATTCTGTAATGAGATTATCCATGAATTGAATCAGCCATCTCAGCTGAGGCCAGGAATAGAGGTGGGATTATACCTGCAGAATCACTGCCAGCAGGGACTAAAGGGACAGAGAAAAGAGTGGAGGAAGGCTGTCAGATTTTTGGAATCTACAGAGCAGGACAATAGAATAGCCAGCTTCAATACTGCTATCTTTCAAGAAAAGGGGAAAATGACCATGAAGATGATTCATAGATTATCAGGGCTGCTGTTCCCACTGCAAGGCCCTTCAAAGGGTGGGGCCACTTCCTTGGTTTCAGAGGGCTAGAATGCCCTCAGCTAGTGCCTCGGGGGCAAGCCTGCCTAGCACAGCGGAGGGGGCAGGACCACTGCCTAGGTCATGGGGTTATGCTCCAGTGGGCACAGAGGGTAAGACATTGAGCTAAAGAGGATCAATCTGGAGACTTAAGATCAACTGGAATTTGCCTTACTAATTTTGGACTGGCTTGGGACCTGTTACCCTTTCTTTTTTAAAAATTTCTCCCTTTTGGGATAAGAATGTCTATTCTATACCTGTTTCACTATTGTGTGTGTGGTTTTTTTAAACCTGACTTATTTTAATTTTTTAAATGCAATTAAAAATTTTAAATAAAAATTTTTTTTTGGTTGCCCTGGATAGTCTGTGGGATCTTAGTTCCCCGACCAGGGGTCAAACTCCTTCCCCCCTGCATTGGAAGCTCAGAGTCTTAACCACTGGACCACTAGGGAATTCCCCCACCATTGTGTTTTGGAATTCATAACTTGTCTGGTTTCACAGATTCACAGCTGGAGAGAAATTTTACCTGAGGATGAATCATACCTCCAGCCTCACTCATATCTGATTTAGATGACATTTAGTGAGACTTTGGACTTGGAATTGATGCTGGAATGAGTTAAGGCTTTTGGGGCTGTTGGGATGGGGGTGAATGCATTTTGTATGTGAGAAGGATGTGAATTTGGGGGGCCAGAGGGCAGAATGTTATGGAACTGAATTTTTTCCCCAAAATTTACATGTTGAAACCCTAACCAGTGTGACTGTATTTGGAGATGGGGCCTTTAAAAAGGTAATTAATAATTAAGGTTCAATGAGGTGATAAGGGTTGGGCCTTAATCTAACAGTACTGATGTCTTTTAGGAAGAGACACCAGAGATCTCTACCCTCGTGTGCACAGAGAAAAGGCCAAGAAGTTGCATCTGCAAGCTGAGGAGAGAGGTCTCACCAGAAGCCAAACTGGCAGCACCCTGATCCTGGACTTCCAGCCTCCAGAACTATGAGAAGATAAACTTCTACTGTTTAAGTTACTAGTCTGTGATACCTCTGCTTGGGTAGCCTAAGCAGACAAATCAATTCCCCAGAATGATTGATGACTGAGGGGTTCATACGGACTTGGAGTTTAATTCTAGCATTTACTGATTCAATTACTCTGCCAATATTTAAGTCCTGCTATGAGTTAGACACTGTCAGACACTGGGTTTCAATGGTAAGCAACATGGTCACAGTTCCTGTCCTTGCAGAGCCCAAAGTCAGGGGAGGGAGATGACCTTCATCAAGTAATTACTCAAATAGGCATAAGATAATAACAGAGATGACTGCTATAAAGGGATGTCCCCTAGACAAGAAGGTCAGGGAAACTTCTTGAAGAAGTGACACCAGAACTGAGATAGGAAAGTTGATTAAGAGTAAGCCAGGCCAAAAAGGGAAGGACGGGTATTCCTCACAGAAGGAGCAGCATGTGCTCCCACCAAGGAGGGAGTTGAAGGGTATTCATGGTACCGATGTTCTAGAGGAGAGAGGAGGGGCAGGGAAGAGGTGGGTCTCTCACACTGGGCAAGTCCATGGCAAGACTTTCTCATATGAGCAGCAGGAAGCCACTGAACTTCCTAACCTCGGCGCTGACATGGTCAGATTGGCATTGACCAGCCCCAGGGCTGCTGTGTGGAGGTGGAGCTATGTGGAGGCCAACAGGGAAGCCACTGCAGGGTCCAGGAGAGATGAGCAGGGGACTGGGCCAGGGTGGCGGCAGCAGAGGTGCAGGGAAAGGCGAGACTGGAGAGCTACTCAGTATAATAAGATAAAGTAACTGGGCTTTGGTGCTGAAGTGTGTGTAGGAGGTGAGGGTGAAGAAGGAGTTAGGCATAACCAGAGGTCCCTGAGTTGAGCTCTTGGGTGTGGGTTGGTGCCATTCAGTGAGAGAGAGATGGGGAAGACCAAGTCAAGAGTGGGGCGGCCACTTACTGACCGGGTGAACTTGGCAGGCACTTCTAAAACTCTGTGTACCTCAATTCCCTATCTAAGTGCTTTGAGATGATGTTTGGAGAGTCCGGCTCAGAGAAGCTGCTCCTGCATATCAACACCCCCCACCCCCACCCCCCATCTTTCCCTCTGGGTGGTGGTATGGGCAGATTCTATTGTTCCCATTTTAAAGATGAGGAAGCTGAGTCTCGGGAAGTCCCATACTGCTGTACTGCCAGAGCCAAGCTTAGACAGCGGTAGTCAGAAGCACCTTCCCTCTCTGCCACACTGCCTTTTGTATCAGCTTGCAGATCCAGAGAGAAGCAATGATTCATTCATCAGCTGCTCAGTCATCCCCACAGGCTGAGTGTGGGGTGGGGAAGAGAGGACAAAGTTCAGGTGGGAAATGCAGTTGGGGGAGGGGACAGAGGTGTGTTGACCTGAGGGCAGGGCCCAAGTCCTTAAAAAGGCAGGAAGTTAAATACCGAGTAGCCAGCCGACTTCCCAAATGGAGGATCCTCACCAAGTTTATTTTTTATTCACATAAAGTCCAAGATGAGTGCCCCTGATTGGCAGGCAGCCTTCCTCCCAGCAGAGGTTCTTTCCATCTTGCAGCTCTGCCATCTCCTAGATCATGAGGCCATGGCTATAGAGAAAAGAGAGGTGGAAGGGACACCTCTCTGCTTCTTAACATCCTCAGCCCAGAAGAGAGACAGACTGCCTCTGCTCATGCTCCACCAGCTTGACGGCAGGGGAGCTGGAGCTGAAATAGAGCTGGGTATCTGGGAAGAGAGGAGATGAGTTTGGTGACCAGATACCCAATCCTACTACAACAGGTCAGAATGACCACTTGCTTGATAGGGTGGGGGATGGGGAAGGGGAAGGATGCCCAAGACCCGCAAGAAATTTCCCCAGAATGGGAGAGGACTGGTCCTGGGGTCAGTGGGTTGGAGAAGCCGGGCTCGATTCCAGTACATTGGCTGATGTTTGGCAGGGAGGGTCCTTCTGGTACACTCTCATGGGCCAAGGCCAATGGGAAATCTACCCCAAGTTCCACAAGAGAAGAGGCTGTGAGGAATCAGTGAGCGATGCCTTCATGTATTGTACCTACTGAAGCATCTGTGGCCTGGCAGAAGAGGGGGCATTGTTGCGACCTTTAATTGGGTGGTATCAGTGTAGGGAAAGCCTCCTGAGAAGGCACCTTTGAGGTAACACGTGAAGACACTTGACTCATGGGGACGCTTGTGGAAGGGCAAAGGGAACGGCAAGTGCAAAGGCCGCGTGGTAGGAGCAAGCTCACTGTGTGCAGGACCCAAGTGTAATAATCCAGGCCAGAGAGCAGGGTGGTGGCAGTGTGCATGGAGGTTGGGGGGAGACGAGAGGGGGAAAGTGGTTAGCTTCTGGATCCCTCCTTTTTTCACTTCCCTCCTTTCTCAGTGTTCCTAACGAGGACACGCTGACTTGGGTCCACTTCTGTGCCCTTTTCTGGACAGGAAGCCCCACGATGGCAAGGGCTGGGTGGAAGTCCTCTCTTCAGCCTCACACCTGGCAGGGGAGGGCCCTGGCCGTCCTGATGAACACGTCTGTGGAGGGAAGGCACGTCCTCCTGAGTCATCAGTTTCCTGGGGCTGAGCCCGGGCCCTGCTTGTCAGCATATTGCTCACTGATCTGGAAAGCTTTCCTGTCGTCTAGACACTCCCATCCCCGTTCTAAAGAGACCTTCTAAAGGAGGTCAGTGTACACAATCAAAGAGGTGGGGCGCGGAGGAGCCAGGAGGGCGTCGCTGGGCCACCTAGTCGGAGGACAACTGCACAGGTTCTATTTCGTCCCGGAGGTGCCCACCTGCTGGGGTCAGCAAGCGACAGGAATCGCCTGTCGCCCGGGCGGGACGCCGGCCCAGAGCAGCCTGGTCCTGCGCTGCAGAGCGGAGTGTTGGGCTTGCCACTGCTTCCTCATTGCGGCGGAGGGATCCCCAGCAGCCGCTGAGGCGCCTCTTGAGCTTGGTCTCAGGGTCCTTTGCCCACTTTCCCGTAGCACCCCTCACACAACACCCCCCGCTCCTGCTATTTACAGACACTTGGATGCGACTGCCGTTTGTAGCCCAGCAGGGCTCTGGACCCCCGAGAGGGCTTCTCAGAGCCCGTGGGCCTTCAGTTCAAAACAGGGCTGCCGGCTTCCGGCTTTCTCCGGGATCACATTGTGAGAGTCACGCGTTTCCTGTGCTCTGATGCCACAACTTAACTGCCTTTTCACTTTCCCCACAGTTTTTATCTCTCCTTCTATGTGAGGGGTGTGATGGCGCAGCGGTCACACGCGTGTGAACTCTGGAATCGGCCGGATTTGAGTGGGCACCATACCTTCTCCTCTCGGCTCACTGTGAGAGCCGCGAAGCCCTCTGAGCCTCAGTTTACTCATCTGTAAACTGAGGACGATCAGAGCTTGGTTGTGAAGATTAAACTGACGTAGTGACAAAATGCTTAGACCCACAATGGATGCAGGTTATTATTACTTTTAGTAACAACCCAAAAGAGAGGCCAGGCTATGGGGCAGGCCAGCAATCCTGTCCCAAGTCCTGCTCTGAGCCCTGCTTTCTACTTCCTCCAGCCTCTCAGGCAAGTTCCACTTTAGGTCAGAGCGAAATGAGAAAGCTCTGAGTGTTCTGGGCCCTTGGGGGAGACTGAGAACAGCTGAATCCATGAATGATGCCTCTGAAGGTGCCAGGGACGCCTGGCCCCACCCTCACCCAGCGCCAGAGCACTGCCTGCCAGACCCTTGTCAGCGGTTACAACCTCCAACTGCCTCCCGCTGCCCCAGTTTTATCAAAAGCTCAGTTGAGAGAAATAAAGTTCATGGGGGTTATTTAAAGGCCACACATTCCATCCATTCTTCCAGATGAGACTTATCCCTGAAACGACTTGGGCTCTCATGGAGCCAAGCGCCTCTTGGACCACGTTATTTAACCACCACAAAATCTTTCTTATGTTCCTCCTTTATGGTGGGGCTTTCTGGAAAAAAGGCCGGAGGAGTCTGCTACTGCATTTATTTTGGGATGCTGTTGTCTCTAGTAGTCACTGCCTCAGCCAGTGCTGGCTATAAGACCTGGGAGCTGAATATATTTCAGGATCCAGTTTCTGGTGAAGCTCTGTATCCTCAGAGGAACTGGTGGGCTTCTGATTATGGGCAATCCAACTCATGAAACTGTCCCCCATTCTCATTTCATTTGGACTACCAGGAATCTCAGAGCCAAATTTGGGGCTCAGCTTGAAGAATCTTAGAAGGTCTCTGGGCCTGCTGTGTAAGGAAGGTGATTTCTTCCCAGATGCTGATTGCTAAGAGATGAGATGATGGTAGCGATGATGATGATAATATTGTATGTATCTTGTCAATTGCTTTAGGGCTCTAGGGGGACCAGAGTGGGAATTTCCACCCTGGAAAACAGGGATGGATAACTGGCCAGAGGGGGTGGAGAAGGAGGAAGTGACAAGGAGGAGATAGTGCCAGCCGCGGTGTCCACGGGATGCATCTCTTTCTAGGCCACAGTGGAGGTGGTTAAGGGTCTAATTTAACTGAACCAGAGGGTGTGAGAAGAGGATTTTCCATGAATTTGTGAAGAGAACCACAGCCATTGCTCAACTTCAACTTCTCCCTGTGGCCCACCCCGCCCCCTGCCTTTCTGGGTATTTTTGTCATATTGTGAAACCCCGAAGCTTGCAGTGTCGCCTTTCTCTTCCTCTTCACTCCGCAGCCCAGGCACTCCCACCCACCTTTCCCTTTTTCCTTCTTGGCCCTTCTGCATTTCCCCCCATTCCACCACCCCCTGGGCGCAGGGGCGAGAGCTGGGCTGCCCACTGTGGCTGTGTGCCCATCTCTGGGTGACAGCAGAGGCCCTCTGGTCTAAAGCCCACAGCTTTGCCGGTTGGAGCAAACATAAGGGCGATGAGGGTTCAGACCCCTCAAGGGAACAGTAACAGAGTAGTGACCATTCATTGAACTTGTTACTGTCTGCCAAACACTGAGGAACCATTACCACCACCCTTTTATTGGATTCATTTTAATGAGTCGTATGCCTCAGCAGCTCATTGTCCCAGCCAGGCCTGTTCATCCATCGGTTTACCCATCTATCTAGTCCCAGGATTCTCAGTTTCAACACTGCTGACCATTTGTGGCCAGATTTGTCTTTGTTGTAGGGGCTGTTCTGGGCATTATAGGATGTCTAGCAGCATCCTTGGTCTCTACCTACTCAATGCCAAATAGCAACCCCCCTCCACCCCATGACTACCAAAAAAGTCTCCAGACATTGCCAATTAACCCCTGGTGAGAGGGGGCAAAATCATCCCTATTGCCCCAGTCCTCTCTGATAGAACCTCTCTGACATGTTAACAGGTATTTCTTTTGTGTATGATCTTGCAGCTCTGTTAACTGCCTGCTCATATCATTTGCCCAGTTTTCTATTCTGGTTGCCATTTTCTTCTTTTGATTTGCAAAGGGCGGTCCTTGTATATTTTAGATATTGGTCCCATGTTGATTTGGATCTGTGTTTTCTTCTCTTTTTCTGCTATCCATGTATTAATTCTCACCTTACAGGTGAGGACACAGGGGCACAGAGCTCATGACTCTAGTAAATGGCAGAGCCTGGGACACAAGCCCAGGTCTCTGTCCTCAGAGCCTAGGCACTGGACCTCTGGGGCACAGTGACATCCCTTCCTTCCAAATATGTCTTCACAGGAAAGCAGGTAAGACCAGGCACTGAGACCCAGGGAGGGAAGGGAGGTGGCTGGCTCAAGGTCACACAGCTAGCCAACAGCATCACTTGGGTCTCCCTGATATGGTGCCAAGCATATTGAGAGTTGGATTTAGCCTATGCTTTGCTCTAGGAATGGTCAAGTTTGATGGCCAGTGTGTGATGAGAGACCCCGCTGCTGAAGGGCAGAGGCGGTGGAAATCTAAGAGTGCCGGGTGGGGAGGGCTCTTTGCTAGCTCGGCCTAGAGGGCAGATGGACCAGGCTGCAGACTCAGAATTGGCAGGTTTATGGACCTGGGCTTTCTGTATGGGCAGCAGTGCTGTCTGTGCCCAGGGCCCCAGCAGAAGAGTGCTTCTTACCAGGCCCAGGGGGAGACTGATGAAGGGGGAGCAGGGGAACAGCACTGGGGGCTTTGTTCCCTAAATGCCATTCACATGACTCTCTGACCTCAGAGTCCTTCCCCTTTCTCTTGTCTTTTTCTCCTTCACTGCCTTCAGCCCAGTTTCAGTTTCCCTTCTCTATTTTCCTTTTCTTAATCCGTACAAAGCCCTAGGAGGGCTGGAGTTGCCCTGGGGCCTCCTGTCTCTTGTGAAGTTGGTTGCCAGTTCTTGGACTGCAGCCTCGGGGCCATCTGCCCCTGGGGGTGCTCAGGAGGCCTTGGGGCCTGTTAGGGAGCAGGCAAGGCCAAGGAGCCAGCATCCAGAGGCTGGTCTTGTACCAGGTGTCCTGCGGGGGTGTGGGGATAGCAAGCCTCAGTGTCTGATGGCACCCGTGGTGCATACCCTCACCTCACGACAGACAGGCCTCTCTCATCACAGGGCTCATCCCAATGGCCTCAAGTCCTTCTCAGCAGAGAAGGGGCAGATGGGGCACCTTGGGCTTAGAGCTTCATCTTTAGTTTCTAGAATCTTCTCCCACAATGCTTCTGAACCCTATCTGCTCATTCAGAATTACCTAGGTAACTTCCCGAACAGACTGATGAGCAGGCCCCAAGCCGAGACTCTACTTTCTTTGGTCTGGAGTTTAACCTGGGATGGGCTTCCCAGGTGGTGCTAGTGGTAAAGGACGCATGTGCCAAAGCAGCAGACGAGGCGTGGGTTTGATCCCTGGGTAGGAAAGGTCCCCTGGAGGAGGGCATGGCAACCCACTCCAGTATTCTTTCCTAGAGAATCCCATGGACAGAGGAGCCTGGCAGGCTATACCGTCCATAGGGTCGTGAAGAGTCTGACATGACTGAAGCAACTTAGCATGCATGTACGCACGTAGACCGGGATGCATACTGTGCGGTCTCCCCAGGTGAGTCCAATCAGGAATCGAGAGTGAGCGCTTCTTTTTTACTGAGGGCTGCGTGTCACAGAGAGAACACGGGATGCAGTTTAGGAAGCCTGTGCTTGAGTCAGACCACCCTCAATGAGATGCTTGTCCCTGGGCACAGTCCCTACTGTCTGCTGTCCCTGGGGACCCTAAGGAGAAATTTACCAATTTGTGGAATTTCAGACTTGGAAGGGACCCTGAAGGTCAACCAATCCATCCATCCCTTGTCCTCCAGACGAGAGGACTGTGGCTGGAGGGACTTTGTGGAACACCCAGGGTCCCAGAGGACTTGAGCAGGGTCAGGAAACCAGCCCAGTACGCAGGCAGTCTCTTTCCCCTGGCTACACTCAGTCAGGCCCCTTTTGGGGAGTTCTCTCTAGATTAGATTGCTGAGGAGATTGTGTCTCTGTGAGCAGATCTGGAGGGGCATCTGGTCTCCCCACTGTTTCCTGAAGGAGGAGATGGGCCTTCTGAGCCTGGGGGGAGGAGGGGGGAGCAATGACTAGAACCAGCGGACGTTGCTCTCAGCCAAACTTTGCAAGAGAACTTGCAGAGCTGCTGACTTTTTGCAGCTGTTTTATGAAGCCTGTGAACTGAAAGGGGAAGTTTGGCTGCATTTAGCAAGCTGTCCACAAAGAGGAATGGCGGGGGCAGGGGTGAGGAGGGTGGCCGAGTTGCGGAGCTGGAGGAGGAAGGTGGGCGAGCCGGGAGACATGCCAGCAAGGGCCTGAGGACAAGGGTTTGATTTGGGCCCACATGTTGTCACTTTGGAAGCTCTTGGGGTTGGGGGATGGGGGTGGGGGAGGGGAAAAGCAAAGGAATGGGGGATGGTAGGAGTTCCCAGCCTGGGAGACTGGCTTTTTCTTGGATTGAAAGCAAACGTGGAGAGTGCTGGGAGCACGCCCAGTTCTGCCTCCAAGGCCCAGCCGGTGGTTTCCTTCAGAGAGGCGCAGGGACACGGCGAGAAGTGCCGAGAGAGGGAGAGCTTTGTCAAGATGGCGCAGCCCACGGCCGGGTGATGTTAAAGGGGGAACTTCCCCTCTTCCCAAGATGCACAGAGATTTATCTGGGTAGCCTGAAATGTCCCTTCTTTTACGGCCAGGAAGGTGTCCGGCTCCTCCTGGACTGACGTGGGGCCCAGGCTCCAAGGTGGCAGCAGGAGGAATACGGCACAAATCTCCAGAGGCCTGGACGGTTCCCGAGGGACCTGATTGAAGATCCTCATGCCCCAGTTTCCTGTTCTTGCTGGCACCCAGGAGGAGCCGTCCCACTGCCCTGTACCAAGTGCCCTGGCACAGGGGGGACAATGGTGTTCCTGGTGACCATGTGGTCACACCCCCCTGCCCCCGCCAAGCCCGCTGCCCTGCCAAAGACGGCACCTGTTGGGTGCCGCACTGTGCTGCCCCCAGACCCAGCTTTGCCCGTGCCTGTGTTTGTGGGGGTGGAGTAAGGGGTGGAGGTGGGGGGGGCACTGTAACCTTCACCCCGAGCTCTCTCACAGAAGATCCTGCCCCCACCAGAAATGCGCTGAGCAAAGCTTCTCTTCCCAAGGCGGCCTCACCCCAGAGGACCACGAGAAGAGACACTAAGAGGCAAGAGGGCCCCTCTGTCCCAACACTGACCATGCCACCCTGGCCGCAGAGATGGTGCTGCCGTCTTTCTTAGGAATGTCACAGAACTGGCATCCAGAGGGACCCCTCTGAGGATGGGCAGAGAAAGGGGGCCTGCATGGGTGGCACCTCTGTGGCCGAGCATCTGAGGCCAAAAGTGCACCTCTCAAGAGCCTGATTAGTGTGTCCTGGCAAAGAAGGCCACTGGACTCAACTCAACTCAAGACTTCCACTCACTTTGTTATTCAGTGAGTCTTTACTGAGTGCCAAGTGTTGTGCTAAGTGCCGGGGATGCAGACGAGAGCAGACCAGACATAGTGTCCCTGGTGGGGGAACTTGAGGGTTTATTGTGCATCTGTGTCTCCACCATACCCATGAGGATGGCCATGGTGCCAGGGCAGAAGGAGGCAAGACCCTTCCTCCCATGGTCTCACTGGGGAGAAAAGATGCACACACATGAAACACTCAGAATGAGACAAAGATGAAATAAACACATGATTGACTCTGGTAACCACAGGTTGAAGTGAACATGACCAGGTTCCGGGTTCAGGCTATGAAGGTCTGTAAGTGCTGTCAGTGGACCTGATGGGGCAGCCCCACTGGGCCTGAGTTACTTTTTTCAGGCTTCTTGGAAGAATCTGATTAGGTGGGCCTGATTATTAACCTTGAAAAAAGGCATCAGTTCTGCCATGAGTATATTGCACTGGAAAATCTCTATAGATTCTACCATCTTTCTTGATTCCTTTTCCCCATTTCCTCTTTCTCCTCCTCCTTCCTGCATCTCACTTAGAACAGGAAACCTTCCACGGTCAATGACTGGATGCCAGGTTTGGTTAAATGTCTTCTGTTTACAAAGCACGGTGCTAGCTGCAACAGGATTATAGAGATGAACCACACAGACCTTATCCCTAAGTGAGTGAAGTCGCTTAGTTGTGTCCAACTCTTTGCGACCCCATGGACTGTAGCCTACCAGGCTCCTCCATCCATGGGATTTTCCAGGCAAGAGTACTGGAGTGGGTTGCTGTCCTCTAAAGATCTGCAAACCAACTTGGGTTCACAGATTGATATAATAGGAGATAGTGAAAGATGTGTGCAAGCATGCAGACAACAAGAAAGTCGAGTCCTATCCCTGGTATAGGATTTGGAATATTGATTCTGTGTTATTTGTGTGTGTGGTATGCTGCCTTCTGTTCGTTGTTCGTTTTTATCTCAAACTTCAGAAAAATTATAAGAATATTACAGGTAATTTCTGTTAGCCCTTTTCCAAGATTCACCAATTTTTTACATTTTATGGAACCATTTGAGAACAAGTTAGAGACATTTTTCTCTTTTACCCCTAAACACTTCAGCGTGTATTTCAAGGACATTGTTTTACATAGCCTGGTTTCCTTTTAGTTGAACCTTTTTCCTCTCACTTTCAGAAAGTGTTGGATCACTCTATACTCTAAATAAAGTTTATTTAATAGGAGACAGCTAGCTTGATTTTCTGCTTGAGGCTATGCTGGTGGCCTGGCCACTGGGGACTGCTGGGTCACAGGGTCCCCTGAGAATCTGTGCTGGTTTCAGTGGCTGTGCCTGAATTGGCTTGCTGCTGGACAGCCGAACTGCCCCCTCTGAGGCCTGGCCAGGCCTTGGCTGAACTCTTGCTCTCTTTCTTTCCACTTTGTTCTTAAGTTTTCTGCACATTCTCCCGCCCACAGATATGAATGTCGCATGATGTTGACTTTCCAGTGTCTGGCATGGCCTGGTGGAAGCAGAGTGAGCTTGTTTGGACTTTCTCTCTGGGCCTTAGAGGCCAGCCTGGGCTCTCTGAAAACACAGAAGGCTTCCTTTCCCTGACTTGCAGGAGCGAGGCGCTATGGCATGCTCTGGCTCCCAGGCCTGTGGTCCTGCTCAGGACTGGCCGTCTTAGGCTGAGGGAACATTTTCCAGAGTACAGCTGAGGGACAGAACGTCTCCATGAAATGCGTTGGGATGGGCAGGGTTTTGGAAAGGCCCCTGCTTGTTCTGGGAGGTGTTCAGGAGGCTGAGGTTTTGGAGATCCATGGTGGTTTTTCATGACTGCTCCCGGTGTGGGGAGGAGGAATGGATGGGTGCGCATCTCCTTGGGTTCAGTGGCAGAGGTGAAGCCCAGGACTGTTGGCCTGGACAAGGCCCTCTGCTGGGCCCAGGGAGGGTGCTGGGCTTTGAAGGGGAACACTGCCTGGAGGACTGGCACGTGGAATCATGAGATGCTGTTCACATACGCTGAGCCTTGGCCAGAGCTATCCCAGCACTGGGCAGGACACAAACCCCAAATGATCTTCAGGTTCCACTCAAGGGTGCCTCTGATGGAGCAGGTAGGAGAAAACCCCAGTGAACCTACAAGACAGAACATACTGGAATAACTAGACAGATCGATCTCCTGCAAATAAAGGCCATAGAAGAGGGAGCCCAGAGCAGGCTTGAGCAGTCAGGAAGTGTTCTGGGGAGGAGGGGAAGACTCCTTTTCGGCAGCTTCTCCCTCTGTTCTTGCACACAGCCACCCAGGGTCCCGTTCCAGCTCTGTTCTATCCCCTTGGGCAGGTGGATTTACGTCCCTGAACCTGTTTTCTCCTCTTTGAAATAAGAAATGGGGCACCTGAGCCATCTCTCGGGGGCAGTGAGTACTAAGAGATAATCCAGCCAGGTCAGGGGGCTGCAGCAGAGCTTGGAGAGCTTATGAAAATGCAGAAACCTGCGCCCTAGCCCAGACCTTGGGAGCTGATTCTCTGGGGGTGAGGCCCAGGCTTGTATAGGTTTCCTTTTGAACAGGCTCCCCAGGTGGTCCTTGGAGCAGAGGTTAGGTAACCGTGGGGTCTTTGCATTCTCGACCCCTGACTCAACCACACGCGGCCGGGATCTAGACTCAGGCCTTTATTCTTTGCAGTATTTTCCCTGGTGTCGACAGGGGTGGGTACAGGTGGGGGCACCTTGGCCTTCCCACCTGGCGATCCAGCACCTCCACCCCCTCCCCGCCCCTCACCCGGGAGCTGAGCCGAGGTCCTAATGTATCCGCTCTCTCCTTCCCTAAGAACCAGTCTCAATGCCTCCCATTACCATCTCCATGGCAGTCGCCTCCAGGGCCCCATGGAAATCACAAGGCTTTCTGAGGAGTTGTGCAGACTTGAGAAAAGACCCCGGGCCCCCTGCCCACCCCTGGCTCCCCGGCCCTCTAATCCTGCTCGGAGCGCGGACACAGAGCTCCCTCTCTCCTTCGCGGCCAGGCCTCTCATTCTCCCACAGAGCTGACGTTTCTCTGCGGCCCAGCTGGCTGCAGTTTTTAGAAATAACAATATCCCCGGGGGGAGGAGCGGCGGGGTGAATGGGCGCCTTTGTCCTGGGCCCTGTGAAGCCCGATTAATTATGCGCTGCGGAGCGCGGGCAGCGCGGCGGCCCGGGCCCCCGGCCACTGAAAGGCCCGGGCTTGGGAGCGCGGCCGCCGGCTCCGCGCCGCCGCACAAAGGGCCGCGAATTAGAAAACCGCCAATTACCCCGCATTTTGTATTTGCCCTTGTCTCGCTGACACTGTGGACGGCCCCTTCCCGGGCGGCTGCACTTTGAGGGTTTTCCTGCTCTTTCTCGGTTACCAGGGGCGACTGGACAGAGGACTGGGGGGCATGTGCAGTGCGGTCGTGGGCGGGGGGCCGGCGTGTGGGGATCCCCCCGCCCCGCCCTTCTCCGGGACGCGGGTCTCATATCTCACGCTCTTGCCAAAGCAGGGACCCGTTCAGAATGCCGACCCCTGGACCCTGTTCCAGAGGGCCAGTTGACTCAGTAGGTCTGGGATGCCCAGGAAGCTGTATTTGAACAGGTAGTCTGGATGATTATATTTAAAAAAAAAATTAAAGTAGAATAGTGACATGCAGATTATTTTTTTTACAATATAGTTTATTTAAAAAAAAAAAACCTGTAGTATGATAGTGCTGTACATGCATAGATGTTAAGTGTACCGTTCCATGCACTTTGAGAAATGTATATACATACGTCTGTGTTACCTTCATTCCATCCAGATTTTGAGGGGCTTCCCAAGTGGCAGTACTGGTAAAGAACCTGCCTGCCAATGCAGGAGACATAAGAACCACTGGTTAGATTCCTGGGTGGGGAAGATCCCTTGGAGAAGGAAATGGCAAACCACTCCAGTATTCTTGCCTGGAGAATCCCATAGACAGAGGGGCCTGGAGGGCTACAGTCTACAGGATCTAGAAGAGTCAGGACTGATGGGACTTAGCATGCTGAACCACAGATTTAGAACAATTCTATCTCTCCAGAAATTTCCCTGGATCTTCTTTCCAGCTCCCCCCTCCCCCTTCCAGCCCCCAGCCAAACACTGTTCTGACTTCTGTCATCATCTGTTCAGTTTCACCTGTTTTTGGACTTCATAATAAGTGGAGTCATACCGTATCCACTCTTGTTTCTGATTTTTGTCATTCAGCGGAATGTGTCTGAAATCCACCCACGCATCACCCATGTTTATTCCTTTTTATTAATGGTTTTATCTGTTTACCTGTTGATGGGCACCTGGACTATTTCCAGTTTTTGGCTGTTATAAATAAAGTCTCTATGATCATTTTGTGCAAGTCTTTTTTTTTCAGACATATGTTTTAATATCTTTTAGGAGTAGAACTGCTAAGGAAAGTATTTAGCTTTAGTGGATACTGCCAAACTTTTCCAAAGTGGATTTACAATATTGCATCCCTACTGGCAATGTAGGAGAGTTCCAGTTGCTCTTCTTCGTTAGCATTTAGTATTGTCAGTCTTTTTTATTTTAGCCATTCTCATGGGTGGTATCTCACTGTAGTTTTCCAGCTAGGTGATTTTCATAGCTGAGCTCCACAGACTGTACTTGGAGAAAACGACCATCTAGTGTAATTCTTGCCTTTGTCTGCAAGGTCCAGCAGGGTGAATGGTGTCCCCAGAGCTGACAGCTGGTTGGACAGAGATGAGATTAGAACATAGGACTCCTGACTATGAAATAAGTGCTGTCTCCTTGATATCCTTAATGTGAAATGCTACAGGTCGTGTGTGTGTGAAGTGTGGCTCTTCCTCTGCACAAGACCATTCAGAATAGACCTGGAAGGCCACTTCTGAAGAGTCCCTGTCTGCTACTCAAGCAGCAGCATCCATGTCTCTCTGGGGTCGAGAGACTGTTCTTGACCAGGTAGATGTGAACACATGCACCCATGGAAACAAGGGTAGGGGCTGGTGTCTGGTTACCTTTGACCCTTACTCAGAGGGCACAGGCCAATTCTGAGAGTCCCTTTGTTCAGCCACTCATAGAGGGAGAGTCTTAGATATTCTCTCATCAGACACAGAGGAGGTACTGGGTGATGGGAATGAGGGGACAGGGATCCTGGGGCTTCCAAAGCCCTCCTTTGCCTATAAGCATTCTCCTAAATGGGTTTTCAAGACCCTCCAGAACCTGGCCTGATCTGTCCTTGCAGCCTTGTATCTGGTTGCTTCCACCTTGCATATTGTACTCCAACAATAATGGACACCTGTCCATTCATTGTTGTCTCTTTCTCCTACCTATCAATGTAGGTAGGATTGGGGATTGTATTATCCAAGGATGGCCCACCAAAATAGATACCCCACCTGCCACATTGTTCTTGCAGTAAAACTTACAGTCTTCCTGCTGAGAGGTGGGAGTCTATCTTTCCTCTCATTGAATCTAGGCAGGGGCTTGTTACTGCTCTGGCTGATAGAGTTTAGCAGAAGTGATGATTTTGGATGCTAAGTAGTATAAAGGATATAACTTCCACCTGGCTTTTTCACTTTTTTGGGATGTTCCCCCTAGGAACTTAGCCTAGGAGAGACTGGGGTGGCGAACAAAGATCAGAGGAACAAATAAAACAAGAGAGGGCCTTGCGTGAAAGGAACAGTGATGGGGTGCCATGTAAAATAATTGACTCAACACCTGCACCTGAGGTCCAAATGAAAATCAAAATCCCTTTTGGAAATGATACTACTGACTTTATTTTTTCCCTATTAATAGTTATTTTAATTTTTGAATATTTTTTCCAGAAGTATATAACACTTGTTTTGTGTAATTACAAAATAGCACATTCATATTCAATGAATATGATAGAAAGAGTTCAAAGGAAATGTTTTATTGAAGGGAACCCATGTCTGTGACAGACCATTCTCTGAGGACAGATGTCCTGAGTTTCAATATTTTCCTCTATTCCTCCTTTTTCATTTTCTTCCAATTTTATTGAGCCGTAATTGACATATAACACTGTATAAGTCTGAATAAACTGTGTGTGTAAGCACAGCACAATGATCTGACTTATACACATGAAATGATGAGCACAGTAAGTTTAGTGAACGTACATCTTCTCATATAGATAGAAAATTGAAGATACTGCAGACTTTAGGATGGCACTTATCTGTAGGCAAAGGGGAAGAAGGATAGGGGGCAGAGATGTAGCTATAGCTCTGTAAAGGTTTCTTTCTCTAAAAATTAAAGAACTTTTTGGACTTTTCTGGTGTCACAGTGGATAAGAATCCATCTTGCAATGCAAGGGATTTGGGATCAATCCCTGGTCCAGGAAGATTCCACATTCTGCAGAGCATCTAAGCCCCTGTGCCGTAATTACTGAGCCCACGATTTAGATCCCGTGCATGCATGCTGAGTTGCTTCAGTCGTGTCTGACTCTGCGACCCCATGGACTGTAGCCCACCAGGCTCCTCTGTTCATGGGGATTCTCCA
The DNA here is from genome assembly GCF_019320065.1 of Cervus canadensis. Classification (NCBI taxonomy): domain Eukaryota; kingdom Metazoa; phylum Chordata; class Mammalia; order Artiodactyla; family Cervidae; genus Cervus; species Cervus canadensis. The sequence goes on along the minus strand of NC_057390.1, from coordinate 24,710,702 downwards.
GGCAAGAATACTGGAGTGGGTTGCCATACCCTCCTCCAGGGATTCCTGACCTAGGGATTGAACCTGTGTTTCCTGCGTCTTCTGCATTGCAAACGGATTCTTTACCCACTGAGCCCCTTGGGAAGCCCTTCAAGAGCCCACAAGCTGCAGCAAATGAGCCCACACTCTACAACTACTGAAGCCCACCCATGGTTCTAGAGCCTTGCTCCCCGACAAGAGAAGCCAGTGCAATGAGAAGCCCATGCACTGAAAGGAAGGGTAACTCCCACTCTCTGAAACTAGAGAAAGCCTACACACAGCAATGAAGACCCAGCACAACCAACAACAAAAAAAACGATAAGGAAATCTGAAGCAAGATGGCAAACTGTTGACATCTGTTATATCTGGGGAGCAGATACATAGGGTTCTGTTAGGTTATTTTAACTGTGTCATCATGTAAAAGGTAGAGGTTGCTCTTTAAGACACTGCAACCTAGTTTTGTGATTTTGCCAGAATTCATTTCTGGTCGTAGAATTGGCCTCTGAGTAGTTTATGGAACTGAATGACTGCAGGTCTGTCAGAGTCACAAGCCCCAGTAAGAAGCAGAATATAAAGAGTTGACTTTTTATTGATGATAAAAGCATTCATAAATAAGATCTTTGGTAAATGGAAAATGTCATTGCCAGCTGCATATAGAGTGAAACCAAACGGCTGAACAGTCAGAAAAATCTTTTTTTTTTTTTTTTGGACTGATTGGATCAGATCAGCCTCTCAGGACTTCAATTAGCTATTGGCCTTCCTAAGGATGACCAATACTAGACAGTTTTACAGAACTGCTGTAGACAACTCTTGGAGGTCTGTACAGTTCGCACTTAGGGCCTCATGGTGAGGGGCTCAGCAGTTTAATCTACCGTCTAGATTTTTTTTTTTAATTAAAAAAATTTCTTTTGACTGCACTGTGCTGCATGTGGGACCTTAGTTCCTGGGGCAAGGATCGAACTTATGTCCCCTGCTTTGGAAATACAGGGCTTCCCTGGTGGCTCAGATGATAAAGAATCTGCCTGCAATGCAGGAGATCTGGGTTCGATCCCTGTGTTGGGAAGATCCCTTGGAGAAGGGAACGGCTACTCACTCCACTATTCTTGTCTGGAGACTTCCATGGACAGAGAAGGCTGGCAGGCTACAGTCCATGGGGTCACAAAGAGTCAGACACAACTGAGCAACTTACACTTTCATTTTTCACTTTCAACCACTGGACTGCCAGGGAACAAGTTCCCTACAGTGTGGGTTCTGTACTAGGTGACTCCCCCACCATAGTTAGTGGGTATGGAGGGAGTAACTGAATTAAATTGGGCTGATCGGATTCTTTCTCTCAAGATTCTGGATTTGGAGGAAGCCATTGGAATGAGGCTGCTTTAATGCAAGTGCTCTAGGGAGGAGGTTCATTGACTCTAGGTGCTTAAGCCCTTTGCATTGCCCTGGGTCTGGCCTTTCTCGAGATTCATTTGTTCATCCTTTTCTTGAAATTTAATAAATTTATTTTTTTAAAATTTTTATTATTTATTTATTTTTAAAAATTTTTAAATTTTTATTAGTATAAATTTATTATTATCCCGTGCCAGTGTTGATTTCTGTTACTCATCCTATGGAGTAGGTAAATGCAATGTTTCATTTTATCTTCCATACTTTCCCTGGTGCTGCCGCTAGTACATGTGGTGTTTTTGTTGGGTTAGAAGAAGGTGCCTCTCTGGGCAGACAAATTAGAAAAAGCTGTTTTTTACCTCCAGGCAGACACAGTTCATCACCCGAGTGGAAGGTCTGGCCAGTGGAATGTGGGGTTGGGTTTCAGGCCTCGTTCCACTCACTTCCTTGGCCAGCCCCTTTGTGCAGTGCACAGACCGCATAACCATCCATGGCAACCTTGCCTGACCACCATTTGTATTCTGGCTGATTCATCCTTTGTATCAAGGTGCCATCCAGAATATGAAATTTTATTCCAGTTATGAATATGAAATTTTATTCCAGTTGCTAGAAGTGTTGGTCTATTATGAAAACTCTATTCAGGACTTGATGACAAAGATGTCATTTTTCATCTGAAATCAGTTGAAAGTCAAGATTTAAAGGAAATTTAGGAAAACTCCAGGGCCTGGTAAAATAAAAAGTTTCATTTTCTGATACATAATCTGCAGGCTTTCATGGAAGCTCTCCATCAAATGGTCTGGCAGACACTCTTGAAATGTCAAGGGACATGACTCTTTCCCCTATGTGAACACATTATTGAGAAGGTGAGAGCGGGTGCGTAGGAGTGAGGCGACAAGGTGTTTCAGGCCTTGATGAGAGTAACATGGAAACCACAATAAAGGCACAGATGGCCATAGGGAAGAAAATGATCTCAGGGAGGAGAAGATGCCTTGGGAGATGGCTACACCAATTCCCATTCACTCATTCAGTTTCTTGCAGCTAATATGAGTCTGGCTACCTTTCTGAAAACTGAGTGTGGAAAATCAAGTCAGGAGCTTTCCCAAGACAGAGGACCCACCTGCCCTTAGATCATGTACCATCTGCCTGTGTCCATAAATATAGGAGGCAGTGTAGACTAGTAAACAGTTAAGGATGTGAGTCTGGCGCTGCCTCTTGAGAAACCTGTATGCAGGTCAGGAAGCAATAGTTAGAACTGGACATGGAACAACAGACTGGTTCCAAATAGGAAAAGGAGTACATCAAGGCTGTATATTGTCACCCTGCTTATTTAACTTACATGCAGTGTACATCATGAGAAACACTGGGCTGGAAGAAGCACAAGCTGGAATCAAGATTACTGGGAGAAATATCAATAACCTCAGATATGCAGATGACACCACCCTTATGGCAGAAAGTGAAGAGGAACTAAAGAGCCTCTTGATGAAAGTGAAAGAGGAGAGTGAAAAAGTTGGCTTAAAGCTTAACATTCAGAAAACTAAGGTCATGGCATCTGGTCCCATCACTTCATGGCAAATAGATGGGGAGACAGTGGAAACAGTGTCAGACTTTATTTTTTTGGGCTCCAAAATCACTGCAGATGGTGACTGCAGCCATGAAATTAAAAGACACTTACTCCTTGGAAGGAAAGTTATGACCAACCTAGACAGCATATTAAAAAGCAGAGACATTACTTTGCCAAAGGTACGTCTAGTCAAGGCTATGGTTTTTTCAGTGGTCATGTATGGATGTGAGAGTTGGACTGTGAAGAAAGCTGAGTGCTGAAGAATTGATGCTTTTGAACTATGATGTTGGAGAAGACTCTTGAGAGTCCCTTGGACTGCAAGGAGATCCAACCAGTCCATCCTAAAGGAGATCAGTCCTGGGTGTTCATTGGAAGGACTGATGCTGAAGCTGAAACTCCAATACTTTGGCCACCTCATGTGAAGAGTTGACTCATTGGAAAAGACCCTGATGCTGGGAGGGATTGGGGGCAGGATGAGAAGGGGACGACAGAGGATGAGATGGTTGGATGACATCACTGACTAGATGGGCATGAGTTTGAGCAAACTCCGGGAGTTTGTGTGAACAGGGAGGCCTGGCGTGCTGCGATTCATGGGGTTGCAAAGAGTCGGACACGGCTGAGAGACTGAACTGAACTGAAGGATGTGAGTCTAGAGCCAGAATGAAAAGTGAAAGTGAAAGTGTTTCCCTTAGTTGTGTTTGACTCTTTGTGATCCCACGGACAGTAGCTTGCCAGGCTTCTCTGTCCATGGAATTCTCCAGGCAAGAATACTGGAGTGGGTAGCCATTCCCTTTTGCAGAGGACCTTCTTGACCCAGGGTTCGGACTTGGCTCTCCTGCATTGCCGGCAGGCTCCTCATGCTCTGAGCCGCCAGGGAAGCCCAAGAACCAGACTGTGCGGTGCTGTTTCTTCAGTCACATCTGACTCTTTGGGACCCCGTGGACTGTCTGTAGCCCGCCAGTCTCCTCTGTCCATGGGGTTCTCTAGGCAAGAGTATTGGAGTGGGTTTTGCCATTTCCTTGGCCAGGGGATCTTCCCGACCCAGGGACTGAACCTGTGTCTCTTGAGCCTCCTGCATTGGCAGGCGGGTTCTTTACCACTAGGGCCACCTGGGGAGCCAAGAGCCAGAAGGGCTGGGTTCAAATCTCAACTCTGTCACTTTCCGGCTGTGTGACCTCGGATGTGTTACTTAACTGCTTGTGATGGTTTGATAATGTGCCCACAACCCTTTACCTCTCCTCTCATCAGAATTCAAGTTGGGACCTCCCTGGTGATTCAGTGGTGAAGACTCTGAGCTCTCAATGCAGGGAACCCAGATTCGATCCTTGGTCAGGGATCTAGATCCCACAGCCCTCAGCTGAAGATCCCACAACCAAGACGTGGTACGGCCAAACAAATAACTATTAAAAAAAGAAAGAAAGAATTGGAGTCTTTGGGGAATTCCCTGGTAGTGTACCAGTTAGGACTCTGGGCTTCCACTGAGGAGGGACCAGGTTCAATCCCTGATTAGGAACGAAGATCCTGTAAGCCACTGGAGTGGGGAAAAAAAAAATTGCCGTCTCTGCCCCTTCCCCTTGAACCCGGGTATGGATTTAAGAGTGTGCAAACAGAAAGCAGCAGAAGTAACCATATAATTTCCAAGGTTAGAAAAGACCATGCAGTTTCTGGTGGTTTCTTTGGGGTCACTCATGTTGGGAGCCTTCAGCCAGCCACCCTAGGCTACCTTGTGGAGAGAGATCACATTCAAAGACAGAGATACCTGAGGAGCCCCAGGCATCTAGTCCCAAGCCATTTAAGTCTTCCTAGCTTATGTCCCAGGCATGCAAATAAAGAAGCATTTGAGTTGACCTCAGCCCCATGCACCGACTGATTAGAAACTCCTGAGAGAGATCCTGAGAGAAGTGTCTGACTCAGTCCCAGACAACCCCCAAATCTGTGAGCTAAATAAATAAGTGGTATTGTTTTCAGACCATCATTCTGGGATGGTTTGTCCTAATGCAGTATAGCTGATACAGACTTTTTGATATCTAGACCTGGAGAGCTGCCTGGTATATGGCGTGGGACTAGGAGGTGGGCAGAAATCATATTAGTTTGAAGCTATTGTTAGTGGAAGCCTGATGGCCCTCCAGGATTCTGCTGGTGAAGACTTACAGGAAAGTGAGGTCAATGTTATTAGAAGCATCAGGAGAGGGATATTTATTATGCAGTAGAGGAAAATTTACAACATTTTCACTCGAGGTGATGTGGACAATAGAAAAGGGACCTGATTAGCCAATGATTCGCACTGAGGACATTTTTGAACAGAATGTTAAAAAATGCCAGATATGCAGATGACGCTACCCTAATGGTAGAAATTAAAGAGAAACTTAAGAGCCTCTTGATGAAGGTGAAAAAGTAGAGTAAAACAGTTGCCTTAAAACTCAACATTCAATAAACGAAGATCATGGCATCCGGTCCCATCACTTCGTGGCAAATAGATGGGGAAACAATGGAAACAGTGACAGACTTTATTTTCTTGGGCTCCAAAATCACTGCAGATGGTCACTGCAGCCATGAAATTAAAAGATGCTGTCTCCTTGGAAGAAAAGCTATGACAAACGTAGATAGCATATTAAAAAGGAGAGACATCATTTTGCTGACAAAGGTCCTTATAGTCAAAGCTATTTTTCCAGTAGTCATGTATGGATGTGAGAGTTGGATCATAAAGAAGGCTGAGTGCCAAAGAATTGATGCTTTTGAACTGTGGTGCTGGAGAAGACTCTTGAGAGTCCCTTCGACTGCAAGATCAAACCAGTCAATCCTAAAGGAAATCAGTCCTGAATATTCATTGGAAGGACTGATGCTGAAGCTGAAGCTCCAATACTTTAGCCACGTGATGCGAAGAGCCAACTTGTTGGAAAAGACCCTGATGCTGGAAAAGATCGAGGGCAGGCCACATTCTTTCTCTGCAGTGGCCCACACTCTGTCTGTGGAGTGTGCTTCTCTTGAATCTGAATAAATCTACTTGTTACTTAAAAAAAAAAAAGAAAAGATCGAGGGCAGGAGAAGAAAGAGGGGACAGAGGATGAGATGGTTGGATGGCATCATCAACTCAATGGACATGAACTTGAGCAAACTCTGGGAGATAATGAAGGACAGGGAAGCCTGGTGTACTGCAGTCTACGGGGTCGCAAAGAGTCGGACATGACTTAGAGACTGAACAACAATTACAAATGATAAAGATAGAGAAAGATGAGTTTAAAAGGAAGCTTTAATTTTTAAACAAAATTTATAGAAAATATAAAAAAGCCAAGGATTTGTTGGGTTTGCAAGTAAATCATGTTTCTCATTCTCAGACTCCCCAGGTAAGAATTCTCAAAGTATGAAAAGGCTTCAGGACAAAGATAAGATTCAGAATAGGACTATAAGAACCTTTGATAAAACTTCAGAAAGACAAAAGCCCTCTATTTCAAGAGTGTGCCTCACAGATTCTCTTCATTAAACGATGGGGCTTCTAAAACTGTAAGGGGATTATCCTTGAAAGTTAAAGTCTCTCAGTCATGTTCGATTCTCTACAACCCCATGCACTATACAGAATTTTCAAAGCCAGGACACTGGAGTGGGTAGCCATTCCCTTCTCCAAATCTTCCCAGCCCAGAGCTCGAACCCAGGTCTCCCACATTGCAGGCGGATTCTTTACTGTCTGAGCCACTAGGGAAGCCACAACAGCATCCATAGGAAACTCACAAAGTTTTAAACTGAATTACATTGGCAAAAACACCATCAGCTTATACTAAAAGGGACAGAGTAGAACAAAATGACCCCCCTGCAATTTTTTTTTTTAACTTTAGGCCCCCAAATTCTGTGGGAAGGAAGAAAACTGAGAAAAGAGCTTTCTGGCTGTTTCAGGTTTTTTTGGCTCAGTTGTCAAAAAACAGCCACACTTTTTTTTTTTTTTTAATAGAAAAGAAAAATTAAGAAACTGGAAGCAACAACCCAGAGGATAGAGCTAAGAACCACAGAGAAATTTTCCCAGGCAGCTGAACAGAGCTCTAATCATGAAATTGACCATATGCTCCTGGCTGGATTTCAAAATTGCTATGGACTAGTGACTCCTGTGTGCCTCCTTCTCCACCCATTTTGAAGTGGTCCACCTATGCCTGTTCCATTACTGTGTATTAGATGTGCATGGAAGAAATAACTTGTTTCTTTAGCTCACAAGTCTTTAGATAAAGAGGAATAGTACTTAACTAACTGTGCCTGAGGAATTGCCTCTGAGGACCCTCTTCCATAGCTGGGTGATTTAGATGACAGGAATCTAGACCTCTAGTCTAAACCTGATGCCATAGTAGATGAGACTTTGGGGAGATCACTGGAAGCAAGTGAGTGTATTTTGCATGTGAGAAGAATGGAATGAATGGATGTGCATAGAGTAGTCTATGATAGTTCTAAACATGGCTCAAATTTATTGACACATTTTCTACCAAGAAACAGAATTGACGTCCCCTCCCCCATGTCGGGGTAAGCCTTTGTAATAGCTTTAACAAATAAAATATGGCAGAAATGACACTGTATTACTTCCAAGACTAGGTAGAAAAGGTACACAGCTGCTGTTTTGCTCTCTCTCCCAGGACACATGCATTTGGATTTCTGAGTTGCCATGGAAGAAGTCCAGTTATTCTGAAGCTGCCATATTGGACAGCTCAGGTGGAGAGGTCATATAGAGTTAGAGATGCCCCAGGACCCTAACTGTTTCAGCCTGCCCTTGTTCGCATCCTCACAGCCCAAGTGCCAGGTACGTGGAGGAGCCTTTAAGACTAACCCAGCCTCAGTCACAGTCTGACTACAACCTCATAAGACCCAGAATTTCCCAACTGAGTTACTTGTTACCTGAGCCCAGAATTTCCCAACTGAGTTACTTGTTACCTGAGCCACAGGATCTGGGAAAGGTAATAAACCATTGTTTCATTGAAACCAACTAAGGAGTTCTAGAGTTGTTTGTAACTCAACAATAGATAACCCCTCCTTTTTTTTGGCCACACTGTGAGGCATGTGGGATCTTAGTTCCCCAACCAGAGATCAAGCCCATGCCCACCTGTAGTGGAAGCACAGAGTTTTAACCACTGGACCACCAGGGAAGTCCTGGTGGTAACATTTTTTTTTTCTAAAAGAGAATTTTAATTAATTTATTTATTGTTAGCTGCTCTGGGTCTTCGATGCTTTGCGTGGGCTTTCTCTAGTCGTGCAAGCGAGGGCTACTCTTGGTTGTGGTGCACCGGCTTCTCATCGCAGTGGCTTCTCTTGTTGCTGAGCATGGTTCTAAATGTACAGGCTTCAGAGCTGAGGCATGTGGGCTCAGTAGTTGTGGCTCACAGGCTCTAGAGCTTGGGTTCAAAAGTAGTGGCACAGTGGCTTAGTTGTTCCACAGCTTATGGTATCTTCCCAGACCAGGGATTGAACCCATGTTCCCTGCATTGGCAGGATAATTCTTATCCACTGTGCCACCAGGGAAGTTCGTTTCCCCAAAAACTTTTTAAGTAACCTTTTCATTATCGATAAATAGGGCTAATGATAATACCTATTTCAAAGAAGCGTAAATGAGTTACATTTGTGAAGCCTTGAGCATGGTGTGAACCTAACATTCAATAAACGTTACTTATCTTTTGCAGAGTTTCTGAGGGTTGTTATCCTGAATGATAACTTTGGATCAAACAAAAGTGATTTTTAAAGTTTACTCCATCCAAGAAGAAACTGTTTACCTGACAGTGTTTATTTGTTGAGTAAGTGAAAAAAGAAGAAGAAAAAGAACACTTTTGGGCATTAGTTGGTCTCCAAAGATGACGCTTCCTTATATTCATTGCCTTGTAGAGTCTCTGCCCTCTGATTGAGAAGGATAAGAGGCTTATGGAAGCTTCCTGATGGGAGAGACTGAGAGGGGGAAACTGGGTCTTGTTCTGATGGGCAGGGCCTTGCTCAGTAAATCTTTAATCCAATTTTCTGTTGATGGGTGGTGCTGTGTTCCCTCCCTGTTATTTGACCTGGGGCCAAACCATGGTGGAGGTAATGAAGATAATGGTGACTTCCTTCAAAAGTTCCATGCACACACTGCTGCACTCAGTGCCCCCAACCCTGTAGCAGGCCACCGCCGACACACACCTCCACTGGAGACTCCTGGACACTGACAGGCAAGTCTGGGTCAGTCTCTTGTGGGGTCACTGCTCCTGGGTCCTGGTGCACACAAGGTTTTGTTTGTGCCCTCCAAGAGTCTGTTTCCACAGTCCTGTGTAAGTTCTGGCAGATCTATGGTGGAGTTAATGGTGACCTCCTCCAAGAGGGCTTATGCCATACCCAAGTCTGCTGCACCCAGAACCCCTGCCCCTACAGCAGTCCACTGCTGACTTGTACCTCTGCAGGAGACACTCAAACACCTGACCTGCCTCTTGAGAAATCTGTGTGCAGGTCAAGAAGCAACAGTTAGAACTGGACAGGGAACAGCAGACTGGCTCCCAATTGGGAAAGGAATATGTCAAGGATGTATATTGTCACCCTGCTTATTTAACTTATATGCAGAGTACATCATGAGAAATGCTGGGCTGGATGAAGCACAAGCTGGAATCAAGATTGCTGGGAGAAATATCAATAACCTCAGATATGCAGATGACACCAACCTTATGGCAGAAAGTGAAGAGGAACTAAAGGGCCTCTGGAACTAAAGGGCCTCTTGATGAAAGTGAAAGAGGAGAGTGAAAAAGTTGACTTAAAACTCAACATTCAGAAAACTAAGATCATGGCATCTGGTCCCATCACTTCATGGCAAATAGGTGGGGAAACAGTGGAAACAGTGACAGACTTTATTTTTTGGGGCTCCAAAATCACTGCAGATGGTGACTGCAGCCATGAAATTAAAAGATGCTTACTTCTTGGAAAAGTTATGACCAACCTAGACAGCATATTAAAAAGCAGAGACATTACTTTGCCAAAGGTCTGTCTAGTCAAGGCAATGGTTTTTCCAGTAGTCATGTATGGATGTGAGAGTTGGACTATAAAGAAAGCTGAGCACTGAAGAATTGATGCTTTGAACTGTGGTGTTGGAGAAGACTCTTGAGAGTCCCTTGGACAGCAAGGAGATCCAACCAGTCCATCCTAAAGGAAATCAGTCCTGAATATTCGTTGGAAGGACTGATGTTGAAGCTGAAACTGCAATACTTTGGCCACCTGATGCAAAGAACTGACTCATTTGAAAAGACCCTGATGCTGGGAAAGATTGAGGGCAGGAGGAGAAGGGGACGACAGCAGATGAGTTGATTGGATGGCACCACTGACTGATGGACATGAGTTTGAGTAAACTCCAGGAGTTGGTGATGGACAGGGAGACCTGGCGTGCTGCAGTCCATGGAGTCGCAAAGAGTCGGACATGACTGAGCGCCTGAACTGAGAGTCTCTGCCCACGCTGAATCTAGTCTGGGACTGCAACTCTCCTTAACCATAGAATATAGCTAAAGGGGGCTGCCTCAGTGTTGGCCTAAGCTTTGGGGAGGTGGGGGGGGCTCCCATTTTTGCACTTTTGAGAGCCCTGCACTATTAATGTAAGAAGTCTTGTGCCCTGCTGGAGAATTCCACATGAAGACGGAGAAACCCTGAGACTAGCTGGAGACAGAGGGAACCCCAGCAATCCTAGAGTCCCAGCTGAGCCCAGCCTTTCAGGGTCCTGGCCAGGGTGACAGACACAAGAGTCTGGCATCTTTTTTTTTTTTTTTTAAGATATTTATTTTTATTTATTTATTGCGCCACACCAGATCTTAATTGCAGCATGCAAACTCTTGATTGCAGCATGTGGATCTAGTTCCCTGACAAAGAATCGAACCTGGGCCCCCCTGTATCAAGAGCACAGAGTCTCAGCCACTGGACAGCAGGGAAGTCCTTTGGTTTACTTTTGCTAGGTTTTGTGTTCTTGGAATTTGTCTCTTTCATCTAGGTGTCTGGTTTTGTTTTTTTTTTTGGTGTACAATTGTGCATAGAATAGCACTGTCTTACAATATCCTTTTTATTTCTTTAGCATTGTTAGAAATGTCCCTACTTCCATTTCTGATTTAGTAATTTGAGTCTTCCTTCTGTTTGTCTTAGTCCATCTAGCTGAAGGTTTGTCAATTTTGTCGATCTTTCTGAAGAACAGTTTTGGTTTCGCTGACTTTGTTTTCTCTTCTCTATTCTGTTTATCTGTGCTCTTGTTTTCATTATTTCCTTCCTTCTGCTGCCTTTAGGTTTAGTTGTTCTTCTCTTTTTCTAGGTTAATTAAATTGCAAAATTAGATTGTTGGTTGGAAACATTCCTGGTTTTTTTTTTTTTAACATGTTTATAGCTAAAAATTTCCCTGTTAGCACCATTTTTGCCATGTACCCTAAGTTTTGGTATGTTGTATTTTTCGTTTTCATTCATCTCTGCTGCTGCTGCTGCTAAGTCACTTTAGTCGTGTCCAACTCTGTGCGACCCCATAGACAGCAGCCCACCAGGCTCCCCCGTCGCTGGGATTCTCCAGGCAAGAACACTGGAGTGGGTTGCCATTTCCTTCTCCAATGCATGAAAGTGAAAAGTGAAAGTGAAGTCTCTCAGTCGTGTCTGACTCCTAGCAACCCCATGGACTGCAGCCCACCAGGCTCCTCCATCCATAGGATTTTCCAGGCAAGAGTACTGGAGCGGGTTGCCGTTGCCTTCTCCAAGAGTCTGGTATCTTGACTCAGACAGTCAAGTGCCCAGAAGACTGCCATCCCAGGTGCCATCTGACTTGTAGCAGCATGAGAGACCCTAGCGAGATTGATAGAAGAACTGTCCAGGTAACTTATAAAATCTTGAAAGATGATAAATATTCGTTGTCCATTTTAAGCCACTGTCTTAGAGTGGTTTGCTATATTGCAGTAGATAACCAAAAAGGAAGTACCCAGGACAGAGCCTGGCACGGTAGGTACTCAATGAGTATTGCTGGCTAAATGAATGAACCTCTTCATTCTTTTCCTAGGGCTTGGTGCTCTGAGATGCCTCCCAGCCCCCTGCTTACCTCTCTGTACCTGCCTTATCTTATTGCCCAGGGACTACTGGGGCTAAAGTGAAAAGGGGGTTTCTATTGGGCTCTTGAGTGCCTAAAAGCCTAAAATGAAAGTTTCCTTTGTGAGAAAAATCCCAGCCTCTGGATCTCTAAGGCAATGTCTTCCCAGTTTTTGGTAAAAAAGGGGCGGGTTTTCTATATTTCTTTTTTTAAAAAAGTATTTATTTATCGTTTGTTTAGCTGCATCAGGTCTTAGTGTGTCCTGCAGGATCTTCTGTTATGCCACATGGACTCTCTAGTTGCAGCACAAGGACTTAGCTGCTCCCGCAGCATGTGGGATCTTAGTACCCAGACCAGGGATTGAACTCGTGTCCCCTGCATTGACAGATCCTTTATGACTGTTCCACTTGGGAAGCCCAGGAGGTGGATTGTTAACCACCGGACCACCAGGGAAGTCCCTCGTCTATATTTCTGAAGAGGAAAGAATTGAGAATCAGCTCTGGAGTCCATCTACCCTGGGTTTGAGGCCATGCTCCTCCAAGTCCTGACTGCGTGACAGTGAACTGCTGATTCAACCAACTTCCTTATCTGCCAAATGGGCTCCAGATAAAGCTTCAGTGCAAAAACTCAACATGCTATCCTCTGTAGAGCACCTGCAGCACAACAGGTACCACAGAGCTGTGAGTGTGTCTAAACAAGGGTAAACCGCAGAGACAATGCAGAGCAAAATATGCCCATGGCCAGAGCACATACCATTTGTGATTCCACTGAAACAAAGTCCCCAAAAGGGGAAAATTAATTGACGGTAAGAGAAAGAAATTTCTGAGAGTGGTTACCACTTAAGGGGGGGTTATTGACTACGAAGGGCTCCAGGGAAACTTCTAGGGTATTTGAAATGTTCTATATTTTGACCCATTGAGCCATACCATTTAAGACACAGTTTGATGCCTATATGTTACATCTTAATAAAGGAGTTGAGAAAGTGTTAGCGTATCATCCCTTCACTCAGGCATGATCTTTAGGAATTTCCTAACTTCCAGGCCTTTTGCCCCCATGGGACTGTCTATCCTTTCCTGCTCACCCCCAAGTCCACCCTGAGAGCAGCCTTGGGTGACGCTATCCTAGCGCTTGGCGTGAGTTGGCTGTCACTGCCAGGCTTGACCTGGGGCTGATTCCAAGATGGGAACTAAGTTGGGACATGTGCTGACTTTTTGCTCTTGGGATGATGGGCTCTGGGGCTTTTCAAGACCTGAGTGGGGAGTCCTGCTTCAGGACTGCTGGGGAGGCAGCTGTGGGATCCTCGATGCCCTTGGGAGTTCGTGAGCGGGAAGGGGGTCTTACTGCCCCCCAACGAAGAACTGGGGGCTTTAAGGAGGTGCTGCAGAGTGTTTGGAATAAGTGAGCAGCAGGAGCACGTCCTTGGCGTGGCGGGCCCAGTTCCTGGAAGGAGCGCCGGGAGGGGTGGGCGCTGAGGGCGTCCGGGCTAGGCAGAAATAAAGAGCTTGTTCTGCTCACAAGCCTGCTATTTGAGGACCTGGAGCCATGACGTCCCTCAAAGTTTCCATTCTCTGCGCTGCAGCTGTTGGTTACGTGTTTCATTCAAAATGCTTTGCAGGAAGCAGCAGGCTCCACATTCCAGGGCTTTTAGTCATTTTTTCTCTCAGAGCTTTGGGGCCAGGATTAGAACGTTCTTCAAACCACACTGTCCTCGGCTGGACTCCCAAGAGGAAGTGGGTGGGCCCCTGGAGGATGAGAACATGGGCCCCAATTCAGAGATGGAATGAAAAAAAGATTAAGGCCAACACAAGTAAACTCCTAGAGAGATGGCTGAGCCGGTGGCCCACGTCAGGTGAGGGCGGAAGCCTAAGCGTGGCGACTCTTGCCTTCCCAGCAATGGGCCACACGTGTATGTGTGTGTGGTGTGGTGTGAGACAGAACTGAATTCGTGGAGTGTTTCATCCTGAGGGACCCACACACTCTGCCCCTTGCTTTGGTTCTTGCCCTGAGGCCAAGCAGAGTGTGACATGCTGCAGGGGTGGGTGTGGTGACATATGTCTGGATTTGGGAGAGAAGAAGCACTTTAGCAAATGGACCCCACAGATACATGAACCGAGAGAAACCACAACAAACGTTTGCTGAGTGTCTGCTATGTTCCTGGAGCTGGTCCGAGTGTTGGCAATACAACAGGGTACAAGATGGAATCCATCCCTGCCCTCACAGCAAGGCCTGGGAAATAAGGCCTGGAAGGAGTCCGCTGGGATAAGGGGGAGACAGCAGATGAAAGGAATAGGGATGGGTAGGGGCCAGATTCTGGTGGGCAGAGAGGAGGCGAGTGTAGACGGCCTCCAGAGATCGTGTAGGTGGTGCAGTGCAGAGAGTGTGAAGGGCAGGGCAGAGCCCAGTAAAGGTTTGGGTGGGATGCGGTGGTTGAAGCTTTGGAAGGAGAAGGTGATTAATCCAAGCAGAGCTCCAGCGATTCTGAAGCAGGATCCACCGCACCTCCCAACCCAACCCCCTGCCCAGGTCTGAAAAAGCCTCAGAGTCTGTTTCAAGGAGGAGAGAAGGGCCAGGGGTTCCTGGGCAGCCATGCAGCTGGGTGCCACATTGTCCCCTGAGCACCTGGGGCAGAGGGAAGGAAGTCCTGCAAGGAGTCTAGTCCAACATGTAGGCAAAAATGTCAAAAAAGCTCCTGCGTGTAGGCAGAATTTAAAATATGGCCCCTGAGATTTCTCATCTTAATGCCTGATTATGAGAAGATATCAAGCCCCTGATTCTGTGACATTATATGCAAGATGATTTTTAAAACCTAATTAGGGTTTTTAGTCAACTTTAATCAAAAGGAAGATTATCTGGTCGGTGTGCCTAATCACACAGGCCCGTTAAAATGAGTAGGGGGTTTGGACTTCCCTGGTGGCCTAGTGGCTGAGAATCTGCCTGCCAATGCAGAAGACACAGGTTTGATCCCTGGTCTGGGAAGATCCCATATGCGGTAGAGCAACTAACCTCCTGTACCACGACTACTGAATTCTGCATGCCCCAGAGCCTGTGCTTCACAACAAGAGAAGCCACCACAATGAGAAGCCCATCTACTGCCATGAATAGTAGCCCCTGCTTATTTCAACTAGAGAAAGCCTGCACATAGCTATGAAGACCCAGCAGGGCTATGTATAAAATAAATAATAAAAGCAGACAGTTTTCTCTGGGCTGTAGGCAGGAGAGGATATGACAGATTTGAAGCACGAAGCACGGGGGTAGGCGTTGTTCCCTATACATTTGATTACCTGAAGATGGAGGAGACCCCCTGGAAGGGGTGTAAGAGAGCAGCCTCTAGGAGCTGAGAGGGACCCCTGGCTGACAATTGGCAAGAAAAGAGCACCTCAGTCCAACAACCACAGAAGCAGAGATCTGCTACAATCAAAATGAACTTGGGAACAGAGTCTTGCCCCAGAACGTCTAGACACCCGCCCAGCAAGCTCACACCTTGATTCTGGCTTTGCAAGCTCTGAGCAGAGAGCCCAGCTGAGTCCACCCGAACTTCTAACCTATAGAACAGAGATAATTAATTTGTGTTGTATTAAGCTGCTAAATTTATGGTAGTTTGTTATGCTGCAACAGAGAACGAATACACTTCCACTTTTTTGTTTTATCTTGAGAAGTGTCTAAGGACGCCTCCTTTGCATCGGGGCAGCCTGGATGCAAGTGTCCAGGCTGAGGCTCAGGCCTGGACACGGCTGAACGGCAGGCACTCGGCCTTGGCCAAGAGGATCTTGTTTTGCACTTAGGAGGGAGGGGGAGGGCAGCATCCTACACTCTTCTTTATAAGAACCATCCAGCAGCTCCTTCCACAGCGCTGACTTCAGGCTGCAAAGCCGCCCAGTACTGCATTCCCTGCAGAAGAGCAGAGCTCTGGGCGGAAACCAGAGAAGGGCAGTGACCTCAGCCTCCCCCTACTTCTCAGATGACAAGTCTGGGCTCTGTCAAGGCAAGAGAGGGGGAGCTGGGGTGCAGGGAGCAACAGAGTTCGGCTGCACCCTTCCCCACCCCCCATAAAAAAGCCTCCTCTGACAGCTTGGGACAGGGATTTTTAAGTTTTATACTTGCTTCCTTAATAACTTGTTGGACACAAAGTCAGGCACCCCTGGGAGTCCAGAAACGTTTGCAAGGAGGAAGATTAGGTTTCTGCTTTTTTGATTAAAAGCCCTAATGAAGGATTTCTCATTCCCACATGAGGTCTTTTCTCCAAATCTTCTCTGATTCTTCCCAGATGGTGTCCAGCTCTCCTCACCTCAGCCTCTGGCAGGGTGGGGCTTCAGAAAGTAGGAGGGGTTTGCGTCTGAGGGACTTGGGCTCTCAGCCCTGTCACTTAACCCTCTGAGGGGAGGGGAGTGGGTGGGCAATGTCCTGAGCCTCAGTTTCTCCCCATCGGATGTGAGCCAAGAAATACACAGAAGGTGCCTGGTGGGCAAGAAGGAAGGAATAAATATTTTCCTTATGGCCTGCTTCACCTCAACACAAAGCTACCTTGGATTTTTTTTTTTTTTTTATAACTAAAAGTTTTATTCTGGTGACAGGAGGGCCTGGTTAGCCAGCAGCAAAAGTCTTCAGTCAGCAGAGCTTGCCTCTGTGCTCCACCTTCTCAAAGCCACTTCCTCTCTCTGTATCCCCATTCTTTCTTTCACCCCTGCCTGGCCAGATCCCAGGGCCATGGGAGTGGACACCCTCCGAAAGTTTCTCAGGGTTGTGTTAGTGAGAATCCCAGACTTGGGGCAAGCAGGCTGGTTGGGGGGTGTTTTGGGGCAGGGGAGGGGGGTGAGAGGTTATGCCGGGGTCTGTCTCATAGGGACTATGAGACATGCTTGTGTGAGCCTCCCTCCTGCTTGCTTTCTTGGAGGCTTGATCTAAATCCTCTTAGACGGAGGTTTTGCTGTCAAGGAATCTCTGAGGGGAAGTCAGCTTGATTTCACCTTTTCAAAGTTTCCATGGTAAGGACTGAGCTTAGTGGGTCCTGAGGACAGAAGACGGGGTTGTCATGTGTTTTGGGGGGAGATGAGAGGAGCTTCAGGGTCTGGGCTGCAGGACATCAGCCCCATGGCAAGAAGGACGTGAAGGCTGGAGGAGGCAAGGTGGTGACTGGTCTTTCCTCCTGAGGAGATGGAGACCACGGGGTGTGCTGAGAGGGAGAATATTTCAGGGTCCCTGGGTGCTGGGGGCAAAGCTGGTTCCTCACAGGATTACCTTCCAGGGCAGAGGCTGAAGGAAGTGCCATGTGGGCATCGTTGCCATCGGTGCAGCGTGGTGGGGATGTCCAGGCTGGGGCCAGAGCACTGCCCTCGGCTGCCTCAGCCCTCCTCCCTGGGCTGAGGGCTCCAAGCTGAGCCAAGCATGAAACAGACAGCCTCTCTCCGCCTCTCTGTTCCCACCCCCATCCTGTAGGAGTCTGGTTTTCATCACCCATTAATCACTGAAGCTTCCCACAGCCTGCGTCTGTCTGTCCACACTCACCAGCCCCCTGGGCCCTGGGTGGGGGGCGGCGGGTGGATAGACAGACAGGCAGATGGTCTCTGACTTGGGGAAATTTAGGGTCAGGCCAGGGGCTATTCTATCCTCCAAGGCAGGCTTCCTGAGCTTGCTGGTTACCCCCACCACCCTCAGCCTGGCTTGAAGCTGCCAGCCTGGCCACCTCACCCCAGCAGCAGGCGGCGGGGGCCGTTAGCTGTCCTGTTCACCAGGAAGGAAATGGGTTGGAGGGCTGAGGAATTCTAATGAAGCTTCCCCAGCTGGCAGGCCGGCTGGCGGGTGAGAGCTGGCACCTCCAACCCCACTAGAGTTGGTGCCAGCCCTGTTCGGCCGGGCCCACTGGATGCCCACCTGCTGCTGTGGGAACCCTGGTTTCAGGCTGCCTCGCAACCCCCTAGAAAATTCCCAGACACCCGATTCTCTCCACACCACTGCTCTGGCCCCACCCTGATGCTCTTCTTCCATCCCCTTGCCTTGCCTGAAGGAGACTGTCTCTGGGCTGGGCTGTGGGGCCCTACCTGTTCAGGCTGTCATTGTTTCCCCTCCCTGCCTGGGCTTCCCTGGTGGCTCAGTGGTAAAGGATCCGCCTACAATGCAGGAGCTGCAGGTTCGATCCCTGGGGAAGATCCCCTGGAGCGGGGCAAGACAATCTACTCCAGTATTCTTGCCTGGAGAATCCTATGGACAGACAAGCCTGGAGGGCTACAAAAAGTAACAAATGGGGACATGGCAGAGCAACTGAGCATGCACACTCAGCCCTGGAGACCTGGGTTCTGATCAGGCTCTGCCCTGACCCACTGTGTTGCCTTAGGGCCACTCAGCTCTCTGAGCCTCAGTTTCCTGGACTGTGACAGTCCCAGTCCCAGTCGCTGACCAAAGAGGGTGCTCATCAGTGCTGGGAAGTCTCTTGCTCCTCCAGTGACCATGGTCTACCCACCCTGTGCAGGTCCAGGCTGGTGGGCACCCCATTGAGGCCTGGGAGTGGTCATGGCGAGTGGCAGGCAGCCAGCAGCTTCCATTGGTAGTCACCACAGCGAGCTGAGAGAGTCTGAAGACCTGACCGTGACCATGACGCCAGGGGTGGTCTGCTCCTTCCTGGTCTGGTATTCCGGGCTTGCCCACCTCCACTCCCGCCATGCTGTGTCCCCTGAAACCAGGTGTCTCCAGCTCTGGCTACATCTCCAAACTTTCTCCAGGGCAGGTCTCAGCCAGGCTGCCTGGGTAGGTTTCCACCAGTGCTGAGAGCTGTGCAGGGGCCACTTCCAGCATCCCAGCTTCACCACTCAAGATCCCCAGCAGACACAGAGCCCGGCACTCAGAGGGCGGAGCCCAGGGGGCCAGGATTCTGAATCCAGATGCACAACTGCTTATCACAACACAGTGATATACATTCATTTGCATCAAAATCCATATCCACCACACCCTACACCCATTTCACTTCTAGGAAGACTACATATTTAACCAGCAACTCCAAAGGTGTAGTATCTAAGCCTCCAACCCCATCCCATCCATTTCAAGTGGGTTTTGAGGACCTGAGTGTGCACGGGCCTGTACCTGGGCTGCTGGGCAGATGAAAGATACAAAAAATAGAGCCCTGGCTCTTGGGGTGTTAACAGCCTAGAGGGGGATACCAAAGTCAGAGATGGGATCCTGGGAAAAGTATTAGATGGACTACACTCGAATGTGTGGTGATGCAGATGGTGGGGTGTTAGGGTTGGGCTGGAAGTTCAGAGTGGGCTGGAGGAGCCCAGGTGGCAAGCTCCAGGGTCCCTGACACAGGGCTTTGTGCACACAAGCCACTGTGTTGAAGAGGGTCCTGTGACATCTGGAGGGCCAGGTTTTCTTACTCAGTCCCAGGTCCAGTTGCCTTGGGTGGTATCATTGATCTGCTCGCAGCCTGGACAGAATGGCTCAAGTGTGAGGCCAACCAAAGCTTGCATCCAGGCTGAACCTGAGAGCTCTGAGCGTGCAGGAGTGATTGCCCTTCCCAATCCAATCCCTGGCCAATGAGAGGAGTGAGGGGTGAGATACTAGAGACTAGGTCACATGCGCCAGCAGCCTCCTAGGAACAGGAGGAGCCAGGACAGGAACCAGGCAGCCTGGCTCTTCGGCCTGCTCCCCCAGCCTCATGTGAAGGGATGAACTGGACGGGGCTCCAGGGAGGGATTAGCAGAGATGGGCTCTAGAGTCCAACTCAGTTCAGTTCAGTTCAGTCACTCAGTCATGTCCAACTGTTTGCAACCCCATGAACTGCAGCACGCCAGGCCTCCCTGTCCATCACCAACTCCCAGCGCCTACCCAAACTCATGTCCATCAAGTGGGTGATGCCATCCAACCATCTCATCCTCTGTCACCCCCTTCTCCTCCTGCCCCCAATCCCTCCCAGCATCAGGGTCTTTTCAAATGAGTCAGCTCTTCACATCAGGTGGCCAAAGTATTGGAGTTTCAGCTTCAACATCAGTCCTTCCAATGAACACCCAGGACTGATCTCCTTTAGGATGGACTGGTTGGATCTCCTTACAGTCCAATGGACTCTCTCAAGAGTCTTCTCCAACACCACAGTTCAAAAGCACCAATTCTTTGACGCTCAGCTTTCTTTATATTTCAACTCTCACATCCATACATGACCACTGGAAAAACCATAGCCTTGACTAGAGGGACCTTTGTTGGCAAAGTAATGTCTCTGCTTTTTAATATGCTGTCTAGGTTTACCTGGGTTCAAACCCTGACTTCGTTGATTACCAGCTGTGTGACTTCAGGGAAACCGCTTGATGTCTCGGCTGAGGCTTCCTCACCTGTAATATTACACCTGGAGTGTAATAACAGTACCTGCCTGGTGGGTTCCAGGCTCAGTCTGCATAGCAGTAAATGATCACCACATGTGTCTGCCATTGGGTGGGGACTGAGAGAGGAGGAAGGAGGGTGGCCGCCTGTGGGCTGTGTGAAGAGATCAGACTGATGTGGCGGGAACTGAACAGGGAAAGGGAAGGGGACAAGGCCGCGTGCGGGGGAGGGAAGCCCCAGTATTTGGGGCTGTCGCCCTTGGTTACCTCCATCATTCCAGAGGCAGATGTGGCAGCCATGTTCAGAGCTGCCCAAGGCTAGGCAGCTTCTCTTCACTGAAATTACTTGGTCATTTGTGTGATGATGGTGCTCCAGGGATACAGGAGGGCCATGTCTTTGAGTCCCAGGTCCTAAAATGTCACCATCTGCCCATGCTGAGCCTTCAAGGCCTAAGTGTGGTGAGACTCTGAGTTATTTGTCACAGCCCTGAAAAGCAGTCCCTTAAGGTTAAGTTTTGGGTTCCTTCTCTGGGTTCCTTAAACAATATCTAAGAAGAATGAGGAGTTGGTCTCTCCATGTTGTTGTGAAAATCTAATCCCACTATCAGGGCAGGAAAACTGGGGGTATCTGTGGAGAAGGGCAGGGATGCCGAGCAGAGGGGGTGGGGGGCTGAGTATATGAAGATAAAACCAGAAGAGCCCATTATAAGGAAATGCAATACACAGGAGCAGACACACTCTTGAGCATACATTTCTGCCCATTCACACCCATAGACCATCATCAAGATGCAGGTTTTTGGAATACTCTTTCTTTCTTTTTTGGCTGTGCTGGATCTTCATTGTTGTACTTGGGCTTTCTCTGGTTGCGATGAGCAGGGGCTACTCTTTAGTTACGGGGCACTGGCTTCTCATTGTGGTGGCTTCTCTTGTTGCTAAGCATGGGTTCTAGGGTTTATGGGCTTCAGTAGTTGTGGTGCGAGGGCTCAGTAGTTGTAGCTTGTGGGTTCAGTTGCTCTGTGGCATGTGGAATCTTCCCAGACCAGGGATCAAACCCATGTCCCCTGCATTGGCAGCTGGATTCTAAACTACTGGACAACCAGGGGAGCCCCAGAGTTCTCTTTCTTATGAATGATTCCATCCAGGAGTTTAGATAAAGCACGCCGAATGAATAAGCTCTCTCCTTGACACGTATTATTTAAGCACATTAGGGCAGATTGAGTTTATGTATTAATAGTGGATGAAAGAGAGGTTTGGAGTTCAGACTATTCTTTGCCCCACAAGTATAGGCAGGGTAGGAAGCGGGGAGACAGATGGTCTGAGACCGGCTTCCACGTTGGGTCCCAACCACAACGTCCAGCCCTGTGCAGGACACACACCGAAGGGTATCCTGATCTGACACATGTGGGGTCAGTGGGAGGGTCATGTCCTTCATGTCCTACCCACTCCTTCATGGCGGCCCTCCTTGGCCAAGTCACTCAGTTTGGGAAGAATACTCCGGGCCTTCTCTTTGCCACTCTTGGCTTCACTCTTTTCCTGTTTCCTGGCCTTCGGCCCTGTTCCCTGAAGAACTCCTCCTGTCTGCCTGGGTTAGACCCTTTGTGACTTGGGTTGCTCACCAAGTAAAATGTATGTACATTAGTGTAAACTGTGCACAGCTGGATGGATTCCACAAGTGTGTCTGTGCCCATGTGACCAACAGATAAAGAGATAGAACGTTTTAGCACTAGGGAGGGTCTCCTGTGCCCCTCACCAGTAAACACCACCCCTAGAGGTAACCAATGTCTACCTTCTCCCACCATTGATTCATGTTGACTGCTATTACCTTCTACGAATGCTGTCTGGCTTATTTTACTCAACATCATGCCTGGGAGATTCATCCATTTTTGTGTGTTTTGTGTGTAGCAGAAGCTCTTGTTGAACCTATGGATATATGAGTCCATTATATGGATACATCGCAATATGTTTCACTATTCTCCTGTCAATGAATATTTGGATTGTTTCAGTTTGAGGTACTGTGAATGAAGCATTCTTGTGCATACCTATTTATGAACACATGCATTTGATCCCCCAAGTATGCAACTAGGAGTGGAATTGCTGGGGGATTTGGAGTTTTAGGAGACCTTCCTTCTCACTGTCCTGGCCTTGGGACAAGGCAACGTTAGCAAAGCAAATGGTCCCTTCCTCTCCATGTCCTCCCATCTCCTGGGTGCCTCTTCTTGGAAAGTTCAGGCAGCTCTTACACAATGCTGGGTGTGAGGAACTGCGCAACCTACCCTGGAGGGCTCTGCACTTTGAAAGAGTCACTTGAATAGGCCTGAACAGCTGCAGAGTGAGTTGTGGGTTCTCCTTCAGGGACTGGACAGAGGTCAGGAGAGGGTGAGGGCCAGGGCAGCGAGGCAGCAAGAATGTGATTGCCCAAGATGCTGGTGGACAGTAAGCTCCAGGGTTAACGACCTGCCCAAAGTCACATGGCCAGGATGGGGCCAGCGAGGTGGTCAGCTCAGACGGGCCTCACTCCAGTCCAGAACTCTTTCCATGACAGCAGGCTATCCGCTCCATGCGGGAGCCCTTCAAGGACAGTTAGGTGTAAGGGTCATGGTCCTGTGGATTGTTCCACCCTGAGATCAGACTTCAGGCCACCCTTTCTGGGCCTCTTCACTCTTGCCTGCCCAGCAGCCTTGCCTCTGGCTGGGTCACCTCTCCAGGAGGCATTCACAGGCCTTGGATAGCCTGAGTCCTGGCCATGGACTGGAGGAGAGATAGAAACAAAGACAGAGTCTGGGGGCTCCAGTGCCCTGGACCCTGTGTCGGGGCCCGCCACTGAGCCAGTGTGGGAGAGTGGGGGTGGCCCCCAGAGGACACCCCTGGAGAACAGCCTGCCCTGCACAATCACTTCAGGCTTTCTTGGCCAGACCATCATCACATTAGGTTCCAGATTGGCAAGCGTGATGGGATGGCTTTATTAACATCTGGTGAGGCCGTGGCAGGTCAAGGGAGGAGCTACCTTGGTCTTCTGAGAGCTGGTGATGGACATCTCCACTGGAAGGCTCTGGATGCTGTGTTCCCAAATAATAATACTAGGTGTGGTTCACGGTGTGAAGACTTCAGGCTGTGGAATCAGAGATTCTCTGACTTGGCCATTGTCTGGGAAGGGAGAGAGGCTAGCTGGGCATGCACACGTGTGTGTGTGTGTGTGTCTGGGTAGTGGGTGTCTGTGCATCCACTCAGTAGCCGTTCGGTCTGCAATTATTTACTGATTGCTCATAATGTAGGGATCCTGCTGTGAATAAGAGAGACAAAGTCCCTGCCCTCAGAGGAGCTTATTAAACCCAGAACATGTCTCCACGCGATTGTGTGTATATCTGAAAGTATGTGTTATATGGCTTCCTCTGTGTGTCTATGTGTGATGTGTGTGCATATGTGTGTGTGTGTCTAAAGGGGGTGGGGTGTGGAATATTTGGGTATGTACGTGTGTGCGCCTGAACATATGTGTCTGAGTGCATGTGTATGTATATTAAGGGGAGAGAATTACTCATCCACTCTGAAGACTATTCAAGAAAGGCCTCTCCCAGGGCAGTTACATTTTCACAAATAAAAATAATCAGATAATGAGTTCATTTCCGATCTCAAGTTTGATGCCAACATTCCAGTGAAACAAGACCCGCTGGCGGGCGGGCTGCTCTTTGTGTGACTTGGATTAGCTGGGGAAAGTGCAGGGGTGAGACCTGCCACTTGCAGGCTGCAGGGGGGTGACGGGGGAAGAGGGAGTGACCTGCAACCAAGGGAGCAGCTGCACATGTCTGGGGCTGAGACGCCCCTTCCTCTTCCACGGGCATCAGGGCGCCCCCCACAGCCTGCACAAGGCCTGGACTTCCTCCATTCATTCCTTCGGGAGCAGGAGTGGGCAGAGTCCGTATAGCTTTGTAAATGCAGCTGGCTGCAGAAGGGGTGGCCTACCAGGCTTCCCAGGGTCAAAGAGGCATGCAGATCAGTGCTCACAGATGCCTGCCAGGGGAGTGGGCTGCGGGATACAGACAAAGCCTTGAGGGGAAAGAGAGACATGGGGGCCACACCCGGGCCACAGCTCCTGCGTCTGCCTGGATTCACAGCAGGGGAATCAAGAGGACACCTTGGCTTGTCATGCAGAGCACGTGCCCCAGCCAGTCCTACAGCCTGTTCTCGTCCACCTCCCCCTCACCCCTGCTCCTGTCAGGCTGGGCCATCGCCTCTCTGTTCCTTCTCTTCGCAATGCTCTTTCTCCCACTCTGAATGTTCCAATCTATCCAACCTTTAAGATCCACATGTTACCCCCTTCACATCTGCTCTGATTCTGCCAACTGGGAACACTTTCTCACTCTCAGCAGTTAACACCTTCTAACTGTCTCCTGTTTTCCTCCTTGAGTCCAAGTTGCAGAAGGGCAGGCTTTGGGCCTCACACAGCTGATCTTCCTCGGCAAGTCCCAGCCAGCCTGAAGATGGGCTGTTCCTAAAGGGCTGTCCAGAAAGGTGACCTGAACTGGAGTTGGAAACCTGCTCCTGACCTGAATCAGGGGAGTCTGTGAGAGCTTGTGCCCTAAGATTTGCCCCTGTGCTGAATCTGAGAGCCAGAGCCAGATGAGAATTCCTTGGCAGTTGGTTAGAAGCTGGGAGCAGGGCATTTGGGGAAGAGAGGGGTGAGGAAAGAAAGGGGTTTTTCCCAGGAGCCACAACTTGGAGCCTAAATCAAGACATCTGTGAGATGCCAGGGAATGACGCTGGGGTGGGGCAGCGACGGCTAATCAATTCAGAGGCAGAGGCGGATTGTCTGCAAAAAGGAGAATTCACAGAGGCCATCTGTCCATCTGTCCGTCTGTCCATCCACCCATCCATCTACTGTTTACCCATTCATGCATTCAACAAGCGATACTGAGCACTTACTGTGTGGCAGGATCTCAGGGGGCTCTACCTACATGCAACCACATACATTATTCATCAAGTCCTTAGAACAGCTGGGTGAGGAATGCGTCAAGATCTCAGAGAGGAAATCTGAGCCTCAGAGAAGCTGAAGTCAACGTTCAGGGTCACACAGCTGCTGAGGGCCTGAGTGGGATTTACACTCAGGTCAGGCTGCTTCTCCGAAGACTGAGCGCTTCCCACGCCAGGCAGGAACAAATGGCTTATTTCTCGGTTTCTCCACAGCTTCAGGCCGAGCTGGATGGAGGCCCTCTGGCAGTATGATTAAGCCTTACTCTTTGTCTGGGAAGTTCGGCCTGGGTCCCTACCCACTGCCCCCACCACAATGTTGCTATAAGCCAGCTGTCTTTATCTTTTAAAATCTTTGCTGACAAGGCCATTTGTAGGGGCAGGATTCTAACTCAAAGGACCAAGTTCCACTAGTGGAATTTCTAGCCTAGAGGGAAGCTTGACTGGGCAGGGGGTCCTCTTATTTTGCTTAGCAGTAAAACAGTCCTGGCAAGAGGGCGTAGCATTAGCTAAAGAGGTAGGCAGAGCTGAAAATGTTCTCAAAAAATCACTGGGGAAGTGGTTGAAAATACATCTTCTGGGGCTTCCTCCTCATAGAGGCTGAATGAACAATCTAGGTGGGCCCCCAAATCTGAATTTTTAACAAGCCCCAGAAGTTTTTGAGTGGTCAGTGGACCCATAAGAAATCCCTTAATGGGATTCACAGGACAAAGAAATCTTGGAAAACAAGAACTTCCTCAATGTAGCTGAAGATCACATCACTGTTTTGTTCAGATTAATCACACAGTTGATTGGCAATATGCTGAATACCCCAGATCCTTCCATGGTTTTTTTTCCCCCACACGTGCTGAGGCAGGTGACTTCTTGGACCCCATAAGCAGAGTGTGACATTGAGCCGTCTTCAGACTCATCTCTGAAATGGGCCCTATTTACCCAGCATGACCAAATCTGTTACTTTTATCACACAGTGTATTTCCTACTCTTCTCAGATTTGATGGTCTGCAAACTTGAGAAGTCTACCACCTACAGCTTCATCCAAGTGCCTGCAAACATGCTGAAGGCTTCAAGGCTGCATAGGAAGTGCTCTCCTTGCTGCCATGGGCCTTGAGGCTCATCCCTGGAGGACTCACCAGCCCTTGGACATAACCAGCTCCACCCTCAAGGTCTCCATCATGAAGGATGCTATGAAACACTGTCTCCAGCTACAGAGGCTCTGCATCTGGGTATCTTCCCTCATTCCCATCAGCAGGATTCGAGGGCTCCCTGGGTCAGACCTTGAGGTCATGCTTTGTTCCTATTGTTGTTCAGTCACTCAGTCCTTTCCACCTCTATGTGACCCCATGGACCGCAGCATGCCAGGCTTCCATGTCCTTCACTATTACCTGGAGCTTCACCTTCTCCCGGAGCTCACTGCTTACTGCATTGTGAATGTTCAAGCCCATCTTTCCACAGTGCGTGTCCAAAACCATGATGTCAAGTTCACCAATGGGTAGAGCAGGTTTCTCTCTGTACCCTCCTCCTGAGCTCCAGGCCTGCCTTGACATCCACGCTGCAGCTGGTCATCTCAAGGGCTCTAGGTTGGAGGTGGGGGGTGCAGGGGGATGAGCAGAGCTGGGAAGAAAAAAGAGAGACACTTGGGGGAATTTGACTTTCCTCCAGGGTGGAGGCTTGAGTACGCAGGCAATGTAATTAGCCTGAAGCCTTGGAATGAAATTCCTCCTCTCCCCTGGTGGAAGGGTGGGCTGTGCCTGTGCTTCCTGAGCTGGAACTTGAGCCCTTGTGCTGGTTACGTGCAAAATGGGGAGAGAGGCGAAGAGAGGGACTCTGAGATTTCAGTGTTCTGGCCCAGGCTGGGAACACAGGACTCAGAAATTTGATCGGGGACTGTAAGAGCTCCAGAGTTTTCCCACATTTCTCGGAAGTCTTTCTCACGAGAACTTGGGTTTCTTTGGAGTAATCCTGCCGCTTAAACATGTCTCCCATTCTAACAGGGTGGGATGAGGACAGGAAGCAAGCACTTACTGCACTTTAAGGATTCTGGCCTCGCTGTTTCTGAAACCACCATCTGCTGCCAGAAGGGCAGAGTGGGCAAGTGCTAGAGGAGAGAGGGGAGAGCCCCCCAGGACCCCCAGAGCACTCCAGTGGGACGACGAGGTCCAGTGATGGGTATTCCTGGGAGAGGAGAAAGTTTTTCCTGGTTCTCAGGTTCTGAGCTGTCCTTTCCCCCATGGAACTGTCCCATGCTCCTTGAGGGCAGCGACGCCTTTCTCTGTCCATCCCTGTGGTCTCGGGCACCCTGATCTGTGCTCTTTTAGGGGCCGGGAGAGAGAGTGGCCTGACCCCCTGCTTGCCACCACTGCCCCTTAGCCATCCTTCCCACAAGAAACACCCCCCCAACCCTCACCCCAGGGCATAAGACTCTCCCTGCACCTTGGCCTGGGTCAGAGGTTGGGAGCACTTTGCCACACAGCCCTACGCCTCTCAGGAGCTAGAGGCCGCAGCTGCTGTGGTGTAGTTTTGTCTGTGAAAAAGAGAAGACGTGGAGGTAGCCGAGAGGAGGAAAGGAGAGACTGTGTCCTGGCTTTGTGGGGGCTGGGGGCTGACTCAGTTCTGAGCCAGGCAGAGCCCCTCCCCCCAGCTTTCCATGAGGCAGACCCCAGGAAAGACCTCGGGGACCATGGGGACCAGAGGAAAGATCTGAACAAAAACAAAACTCCTTTATTCCTATCATGCTCCCTGAGGAAGTCAGGGTCTTGGGTTCAGGGCTACTTTGTCACGAACTGACTTTGGGGGCTGGTTCCCCAGCCCCGGCTTCTCTCTCTTGTGGCTGTGGACTGCTGTGGCTTCACAATGAAGTGCCAGGGTTTGAGATGCCACAGGATAAATGTGGCTCATCCTCCCAAGGTCAAGCTTACCAGATGATCGGAGGAAAAACTCCCATTATTTTTATATTGAAACACCATGTCTATGTTATGAAGTGGAAAGCAAAATTCACATCAATTGTTAACATTTCAAAAAATTTTAAACTTGCTATGGCCCCTAGATGCTCACTCTCTACTCCTTTCAAACACATACTCCAGCTCTCCAGGTCTCAGTTTCTCCATCTGAGAAATGGGATTACAGCAATCTTACCCTCGCTGAGAAGTTCATGAGGGTGATGGAGTGAGAACTGGGTGGAAGCTGGCATTTCCTCCTCCTGTAGCCATTTTCACACTCCAGCACCGCAGAGAAACTCTCTTTTACTGGTTCACTGGGCTTTCCCCGGCCGAGCTGGAAGTGACAACCTCCAGCTTTTGGCTGGGCACCAGGTCAGTCAGATCTCAGTGGCCTGGAGGTTGCCTGCCTGACCCCTCTGCATCATGGGACAGCCTGATGCAGGGCCTGGGTATCTGGCAGGGGCTGGGCATCCTCCAGCACCCATCCCTCACCCTTTCCTCACTCACTGACACTGGAGAAGGTGGAAGGAGAGGGTGTTGGGGGAAGGGATGGGGCATTTCTTCTTCCTGAGTCTCTGAGTACCAGGAGCATCTCTAACACTACACCTAGGAAAGGGGTTTGTGAACTGCCAACCTGTGGGCTGACTCTATGTTAGGGTGCTGTGCTTAATCACTCTGTCATGTCTGACTCTTTGCGATCCCATGGACTGTGGCCCGCCAGGCTCCTCTGTCCATGGGGATTTTCCAGGCAAGAATACTGGAGTGGGTTGTCACGCCCTCCTCCAAGAGATCTTCCCGACCCAGGGATTGAACCCAGTTCTCCCGCATTGCAGACAGATTCTTTACCATCTGAGCCACTAGGGAAGCCCCCACAGCATATTTTAAAATTGGGAGATCCCACCCAAAAGGCTGGATTACTTTCTCTCTCTTGAAAAGCTCAGGCCTGGCCATTTTGGCCCATGAGGCACTAGCGGGCCAGAAGGAGCAGTCATTGCTCCTTCACTAGAGTTTGCCACAGTCCCCCTACCCCCAAGGCCTCACACCACGCTCCCCTGCCCGCTTTGCCCACTTCTCCCACCCCCATCACCAGCTGCTACTGTGGGCAGGGTGTGTGTTCTCCGACTACACCACCTGTGAGGACGGTGACACCCATGGCTCAGAGGATGCTCTCCATTCAAAACTGGAGTATTTCGGGCCCTCTGGAGTTCAACTGAGAGCCAGGGGGCAGGAGAAAGTCCCCGGTCCTCTTCTTCCCGCCTGCATCAGTCATCACCAGCTCCTCACACTCCTCTGTGCATTGGAGAGGCCTGAGGGGCTGCAGGCATAGATCCCAAGGGAGGTACAGTTCTGCTGGGGCTGCTGGAAAGGAAACCACATGGTCGCATTTCCTACCCCTCAAACCCCCGACCCTAGTGACCAAAATTCCCTGGGTGAGTGGAGGTGTTAGTACCAACACACACCCCTGCACAGATCTCCTAAAACAGCTTCCTAGAAGGGAGTGGACCCGAGTGGCAGGCTGGGAGCTGCCACTTCCTCAGCCTCCCAGGTCATGCAGGAACCACAGAGTGAGGTCTGGGCCAACCTTGTCATTCATTTATTCATTCACCAATTCATTCATCTGGCATGTACTTGTTGAGTGTCTAGTCAGGGCCAGCGAATGTGTGAGACACCATTTCCTACTGCAAGACCTTGGGCAAGTCACAATCTCTGCCTCCACCTCCCTTATCTGTAAAATCGATCTTACACATCAGCCCTGAAGTTCCTCATGAGGATCAGACAAGGTGATGCACCTCTTGGCATGCAGCTGGTACACAGTAAGCGCTCAATAAATGGTACCCATTTTGCCAAAGTGCTTACTAATAGTATTAATAGTCCAGATCCCCGATCAGATCCGGAGGCTGGGCGGGGCTGCCGTCTCCTGCCTCTGTTCTATGTCCCCTGCTCTCCTCCCGCACCCCCAAGTCAGGACCCCAAAGCCAGGCCCCATGAGGTGCACAGAGGCCCAATTCTCTGGCCCCGCGTCCCCTCGGCCGCTCCTGGGGGACCCTGCCTGGTGACCCCGCGAACCCGCCGTTTGCAAGGGCAAAGAGGGGCCTTTTGTTCCCGACCGGCCCGCGAGGCTCCCGCCCTAATCCGGCTAATTACCGTCCACATGGCGGCGGGGCGCGCGCTCGCCCACCACTTTCCCACGGCCGCGAAGAAAGCCCCTCAGTGCGGCGCGGAGAACAGAGCGGCGATTCAGCTGCGCCCGCCCGCCCGCCCCGCGAGCCCCTCGGCCGCCCCTTCCCTGTCTTCTGCTCCTGTCCTCCGAGTCTGCTTGCCGGGTCTCCGGGGCTGCTTCCCCGGCTGCTGCTCTCTCTCATGCCTTTCCTCCCTGCCTGTGCGTGTGTCTTCCTGTCCCGTCTCCCCCCTCCTTCCCTTTCTGTCTGTCCCCTCTGAGGCTCTCCCTGTCTCTCTGTTTCCTGCATCTCTCCCAAGGCCAGGGTTCAACTTGCCTGCTCACCTGTGGGTCCATCTGGGGGCTCAGCAGTCCTCAGGCCCTTCCTTCTCTTCTTCCCGGGGACCCCAGCGACTCGGCTCCTTAAATGTAAGGAAACCAAGGATGCTTGGGGTTCAGGCCATGTCTCTTGCGGTTTGGAGGAAGCTCTGGGTTCTCTGGTGTGGGCAGCTCTGAGATAGTGCTGGCCCCGGAAGGTGTGGGGTGTCTCCTACAGCAGGGTGTGAGCACAGGCTGGAGTGGACCCAGGACACTTAGCACATGGCCTCCTGTGGCCAGGCCAGAAAGGGGAGCAGCTCTGAAGCAGTCTCAGCCTTGTGGGCCGCCACGAGCCCCAGCAGTGTTGGCCAAGGAGAAGGTTGGGTCTGGGTCATCTTTGGTGTGGGTCTGGCTGGCTGCTCTTCTAGAATTCATTGACAGTATGTATCTTGGGGCTTCTCAGGTGGCTCAGTGGTAGAGTCTGCCTACCAGTGCAGGAGACGCAGGAGATGCCAGAGACGCGAGCTCAATCCCTGGGTCGGGAAGATGCTTTGGTGGGGGAAGTAGCAATCCACTCCAGTATTCTTTCCTGGGAAATCCCCAGGACAGAGGAGCCTGGTGGACTACAGACATGACTGAGCACACACACATATATTTGAGGAATTCTGGGCAGGCTATGGAACAGGTCTTTTGGGCCACATTTAGGCCTAAGAAATACATTCACTCATTCACTCAACCAATACTTATTGGGTGTTTACTCTGTGCTGGAAACCATCGTAGGCCACAAGGGAGAAAGACATGAACAAAGCAAAGTTCCTGTGTTACATTCTAGTGGGAGAGTCCTCTGGAAAATAAGGAAACCAGCTGTCAGATGGTAGGAAGGGCTATAGAGAATGGCAAAATCAGGAAGGGGGGTCTGGGAGCTGGCGGGGGGATTGGGTGGTCACAGGAGGCCAGTCTGAGTTGGTGACACCTGAGCAGAAACCTAAAGTGAGGTCAAGTGCTTTCTCTCCAGGGGGGTCCTGGACTTGCTGGAAAGTTCCCACCAGGAGCCTTTTCCCGGTGCCTCAAACCCCAGGCACTGGGAGATGCTGAGACCCTCTGTGGCCTGGTGGAGGCAGCCGGCTCATCAAGGGACTGTAGCCAGAAAGGGGCTGGCCAGGAGGCCTGTGCTGTGGGAAAACTTCCTGGCCCTCACTTTTCTTTCCTTTTCCTCACCACTGTCAAGGATTTCCCAATGGTGACCTTTGAATGAACAGATCACAATAAACCACAGAGCCCTGTTGGGCGGGGTCCTGGCCTGGGCCTGGTGGTCCATGCCTGAGGGAGAAGTAGGGCCCTCGTGTCTGCAGAGAAACCAAGGGCTTCTTTACATCGAGGTGTTTGAGGAAAAAGTGTTAGTGAGTTTTGTGAGCTCGTAAATCACAAGACAACAGTTTTGTTGTGGGTGTTCAGATTAGGAGGGACAAGAAAGAAGGAAAGGGACAAAATGCATTCCCCGTGGGCTCATATTGGTCTCAGGCAAAGCAGGAGAACCTGGGGAACAGAGGCAGGACAGATGGACACAGTATAGGATCCGTGGTCACTCTGGGCTGGGATTCAGGCCCTGAGGGAGACTGGAGTCCCAGCCAGAGCGTGTTTTTATGAGTGTGTGTGCTAAGTGTGGTGTGTGTGGCATCTGGGTGGAGGCAGGAGGCCCACGGGGTCTTTCCCAGCCTCTCCCAGCAGCCCACTCTCCCCACCCTAATTGCCCACCCTGGCAGAGCCTTGGTCCTGGCTGACCTCCCACTGAGTCTGCTTCTAGGAGGGGGTGATGGTGGGTGGATGGCAAACCCGCCTTTCTCCTGCCAAGCTGAAGTGGGGTGGGCTAGGCTGAGGGGTCCAGACACCCCCAACTTGGGCCTCCTTCCCATGGACTATGCTGCCCAGGACTTTGTGAAGCAGACAGTGCCACAGTTCTGTTTGGGGTCAAATGCAGGAAAGTCCAGCTGGAGCTGGGAGAGTTCTTCTTAACCTTCCCCTCACTACCTAGGAGACCTTGAGTGTAGCATCGGACATCTCTGAGCTTATTTCCTCACTGAAAAGTAAGGATGATAATAATAAACCCTCCCCACAGGGATAGGAAGAATAAAATGAGATAAAGTTGTAGAAAATGTTCTGTCAGCCAGCAACTTCAACCTTTTTTGACCAATACATTTTACATTTTGACCCATTACCTTCACATAGAAGCAAAACAAAAGTTTACACTTTTTCTTATTATGTTGAATGCACTGATCTAGCTAACTCTATTTCATTCTATTTTTAAAAATTGCAAGTCATGAGACTTGACTGGTGGCCCAGGGGTTAAGATTCAGTGCTAGCAATTCAGGGAACCCAGGTTCAATCCCTGGTCAAGGAATTAGATCCCACATACAACTAAAGACCCCACTTCCTGCTACTAAGACCCAGTGCAACCCAACAAGTAAACAAAAATAAACATTTAAAAATAAAATAAAAATTGTAAGTCATGACCCATTGGGTCTTGAACTACAGTTTGAAAAACACTGCCATAAACCATGGAATGGGATACAGAAGCTAGTGTAGTTTCACTGCCTGGAGAGCTTGCTGGGGAAAGAGCAGGATGGGAGCTGCCGCCCTGGGGACAATCCGCTGACCACAGTGCGGCCTGCCGCTGCTTCTCCATGGTTGACTGCAGCTTTGCTTCTCAGCTGCCTCTCCTGACTGCCCCCAAACCTCCCTGCTGACTGTGCTTGGCTCCGTGCTGAGGCCAGGCAGAGCTTGCTAAACTCGAATAGGACCCTGGGATCACCACGCCCCTCACGACTTTAGAGAAGAGGAAACTTCTGTAAACGTCCCAGGCAGGGAAAGCGGTTTAGTCAACACCATCTGGTGTAGTCAGTCAGCAAAAACAAGACCAGGAGCTGACTGTGGCTCAGATCATGAACTCCGTATTGCCAAATTCAGATTTGAAGAAAGTAGGGAAAACCACTAGATAATGTGACTCAAACCCTTACGATTATACAGTGGAAGTGACAAATAGATTCAGGTGGTTAGATCTGATAGAGTGCCTGAAGAACTATGGATGGAGGTTTGTAACACTGTACAGGAGGCAGGGATCAAAATCATCCCCAAGAAGAAGAAATGCAAAAAGGCAAAATGATTGTCTGAGGAGGCCTTACAAATAGCTGATAAAAGAAGAGAAGTGGAAAGCAAAGGAGAAAAGGAAAGATATACCCATCTGAATGCAGAGTTCCAAAGAATAGCCAGGAGAGATAAGAAAGCCTTCCTCAGGGATCATTGCAAAGAAACAGAGGAGAACAATAAAATGGGAAAGACTAGAGACCTCTTCAAGAAAATTAGAGATACCAAGGGAACGTTTCATGCAAAGATGAGCACAATAAAGGACAGAAATGGTATGGACCTAACCGGATGCAGAAGATATTAAGAAGTGGTGGCAAGAATACACAGAGGAACCATACAAAAAAGGTCTTCATGACCCCGATAACCTCGATAGTGTGATCACTCACCTAGAGCCAGACATCCTGGAGTGCTAAGTCAAGTGGGCCTTAGGGGGCATCACTACGAACAAAGCTAGTGGAAGTAATGGAATTCCAGCTGAGCTATTTCAAATCCTAAAAGATGATGCTGTGAAAGTTCTGCACTTAATATGCCAGCAAATTTGGAAAACTCAGCAGTGGCCACAGGACTGGAAAAGGTCAGTTTTCATTCCAATCGCAAAGAAAGGCAATGCCAAAGATTGTTCAAACTACCTCACAATTGCACTCATCTCACACGCTAGCAAAGTAATGCTCAAAATTCTCCAAGCTAGGTTTCAACAGTACGTGAACCGAGAACTTCCAGATGTTCAAGTTGGATTTAGAAAAGGCAGAGGAACCAGAGATCAAATTGCCAACATCCATTGGATCATCAAAAAGCAGGAGAATTCCAAAAAAACATCTATTTCTGCTTCACTGATTATGCTAAAGCATTTTACTGTGTGGATTACAACAAACTGTGGACGTTTCTGAAAGAGATGGGAATACCAGACCACCTTACCTACCTCCTGAGAAATCTGTATGCATGTAAAAAAGCAACAGTTAGAGCTGGACAAGGAACAACAGGCCGGTTCCAAATTGGGAAAGAAGTACATCAAGGCTGTATATTGTCACCTTGCTTATTTAACATATATGCAGAGTACATCATGCAAAATGCTGGACTGGATGGAAGCACAAACTGGAATCAAGATTGCCTAGAGAAATATCAGTAACCTCAGATATGCAGATGACCCCACTCTTATGGCAGAAAGCAAAGAGGAACTGAAGAGCTTCTTGATGAAGGTGAAAGAGGAGAGTGAAAAAGTTGGCTTAAAACTCAGCATTAAAAAAACTAAGATCATGGCATCTGGTCCCATCACTTCATGGCAAATAGATAGGGAAACAATGGAAACAGTGACAGACTTTATTTTCTTGGGCTCCAAAATCACTGCAGATGGTGACTGCAGTCATGAAATTAAAAGACGTTTGCTCCTTGGAAGAAAAGCTATGACCAACCTAGACAGCATGTTAAAATGCAGAGACATCACTTTACTGACAAAGTGCTGTACTGTGCTGTGCTTAGGTTCGTTTGGTCACGTCCATCTCTTTGAGGCCCCATGGACTGTAGCCCACCAGGTTCTTCTATCCATGGGGATTCTCCAGGCAAGAATACTGGAGTGGGTTGCCATGGCCTCCTCCAGGGACTGGCAAAGGTCCATCTAGTCAAGGCTATGGTTTTTTCAGTGGTCATGTATGGATGTGAGAGTTGGACTATGAAGAAAGCTGAGCACTGAAGAAGTGATGTTTTTGAACTGTGGTGTTGGAGAAGATTCTTGAGAGTCCTTTGGACTACAAGGAGATCCAATCAGTCTGTCCTAAAGGAAATCAGTCCTGAATATTCATTGGAAAGACTGATGTTGAAGCTGAAACTCCAGTACTTTGGCCACCTGATGCGAACAGGGTCATTGGAAAAGACCCTGATGCTGGTAAAGATTGAAGGGAGGAGAAGGGGGTGACAGAGGATGAAATGGTTGGATGGCATCACTGACCTGATGGACATGAGTTTGAGCAAGTCTGGGAGTTGGTGATGGACAGGGAAGCCTGGCGTGCTACAGTCCATGGGGTTGCAAAGAGTCAGACACAAGTGAGCGACTGAACTGAACTGACCTGGTGAATGGGCTTCCCAGGTGGCACTAGTGGTAAAGAACCCTCCTGCCAGTGCAGGAGACGTATGAGACTGGGATTCAATCCCTGAGTTGAGAAGATCCCCTAGAGGAGGAAATGGCAACCCTCTCCAGTGTTCTTACCTGGGAAATCCCATGAACAGAGGAGCCTGGCAGGCTATAGTCCATGGGGTTGCAAAGAGTTGGACATGACTGAAGTGACTTAGCAAGCATACGGGCACACCCGGTGAATAGGTGGCAGAACCAATATCATAGCTTGGGTGTCCCTGTTTGCCCACAGCTTGTTTTCACTTACGGCCTGGTCTCCTGCCTGCCTGAAATCCCTTCCTGCCTCCACCTCTAGGGTCTGGGAGCCACCCTTGATCTTAGTAGAGTAGGAATAAAGCAGCAGGATCACTCAGGTGTGCACACACTAGCCATGTAGCCAAAGGCAAGCTCATTAATGCTTCTGAGCCTCCATCTCCTCTTTATGAAGTAGGAATGATGCTTCTGCTCTTTTCAACCACTTTTGCAGATTAAATAGGTAATGTGCATAAGAAGAACTTCGAAAAAGCATTTAAATATGCTCTAAAATTGAAGACTTCTTGAGGATGGGGGAAAGGTTGAATAAGTGAAGCCCAGGGTTGGTGGGTTACAGTCTATGAGGTCACAACGAGTCAGACACGACTGAGTGGGCATGCAGGCATGCATGCAGGTTTTTTTTAAGAGAGTGAAATTGTTCTACATGATCTTTTAATGATGGGTGCATGACATTGTGTTTGTTGAAACCCATAAAACTTTACAGCACAAAGAGTAAATCTTACTGTGTGTGAGTGGTCTGTCACTCAGTCATGTCTGACTCTTTGTGACCCCACAGACCCCACAGAACACCAGGCTCCTCTGTCTACGGGATTCTATAGGCAAGAATGCTGGAGTGGGTTGCCATTTCCTCCTTCAGGGAATCTTCCCCACCCAGGGATCGAACCAAAGTACTGTATCTCTAACATTGGCAGGCAGATTCTTTACCAGTGAGCCACTTGTGAAGCCTAAATCTTAATGTATGCACATTTAGAAAAGTCATTTAGGAGGTCTGGAGATCCCAGGATGGAATACAGACTATGACAAACTTATTTGTATGACAGATATATGAAACAACCTCAGTGAAGTGGGTGGGGGGGAAAAGGTTTCAATTTAAATAAACTTTGGAATGCATAGTCTGTAAGACTAAAGGCAAAAGAAACTGTATGAGCACTGTATGCTAGTTGATGAAGCAGTTTCCTGTAGGGTATGGATTAACAATTCTGAAACCTCTATACATGTATATTGGAACTGAACCACTCAGTAAAGGGATGGTGGATGGTGAGATCCAGGTTTCTCTCTTTGGGAGTGGGAAGTGGAAGTTACAGATAAGCAAAGGGAGAAGGCTGGTGTGATCCTTGTGATAATGGATTAAAGTTGTAGATATCAACATGAACTCAGGTTTACCTTAATATAGATACAGAAGGTTACATATAGAAACATTTATAGATTTCTCTATATTTGGTTAGTTTGATAGACACACAGGTTAGTATACATACATATTATATTGTTGTATCAGCTGAGAGGGCCTAGAAGCAATGACACTCCAGTAGCAATGAGCATACTTACACCTTCATTTCTAATACTACTTTCCAATAAAAAGAACTAGGGCTCCATGGAAAGATGACTGCTTCTAGGACAGGAGGCAGGAAATAACACAAGATGAAGCTGGAGCATCTTGTAGTGCCGGAAAGCAAAAAAGTGCTTAAAAAAATATAGATGGGAGTATGCCAAAGAGATACACGGGCCAACTGAAAGAGCTCCAGTGACCAAAGCTGGAACAATCTGAGCAAGAAAATAAATATAGTTGTATTGGATTATTACCCAAAGTATAAAATAAATATTCGTGAGCCTGTACTTAAATAAATAAATAATTCAACCATTAATGACATATTTAATTGAGTTATTAAATAAAACAAATAAATGGGGGAGGAGAGACAAACTCCAGTGCAGAAAAATTCCCGGTGGTTTATGCAGACACGTCCCCCTCAAGGAGGAGCCTGGCTCCCCACTCCTTAAATGCGGGCTGTACATAATGACTTCCTTCCAAACAGAGCAGTGTGGAAAGGGGACAAAAGGGTAACTTGATACTAG
The DNA here is from genome assembly GCF_019320065.1 of Cervus canadensis. Taxonomy (NCBI): domain Eukaryota; kingdom Metazoa; phylum Chordata; class Mammalia; order Artiodactyla; family Cervidae; genus Cervus; species Cervus canadensis. The sequence goes on along the minus strand of NC_057390.1, from coordinate 24,672,678 downwards.
AGAAACCGCGGCCAGGTGGTCAAGGTCAGCATCAACAGTGATGAGTCATGTTGGTATCGTGCACCCTTGCTGTGATGGGATGACAACAGCCGTACCTCTCTGGTCTTCCTTCCCGAACCCGTGATTCCAGTCTAACTACGAGAAAAAGCACCAGACAGTTCTCTCCTGAGCCATGGTCCGTATAGTTCCTGACCAATACTCCTCAAAACTGCCAAGATGACCAAAAACAAGGTAAGTCTGAGAAACCGTCACAGCCAAGAGGGACCTACAGAGGCATGACAACTAAATATAATGTGATACCCAGAAAAGAAAGGGGACATTAAGTAAAAAACTAAGGAAATCTGAAGAAAATATGGACTTACACTATAATAATCATGCTTATCATAATATATTGATATTGGTTTATTCATTGTGACAAATGTATCAGACTCTCAGCTGTGGGGTGGTGGTTTAGTGCATAGATTCTGAAGCCAGGCTCTGGTGTGTGTGTGTGTGTGTGTGTGTATGTATGTTAGTCACTCAGTCTTGTCTGACTCTTTGCGACCCCATGGACTGAAGCCGACCAGGATCCTCTGTCCATGGGGATTCTCCAGGCAAGAATACTGGAGTGGGTTGCCATGGCCTCCTTCAGGGGAATCTTCCCAATCCAAGGGTCAAACCTGGGTCTCCCGAGTTGCAGATGGATTTTTTACCATCTGAGTCACGAGGGCAGCCCAAAGCCAGACTGTTGGGATGCAAATCTGACCCTACAACATACTGATTGTATGACTCTAGGCAAGTTACCTACTCTCCCGGTGCCTCAGTTACTTCATCTCTAAAATGGGGATATTACCGAATTGTTGGGAAGGTTAAAGAAACATAAAGTACATAGACAAGCACCTGCATGTGCATAATTACTCTGTCAAATTACGGTGCCAGCCCTGCTGGGTGTTGGGGTGCTAGCCAGCTGGGCCTACCTTGGAGGATCTGTCATTTTGTTTCGCCACTTGGGTCCCCAAGCTGACTTACCAGGTGCCACAAATCTGTCTCTCTGGAGGAGGAGTTATTGCTCTGACTGTGCCTTGCTCACTGTCATGGCACTTGGGCTTCTGATCTCTTCTACACGTCTCTGATTCTGACTGCCTATCTTACTTGCTTTGGGCAGGTCATTGAGAATAAAAAAAAGAGTTGTTAGGTGCATGTAGAGTCCCCCACTGTGGAGAGTGGTGTATGATGGGGTGGATTTTTAATTCATAAACTTCTCCGGGAAACAGAAGTTTATCATCCACACATCTCATGGGGAGACATTGATCTGTTGCTGAAATAAGAGTCCAGAGAGAACGGGACACATTTTGAGTGAGTCTTGCCGCAGGGAAGCCAGAGTTTTCACAGCCCCTCTCAGGACCTGCCTGATGGATGCAGCAGACTCCCGAGGAAGCTAAGGTTTCATCTTAATTAGATGTAGCCAGAGAAAAATGAACACACTCTAAGAGATTTTCCCACATACATCTTCGAGAACTCAGACGTGCTTCTGGTCCAGCCTGCACCGCAGGACTCAGGTTTCACCATCTCAAGGAGCCTCCTTTTGATGAAGGAATGCAGTGACCTGGGGAGTAGGAAAATTTCTTTGAAATTCCTTTGGAAGGAGGAGCCCTTGCCCTAGCCTTAGGAGCAGAGAGCGGGGACCTGGCAGGCATGGGAGAGCAGCCTGCATATTGGAGCTTGCGGGGCCTAAAGCTCTCCTGAAAGGTGGTCATGTAACCTCCAGCAACTCTTCATTGAGTGTTCCCTGGTGCCTTGCACTCCACCATTGCACCTGGAAAAATGACCCACTTTTTAGTGTGGGGAAAACCATTTTGATGATGTGAACTTGCAGAAACAGAACTTGGAAACTGTCCACCTTCCTTCCTACCCGCAGGGGAGCCAGATTGCCGGGAGGATTGTGAGCCTGCACCAAGCCAGACCAAGAGGGTCTGGGCGCAGGGAAGGCACTAGCCCCCCCGCAGGGAGGACAGCATGGGCTCTGCCGTATGTGAGGGGCTGGACAGGAAGCAGACTGGGGCCAGACTGCAGGGAGAGACAGTAGTCCAGCTGGAGAGGGAGCTGAGTGAGTATCTTGCCCATCTGGGGCCACCTGACTCCCAGGGGGCGTTGCTGAGAGTGCCATTTCTAGGGGGATTTAGGAGCATTGAGTGGGGACGATGTGCAAAGTGGAAAGAGGCCTGTGTCTGAATCGGCACTCTGCCCGACTGTGGGGACCACATCAGGCAAATGTCCTAACCTCTAGGAGTCCCATTTATAAAACAAGGATAGCATTGCACTATGTGCACACATGTACACACACACACACACACACACACACACACACACACACGCTCTACCACCACCAAGAACAACAACAAGTTTCCAGAGGAAAGACTTTTTTGCTCAGGAAATTCTTTGAAATGTGCCCTGTGAATCACTGGAAAAGACTCTGTTGTTGGGAAAGATTGAGGGCAGGAGAACGGGGCGACAAAGAATGAGATGGCTGGACGTCGTCATCAACTCAATGAGTTTGGGCAAACTCTGGGAGGCAGTGAAGAACAGGGAAGCCTGGCATGCTGCAGTCCATGGGGCCACAAAGAGCTGGACATGACTGAGTTACTGAAGAACAACCACCTGTGAATCACCAAGAGGAGCTAGAGTAGAAGCCATTTCCCAAACCTCATTGATCTCAGAGCCCTTTCTGGAAAGATGAGCCTCTCTTGGAGTGAACGATCAAGGCATTCACTAGCTGGCTGGTGGCACAGTAGAATAACCTTAAGCCTAAACATAAATGAATAAGTGAAACATGACCTTCCTCCAGAATTATGCAAACCTGGTGTGGCCCAGAGACTGCATTGCTTTAAACCTCAGGTGATCCTTAGGAACACGCGGGATTGAAGGATTGAGGTTCATGGAATCGGACTTGGTGGAGGACCCCTCCATGGATACCTCTGCCAGTCCCCACAGGCAGGCTGCTGTTAGAGAGAGGGCTTGCTCCCTCAGTCACATGTCTAGATGCCACCAGCTCCAGGCAGGGCTTACCGGATGTTACCGCCTTGAATGGAGGCTCAGGCTCGTTGCCTCCCAGGACCTCTCATGTCCCTCAGCCTCTGCTGCCTTCAGGGCACGTCCAAGGCCATGGTAGCTGGGCTGCCATCATATGCTCCCTGGCCCTGACTTCAGCGGCCCCACCAGCCTGGCAGAGCTGGGATCCCCCCTCACAGGTCTGCCATGCAGCTGGCTCGAGGCCCAGAATCTGTGGGCCTTCAGCTTCATTAAGATGCTGCCCCAACTCTGCCCTAGTTCAGATTTCAAAGCCCATGGCATGCACCCCAAGGTTTCCCTGCTCCCTCTCTCACTCTGGAAACAGGTCTCAGTTTCTGGGGGCCCAAGGAGCGTGGTGGGCTTGTCCCCTAGTGCTGACCGGTTGAGATGGGAAAGAGCCTGCCGAGTCATGCAGCCATGGGGAGGGCCCGGGCTGGCCCTGCAGAAGAGGCCCTTTCTGAAGTTCACTGACTTTCACTGGGGGTGATTTCAAAGTTTGTCTCTCTCCTTGAGGGTGCCTTTCTAATACGCACAGAGAGGTTGCCAGGGTACACGGTGGCCTGCTCTGGCTGCTGCTGCCTGCTGATGGCTGGTAGGGTTCAGCCCTAGCATTCTGACCCAGCCCCACCCCAGGATGAAGGGAGGAAGTGCCTTCTCCTCCTGACTCCAGGCCAGCCCAGTGCCCAGGCAGGGTGCAAGGCTCTACAGAACCTGTCTCGAGTTCTCCAGGCATTTCCTGAGCCCCGAATCCCTGTCAGACCCACCTGGCCAGCGACGTGTCTGTGGGAACAACCAGGTGATGACAACGGTTACACTGAGCTTCCTTGCCTTTGAGACTCCGTGACACTTGCGGGTCTTCTCTCCCCAAATACCCACTGTGCATGGGCCACAGCCAGCATGAGATTCCCGGGGCAGACACAGGTCTCTGAACCCCAGCAAGGGGCTCCTGCCCCAGAAGTAAGGGCCTGGCTCTGCTGCTCTTTTGTCACCTGTTCCCGGGGCCCCCCGTGCTCCTCTGGAGACAGGGCCTTTGCACTCCCCAGGCAGTGCTGCAGAGAATTAGCTGAGGTGAGCCTACAGGCTGGCATGTTGCTGGTTGCCTGGGGGCTCCCCACCTGCAGTGATGAGTGTGGTCGCTGCTGTGGGTGCCTCACACAGGTCCCTTTACTAGCTGCTGTAAGACTTGGCGGCTAAGGTTCACTGCACCCACTTCTCTGGAGCATTTTCTTGGCTGCCATCTCCCAGGAACCCACCCACCGGTTCCCCACCCACAGCCAATGACTGACCCAGGGCATCATGGGCTGGACCAGCATAGCATTATAAGTCATCTCTGGGGCTCCACAGCATCTAGCTGGAGCTGGAGGCCACATCTTTGCTTTACTGATCCCTGCCGCACCCTGCTTCCCTCACTGCCCTGCCCCCAGGAGTGCTCTCCCAGTTAACTATTTTTACAGGGATTGTCATTTCAGGCTTTGCTTCTAGGACCCTAACCTGAGGCTCAGGCGGGTCTATGCACCTCCAAGGACTCCTATCTCCAGACACGTATGGCTTTGGGGCAAGGATGAAGCTGTCCTCGGCTGCAGGGCTAAGAGCAGACAGAGGATGGAGGGAAACTGGGAGCCTAAGCTGGGGGCTCTAATCTAAGCAGAGGAGGAAGGCCGGTGGGGGTGGGGGGCTGCTCAGCCTGTCTCTTCCCTTCCCTCGGCCTCCACCCTGAGCCTGGCCTATTATTAGTCCCATCTTCTTGATGCGGCAACTGAGAACAGATAGTTCTCTAGGCCTCAGTGTCCCAGGGATCTGAGGGCCTCTGCCAGGCTAGCTCCCAGTCTCCTGCAGACACCCAGCCCCTTCTGCCCGATGGGGGTGGTGTCAAGGGGCGTTGGCAGAAGCCCGACACTCCGCAGGAAAGAACCAGGGGAAATTGAGTACCGGGTCTTCCTGTGGCGGGGAGAGAGGGCTTAACAGGGTTGGAATGGCTGGAACAGCTGGCCTGACCCACACAGATGGCAGCTGAATTTATGAGTTTGGGGAAGCAGTCTTCCTGTCACCTTCCTTCCGCTTTCCCCCAGGAGGAAGAGGTCTCCCAACTTCCTTCCGTCCTGCTGACTCAGACGCTCCCTCGTGAATGGGCAGGTGGACAGTTTCAGACACAAAGGCAGAAGAAGGACAAGGCGGACCTTTCAGGCATTGTCTGTCCCTGGGGACTTCTCAAGGTCATGTCAGAGACTGGCCCTGATCCCAGAGGAGAGGACAGGCCTTTGACACTCAGGTCGTCCTGAGCTCCTCCCCCACGCCCCTGCACGCAGCTGCCCGCCTGAACTGATATCAGGGCACCCTTTGGGGATTTGGGGAAGGGAAATCTGTAAGAGGTTCAGAGAGAGACCAGTGCCCAGAGGAAGGGCTGAGGAGGAGGAAGTACTCGTAGTTTCGCTCAGCCGCCGATGTCCTCATGTCGGAGGGGCCTGCCTCAGCACGCCTAAGCCAGTGTAGCTGGCCCCACTGTGCCCGGCCTGGGGGAGGCCAGCGGACACTCTGGCCGTAGCAGGAGGAAAAAGGGTGGTGGCCCCGGGGCCCTAGCGCCTGGCCCTGAGGGCTGCGACCTGTGCTTTCAGCCTGTTTATCCTAAACCTTCCTTTCTTTCACTGCCAGGAGCCAGGAAAGCCTTGGCTCTGTAGGCTTTGGGGACAGGGCTGGGCACGTTCAAACAGGGAGGGACTGTGGAGTTTGTGAAAGCCTCTCAGCCACGAGCACACACGATCAGTGCAAAGGGGAAAGGATGCACCCTCTCTGGGGACAGCTTAGCGTGTGGGTCTCCAACCCCAAAGATGTACATATCTTCTGACTCAGCGATTCATTTCTGGGAGTCAATCCTAAGGAAATAATTATAAGTTCACACAAGGTGTGTGTATCAGGACGCTTATCTCCGCCTGATTTAGAGTTGATACGGAGCCATGGGAGGTTGGTACGTGTATACAGTGGAGAACTTGGCAGCCAGTTACACTGATGGAATTATCAGTAAAGCTGCCATGAACACTCTGGTTCGTGTCTTTTGGCAAGCATAAGCATGCTTTTCTCTTGGGTATGTACCTAAAATGGAATTTCTGGATCAGAGGATAAATGTGTGTGCAATTTGATGGCGCTAACCAGTAGCTGTTCCAACCAACCCAGCCACCACCTCATGGTGGCCCACTTGGCCCCCGTCTTCACCAGCACCCAGTATCATCAGCCTGTCTCACGTTGGCTTTTCTAGGAATGTGTAAAGGTGTTGCTTTGTGGTTTTCATCTGCATTTCTAAATATATGTCAGCAGAAAAAGGGATAAACATATTGTGGTATACTTACAAGCTGAGAATTGGCACAGTGATGAATAAGAATGAACTACAGATTGATTTAACCACATGGATGAATCTCAGAAAACAGGATGTTGAGTGGAAGAAACCAAACACAGAAGAGTATATATACTATGTGAATCCATTTAGATGCAAATCCCAAACAGGCAAAACTATCTATGGTGATAGAGACCAGAAGCATTGCCTATGGGGACAGAGAGGTATTGACCAGGAAAGAGATGAGAAAACCTTCTGGGGCATTGGAAATATTCCTTATCTTGATCTCGGTTGTGGTTAAATGGATGATATATATGTAAAATATTTTATCAAATCAAATAACTTTGCATTTTCAATCTTTTTTTTTTTTTTTTGGCTGTGCTGTGTGGCATGTGGGATCTTCATTCCCCAAATAAGGATCAAACCTGCATCCCCTGCAGGGGAAATGTGGAGTCCTAACCACTGGACTGCCAGAGAGGTCCCTATCTGCGTTTTGTTGTATCTAACATTTACTTATATTGAAATTTTAAAAAGTATTTAAGCAAAAAAAGGAGGAAAGAATGCAGATCTATGTTGATTAATCTGGTATTATGTTTGAAAAGTGAAAGTGATAGTGAAGTCGCTCGGTCGTGTCCAATTCTTTGTGACCCCATGGACAATAGCCTGCAGCAGGCTTCTCTGTCCATGGGATTTTATAGGCAAGAGTACTGGAGTGGATTGCCATTTCCTTCTCCAGGGAATCTTCCCAACCCAGGGATCGAACCCAGGTCTCCTGCATTGTAGACAGACGCTTTACCGTCTGAGCCACTGGGGAAGTCAAAATATATTAAATACATAAAGCAGGTGGCAAAATTCTGTGGACCTTTGGGTGCGTAAGTCATAAACTCTTCCTTGGTGGAAGTCTGGGGTATCTCATTTTAAACTAACATTAGATGTAGGGTAACTGAATATCGGTTTTTGGAAAGGATCCAAAGTGCATAGGAAGTTAAAAAATTGGGACTAGAACTACCATACGACCCAGCAATCCCACTGCTGGGCATATACTCTGAGGAAACCAGAACTGAAAGAGACACATGTACCCCAATGTTCATTGCAGCATTATTTACAATAGCTAGGACATGGAAGCAACCTAGATGTTCATCGGCAGATGAATGGATAAGGAAGTTGTGGTACATGTACCCAATGGAATATTACTCAATTATAAAAAGGAACACATTTGAGTCAGTTCTAATGAGGTGGATGACCCTGAAACCTATTATACAGAGTGAAATAATTCAGAAAGAGAAAGACAAATCCTGTATGCTAACACATATATATGGAATTTAGACAGATGGTACCAACAATTCTACATGCAGGACAGCAAAAGGGATACAGGCATAAAGAACAGACTTTTGGACTCAGTGGGAGAAGGTGAGTATGGGATGATTTGAGAGAATAGCATTAAAACATATATATTACCATATGTAAAATAGATGACCAAAGCAAGTTCCATGGATGAAGCAGGGCACCCAAAGCCGGTGCTCTGGGCCAACCTAGAGGGTGAGGGTGGGGAGGGAAATGGGAGAGGGTTCAGGAAGGGGGGCGGGGACACATGAATACCTGTAGCCTATTCATATTTGATGAATAGCAAAAACCATCACTATATTGTAAAATAATTATCCTCTAATTAAAATAAATAAAGTAAAATAAAAAAGAAAACAAAGTGCATAGAAAGCATTGTATAGACATAAGAAATAACAATTTAAAAATTGAATGAGACATGAAACTTCTGAGAATATAAAGAAATACTATGCTGTTAAAAAAAACAAGAAATTAACATGTGATACAGTATTATTAACTAAAGTACAGATTTTTTTCAAATTTCACATGTGTCCATTATTTGTTTTCATACCTTATTCAAGATTCCACATTGTATTTAGTTGCATTGAGCAACTTCAGCTGCAAACAACAAATTCTGGTAAATTCTCTTTTCATTTTTATTCTGTTACAAATATTTCTTAGTTTTCCTTGTTATGGCTTCTTAGATACACTCTCCATTTTAAAGTGGACATTTAATTTCCTCATATATGGGATTTTTAAATTATCTTTGAAATTAATTTTTCATTTCAATGCAATCATCTCTTCAGTCACCTTCTGTGTTTTTTCAGACTTCTAACTTTCTTGAGGCTTTCAACAACTAAGTCTAAGATCGCTCTTGGTAAATGTCACAATGTACCTGAAAATATGTGGGTTATTTTCAAATATCTTTTAGTATTGATTTCTAACATATTTCCACAGCGGTAAGAGAACAGACTGTATGATTTCAAAACCTTTAGACCATGAAATTTTTGTACCTTGTTTTATGTCCCTGGCTATGTTCCAGTGTCTCCTAGTTTATAGTCTATGGGAACTTGAATAGAACCTGTATCCCGCTGTTGTGTGAAAACTATATAAATTTTAATGTTGAATTGATTCATGGTCCTTTTTAGGTCTACTATATCCTTCTACCTTTCTGTATATTCATTCTATTAATTTTTGGGAGTTTGATATTGAAATTTCAACCAAAAATCTTAATTTATTCTCTTAAAGAATAATTGTACTATATAGTGGAACTATATGTAACTTTGTTATGTATTTTCCAAGCCTCTTGTAAATATGTTGTCATACTTTCATAATTTAAAAAATAAAAGAAAAAAAAGAAATAATTTTACATTGATGAGGAAACCCAAATTTTATAGTCGTCAGTACCACATTTTAGGGCTTCCCTGGTGGCTCAGGGGTTAAAGCGTCTGCCTGCAATGCAGGAGACCGGGGTTCGATCCCTGAGTCAGGAAGATTCACTGGAGAAGGAAATGGCAACCCACTCCAGTATTCTTGCCTGGAGAATCCCATGGAGGGAGGAGCCTGGTAGGCTACAGTCCACGGGGTCGCAAAGAGTCAGACACGACTGAGCAACTTCACTTCACTTCACTTCACTTCTTCATCACATTTTGAAGGACTGAAAACATATCCTGTGTCCAGTGGGCCACAATACAGCAGGAATATCTATAAATTATATGAAATGGAAGCAGATAAAAAAATTTGGAGAGTTTTTTTCCTTCCCTTTCTTCTTCTCTCTCCTCCTTCCTCCTCCTTCTTTCTTTCCTTGTCTTCCACCAGTTCTACCAGGGGAGACTCCTGGTTCTCTCTTCTGTGGATGCGAATCGTAGCAGCAGGAGGACGTGTGTGACTTAAACTCAGGTTGGAGCCCTGGTCCTGACGCTGCCGCTTCCTGGAAGGGCAACCTTGGGATGATCACTTGTCCTTCTGAGCCTCAGTTTCATCACTTGTAAAATGGGGAAAATAATGCCTGTCATGCTAGGTGGCTGGCAGGATCAAGGGAGCACATGATTGCAGACATTGATAAGTTGCCAAAGAACTGTGACGCCTCTAATGCAGAACTGTCATCGCTGAGGTGAAGGAAGCACAGAACAGACTATCCTGTCGGGTGGTCCCAGGCTCCAGTTCCTCGCTTACTGTGAGGCCTCAGGCATGGGGGTTAACCTTTATGCACCTTGGTGAGTTTGTCTTTAAAACATTGATGAAGATAGTGTCTCTAACTCAGGGTTGCTCTAATGATTAGAGGTCATGTTCATAAAGTAAGTAGTGTAGTGAGAGCTTAGGTGGAAAAAACACTCAGAAAACAAAACAACAGCAAACAGACAGTCACAGGCTGCTCCTGGGGGGTCGTTATCCTGTTATCATTTCCAGCACTGAAGCATCGAGCCCCTCAGGTTAGAAACATGGACCTTCCCTAAGGGTGGGAGCTCACCGCTGCCTGGGCGTGGGAATGGTGGCCACCCTTGTCACTTGGATGCCCCCACACTGGTCCTGCCTCTGCAATGATTCCACCTGTGTAACTGAGCCTTGTTCGAATATGGCTGGGTCCCAAGAGAGAAGACAGTGCCCATCAAGTGTTTCACTGAGGTCAAGGCTCCTGTATGGAGTTCCCCTGATGGCTCAGCCAAAGCAGGAGACACAAGAGACACAAGGTTTGATCCCTGGTTCCGGAAGATCCCCTGGAGAAGGAAATGGCAACCCACTTTAGTATTTTTGCCTGGAAAATTCTGTGAACAGACTGCAGCCTGGTGGGCTAGTCCATGTAGTCCATGGGGTCTCAAAGAGCCAGACACGACTGAGTGCACATGCACACACACACACAAGCTTCTTTCAGAGTTGAGAATGCCAGGAGTGTCTCTGGAACCTAAGCACAGAACCTGAACCACACTCAGAGCCCTGGGAAGGCTGTCCAGGAGAGGGGATCTGCCATGGTCTTGCCAACCCTGACTTGTCCACAAGGGTGGGGAAGGCTTGCCACAGGAAGTGGCCTCTTAGCCCAGTGGAGGAGGAGCAGCTCTCCTTTCTTTAGGAAGATTTCAAAGGGCAACCTCTGAAATGCTCCATATTCCCACATTTGATAGAGGGTCCCCTTTAAAGTTTCCACTGTCCCCTTGTCTCACCCTGCCCCATCCCCCTTTAACAAAATTTCCAAGCTGAAAGGACAGTAGAGCTGCTCTTTGTTCAGAAAGCAGGGAGCTGAAAAGTCAAGGAACTCAGCCAAGGTCTCCCAGCTGGTCCTGGCTGAGGCTGGAGACCTAGACCCCCTGGGTCCCCATCCAACATTTTTCCACCATGTGCGTCATGAGGCTGTTGTGGAGGCTGACCAGGGTGAGCTCTGGGCTGTGGGCTCTGGGGTCTAGAGAAGATACAGACAGTCCTTAAAGCCATGGGTCTGAGTTGGGCTGGAATCAATAGGATCCGGGGTTTTCACCCTGGTAAGGGCAGAGTTCTTCCTGTTCTGCCTTTGGTTACTGCATTTTCTTCCTTCATTGTTGGAAATCATTTCAGCCTGTCCTAGTGTTGGTTCTGCCCAAACTCCTGGTGGAGGTGGCCATTCCGTGTATGGATTGTACTTGGGTGGGGGTATCTGTGTGGGTGTGTGATGAGCACCCACGATGGCACATTTGTCTGTCTGGGTCAGTATCTGTCTGTCTGAGTGTGATGTGACTCAAATGTTGAGGCTCACACTCCCTTAGCCTCTCCCACCCTCCCCCATCACCCCGCTGCTCTCAAAGCAGCTGTATCCCGCCCCCAGGGAAAGAATGTCCCTGGCAGCCTCAGTGCCCACCCCGGGCTGGAACGGCAGCACAGGTGGGGGTGCTGTGTCCAGCTGGCCCCATCACAGGGCCTCCCGGGAGGCCACCCCTCCAGCGTCCCCATTAGTGCTGCCTGCCACAGCTGTTGCCCTAAGGGACCGACTGCCCTGAAGGGAAGTGTCTGGAGGCAGGGCAGCCAGTCCACGGGAGCCCTCCTGTGTTCAGCCCGGGGCCTAGTCCAGGGAGTGGGTTTGCCCCGGAACCCCTAGAGGGCAAGGGTGCCCCACCAGCACCTACAGTGTGGTGGGTGCTGGGGCCTGGTCAGGGAGCCTCCAGTGAGGACGAGCAGAAGCTCCCACGCTGGTCCTGGTTGTCAGGCTGTGACCTCAGGAGGGACGGGCTGCCCCCTGGAGAGGAACTCTGTAGTTATCACGAGTCCCAGGCCCACTGCTCTGAGGGAATGGAACCCAGACAACATTCACTCACTCTCACGGCAACAGTGAGCAACCTGACCAGGGTGGTAAGAAAAGCCCAGAAATGCAGTTTTGGTGATTTTGAGTGAGGCACATGTGTCCTTTGCGAAAGGCAGGGTGACTCCTGTGACGGGTATTAAAGTGTTGGTGGGAACCCGGGGAAGATGGGAAGGGCAGAGGAATGGCCATCAGTGGGGGCACTTGTGATTCCTTGGAGGGATCATACCTGGTGCCCAGATAAGAGTCGGTAGGTGTCAGTGTGTGGACAAATGTCTGTTGGGAGGTGTGGCAATTCTGGGGAGAGAAACTAGGCGAGCCTGGGTGGGTCAGGAAGGCCTCACGGAAGAGGGAAGAGCACTTCAGAGGAATGACATCCATGAACCCTGGAAGACCCCCTACTTCCCACCTGGACCTCGCAGGCCAGAGGCCTGGGGATGGAGGGCCAAGGGCACGGTATCTGAGAGAGCAGCGACACTCAGCTTGTCCCAGCGAGGGGCGGGCAGGGCTTAGATCAGGGAAACAGGGGCTCAGTGCATCTAGGGAGACCCAGCCTGGCCTCACCTCCCTCTGGCCCATCTTCTTCATCCCCTAGGAAGGGCCCTGCCCCTCCACCAGCCATACTTGTGGAGCACAGAGCTGAGCAGATTGAATGGTGCCGTTGGACCTCACAGAGTCACTCTGCCTCTTTGGACCTCATTTTCCTCACCCATAAACCAAAGGGGTTGGAATCTGTGGGCTCTCAAATGATTCCCAGATAACCTGCCAGCCCTGACTAACTGGTAAAGCTAAGTGGAGGACTGTGACACCAAGTCCAGATTAGGAGGAACAGATGCTGTGATCCACTAGTGATGTCTGATGTGGCCTTCTGATTGGGTGTGGTACCCATGCCTTCTACCTCCAGTTTTCATACATTCTAAAAGCAGGCAGGGGGTGAGGGGGTGGACCAACCTTCTGTGAAGAAAGGTGCTCCTGGTCCTTGTGACAAATCTTCTGTGTATTCTCCAGAGCCAAACATCTAGATGGAGTGTAGGTGTCGCCAAGCATCTGTCTCTTGGCCTGGTATAAACACAGGAAGAGCCACAGTTTCATGAGGAAGAAGAGGGAGGGTAAACACCCCCACATCTGAGTTCTTGGTCTGTTTGTTTTTCTGGCATTTTGAAAAATGTATGTCCAGTTGCATTTATTTATAGCTAATAAGAAGGAAAGTTTTGTTGTTGCTCTGTTGCTTTTTTGCTGAAACAGAAAAAAAAAATCCATAAAAATTGTAAAGAAGGAAAAGGACAGTCCAAAAGAAGTTGATGAGTTATATAAATGGGTTTCATGGGAAACTAAAATCTTGAGAACTTTAATCAGAAAATAGAATGTTTGTGAAATGCATGGGTATCTGTGAGTGTGTATACATGTATGAGTTGGTGAATGCTGTGTGTGTTTGGGAATGTATTGTATGTATATAACTCATGTTGATGCGCGGGACGTATTTGTGTAGCGTAAGGGTAGCGTGATCATGTGTGTATACTTAGTGTGTGTTCTGCAGCAGGCGTGTCCGTGGAGCATGGACATGGTTTGTGTTCTGAGTCGGCAGTGTGTGGGGTACGTGCAGCGTGCTGCTGTATACAGCAGACAGCAAAATAGGTAGGTATAGTGTGTCCTTGTGCAGGATATGTGTGCACCATGTATGCGTGACCTGTGACACGTGCATTCTGGGTAGGCACATGGTGTCCTTGTGCAGAGCTGTGATGCTTGTGCGTCCCATGACGCTCTGGCCTTTGAGCAGGTCCTGGAGATGACGTGAAGGATCATCAGAACTTGAGAACAAAAATCCCTGAGTCTTTTTTTAGGGTTGGCTCTTCCGAGAAGAAATCAGGAATCTCTGAGCTCTACTTTCCACATCCTGTGAAGTCCAGACAGGCAGAAAAAGACTGGATCCAGTGGGCACCCAGCTGCTGGTTCATGAAGGATGATTAAAACCTTCAGCTTGCTGTTTCCAAGAAACATTGCTCATCAAACTTTTCAGACCTTCCCTCCACTTGACAAAGGTGGAAAATGTTCCCAGTGACTTTTTATTAGAAAGCTTAGCAGTTTCTACAATGAAATTGGGGTATACCTTTTTTAAAAAAGTGGCTCCCTGCTAAGGGAGAAGGTTGCCGGAGAGCTGGAGCTCCTAGTTCAAGTGTTCACAGTAAGAATCGTTCCCCTCCCCACCAGCCCACTGGAAGCCACAAAATGGGGCAAATCTACATCTTCTATCTGTCATCAGGCAAGGGAGGATTTCATTCTCCCAGGCCAGGGGGCAGCAGGGGGAGTGAAGGCTGCTCTGTGGTGTGCCTTTGAGGACTCTTGGCACCTTCTTGAGCCTCTGATTCGTCAGGAAGCGTTGTCCAGAAACTTCCCTGGTGGTCCAATGGTTAAGAATCTGCCTTCCTATTCAGAGGACATGAGTTTGGTCCTTGGTCCAGGAACTAAGATCCCACATGCTGCGGGGCAACTTTGATGGCCTGCTGCAACTACTGAGCCTGCACACTCTTGAGCCTGAGTGACACAGCTAAAGAGTCCATGCACCATGACAAAAGATCCTGCGTGACACCAGGAAGGTCCCGCATAGTGCGCATCACAACCAAGACCAAATAAATAAATAAAATATAAAAAAGAATTTGCAAGGCACTGAGCAAAGATTTGTTATTAAAAAAAAAAAAAGAAGAAGAAAAAGTGTTTTCCATCAGAGCCCTCCCTGCTACACAGGGCTGTTGTGTGGGCCCAGAAGCCACAGTCGTGAATATTTTTGCCGAGTGGAAGGGACAGTCCCGAGGGGCAAGGTTGTTCCTGGCACGGGGCCTACCACCTAGTAGGTGTCCAGTAAATAGCCCTTGAATGAGTGAGAAGCCGGGAGGGACCATCCAAGAGAAACAGCCTGGTTTCCACCCACCGCCAAGCAGAGCTTCCAGGGCAAGGCTGGGGCGGACGTGCCTGCCTGTCCCGGTTGCTGGGTTTCCCCTCCGCTTTTCCTGTCCCTCTCCCCATAACTTCGGCTGGTTCCCACGCCCTCGCCCAGGGCCTTCGCTGTCATTGTTCCACTGTTATCAGGGCCCAGGCCTCTGCCAGCCTTGCCCCTTTATTGGACCAGGAAAAGGAACAGGAGGAAGATTATGGAGAGGGGCAGCTTCAGGGACGAAGAAGAAAGGAATCAAATGCAGCTGATCAGTGCAGCCTCAGGGGAGGGAACCACAGTTTAGGGAGGGATGGGGACATTCCCGAGGTTAGGTGGAAAGGTGGAAGACTAGTCACAATCATTGTAACTATGGTAATAGTAGCGACTACTATCCATCCCTGGGTTGGGAAAATCCCCTGGAGAGGGGAACGGCTACCCACTCCAGTATTCTGGCCTGGAGAACTCCATGGACTGTATAGTCCGTCCATGGGGTCACAAAGAGTAGGACATGACTGAACGACTTTCACTGCATTTTCACTATATAAAATAGGATACTTGCTGGGATGATACTTTTGAAAATATGCAGGGGGCGGGGAGGGATTGGGCGATTGGGATTGACTCATACACACTACTGATACTATGCCTAAACTAGATAGGGTTTCCCAGGTGGTGCTAGTGGTAAAGAATCTGCCTGCCAATGCAGGAGGCTTGGGTTTGATCCCTGGATTGGAAAGATCTCCTGGAGGAAGAAATGGCATCCCACTCCAGTATTCTTGCCAGGAGAATCCTATGGACAGAGGAGGCTGGCAGGCTACAGTCCATGACGTCACAGAGTCAGACACGACTGAGCATCTGAGCAGAGAGAGCAGATAAAGTAGATGACTAATGAGAACATATTGTATAGCACAGGGAACTCTACTTAATTCACTGTGGTGACCTGCATGGAAAGGAAATCCAAAAAAGAGGGGATGTATGTATATGTGTGATTCATTTTGCAATGCAGTAGAAACTAACAGTGTAAAGCAATGTAAAGCAACTGTTCGAGGCTGCGTGTCAAGTCACTTCAGTCATGTCCAACTCTGTGGACACGACCCAGGGATTGAACCCATATCTCTTATATCTCCTGCACTGGCAGGCGGGTTCTTTACCACTAGTGTCACTGTACTCCAGTAAAAAAATTAATTTTTAAAAAAAGATCACAAAAAATAATAAAATGCTCGAGACTTCCCTGGCCATCCAATGGCTTTGATCCCTAGTTGGGGAGCAAAGATCCCACATGCCATGGAGATGTGGCCAAAAGAAACAGAAAAGAAACCATTAGTCTTTCCCCCCAATGTTTTCTTGCACACGATAGCTTTGCCCACTTTCTGTAGCTGGTTTGTTTTAAGGTGCACAGAGAGAATGGGTGTTCACATGGCACTTGGGATGACTGAAGGAGACCTAGAGAGGCTGCTGGGGGCTGGAACTGTCAGTCATGGAATACTTGGTGGGAAGCGGGATCTTGGCCATTCCAGCACTTGTTGGCTCAGAGACTAGACTAGAATTCATGGGTTTTGAGTTTCAAAAGCCAGAATATAGAACTTCTAAAATAAAAAGCATAATCACTGAAATTTCAGTGACTTTCTTGGTGGTCCAGTGGCTAAGACTCCGAGCTTCCATTGCAGGAGGCCTGGGTTCAATCTCTAGTCAGGGAACTAGATCCTACGTGTTCCAGTTAAGAGTTCACATGTTACAACTAAATATCCTGTAGGCTGCAATGAAGACACAACACAGTCAAAAATATTAAAAAAAGAAAGAAAGAAATTTCAAACTCAGTGGGAGAAACAGAGCTAGAGAAGGAAATCTCAGAATTCACCCAAAAATGCAGCACAAAGAAGTAATAAGTGGAAAATAGGGAAGAGCAAAAGGTGTGGAGAATAGAATGAGATGGTCCGATCTGTGTCACACAGAATTTCACAAAGACAGATTGGAAAGAAGGAAAGGCAATCTTCAGAGAGACAATGTCTGAGAAACCTCTTGGACTGAAGACAGACGTGAGTCTTCACACAGCAATCACACCAGGTTCTGGGCCATCATACTGTAGCTCCAGATATCAAGGACAAGGCTTTTGGATCCCCTTGCACCCAAAATCCCTCTCTTCTGACCTTCTCAACTCTAACCAGTGGACCTTGGCTTCTGCCTTGAACCTTAGACTGCTTCCATTCACCATTCTTTGGTGAGCAAATTTCTCCTCCTCTGTGAAACTGCGAGCTTCCTGAGGGTAGGGGTCCTTCTCTTAACCCCTGGTACTGAGGAAAGATGGCAAGAAACCTGGTCAGAGATCTGATCAGAGTCCTGGGCAGGTAACTCAACTCCTTCTGTCCCACTTTCTCTACTTCAGAAGTGGAATTAGAAATACTTGGTCAGAGAACTGGGAGATTATACACTAAATGATTTCCTCAGACACTCTGCTCCTGTTCTGTTTAATCTATTGCTTTTTAAATTTCACTATTTTTATTTCCAGATTCCCTCCCTCCTTGCCTAGACCAATTCTGCCTATCTATTTCTCTTTCTTCATATACTCATGAAGAATCATAAAATGATTGCTTTCAAACTTAGTTTTAGCTGCAGAACCCTTCTGCCCAATAAAACTGTATTGTTGGAAAACTGATTCAAGCAGAATATAGGACCTGCTGGTGAAACTGGGTTGGGATGGAGAACCGGCATCCAGCTGGTTCATTTCCCCCTTTGCCTTAGATCACCCCTGGGACACCTTGGCTGGAACAAAGTTAGAGAACCACCCCCCTGCAGAGCTTTATTAGAGCTTTCCCCAGAATGTGTTTCTGGGAACTCTGCTTTATGGTGTTTCAAAAAAAAAAAGTGTTCCATAGTCAAATAAGCTGAAGAAACAGTGAATTAACTGAAGTTAATTGGGTCTCGTCAAGATTTTTTTTGAGACTTTATTTTTTTTTAATTAAAAAATATTTATTTATTTGGCTGCATTGCATCTTAGTTGTGGCTCCAGTTGAGGTGCATGGCCTCAGTAGCCCCGCAGCATGTGGGAATCTTAGTTCCTTGGCCGGGGATCAAACCCATGTCCCTCACACCGGAAGGCAGATTCTTAACCACTGGACCACCAGGGAAGTCCCTTTTTGAGACTTTAACATTCAAATTGTGCACTAGGAGTCTTTAAGAGGGTAGCTGATGTGCCAGGGTCTGTAAACCTATTTTACCAAGGATTATGCCTGTATGCAGAACACACTAGAGAAATGCTATGCTGGAGAATAACAACCACAACAATAGGAATTTTTCCTATGTCTTCCCAACAAGATCTAGTACAGGGTTAGACCATGAAACGGGAGGAGAGGCAATAACTACTCTGGGTTGAATTTAAGCTTTGGTCTCCCCTAGTCCCAGAATCTGAAAAGGCCTGTGGGAAGCCCAGTGATTTCTAGGCTTTCTTTTTTCCTGCCTTAGCTCTGCAGCCACAAACGTTGCCCAGCGGGCGTGGACCTGGCCAGGTACGATTCCATTGGTCAGTTCTGCTGACACCTCTGGCTGGGGTCCAGACTCTGTCTCAGGGCTGATTGGCCTTTGGCCCAGGCAAGAGGCCCCAGGTCTCCAGCCTGGCCCGTGAGACCTATGGGAACCCTGGTTCCCATTTGCCCGTCCCTTTCCCGGCAGCCCAAGAGGCTCTCTAGGCTTCTCTTTCCTCTTCTTACTAGAGGGAAGAATTTCTGGAAATGAGGCTGGGTCAGTGACAATAAAGCAGGATGCCCCCCCTCCCGCCCTGACCATGCCAACCTCGCCAGCAGACCTAGCGCCTCTCTGGGCTGGGGCCACTAAGGTAACCCTCTCTGGCCTGTCTGCCTCTGCAGAGGTAGGGGACAGCCAGCTGAGCCCAGCCCCTCCCTGGCTGCCCTCCCCAACCTCAGGCTCCAAGGCCAAAAGAGAGGGGCAGAGAGGTGCCCTGGAGCCTCTCCCAAGAGGCCACACCCATGGTGGTGGGTTTGTGGGATCACCTCCTGCCCAACATCTCTCCCTCTTTCTTTCTTACCTTGAATAGACAGTGAAGGGGTGTGGCTGCCCCTGCCCCAGGAGCTGCCACATAACAGTGAACAAGGCTGGGGGCTCCAGAGTGGGGTGTGGTGGTCCAAAAGGCAACTCAAGGGTGTTAATACAATGTTTTAGGGTTTTGATAGACATGTGCGCCGTGGAGCATTTAGTCCAGGCCTGATAAGGACTGTCATCCAGGGCTGGGGAGTGGGGTGGAGCGGGGGACACAGTCCATGAGCAGCTTCCCCAGCTTCAAGGCTGAGGATATACAAACTGAGTGAGACCCAGCCCTTGCTTTCAAGGAATTTCCTCTCTGGGTCACTCTGCCTCTCCCTGTCTTTCCTTTTTTTTTTTTCTGGTTCCTCTGGCTGGCTCCATCCCACCTTTCTCTCTGTTTCCGACTCCACATCTTTCTGACTCCCTGCCATGCCTTGTAGACCTGTTATGTTATTTCCAGGAAAAGTGAATGAATATTAGATACTCAGCAGACCCCTTTCCACAGCTCCCTGGCTTGGTATCCCATCCGGGGTCTGGGGGTCTCAGGAAATCTTCGCCATTGACGCACCCCTTGGGTCCGCTAGCTTACTTTGTTTATCTTCTCAGCAACTCTGTTACTATGGCTATAGCCACATCACCCAGCCATCCTTCCTGAGGGGAAGTTGGGCAGAAATTTTTGTATTTTTTTTAAAAAGTTGTTTTTGTCCGAGGGGAAGCAGCCAGGAAAAAAAAAAAAAAGAGGGGTTTTATCTGCAGGCTGGACTTGGCTTTTCGTCACAAACTAATGAGGTTTCCGAAGAAGGCTTTCAGTGAGGTATACTTGGGTCCAGAGGAGGAAGCAAGGTCTTGGGGTGTCTGTCCCTCCCTTAGACTAATGGCTCAAAGATGCTGGGTTCCTTGAGGGCAGGCGCCCTGCCTCTGTCATCTGACTGGAGTGTGACGATATAGCCCACCCTCCTCCAGGTTTGATTGGGCCCCGGATGTTGCCAAGACCAGTGTTTCTTGGGCTTGCTCGTCAGTTAACATTCATCTCTTCCCAGATTCATCTCTTCAACCATCACTGGACTACTCTGTCCTCTCTGCTCCTGGGCCCCAGAGTCTACCACGCCTTGGCTTTGGACTGCTGCTGCTGCTAAGTCATTTCAGTCGTGTCCAACTCTGTGCGACCCCATAGATGGCAGCCCACCAGGCTCCGTGGTCCCCGGGATTCTCCAGGCAAGAACACTGGAGTGGGTTGCCATTTCCTCCTCCAATGCGTGAAAGTGAAAAGTGAAAGTGAAGTCGCTCAGTCGTGTCCGACTCTTAGGGACCCCATGGACTGAAGCCTGCCAGGCTCCTCCGTCCATGGGATTTTCCAGGCAAGAGTACTAGAGTGGGGTGCCATTGCCTTCTCCATGGCTTTGGACATCCTCTGTAAATTCCTCAGCCTGGCCCTAGCCCTCCTGTCTCATCAGCCCAGGTTCCCTTGCCTGGAACCCCTTCAGCCTGGTTGCTCTCCAGCTTCCTTCCCATCCTCTGTACAGACTGGACTGCTTCCCACCTCTGAACCTTTGCTCAGGTCGTTCCCTGGACCTGGAGCTCCCTTCCCATCTCCCCACTGCCCGGTTTCACCATCCTCTGGGGCCCAGGACTGGTCCCACCTCCCAGCAGCCTGCCCTGAATGCCCCACCCAAGGCCGGGCTCTCCTCCCTTGCTGCTGTCCCTCCATGGCCAGACACTGGTCATTTTATGGAGACTGACACCTCAACACTCAGCCAATGCCCCCTACCCCGATAGACACACACACACACACACACACACACACCAGCTGAGGGAGGAGGCCCAGGGCTGCAGGATGATGGATGAGGTTGCAATCACTGCCCTCCTTGCTGAGGCTGTGGTTAGATCTCCCCTTGAAGAAGCCTGATATTTTCCAGGAATTTCCTGAGGGGAGGGCCCAAGCATTCTGGAATGAGAGCCAGCTGTGGGGTTGAGGCCTGGGGATGGAGAGGGGGGTGCTCTGGGCTTCCTGGCTGAGTCAGCGACCATCCCCAGGTAATTTATGGGCTGAGTCAGGGCCTGGGGGAAGCAGGGGTGGGTGTGGGGGTAGGGATGGGGAGGGTGGGGTGCCTTCTAGGAAGCCTGTTAAGGGGAGGGCAGTCTGACTGCTAAGAGGTTGGCCGGTCCAACACAGACCTCCCCCCCACCCAGGTCCTGCTCTCCGGCCTGGAGAGGCAGAGGCAGCAGCCAAGAAGGGGAGGGAACTGTAAGGGGATGGCCAGAGGCAGCAGAATGTGAAGACTCTGGCAGGCCCTGGGGACTCAAGAAGGCAGAGGGGCCTCGGCTGGCAGAGAGTGGACCTGGGAAGGCCTCAAGGCTGAGATGGGGGTGAGGAGAGCTGCTGATTCTGGCACCCCAGTCTGAGAGCTGCTTATCCTTCCTCCCTTCCCTCCCTGACCCTGACCCCACTCCCAGCAGGCCGGGCTAGCACTGACAAGAGGATCTGTCTTTTGACCCCCTTCTGCCGTGGACCTGCTGGGCCACAAGGGCTTGGCGGCATCCTCCTCTCTGAGCCTCAAGTCCTCACTTGGGCAGGACGGCCTGGCTCCTGGGCCACAAGGGCTTGGCGGCATCCTCCTCTCTGAGCCTCAAGTCCTCACTTGGGCAGGACGGCCTGGCTCCTCCGAGCCCTGATGTGGGGCTGCTCAGCTATAGCCAGGGAGTCCAGTCCAATGGCGGCGGCTTGGAAAGCAAGACCAAGATGAGCCTTAAAGGGAGGTGCAGCTGGGGAAGGAGGGCCAGCTGAGAGAGGCTGAGCCTGATTACCGTCACCTCCAGGTTGGAGGAGTTGCGGGCGATGCGGGGCAGGTGTGTCCTCATGCACAGGAACACCCGCACATCACAGTGTCCCAGGAAAAACCTGTTCCTACCCACATCACCCAGCAAGGAGCTTGACGTCCCATAGAAAGATGAGTCCTGATTTAAGCTCCTAGGAGTAACTCCTTCCTGCTGACGAGGGTGGTGGAAGCATCCCCCAGGGCAAAGGGGCCCAGCTTTCCCATGTCATTCAGGCACAGCTGTTGCATCATCACACCTGCTGCAAAATCATCACAGCGGTTTCCCAGCAGGGCATTGCTCTGCTGGGGCTCCACCATCCCTGGTCGCATCATCTCGGAGAGGCCCCTGCATTGCTGACTTTGTTGTTTGGAGTGAGGCTTGGAATCCTCATGCCAGAGAGGAGTCCCTGTGAGGATGGTGGATTTCATAAACCCTGGATTAGGATGGAAGATTTGAAGAATTTGGGAGATAGTGATATCTTGTAAAGATATAAAAAAAGTCTCATTTGTACATGATGAATGAGCTGCTTTTCTTGGTAAGACTGGCCAAGATGCAATCAAATCTGGACAGGAGGGTCCTGAACACACATGAGGGTCAGTGGCAGAGCCTCCATCCCCACCCAGCTCTGTCCCCTGGTTATTCTACAGAGCAGGGACACTGGGTGGAAGTCTGTTGAAATTATTTGGGCAAGAGATGCTAGAGCAGAAATAGTGAGCAGTGGCTGGGGTCTGGACTATGTTAGAATGCAGCTGACAGGACTCTTGAGGGACTGAACCCATGTTCTGAGAGAAGAGATTCAAGGTCAACTCCAAGGTTTTGACCTGAGCAACTGAGAGCATGGAGTTAACCATTAACTGAGAGAGAGAATGAGTTTTGTTGAACATTTAAACTGCTTCAACTGCCGAAAATCAGGAATGGCTTGAAAGGAGTAGGACATCTATGGGGTCTCCCACCACCCACCCACAGTGGGTGGCTCATCATACCACCCACTGCAGCCCTAGGTGGTCCCAAGAGCCCCTGTGGAGAAAGAAGGAGGCTCACCTTCTTGCCTCAGGGTGGGGAAGGGCAGCAGCCTGAAGAGGTTTGCTCCCTGCGGCCATCCCCCCACCCCCACCCCCCCAGCCCTCCAGGCTGGCACAGGAGACCTGGGGCCCAGGTAAGGGGTGGCACTGGAACAGGAAGGGTGATGTGTGGGCCTCTGTCTGCAGATACCAACCTCTGGCCCACAGAGGCCCTTCCACCTCAAACTGCTGCTTCCAGAGCCTCTGGAGGAAGTGTCCGCAGGAGTCTGAGGACGCTGCTTTGATTCTCCGGCCACAAACCCTCTAGGCCTGGCTGACAGAGGAGAGCCTGTGCACCCTGGCAGGCCAGCGCCTGGGGACGCACAGCCAGAGAGGCTGTGAGGGTGGCTTTGTGCGGCTCTCCGTTTGTCCCTGGCCAAGTCCCCCTGCCAGGAGAGGCCCATTTGGCTGCCAAAGCTCCTGAACTCAGGTTACCTGAGGAAGCAGCCTGGTAGCCCATCTGTTTGTTACTGCTTTCCCCGCCTTGGGCCTGCTTGACTCAGGGGCCAAATGCCCTGTCCCCCCACCAAATCAACAGACATGAGGGACAAGAAGCCAGCTCTGTGCGAAGAACCGGGAGGACCACCCTATGTGAAAATATGGGTTTCAGGGAACCTCTCCTGACTCACAAAGCCTGTGTTTCTGGGGGAGAGGTCCTGGACCCCATGTATTTATAGAGCTCCCCTGGTGTGCTGACAGGGTCAGGAGCCCCATGCTCCCCAGATTACATGGAGAGACACCAAACTTGAAGAGAGTCAGAGATGTGACACAGGACAGGCAGGAAGGAAGGTCAGGAACGTGATCTGATTGTCTGAACACAAGGGAATCCCGGATATTTGTGGGGTCTCATGGGGGCATTGGCAGAGTTTGAGCCTAAAATAAGGATAAAGCCCTAGAGAGGGGATCGCTGCACATGCTCAGACAGAGGCCTGAGCAGGATTCCAGAAGCCAGCACCAGAGAGGCCTCATGGAGGTACCACACGCCCAGGCATGGGGATTTGGGAGACTCTGCTTCTCACGATGAGTGATTTGGGCACATGGCTCACAACCCAGCTCCGCCTCTGAAGAGTGGAATCCTCACTGCCAGCTCAGCTGTATCAGTGATGTTTCCTGAGCCCCATGTTGGGAGGCAGGATGTGGGAGGCTGGAACTCAGGACGGGATGTTCTTGGGGTGATGGAAAGTGGGGCCCCCTCTGGCCCTCATGCGGTGAGCCCTGGAGCTGGTCGCTCAGCACTCTATGAGCTGTAAACTCTTAACCTCAGTCTGGAGAAAGGTGATCTCTGACATGGAGGCTGGCCCGCCCAGAAATACATTAAATAAATAAATGTGCTCTGCCCAGATTTTATCTCATCAGGATTCCAGAGCATAAGACAGATGGCCTCATGTCCGGCTTGGAGGTGTAATTCACTCCTCAGGTGAGCCCACAGCCTGGGGGTGTGTTTGGGACAAGAGAGGAGGATGACTTGAAGCTTGTGGAGCATGCAGACTTGGGGGCTGGGTGGGCCCCAGGACTTGGCGCCAGGCTGAGTGCACAGACTTCTAGAAACACCCAGCCCTCCCTGGGGCCTGCTCAGTGATGAAAACAAAACGTAGAGCCCTTTAGTTCAGGGAGTTTATTCCTGAGACTTTATTCTAGGGGCATACATATCACATGTGTGAAGATAGCTATAGGGTTGTTCTTCATTGTTATTTCTAAGCCTGAAAAACTGGAAACAGCCTAAATATCCAATGAGAGGGGATTGGTTAGATAAATTATGAACCATCCAGAAAATAAAATGCCTTTCAAAGATGGTGCTGAGACTCCGCTGTTGGTCTAGCGGTTAAGACTCCATGCTTTCAATGCAGGGGCATGGGTTCAATCCCTGGTTGGGGAACTAAGATCTCACATGCCAGGTGGCCAATAAATAAATAAAAGATGATGCCATAGAAGAACAGTTAATAACTCAGAAATAAATTTAAAGCATAGTAAGCAGAAAAACAAAAGGCTGATGAGTATAAAAATCAATCTGGTTTAGAAACTATGTCGATTCATTAAAAATACTGGAAGGATATATACCAAAACAGTGACTAGTTGTGAGATAAGGAGAAATTTTAGATTTCTTCTTTTACCTTTGCTTTTATTTTGATTTTGGTTATCTGAATTTTTAAAATTTTCTAGACTTGTCATGCATTTATTTATACAGAGGACAAAAAGTGATTTTTAAAAGTATTACTCGTGTTAGTACTTTACAATCAGAACTTCCAAGAACTAGTTCAGAAAGGAGAATTTCCAGGCGGGAGGACCAGTAGGACCAAATAGTCCTAACTCTGTCTCCCTCCACATGTTTTCCTCTTTGGGTCACTTTCTTCATTCCCATTGTCTCCTGCTGCCAGATCCTCAGGAGGCCACAGTCCTTTCCATTCTCTGCTCTGAGTATAGCTGGAAACACAGTCTTTGGCTTCTTTTAGCATAGCACAGCTAAGAAACCTGGGACAAGTTCTACTAGAGTTAACAAACCCTGTAGGGAGACAACAGGAACAGAAACACAGCACCTAGAAGGACCATGAAACCAAGCAGGAGACTTCCTTTGTGGCCCAGTGGTTTAGACTTTGCACTTCCAGTGCAGGGGGCATGTGTTTGATCCCTGGTTGGGGAACTTAGATTCCACATGCTGTGGGGTGCTGCCAAAACCCAGCCTCCCCCCAAAATCAACCAGGCTTCCTTCAGCAATGGCGTCAGGCTCCCTCCAGAGACTCCCAGGTCTTGCCCACCCTCTGAAGATCCATGAGGGACAGAGGCTGTGAATCTCTGCAAAGTTTTTGGTGTCTCCCATCAATGCATACTCGTTAAATTGTATTAATGAGAACAAAAGTAATAGGGAACACCAGAGCACTGCTTTACCATATTTGCTGCGCTTTCTGAGACCTATAGAGATTTCTGGGGTTTTGGGTGTACCCCCCCACCCACCTAGTGTGACTGACTGTCTTTCGGAGCCTGGCTGGAGGCTGAAGCCCGCAACCCCTGGTGCTCCCTGGCTGCGTCTGGCTCCTTCTTCTGCCACCCAGCTGCTCCCCTCAGCTTCTCAGAAGCACCCTGGAGCCCAGGGGGAACTGTGGTCAGCTGAGCAGAGGGAGGTTGGGGGGGTAGTTGTTGTCCTGGGCTTGGTGGGCAACGCACTACCTGTTCAGAGCCCCCTGGGGGCTCCCAGCACCTGGTGTGGGGCACCACGGCCTCTTGTAAGTTCCTTCACCGAGGATTTCCTTCCAGTCCATCCTTGTGGCCTCTTGGGGAAGATACAGAATAGGGATCACCCTTTCCTTCTTCACATAGGGCATCCTAGTCTCAGAGGGGCAGAGAGGGCTTGTTTGAGGCTGGCAAGGTGTGAGAGACAGGATAGGATCCAGAACTCCAAGATACAGCTCAAGTTCTCTCTCCATCACCCAGTGTTGCTAAAGCACAGGCCTATACAGGACACTTGACATCTGTTGTCATGAACCTTTGAGGTTAAGGGGCTCTGCCGTGACAGCCTTCTCTGGACTGGAAGACAAGAGGAGAGGGGCAGGGGCAGGGTTCTATCTCCTGGTCAGACTGTGGGTAAGGAGAGTGTTCTAGAGTTCCATCCATCCCACTGGTTTAGGTGCTGAGGGTCCAAGGTTGATCAGGCTATGACTCTTCTTCTAAGGGTTTCACAGTCCCTTAGGGCCAACAGATGGGCAGATTTAACAAGCATATGGCAAGGAAATCCTGTCATTTGGGACAACTTGGGTCAACCTGCAGGGCATTATGCTAAGTGAAATCAACCAGACCCAGAAAGACAAATACCGCATGATCGCAATCATATGTGAAAGTTTAAAAAGTCCAACTCACGCAAGCAGAGAGTAGAATGGAGGTTACCAGGGGTTGGGAGATGGGAGAAATGGGGAGATGTTGATCAAAGGGTTCAAAGTTTCAGACATGCGGTATGAATAAGTTCTGGAGATCTAATGTATAGTACTAGACTAGAATTAATATCCCCTGGAGAAGGAAATGGCAACTCACCCCCGTATTCCTGCCTGGGAAATCCTACAGACAGAGGAGCCTGGAGGGCTACAGTCCATGGGGTCCCAAAAGAATCAGACATGACTTAGGGACTAAACCACCCCCACCCTCACCATAGTTAGCATTATACTATATTATTAACTTGAAATTTGCTAAAGGAGTAGCTCTTAATTGTTTTCACAAAGGGAAAAAAGGTAACACGTGAAGTAATATGTGTTAATTATCTTGGTTGTGGTAACCACTTCACAATGTACATGTATATCAAAACATCATGGGGCTTCCCTGGTGGTCCAGTGGTTAAGAATCCTTCTTCCAATGCAGGAGACACAGGTTTGATCCCTGGTCAGAGAACTAAGATCCCACACGCTGCAGGGGAGCTAAGCTCTCATACTGACTGAAGCCCATGGGCTTTAGAGCCTGCATAATACAACTAGAGAGAAGTGTTAGGGCCTCAATGAAAGATCCCCCATGCCGCGACTAAGACTCAATGCCGCCAAATAAGTTAATTAACTACTTTAAAACAATCACAAAAAATCACATTGTACACCTTAAATATATGCAATTCTTACTTGTCAATTATATGTCCAGTAAACCTGGATGAAAGGAAGGAACAGAGGAAGGAAAGAATTAAAGAAAGAAAGAAAAAGAAAATGCCTCTCTACTACATAGATTTGAGTGAAATGAATAATGTTAATAAAAGCTGGTCACACAACAGCCTATGAAAAATAAGTGCTCCTCAGGAACTTTCTGTTTAATTTTGCTGTGAACCCTAAAACTGCTCTAAAAAAAATAAAGTTGGTAAAATAAAAAAAAAAAACCTTATTTAAGATAAGCATGTGGCATGACAGACAGAGAAGACTTCCTGGAGGAAGTGACATTTGAGCTGGACCTTGAGGAGTAAACTGGTGAGCCAGATTTCGACAGGTGGGGAAGGTGGAAAATGCTTTCGGATAGAGATGGTGGTTTGCTGAGGAGGGAGCAGGAAGACTACTATTAGCAGTTGGCTATTGGGGTGTGGAGCACATGGCCTTGATTTTGGGGTCACCCCTGGAATGTGACACTCCTAGAAAGTAGAAAGTGAGCAGAAAAGTAGGCTGAAAAGAGAACCCTGGGACACACAGCCATGTTGGGGGTGGCACAGAAGAACATGAGGAAGGGGCTGAGGAAGAGGACCCGAGACGCAGAAGGACCACCAGGGGAGTGGGTGGATGTAAGGTTTAAGAAAGAGCAAGGTGGAAAATATCGAACATTGCTACGAGGGCCAGGGACAGCAGTGCTAAGAAGGGCCCAAGTGTTGGCAAGAGTTTGGTCCCAGGTGAGGACTGGGTGGTGGGGTGGACAGGGCAGAGGTCAGGAGGTGTGCATCTGTCTCTTTTTTAAAAAGGTACTTATTTATTTAGCTGTCCTGGGTCTTATTACAGCTTAGAGGGTCTTTTTTAGTTGTGGCATGTGAACTCTTAGTTGCGGCATGTGGGATCTAGTTCCCTGACCAGGGTTGAACCTAGGGCATCCATGCACTGGGAGCACTTAGTCTTAGCCAGTGGACCACTAGGGAAGCCTCAGCATAGGACTTTCTTATTTCTATGTAACAAATAACTGCAAACGGAGTGACTTAAATAGTAAAGCTTCATTCTCTTATGTTTCTAGAAGTCCAAAGCCCAAAATCAGTCTCGGGCTAAAGTCAAGTTGTCAGAGGGCTGGTTCCTCCCTGAGGCTCCAGGGAAGAACCTATCTCCTTGCCTTCCTCAGCCTCTAGTTGGCCGCCTGTATTCCTTGGTTTGTGGTCCCTTCCTCCATCTTCAAAGGGCATCACTCTGATCTCTGCTTCTGTCAGCTCATCACCTTCTACTCTTTGATCTGCCTCTCTCTTAAAGGACCCTAGTGATTACATTAGACCAACCAGAATAACCCATGATAATCTTCCCATCTCAAGATCCTTCATTTAATCATGCACACACAGACCTATATGAGGACAGATTCCAGGGACTGGGACATGAACACGTTGCAGAACTGAAAGGCGTTATTCAGCTTCCCATTGTTCAGGTGGCAAGGGCTTAAGGTGGAGGAAGAAGAGGGAAGGGAGAAGGTGAGTGGAGACAATTCACTGGAAAACAAGTGAAAAAGGAAGGAGGGATGGGACAAGGTCATTCAGCAGAAGACCCAGCCTGGAGAGACCCAGCCAGTTGGAGAGAAGTGGCTTTTAGGATTTTTCTTCCTGATCCTGTTGTGTCTCCTCTCCTTCCTTCCCAAAGCCTAATGGGAAAATTAGAAACATAACCCATGCTGCTGATTCCATAAGACACTGCTTCAGCTCACTCATGATACCTACCCAGCCAGGGGTCTTCCAAGCAACATGAGTTGAAATCTGCATTTTCTAAAGATTTACATTGTATTTCCAATGGCAGATTCTCCTTAATTAAAAAAAGCTGATTATATTATTAAATCTTCCAAGTTCAGATGTTAATGTCCAGCTTAGAAATGTGACGATTTAATTCACGCTCCTCAATCTCCACATGCACTGAAAAATCCCCTCTGAAAAAGTTTTCTTACTGTGCAACTGATTTTCATTCTTCAACTGACTTTACATGTAGCTTAATTTTTTCCCCAGCTTTTTTGAGATATAATTGACAAGGGATCTACATTTTTAAACCACAAGGAAAAAGAAACCCAGAGCTACCAAGAATAATATTTTATTGACTTGGAACGCATTTTGGAATCTGTATTTTTAACCAACTAGGTGATTTTGATGATCAGACAGTTTTAGGTGGTTTTTTTTTTCCTCCCCTTTCCTCTTTCTCTTCCCTTCAGTAAACTGTTTTTCAACTTTGTTTTTCAGTGAAAACCATTTCCTCCTCACCGTGGACTTGATCCAGAGGCTGCGCCCATCTCGCCCACGTCAACAGCCCTGTGTCCTTGGCGGAGGACAGTGCTCTCATTCTGGGCCTTTCCCTTCTTCCTCAGCCAAACCCCAGTTTCTGCACCTCTGTGCAGCTAATAAACAGGCTGAGTTCCCCGCAGCAGGGTAAGCCCCCATCGGCTGTGATTCTCAGGAGTGAGGGGAACCTGGCACTTTCTCTACATTTTCCCCAGTGCAGCCAGCTCTGTCCCAGGCCTTGGGGGTTCCAGGGTGGAGGCAGAATCCAGCCACCCCTAACTTACAGAGCCAAAACAGTCCTGAGTGAACCTGCAGAAATGTGAAAGCTGGGCATTCCCAAGTAAAGTCTTCCCGTGAGAAGGTGTGAGTTGATTTGGGACAGAAAGCACTCGGTGGCCCAGGAAGGCAGCATTGGGCAGGGGTGGGGGTGGGGGAGGGCCCTGTGCTGAGTGGAAATGGGTGGGTTTTTTCCCTTGGCTCCCAGACCCTCTCTGGTTGGGTGGGATCAGCTGCTCCAGCCAGGAGCCACCTGGCCCAGCTTTGGGAGATGTGGAGAATGGATTTCACAGTGGTTTCCACGGGGCCACGGCACGGAAACAGCTGCAGGAGGGGACACAGCTGGTGCGGCCCCTACCCCTTCCTGCAGAGCTGCTCTGGAGGATGCCCCCTCCCCAGAGGGAGTGAGAGGGTCCTACTTGCTCTGGTTCCAGGGGCCGTGAGATGGTACCGCTAAACTAAGCCTCTGATTTTGAGTGCACAAGTTGGCCTTTATTAAAATAAAACCCCATCATCACTTATTCCAGTGGCTCCCAAACCTGGATAAACATCAGGATCACCCAGGACGTTTACTAAAAATTAAAAGGTTGATAAAAATAATGAGTTTGGGAACCCATCCAAGACCTATCAAATCAGAAGCTCTTCAAGGAAGGCTGAGGCAGGAATTGGTATGAATCAGCTTAATCAGATTGCTTTTTTTTTTTTAACTTATTGCACTATAGTTGTTCTATGAAACTATAAACGATAAGCTGTAATGATGCCATGCTAGTTTCCACTGTACAACAAAATGAATCAATAGTACGTTTACATATAGCCAGTCTTTTTTGGATTTCCTTCCCATTTAGCTCACTATAGAGCACTGAGTATAGTTCCCTGTGCTACACACAGTAGGCTCTCATTAACTGTCTATTTTATACACAACATAGCATATACGTTAACCCCTATCTGCCAATTCATCCCACCACCCCCTTGGTATCATACTTCTTTGATTCCAGAAGTTTGAGACCCTAGAATGAGACCATGAAGAGGGAATGGTCAGGGTTCCAGATGAGACAGACTATTTAGAGTCATCATTTAGAGGCATATCTATGTGCCAGAGAATTGCAGACTTCAGTTAAATAGAAATGATCTTATTTAGTTGTCAAAACAGAGGTATGCCAGTGATCATCCCCATTTTGCTGATGAGGACATGGGAGCTCAAAAAGGTCCCATAGCTCGGAAGAGGCAGAGTCAGAACTCAGATCCAGATCTCACTCTCAGCATCTTGACCACAAAAAGGATAATGTGAAAACTAGGCCCTATCTTGGGACTTAGGGCAGCACATGACCAAACTGTGGCATCACCGCTGAGGCTGATTTTGGACTTCTGACTTCCAGAACTGTAACAGAATAAAGTTGCTTTGAGTCACTTGGCTCCTGGTGATTTGTTACCACAGCGACAAGAAACTCATCCACTTACCTAGAGTGGTCGCGCCTCTTCTGGGCCAGCAGACTCACTTCTATGGAATCCCCACCCCACACTGGTTGGGGCTGGGCTAGGTGGTCGGGTGGGGCTTCCCTGGTGGTTCAAATGGTAAAGAACCTGACTGCTAATGCAAGAGACACAGGTTCAATCCCTGGATTGGGAAGATCCTCTGGAGGCGGGCACGGCAACCCACTCCAGTATTCTTGCCTGGGAAATGCCATAGACAGAGGAGCCTGGCAGGCTACAGTCCATGGGGCCACGAAAGAGTCGGATGTGACTTCGAGACTAAAGCAACAATAAGGAGTGCAGTTGAGGCCCTGAAGGGACCCAGACAGCATGGTTGGTGAGGTCCAGACCTCGGGGTGGTATGTGCACGTGCCTGTGTATTGGAACAAAGGGGAGAGCACACCTTAGTGAACCAGGAATTTCTGGGCAGACGATCCACCTAAGCCCTGTCCACATTTTTCTCTCCAGGAAAAAAATAACTTTATCCCTATCAGAAAAGTCACAGTGTCACACACACACACACACACACACACACACACACACACACACACACGAACAAATCTGTGGGTCCTCAGGAGAAGCAAAATCCCCCTTCTGCTCCAGGCATCTTTAATTTTCACAGGGCGGAGAGCAACAGTTGAGAGGCTGGGGCAGCTATCAGCCAGAGGACTGTGGACACATTGTAACATCTGGATTTCCCCAAAGCTCTGGGGTCCTGTGTTGTGAGTGCTCCACCCCCTCAGGGCTTCCCACTTCCACAAAAACTCTGGGAAAATTTGACACTTTTTTTTTTTTTTTTTTTTAAGCAGCAGAGAGCACTTGGAATTTCCAGCTTAATTCCAGTAGTGCTGAGGGTGCTGGGGAGTTTGGCCTTACCAAGCATCCAGGAGGCCCGCCATCCCACTGGGACCCCCCGAGCGCTAGCCCGCACCATTCTGCATGTCCCCCTTCCTCTCCTCCGAGTCATGAAGTTGGGCTTTTCTGTGGGGAGCTGGAGAGAGCCCATGTGGGGTGGTTTTCTCACGTGTGGAGAGGGCTGGCTAGTGGGTGGGCCTGAGCTGACAGACTGGAGCCCAAAGCATCTCCCGGGCAGGGAGTGGGGGCTGTGACGGGAAAGAAACCAAGGAGTGAGAAGCGCTCTGGGGGTGTGGACAGGGCCAGAGGCTGGGTCTGGAGCTGCAAGAGGGAAGGGGAGGTGAGCGGGGGACCCAGGGAACCCAGGGGTCAGTCTGAATGGAGATCATAGCTGGTGCCTGGCCAGGAGCTGCTGGGAGAGCAGGCAGAAAGGAAGGGCCCTGTACCAGCCAGCACACCCTGGTTCTTGGTGCTCAGTCCCCCAGACAAGATGTCAGGACAATACTGCTCCTCGGCAGGAGTGAGGGTCCCACCCAGCGCCTCAGCATAGCCTCAGGAGGATTAAGACTGTCCGCCCTGGGAAATTCCTGGTGACTCAGTGTTTAGGACTCAGCCCTTTGACTGTCAGGGCCTGGGTTCAATCCCTGGTCAGGGACCTAAGGTCCCGTAAGCCATGGATGCACCCCCTCCCAAAAAATGTCACCCCCTTTCGCCAGTTTGTCTGTGATTGTCCTAGTTAGTAGGCAGAATAATGCCTCCCCACCAAGGTGTCCACATGTAATGCCCAGAACCTGTGAATATGTTAGCTCACAGGAAAAGGACTTAGCAGACATGATCATGTTAAGGATCTTGAAATGAGGAAATCGTCCTGGATTATCTGGGAGGGTCCAGTGTGATCACAAGGGTCCTCACAAAACCTGGTGCAGAAGGTCAAAGTAATAGAAAGGCAATGTGACGGGCCACAAGGCAAAGAATGCAGGTGGCTCCTAGAATCTGGAAAAGGCAAGGAGATGGTTTCCCTGGAAGCCTCGAGAAGGCACACAGCATTGCTAATACCCGGACTTGGGCGTGGTGAGGCTGTTTTGGACTCCGACCTCCGGTAACGTAAAAGAAATTTGTGTTGTTTTAAACCGCTAAGTTTGTGGTGATCTGTTGCAGCAGCAATAGGAAATACTGTGTGGTGGGCGTCACCCTCTGCCCCATTCTCTTCCACCAGTGCCTATTCAACGTGACCCCAGGTGAGGGGAGGATCCCACCTGTCTCCCCCACGGCCCTGGCTGGGACCACCATGAGGAGGCCAGGAGGGGCTGCTGCCCACCAGCCAGGGCCTCCAGCTGGTAGGATCCCAGGCTCCTGGGCCAAGACCTTGGTCCCCCGGCCACTGCCTTCCTCACCTATGGATGAAGCAGCCAGGGGCCTGTTGTTTTCTCTGACCCTCTACCTTCCTCCCATTCTCTGGGGCACTGCTCCCCACTCCCAATGAGGAGAACAACATTTTCAAGCTGTGAAAGAAGGAGCCAGAAAAGACACACACACACACAGCGTTCTGGAAAACTTGTTTCCTGGGAACTAGATGTCCGCTACACCTGCTGTAAACAGGATTTTAACAAACAAACTCAGGAACTGCGCTGAGTGAGGGCAGGAGGCGGCCCGGCTGGGTCAGCATCCTTGCCCCTAGAATGCTGAGATTCCACTGCATACCTTCTCACTATTTTTTTCCTCTCTCCTCACAAAGCCCAGCATAGATCATTGTTGTTGTTCAGTCATTCAGTCACGTCCGACTCTGCAACCCTATGGACAGTAGCACGCCATGCTTCCCTGTCCATCTGTATCTCCCGGAGCTGATGCCATCCAACCATCTCATCCCCTGTCACCCTCTTCTCCTCCTGCCTTCAATCTTTTCCATCATCAGGGTCTTTTCCAATGAGTCAGGCTCTTTGCATCAGGTGGCCAAAATTTTGGAGCTTCAGCTTCAGCATCAGTCCTTCCTGTGAATACTCAGAGTTGATTTCCTTTAGGATGGACTGGCTTGATCTCCTTGCAGTCCAAGAGACTCTCAAGAGTCTTCGCCAGCCCCACAGTTCGAAAGCATCAATTCTTTGGCACTCAGCCTTCTTTATGGTCCAACTGTCACATCCATACATGACTACTGGAAAAACTACACCTTTGACTAGACAGACTTCCATCAGCCAAGTGATGTCTATGCCTTTTAATATGCTGTCTAGGTGTGTCATAGCTTTTCTTGGAGCAAGCATCTTTTAATTATATAGATACTTATGCACAAATCACAAGGCACTCACATGTACACAAATATACACAGGGACACAAGTAGTACCAGTGCGTGCAAGAAGGAAACAGGCAAACACACATGTACCAACACACAAACAGGCCGTGTGCCCGAGAACCGACAGACGTGGACAGGCCCACATATACAGATCCTGTACACACTTGCACAGACCCGCACTGGGCACACACACAGACATACACCTGTGCACGAGTAAAGAGCACCCGTGCAGATGGACCCCTAGACTCCTGTGAGCGGGGAGGACCATCCAGTACTTCACACACTCCCTGCAGGCAGGGAGGCGGGGCGTCCTGCTCTGGAGGACTCTGCTCTGGAGCCCTCTGCTGGCGATGCCAGGAATAGGCTGCCAGGCCCTCTTTGGCCCTGGAACAGAGGGGGCCTGGACTAGGGGTTCGGAGGGCAGGGTGATGAGGAGAGAAAGGGGATCAATTAGAGCTAAATCCTGAGCCCTCAGCATCCTGTCTCCATCTGGTCCAAAGGACTTTCTGCAGCCTTGACTCTAGGGCTGAAGGAGAGGTTTCTCCTGCAAATTTCCTCTTGGACCCCAGCCTCTTTCTGTTAGACTCCAGGCCTGCCTCGTCCTTTCAGTGGGCATTACTAGGTGGCCGTGTGCAGAGGAAGAGATCCTGGCCTGGCAGTATACACATTCCCCTCTCTCCAGGACAAGTCGGCTTCCCCTCCAAAGTCCAGGACCCCAAGCTGGCTCCACCCTACTCCTTCCGCCCCACTTGAGCCCTCTTGCAGAGGCGGATCCCTGACTCTCCTTGTTACAGCTACCTGTTCAGCGGTAAAGAATTCACCTGCAAGGCAGGAGACACAGGAGACTCAGGTTCGATCCCTGGGTCAGGAAGATCCCCTGGAGGAGGGCATGGCACCCCCTCTAGTACTTTTGCCTGGAGAATCCCGTGGACAGAAGAGTCTGGCAGGCTACAGAGCATAGGGTCGCAAAGAGTCAGACATCACAGAAGCAACTTAGCATGCACGCACTTTCAAACCTCTACTTCCTGTATCTCCTCAGAGGAATCACCCTCCTGCTCTCATCACATTTCTCTTCCATTTTCTCCTGGGGGGAGGGGGAGGAGATGAAGAAGATTTGGGCTTTGGAATGAGACGGACGAAGCTGAATTCAGATCTCACCTCAAACGTGGGATTCACTCACCAGTGAATGGGCCTCCTGGGCAGCTAACCTAATTGCCCTCAGCCTGGGTTTCACCAGGTAGAATGCAGATCACGTTACTTACACAGCGGGGCGAGAGCATTCTCAGTGCCAGCACCAGAGCTGGTGTAAGGGGCAAGCCGGTCAGGCAGCTGCTTGGGTGCCATCTACAAGGTGCTCAGGCATCACTGGAAATATAAGGAGATGAAGAAAATCATGTCTGGAACACTTTTAAGAGTCAGCTGGATGTTCTGCTTTAATAAGCTACTAGCAGTGGGGTTGTTGTTTAGTCGCTCAGTCTGTTCGACTCTTTGCGACCCCATAGACGGCAGCACACCAGGTTTCCCTGTCCCTCACTATCTCCTGGAGCTTGCTCAAACTCAGGGCCATTGAGTCGACGATGCCATCCAACCACCTCATCCTCTGTCGCCCCTTCTCCTCCTGTACTCCATCTTTCCCAGCATCAGCAGTGGGGTGGGGGAAACCCAAAAGAACAGGCCAGAATAATAGTTGATTTCTAAGCTGTTTTATAAGGAGCATGGGGCAAGGTCTCAGGTTTTTGTGTGTCTGATTGCAGCAGGTGAGTTCACAGTCAGAGCTGAACTGCTCAGAGGAGATGGAGTGTTGCAGCACGGATCCTCTCCTCAGCCTGCTCTCTCCTTTCTCCAAGCAGAGATTAGTTCCACTACAGTAAAGCTGAACTCATAGTAAAGGAATGCCAGTTTGATGGGGCATAGAATGATTAGGCTGTGTTGGGAATCCACATGCTTCCCCACTGGGCCCTTCCTGACACATGGATGGTGCTTAATAGACGTTAGTTGGGTCTGCCTCTCCAGTACGTGGCCCTAACACTTCTCCCCAGACCCCTCCACTCAGCCCAGCCCTTCCTGCATCCTCTCTGCCCGGTCCTTGGGTCTACAGCCTCACTTGGTTCTTCACCATACTGTCTCCTCCACCAGCCTTACCCACTGGCCCCACCCATCCTGCAAGCCCCAAGAGTTCTAGCAGATTTCTTTTCTTGGGAAATCAGATAGTTCTTGTACATTATCCTTTTTGAAACAACAAAAGGCCTTCACCATCTTGCCCTGGAAATTATCTCTTTATCTTAAATGTCTAGTCAGGTAGTCAGTCCCTGCTTACCAGTGAGAAATATTTCAAAACTTGGATTCTGGAAAGTGGGTCAGGGTTCCAGACAATGAGCCAAGAGAAAAAATCTAGGACTCAGCGTTATGAACGGGGCTCAGTTTTCCAGGTTGAGCCATAAATGCTCATTTAACGCATCTCAAAGCTGAGTGCCACACACCCACACGGGGGAAAAAAGAAAAACCCTGCTGTTGCAAGACCTGTAGGTAGAAATGGAAAATAACAATGTGCATCTAGAAAAGTCTGTTTACTTTTTTCTTGAAAGCTGGTGCTTGAGGGAAAGGAGGTTTCTTAATAGAAGTATGAGGTGATGGGTGGGGCGCTCTGAAGGAAACTTCCAGGTGCATTTCAAGGGCTCTGAAGGCTGAAAGCTTTTGTTCTTCATCATTCTGATGGATCTTTCTGGAATTCAGTCTGCCTTTCTTTTGATGCAGGAGAAGTCCTGGCTCCATCCTGACAAGCAGTCAGCCAGCATTGTTTGAGCTGAAAGAATAGAACGGAGCTCCTGAGGTAACTGTGGTTGGGTTGTTAGAAAGGAGATGAAGGAAGGGGGTTCAGGGTGTGAAATCTGGGCTTTAAAGATGCCCTGAGGAGAATTCCCTGGCAGTCTGGTGGTTAGGATTCCATACCGTCATTGCTGAGGGCCCGGGTTCAATCCCTGGTTGGGGAACTAAGATCCTGCAAGCTGTGTGGTGTGTCCAAAAAAAAAAAAAAAAAAACATCCCGAGGAAGAATGACCTGAACTGAACTGGTTGTGGAAGAAGAAACAAAGAACAAAAACAGAGGGAAGAGACTTCCCTAGTGGCCCGGTGGCTAAGACTCGGCACGCACAACGAAGGGGGCCTGGGTTTGATCCTTGGTCAAAGAACTAGATCCCACATGCTGAAACTAAGAGTTCATATGCATAAACAGCTAAGAGTTTGCATGCTGCACCTAAGACCTGATGCAGCCTAATAAACTAATGAATATTGAAGGGAAAAAAAAAGAGAAAAAAGGCAGATTATGGTACATATGTGACGCTCCCTTCAACTGCAAAAGAAACAAAAGGAGGTGGGAACCGGACAGTTCCATAGCTGGCCATCAGGTGACACCACAGGCCCAGGACAGCTTGGTTGCAGTCCAGGGGACTCCGGAGGCCCCAGGGGACTAGGGGAGTCACGGGTTTGGAAGCACAGGGCGTTCTCAGATTCTGTCTCGTTTTGACTGAGTTGGAGAGAGATAGGCATGCACATTGCCTTCCTTCTCCAGCCCCCACCCCATCTCCTCTGAGGGCTTTATGCTGATACAGGAGGCCTGGGTACTAGGTAAAGTGGTGATGGATGGTGCCCAGAGGGAGGGGGCCAGGGACTGCGGGTGAGTAGAGAGAAGAGGAAGAGGGGCTCAGGAATGCCTTGGCCAGAACCCTGATAGCAGGAGGGGACCGAAAACAACGAACCTTTGTTAAAAGTCCGCCCCCACTCACAGGTCCTGACACAGGCAAGCCCAGAGGGGAATCAGGCCGCCCCACCTATGGGGCTGCCCACAGATGCAGGTGATTCAGAGCTTAGGTTTGGCTGATAACAGCGCTGGATGAGCTGAAAATGCACCCTTTGTGAGGGTGGCCCTTCCTCAGGCCCCCTTCTCACTGCTGGGCTGGCTACACCAGGAGAGCTGCCTTGCAGGAAACAGAACTGACTGGAAAAAATGCAAAGAAATGGAATATTTCTCTGCAGTGAGATGCCGAGTGACAACTTCACGTGGCCTCAGACCAAACATGCAGGAGACTTGGTTCTCGGCCTTTTGGCTGAGATCAAGTGAAATGTGCAGGAGGAAGCTGCCCCTTGTCTGGAGCCCACATTCTTTTCCTCCAGGTCTGCAGTCTCAGCGGGGTCCCCACCCTGTCACCCCCACACAAACCCCCCCGAGCTCCCCCAGGAGAAAGCAGCACTTTAAGTACTAAGTCAGGACTCTGGGCTCCAAACGGCCAAAACTTAGCTTGAATCAGCTTGGTGAAAAGGGACCGCTGACTTAACTGGTTCAATCAGGGCA
Source organism: Cervus canadensis (assembly GCF_019320065.1). Taxonomy (NCBI): domain Eukaryota; kingdom Metazoa; phylum Chordata; class Mammalia; order Artiodactyla; family Cervidae; genus Cervus; species Cervus canadensis. The sequence goes on along the minus strand of NC_057390.1, from coordinate 24,633,754 downwards.
AGGGTGGAGCTCACCCTGCTGGGACTCCCTTCTCTCTGCATCTCTCAGAGACTGGTGGCACCTTGTCTTCTGCAGGCTTTGCCCCACTTTGGCAGGGAAAATGACCATGGTCAGTTCAGGGTTACCGTTTCACAGTTTTATGACCAGACAGGAAATTGTACCATCCACTACTTGGTTAGGGAAAGGTCCTGAGGAAGTGTTCTCATTGGCTCACCTTGAGTCATGCACTCGGTTCTGGACCAACTGCCGTGGGCAGCGGGGTGCATTACTGTGGTTTTCCTGGACTGAGTCACTTGCCCAACCCTGTGGGAATGAGGTACAGGACAGACACATACAATACGAGAACCTCCTTGCTGTGCACTTGGGGTCTCATGATGCAGAGCTGCTAGCTGCTCCCCAAGAACAATTTCCCCTTTTCTTTAACAGAACAAAAGGTGCTTACTGGATGCATGGCTGCCGACAATAAAAACTGCACTTCCCCATTTCCCTTGCTCACATCAGTGGGATGAACGTCTACCATGAACTTCTAAATGGGGAGCAGCCCCTCTGGACCCTCTTTCTCCTCCTCTGTGCAGTCTGGAAGTCTGTGTGAGGATGACCCTCTGGATCCTACGGATGAGGACAGGACCTCATAGAGATGGCACGATATCCAGTCAGTTAGAAAAGTCCGAGTCCCTGTAGTCATTTTGGCCCCAGTTTAGACACCGCTCTTGTTAGTGTGTGTTGGTCGCTCGGTCATGTCTGACTCTCTGCATGCCCATGGGCTGTTGTCTCTGTCCGTGGAATTCTCCAGGCAAGAATCCTGGAGTGGGTAGCCATTCCCTTCTCCAGGGGATCTTCCCGACCCAGGGATCGAACTCGGGTCTCCCGCACTGCATGCAGGTTCTTTACCATCTGAGCCACCAGTCTTATTTGGGGCTTCTGCTGATGGCACTAGTGGTAAAGAATCCTGCTGACAAGGCAGAAGATACAACAGGTACGGGTTCAGTCCCTGGGTCAGGAAGATCCCCTGGAGAAGGAAATGGCAACCCACTCCAGTATTCTTGCCTGGAAAATCTCATGGACAGAGGAGCCTGGCGGGCTACAGTCCAGAGGTCGCATAAAGCTGGCCACGACTGAGCAACTGAGCACAATATTACATCTTAAGTAATACATCTTGGGGCCTTCTATTGGTTCTCACTGCTGTAAGCTGAAAATGCCATCTCTTGTATCCAAGGCCAAATTTGTTCTCTGACCGTGTATACTTCCATCCAAATCCAGAAAAGTCCTCCCTATAACCAACCCTTTGTTTGCTGAGAATATGACCAGACACATCACAGAGACCTAAGAGATTAGGTCTCCCTAACCCCAGAGATTATGCTAAAGCCTTTGACTGTATGGATCACAATAAACTGTGAAAATTCTAAAGGAGATGGGCATACCAGACCACCTGACCTGCCTCTTGAGAAATCTGTGTGCAGGTCAAGAAGCGATAGTTAGAACTGGACATGGAACAACAGACTGGTTCCAACTAGGAAAAGGAGTACGTCAAGGCTGTATATTGTCACCCTGCTTATTTAACTTATATGCAGAGTACATCATGAGAAACGCTGGACTGGATGAAGCACAAGCTGGAATCAAGATCGCTGGGAGAAATATCAATAACTTCAGATATGCAGATGACACCACCCTTATGGTAGAAAGTGGAGAGGAACTAAAAAGCCTCTTGATGAAAGTGAAAGAGGAGAGTGAAAAAGTTGGCTTAAAGCTCAACATTCAGAAAACTAAGATCATGGCATCCGGTCCCATCACGTCATGGGAAATAGATGGGGAGACAGTGGAAACAGTGTCAGACTTTATTTTTGGGGGCTCCAAAATCACTGCAGATAGTGATTGCAGCCATGAAATTAAAAAACACTTAGTCCTTGGAAGGAAAGTTATGACCAACCTAGATATCATATTAAAAAGCAGAGACATTACTTTGCCAACAAAGGTCCGTCTAGTTAAGGCTATGGTTTTTCCAGTGGTCATGTATGGATGTGAGAGTTGGACTGTGAAGAAAGCTGAGCACCAAAAAACTGATGCTTTTGAACTGTGGTGTTGGAGAAGACTCTTGAGAGTCCCTTGGACAGCAAGGAGATCCAACCAGTCCATCCTAAAGGAGATCAGTACGGAATATTCATTGGAAGGACTGATGCTAAAGCTGAAAAACTCCAATACTTTGGCCACCTCATGTGAAGAGTTGACTCATTGGAAGAGACCCTGATGCTGGGAGGGGTTGGGGGCAGGAGGAGAAGGGGACAACAGAGGATGAGATGGCTGGGTGGCATCACCGACTTGATGGACATGAGTTTGCGTAGACTCCGGGAGTTGATGATAGACAGGGAGCCCTGGCGTGCTGCAATTCATGGGGTCGCAAAGAGTCGGACACGAGTGAGTGACTGAACTGAACTGAACTGAACTGAACCTAAGAGAAGGAAATGGCAACCCACTCCAGTATTCTTGCCTGGAAAACCCCATGGACAGAGGAGCCTGGTAGGCTACAGTCCATAGGATCGCAAAGAGTTGGACACGACTGAGAGAATTCACTTGACCTAAGAGATTATTTTCATGTCTCCCCTGCACCCTGACTCCATCTCACTGGGCATGTTCCAAAGTGTTTCATATGTGGGTTAGACCAGATTCTGCCCAGGGCTCCTACAGAGTGGAGGCCATGCTCCTTTATCAGACTAGGATTCCTGAATGCTGGAGCGGTGGAGAAGCCTTCCAGCCCCACCCCGGGGTACTAGCTAAGCCCCTCTCTTTAGGGTAAGGGCAGCACACAAATGGCCCATCTGCCCCTGAGGCAGGGCCTGGGGACACCGAGTTACTAAGCCGAGCAATGGAGGACTCAGAAGAAATTGCCAGTTCCTGCCTCTTCTGCTGCCGCCTGGGGGTGTTCCAACCCCAGGCTCCTACTCAGATCCTCGTGGCCCATGGTCCTTAGGGAGGGAAGAGAAAGCACCAGCAGGCTAGGGCCTGGGTTTCCGGGAGAGGCTATGGCTGGGTCATGTGTGAGGTCAGTGTAGGAGAGGAGGCACAAAAAATAATCCAGGGACTTTGTGTCTAATAATCCCAGACTCTTGCTCCAAGCTTTCATAGTTGAAGAGGAATAACTGAGTTAATCCTAGGTGAGAAATTCAGAAGGAAACCTCGCCTAAGACCATAGAAACACAGTCTGGGCTGGGCTGGACTCTACCTTTCTGTACTGGTGTTGTTGAAAGACAATGGCTGGCAAGCTGCATCTTTTTTAGCGCCATCCTTGGCTCCCAAGCAGCTGGCTTCACCTCATCTGCTTTCCCTCCAAACTCCTCCCTTAGAGGGGCCTCCCTAAGAGCCAAGATGTTGTCTCTAATCTCAGACTGGAGTCAGAAGACTTCTCATAGAGCAAGTTGGATGAGCCCAGGGCCCTGGGAGCTGGTAGGCCCCACCTGAACTGACAGGAAGGTGACAGTGGGGGTCCGGGATCCCTGGATCTCCTCTAACCAGGGCAGTTCTCTGCATTGGCTTCCCCTGACTCTCTGGCTCCCCTTCACATGAGGTACACCAGCCCCGAAGGACACACAGGGCTGGTGTCACAGTAGCATGGGAGCAAGATGCTGAGCGATGACCCTTGCACACATTTGCCGTGGCCAGGAGCAGGCAGCGCTCCTAGCTGGTGAGAGACAGCCAAGGCTGGCCATCCATCCATGAGGTCCAGGGCCACCTCCCCTCCCACCCCCGTGTGGCTTGCTCACCTGCCTCGCTGAGCCCTGAGACGCAGGCCCGCTTCCCCATCATCATCCCCTGCTCTCACGATACACCACAGGCAGCGCTCTCTGCTACACCTTCAGCCTCCTCTCAGAACGTGTCCTCCTCCTGGGCCTGAGCTACCGCCTCCCTACAACCTGTTGAGGCTCACATTCTCTGCACCGCAGGGCTAAAAGGCGGAGCTTGTCCTTATTATTCCTCGGGGTCATTTCCAGCCGTTCCTCCCAGCCTCCTATAAAGCCCTGAACTCAGACACTGATGCTTCTGGCTCTGCCATCCTCCTCCCTCGTTCCGCTCACCTCCCAGCCTTCCAGGCCTGCTCCCTCCCCTGCTGAAGACCCCCATTTGAACCTCCTCATCTTCTCCTCTGTGCCCCTCCTGCCACCATCCTAGACAAATAGAATGGCCTGTATCCACACTCTGACCTCTTGCTTCTGCCACCTACATCTCCAATTATCCCCACCTTAGCTATCTTTGCCACATTTGTCCCTGAAGATCTTATGGCCACCCAAAGCCTGATCACTTCTGAAGTCAGAAATTCTCATCCCCTCACTCTCCATCCATCCATCACCTCCACGCCTTCCTGCTTCCCAATCCAGGTGCCACTGCCACAGCTCTCGGGCCTCACAGAACACTCCGGGCCACTGATTCCTTCACTTTCTCTCTGCCCATCAGCCCCCTCCTGCCTTCACTTCTTTCCATTCTCAGCTGAGAGTCCATGGTCTGTGGATGAATAAACTGTGAGATATTCACATAATGGACTATCATTAGTTGTTTTTGTTGTTCAGTCACTGCTGCGTCTGACTCTTTGCGACCCCCTGGACTGCAGCATGCCAGGCTCCCCTGCCTTCCACTATCTCTGGGAATTTGCTTAAATTCATGTCCATTGAGTCAGTGGTACTATGGACTATTACAGAGCAGGTTAAATAAATGAGCCACAGCAAAGTAAAATAACACAAATGAATCTTAGCAATATACAATTAGGCAAAAAATGTGCATCCTCGAAGACTGTGGGGGAAAATGGTATTCTTTTAATGAGATTAAAAACAATTAATATAAAATACATAAATTTTGGAAATATGCACAGATAGAATAAAACTGCACTAAAAGGATACGAAGGGCATGTGGTACACAGACTTGAAGATGATAGTTACTGTGGATGAGGGAGGCAAGGGATGCATGGGGGAGGAGGAATCATAGGGAAAGATGTGGGTCATTGTCAAGGCTCCAGTTTGGCGGGTGGTTTTGCAGGTGCTTATTACATCACTACAAACAACTAATTAAATAAAAATAAAGGATTCATCGATCAATGATGAGTGCATCGGGGAACAAATGAAATGTGGAGGAGTACGACCAATACAAGATTTCATGGGTTATAACAGCATCACTCTCTTGCAATTATCTTGAGTCTCCCTCATCTTCCCACCACTAAATTCACAAATATTCCTATGTTTGCTTTATCACAATGGAAGGCACATCCAAGTTTCTTCAGTGAAAGGAAGATTCTATCTCTTGTTTCCTGAATCCCATTCCTTCTCATCTTCTCAAGGACCTGTTCCTTCGGTTATCTGCCCACTCTTTCCTCATCAATCCCTTCCTCTTTAACGGGGTTATTTTCATGAGCACACAACATGCTCTAGTCTCTCCCGACTTAAAAACAGATAAACTGGGGATTCCCTGGCGGTCCAGTGGTCAGGATCTCTTCTTTCACTGCTGTGGCCCGGGTTCAATCTCTGGTCAGGGAACTGGGATTCTGCAAGTCATGAGGCACAGCTGGGGGGAAAAAAAAAGGAAAAACAGATAAACTCTCTATATTAGTTAGGATAATGCTAGGCTGTTATAACATAGAAATCCCCAAGAGTAGAAATCAAAAGTAGAAGCTTGACTCTTGCATGAAAAGCCTGGGAAGGCAATATTGGAGTGATATGGTAGCTTCTTCTATCTGCTGCTTTGCCATCCTTCACTTGCAGTTTCTCTCTGCGATTTATGGCCCAGCCCTTGCCAGCACTTCATTCTCCCAGCCAGAAGAAAAGGGGAAAAGAGGAAGAAGGTATGCCTACTTCCTTTGAAGGCCAAGGCCTGCCAGCTGCATACATTGTATCTACTCACATGATGTTGCTCTCAGGCTTGGTCAAAACAGGCACCTAGTTGCAAAGGAACTTAGGAAATACATTCTTTCCTTGGGCAGCAAAGTGTCAGATTCCATCCCTATTGAAGAAGAGAATGGCTGTCCAGGGAAAGCTAGAGATCTCTGCCATAGTCTGCACCTCTGACCACCTAAATAAATGCACATTCTTCTCATACTTGCAACATGCGCATCCCCTTCTCAAGCCCAAACACACAAGGTTTTATCCATCAGTGCAAGCAGCTCCAAGCCCAGGTCTTCCTGACAATTGTCAGACCTTTACATGAAGTTCACATGTAGGTCTGGGGACATAAACTGAAAAATAAGTAATTTACCCCCTAATCTTTACCAACCAGCAACACATACACATATAAATAGGAATGGGATGTGCTGTGCTGTACTTAGTCGCTCAGTTGTCTCAGGCTCTTTGCGACCCCATGGACTGTAGCCCGCCAGGCTCCTCTGTCCAGGGGGATTCTCCAGGCAAGAGTACTGGCTTGGGTTGCTGTGCCCTCCTCCAGGGAATTTTCTCCACCCAGGGACTGAACCCAGGTCTCCCGCATGGCAGGCAGATTCTTTATTGTCTGAGCCATCAGGGAAGCCCATGAATACTGGAGTGGGTAGCCTATTCCTTCCCCAGGGAATCTTCCCAACCCAGGAATCGAACTGGGTCTCCAGCATTGCAGGCAGACTCTTTACCAGCTGAGCTGCTAAGGAAGCCCAGGAATGGGATATCCACAGTTCGGTTTGCCATTTGGATGAGAGAAAAACAGAAAACACATAACAGGAGTATAGCAATTAGCAGATGCAGATCTAACTGAGCAAGAATTCCAGAGGTTCCCTACCTCAGAGAGGAGAATATTCTAAAAACATTCTTTCAGACTCTTGGCTCTGCCCTCTGGGCCATCCTTCTTTGTCTACAAGGCCCCTCCGGGGCCATATCTGAAAAGAGCATTGGAGGATATAACCTTTTGGGTTGGTGAGGGTGCAGTGTTCAGAGCCTGTTTCCTACTGCTGCAGGTTTGGGAACTCACTGCTTGCTTAAGAAGTTGAGCCATCCTAGAGTTTGTACTGACCAGCCCTGTAGACTTCTGCGAATTAATTTACCTCAGAAACTTAGCATAATGTACAAAAGTTAAATATAAGAAATAATCCAATTGCAATCGTATTGAAAAGGATTAAATAGGAACAAATCCAGCAACAGAAGTTCCAGGCTTGTACATTGAAAACTATAAAACATCATTAAAAAAAATTAGAGAATAACTAAATTAATGGAAGTCACCCCATGTCTGTGGATTGGAACACTTAATATTGTTCAGATGGTAATACTCTCCCAAATGGCCAACAGATCAGATTCAATGAAATCCCTATTAAAATTCCAACTGCTTTTCTTTTTTTTGCAGAAATGGAAAATGTATCTTAAGATTCATACCATAAAAAAAAAAAAAAGATTCATACAAAGTTGCAAGGGACCCAGAGTAGCCAAGATAGTCTTGAAAAAGAAGAACAAAGTTGGAAGACTCATACCACCTTACTTCAAAACTTACTGCAAAACTATAGTAATTAACACAGTGTAGTACTGGCATAGGTGACATAAACCACTGGAACAGAATTGAGACTCTGGACTCGGAGACTTTTACAGATGGTGAAAAATGAGGTTCTTTTGGAGGTAATGAAAGTGTTCTAGGATGAGATAGTGGTGACAGTTACACAACTCTGAATACACTAAAAACCACAGAATTGTACAATTTTAAAGGGTGAACTTTCTCATATATGAATTATACCTCAATAAAACTATTTTTTAAAAAACCAATATAATTACAGTCTGTTTATTTCTAATCTGTCTCATAAGCAAGTAGCCCAGTGAAAAAAGCTGGTGTAGCCATAATTTTTAAGCCAGAAGACACATTTGTGCACATTTATTTCCCAGCTTCTATAATCTGTCCATCTCACTCTCTCTTATTTATTTATTTATTTGGGGCTGCATTGGCTCTTTGTTGCCCATGGGCTTTCTCTCCTTGTGGCGTGTGGGCTTCTCGTTGCAGTGACTTCTCTTGTTACGGAGCACAGGCTCTAGGGTGAACGGGTTTCGATAGTTGTGGTACAACGGCTCAGTTTTCCCACAGTATGTGGGACCTCCTGGACCAGGGATTGAACCCATCTCCTCTATATTGGTGGGCAGCCTTCCAACCACTGGACCACCAGGGAAGTCCTTCCTACCTTCTCTTAACTTAACAATATTTCATGCAGTTACTTAACCTGGCAGGCCTGGGTGGAAAGACAACACCCTTAATTTACTCTGGGCTGTTGAACTGACTCCCACTGTCTGGCAGGCTGTTCTTAACGGGAACTGACTGGGTATGGCTTGGGCCACAGTCTTATCTCCTGGGAAAGCCCGCCTCTTCAGGGTCCCTTCACGTCACTTCCTCAGTTTGGGGTACAGAAGCAGTTGACTTTCTCAGCATGTGGAGGTTCCAAATACTAGATTATTCCTAGTCAACTTACATTACTGGCCCCAGACAGGAAGAATCTCCATAGACAGGTCTGTTTATTTTCATCTCTGCTTGCAAACTGCTGTTTCTATGCTGTTTTTCTCTCTTCCAGGACCTTGCTAAATGTGGGGAGAAGACTATACCCACCAATATTTGCACCTTTTCTAACCACTTCCTCCAGAACCAGAGGCTCAGTAGGTATGTGAACTGTCTTCCAAGATATCAGATGAGATACTGTTACCAACTGTTTTGCATAGCACGGGTCACCAGCCTCCCAACCTGAAATACCTGCTCACTGTCTGACAATAGCACAAGGCCTCATATTTACAATTTTGCCACATCTAACATTCTACTTCTGGATATCAAATTCTATGTTAATCAGAATATGGTTTAGACTGCTATAACAAAGACCTCAAACTACATTGGCTTAAACAAAATAGAAGGTTGGTTTTTCTGTCTTTCTTTTTTTTTGCTTGTTTTTCTATCATATACCTTGATGGTTCAGGGCTGATACTGGGGCTTAGTGGTTTTAGAGAACTCAAGTTTCTTGTACCTTTTTTCTTCACTATTTTCAGCATACTGCTTCCAGAACACAGTCTAAGACAGCTTCTGTCAGGGGTTGGATTACTCAGGAAACGAACTCTGAGATAGATGTGCAGCCAGACATCCTACTGGGGAGTGAACTCTCATTGTGGGTGGCGGGGGGTGGTGATGGAGGTAAAACAGGGCAAAGGGCAGAGCTGAGCCATGATGCAGTCATAACAGAGGACTCAACCAGTTCCGGAGGAGCTCAGGAGCTGGGATGGCCTTCAAAGTTATCTCAATTAAGGCGAGGAGCTGGGCTGGCTCCTCCACTAGTTATTGGATACAGGCCCCCTTTAACACCCCCCAGGAAGGAAACATAAAAAGCAGTTTCTGGGGGCAGATTCAGTTGAACTGTGAGTGAACAATACTCTTGGCAGACGGTGGAAGAGGGGCTTCAGTTTTCCACGGGGCATCAGGCAGGGTCTACTGGAGTCCAAGGCTACCAAGTCCATGAGAGCTACTCCTGCAGTTCTCACCATCCAGTGGGAAATGGAAAGCCCCCACGGGACTTTCACCCGTATCCTTTTAATCTGATTTAGTCCCACAGTCGCACCTACCTGGAGGGTAGAGACTTGAGAAAGAAAGCAAAGGTGAATGTTGGAGTCCCATGTCCTTTGATTCCATCATGTCCATCTCCGGCCATGGTTTCATGTGTCTATCCCTCCTCAGAACCTGACTTCCTCCACTCCTGCATCTGTCTTTGTTCCAGAAGGCCCACCTGACACCTCCAGGATATGGTGTTAGTCTTATTGGATTGTCTCTTTCAGTCACATGGAGAAGTATTCAAACTAGCTCCTAGAGGGAAAAAAGATTTTATGAGGTCAGGTATTGGATCAAAGAGAGGATCTAGCTTCAGGTAAGGATGTACCCAGAGGTTCAAACGGTGTTGCCAGAGCTTAGTCTCTCTCCATCTCCTGATCAGAGTTTCTCCCGTGTGGGTTTTATTCTCTGGCTGAACAAAGCCACTGGCAGCGCTAGCTGTACCTTTCCTTGTAGCTAGCAAACTCAGAGAAGAGTGCAGTCCTCTCTTCCTCAGAGGCCCCCGTGTGTGCTTGTCCCAAGAACCATCTCTGTGTGCAGGGGTCAGTGCTCTGATTGGGCAGCCTGAATCACACCTTTTTGTGTTTCTGTGTGCTTGTAGAAGTGAGGCTGTGAATGTGACAACTCAACCAGAAACGCTTGCTGGGGCAGGGGGATAGGCAGTAGGCTTCTACTGCAGCAAAGGAGGGTAGGAATGCTAATGCTGTCATCTCCTGGGCATCTCAAACTTAACATGTCTACAGCTGAACTCTTGGTTTCCCTCCCAGCCCCAAATATGTGCTGTCCCACTTTTCCCATATTGTAAATGGCATCTCTGTCTACCTAGCAAGAGAACTGGGAGCCATATTTGTGCCTCCTTCCCATGTCACCCTGCATCCGAGCCCCCCATGTACCATTTCTACCAGCCTGATGCTCTTGAATCGGTCTTTCCCTCCGTGTTTTCCATCCCCAGCATGATGCCGGGCGTTCATCACCTCTTCCTGTGTTATTCTGATGGGCTCCCCCATCTCTGTGAGCTCACTGTCTCTTATTGTTGGTTGTTAATGGCAACCAGAGGCATCCTCTTGAAACCTGCAAAGGAAACTGAATACAATTTGGTGACAAGGGGTCTACTAGAAACAAATGGTTCCAGTGCAAAGAAACCAATTCTAATTTTCCACTGGGGAAGTCCCAGATTAGACCTCACTGTCACTCATCACAGCACTTGCCACCTGAAGACTTTTTCAGTACCCATTTTTCTCTCCCAAACAGGAAGTTTTGGGAGGGCCAGGGTCTTTTCAGCCCCATAGTGCACTGCGTCCCAGGCACTGTCCAAAGCACATAGCCCAGCAGGGAGGGGGTGCCTGGTGAGCCAGGATGGTGTTCTTGGGGTGAATGGGAGGGGTCTTTGGAGTTAACTGCTTCCCCCACCACATCTTAGAGCTTTCGGACAGAGTTGCCCTCCAAGCTCCTTCTGTGGGAGAAGACCCAGAGAAGAGGAGGAAAATGGAAAGAGGGGCTGGTCCTATGGAGGGGGAGAGGCCAAGAAAGAAGGCAGGACAAAGCTGAAGATAAGATGGGCAAGCAGAATGAAAGAGGTGGAGGAGTCCAGAGAAAGGGAGACTAAGAACAGCACAAAGCAGGCTGGGGGTGAGGGGATGTGCAGAAAAGAGAAACCATTCTTTGTGTCTGGACTGGAGTAGGGGGGTCCCCCAACACACTGATTCTGAGGTGTGGGAAGCTGAGACGGCCTGCCCTGTGCTGTGGGTTTCCTAGTCAGTCCAAGACCCCTGGGAGAAGAGTGGAGGACCCCCAGCCAGAGGCTCCCCAGACAGGAGTGCCCACAGGATATGGTGACAGTCCCCAGCACTCTCACTGGGGTGCAATGTACAGCGGTGGCCCAAGCCCAGCAATGCTCTATCGGGACATGCAATTACAGGGCTTGGGTTACACCCCCAACGCTGGCAAGCGCTCGGCGGCAGGAGATAAGAAGGCGGCAGCCGGAAGGGCTGTGTGTGTGCTGAATTGCAGGCTCGCAGCACACCCCCAAGGCCGGCTCACAAGGCCTCCATTGTTGGGGGCTGGCTCCCAGCCCATCGCTGGCCAAATAGGAGCTGCTGTTCTGACAAGGCAAGAAAAGCACACCCCAAGTTTGTCCAGATGCCGTTACCCCATCCTTATCAGGTGGAGGGAAGGGAGTTAGCAAAGCTAATGTTGATTCAGAGAGACAAAGGAAAGGCCGTATTAACAATCATGGCACATGTGAGTTCCGGCAGCAGGGGCAAGGATCATGGGTGCTAGTCTGGGGGGTTTTATAATGAGCAGCCGGAGGCAGGGGTGGGACAGTCAGGAGTGTCCAGTGGGCAGGGGAGGAAGTCCCACAGTGTGCCCAGCCCTGTGCTGGGGACAGAAGCTAGGCAGGTGTGTTCTGTTGCTTAGGACGTGATGTCTAGTTAGGAAAACAGGGTTCATTTCTTCACCTAAAGTAATCAAGGGCTCGCCATGTGCAGGTTCTGTTTGTAGGTGCTGTGGGTTCCCGGACTGGTGTTCTAGAGGAGTGTACCTGAAAATAAAGAGTCCTGAAGAAGACTCGCACTTAGGGGAGCATGTAAGCGGGTCAGACAGAGGGAAAGGGGCTCTGAGACGGCAGCTCGGGAAAGGCATCAAGGGCTGGGCCTGGGCTGGGGGCTGAGGGAGCAGAGGAGATTGTTACCAGGGGGCCCGGTGTGAACCCCAGTTCCTTCCTCTGCGGCCTGATTCTAGGCAGGGAAACTTGTCTCAATGAATCAGTTTCTTCTTCTGTAAAATGGGGACAAGAGAAACTACCCAAGGGAATTAACACTGAGATTGGAAACAGAACACAGGTAAGCACAGCGGTAAATCACGGCAAGCTCTTGGTCATTCAGATTCACAAAGGTGAGAGAGACACAGCCACCCCTGCAGGGGGCTGACCGTCTAAAAGGGAAGTAAGACAGGGGGAAGAAAGGGTGGACCCGAGCCAGCGTGGTGGGCTAGAACTGGGTGAGCTGGTGAGGAGTGGGGAAGGGAGGCTGAGGACAGGAAGAGCAGGAGCGAAGAAATGATAGCCCAAGGGAGCCCAGCCCTTTGGGGGTGGGGGGGTGGCATTCACATACCATCTTCCCCTGTTTCCCGACCCCTCAAGAACACAGAGTGAGCACTCCAAAGACGGCCACTCAATGGCGTCACCATTTAAAAACTGCTGTGCCCTTTGGGTATGCTTTACCATACAGATTTGGGGGGCGGGAAAAGCACTTCAAAGATGAAAAGTGCCTAGAAAATGCCAGTTTCTAGACTCTGCTGCCTTCAGCACAGTGAGCAAAGAAGTCCATTCAATGCTTCAGAGGCCAAACTCTGATCTTGGTTGCGTGAGGGACTTTGGGTAATTGATTTAATCTCTCTATGCTTTTGGTTCCTCATCAGTAAAATGAGTATCATTATAATAATCCATCCTTCATACTTCTATTGTGAAAATTAGATGCATAAATAAAAACAAAGCTCGGAAAAAAAAAAAAGCCCGTTCGATGAAGACTGAACCTGATTAAGAGGAAAGGGAATGGGCTGCGTGGAAAGTTGGTTTCTGGGGAAACCCGCTGATTAGAAGCAGAGAGGGGCACTGGTGTCATGTGCTGGCAGGAGTTTGAGACAAAGCCGTCGTGGGTAGATCAGGCATGGGAGGAGCAGAGAGGCTTATTTGTCCACTCGGGCTGCCGTAGCAAAGCACTGGAGGCTGGGTGGTTTCAACAACAGACATTCATTTCTCATAGTTTTGGAGGCTGAAAGTTCAAGGTTAAGGTGGCAGCTGATCTGCTGCCTAGGGAGGGCTCTCCTCACGGCTGTAGACGGCTGCCTTCTTTCTGTGTCCTCTCATGGTCTTTCCCCTGTGCAGGTGCAGAGCAAGAGAAATCTCTCATGTCTCTTCCTCTTCTTGTAAGGACATCAGTCCTACTGGATTCAGTTTCTCATGCTCTTATTTAACGCTAATTACTTCCCATTTCCAAATACAGCCATACCGGGTGGCAAGGGCTTCAATATATGAATGCGGGGATGGTGGTAATACAAACATTCAATCCACAATAGAGATCTTCTTCAGTGTTCAAAGCAGAGGCAAGAGAAAGTGAGTGTGAGTCAGTCTCTCAGTCGTGTCTGACTCTTTGCGACCCCATGGACTGCAGCCTGCCAGGCTCTTCAGCCCATGGAATTTCCCAGGCAAGAATACTGGAGTAGGATGCCATTCCCTTCTCCAAGGAGAAGGTTCAATCCTGACCCAAGGATCAAACCTGGGTCTCCTGCACGGCAGGCTGATTCTTTACCATCTGAGCCACCAGGGAAGCCCAGAAAACACGGTTTTCCCTGAGATTAGCAGAACAGATCACAGATTTAGGCGTCCGCTTGGGGAGATCAGTGCTGACAGCACCAGAAAAGCTACAGATGGCCCATTACTCTGTGGGAGTCCTGAGAACACATCCCAGAGAAATTCCTAAATTGGAATAAGGAAAACAGTTTCTGCTGGTCATTTGTGACCAGCAGAAACTTAATGATGGAAAAACCTGACTGTCCCCAGATATGGGTCTTTCTTTAAATCTTTTTTTTTTTTTTTTTATTAGTTGGAGGCTAATTACTTCACAACATTTCAGTGGGTTTTGTCATACATTGATATGAATCAGCCATAGAGTTACACGTATTCCCCATCCCGATCCCCTCTTCCACCTCCCTCTCCACCCGATTCCTCTGGGTCTTCCCAGTGCACCAGGCCCGAGCACTTGTCTCATGCATCCCACCTGGGCTGGTGATCTGTTTCACCATAGATAATATACATGCTGCTCTTTTGAAACATCCCACCCTCACCTTCTCCCACAGAGTTCAAAAGTCTGTTCTGTACCACTGGTGAATAACAAGTCCTGATGATTCTCAGTTTATGAAAGTTTGTAAACACAGGAAACCTCACTGGGATATTCAAAGAGTGTGATGTTCCATTTCTTAATTATGAATACCTTAGAAAATCTTAAGAGGTTGATTCACATTAGATAAATGCCTCTGCTCTTATTATTCATGTGTGAATAGCAGGTGTGGTGCTTGGAGGAAAAGAAAATAAACCTCTACAGAGTCAATTATGTGCCTGCTCTTTTGCTTGCATCATCTCATTTAATCCTCCTAACGATTCTGCAAATTTAGCATTATCCCCATTAATTTGTTGGCTTGCTTGTTTTAAGGTAAAATTAGGTGGCGTTTTCCCCATTTTGCAAAGAGGGAAACTTAGGCTCAGAGAGATTAAGTAAGTCAGTGGAGATTAACCAGTAAGTGACAGAGCGGGCTTCGCAGATGGCTTCGTTTTAAGGAATCTATCCGCCATGCAGGAGACGCGGTTTTGATATCTGGGTTAAGAAGATCCCCTGAGGAAGGAAATGGCAACCCACTCCAGCATTCTTGCCTGAGAAACCCCTTGGACAGAGGAACCTGGTAGGCAAGAGTCCATGGGGTCGCAAAAGAGTCAGACACCCTTTAATGACTAAACAGCTACAAAGTGACAGAGTCAGAATTCGAACTTGAGTGTTTCTGAAACTCAGGCTTGTGTTTCTCACATTCTTTGCTGCTCTAGTCTTGCAAACTGAAACAAATGAAACAATAACAGATGTCATGCACTCGGGCATCCAGCCACTTCACCCAGTCCTACGTGCTCACATGCATGTACATTCATGTCTGTGTCTGGTCATAAACCCCTCCCTCAGGTCCAACCATGGGTCGGCTACCAAGTCAACTGGGGAGTCGTATGGTGGAAGGGAGGGTGTTGTAGTGGTTCCTGACGAAAGGTCAGTGTGACACCTGCCATTTCCTCTTCTGAGTGCCAAGTATTCAAGCTGCTTTTATAGAAAGCAGAGGCAACGCACACAGTTTGAGTTTCCTTTGTCTCTATCTGCCCAGTCTTGTATGCTAGCCTTGACTAGTGCTTCTCCAGTCCTGTCCCAGTTGATTCCATCCAGGAGAGGGGGCCTCCAACTCTGGGCCTCCTGTACCAATGCTCAGAATTGCACCCCGTCTTTCCTGTCCCCGTGCTCACTGGAGCTTCCTCATCCTTGAGTTTTTAAGACTCACTGTGGACTGAATGTCTGTGTGCCACCAAAGTTCATATGTCAAAATCCTAACCACAACATGATGGTATTAGGAGGTGAGGCCTTTGGAGGTGATTAAGCCATAAGGGTAGAACCCTGGCGAATGAGATTAGTGCCCTTATAAAAGAGACCCCAGGGAGCTCCCTCATCCTTCCCATCATGTAAGCACATAGCAGAAAGATGGCCATCTGGAAGCAGGTGGAAACAGGTTCTCACTGGGCATCAAACCTGCTGTTGCATTGATCTTGGACTTCCCACCTCCAGAACTGTGAGAAATGAATTTCTGTTGCTTATAAGTCACCCAGTCTGTGGTGTACTGTTATGGCAGCCTGAACAGACTGAGCAAGTCTTAAGTGAAGTGCCCTTCCTCCCAGAAGCCTTCCCTGCCCTCCCAAGACCACCAGTGTTGCTGCAAACAGGATGTAGAAGAGAATTAATTGCATAGCAATGAATGCTATGATTAAAATAGTCGCAATATAACTGCAATATATAACTAATATGTTGCTGCTGCTGCTGCTGCTGCTAAGTTGCTTCAGTCATGTCTGACTCTGCGCGACCCCATAGACGGCAGCCCACCAGGCTCCCCCGTCCCTGGGATTCTCCAGGCGAGAACGTATATAACTAATGCAGGCAGATTCTTTACCAACTGAGCGATGAAGGAAACCGAATATATATAAAATATAACTAATATAACTAGGGCTTCCCTGGTGGCTCAGATGGTAAGGAATCCACCTGCAATGCGGGAGACCTGGGTTCGATCCCTGGGTTAGGAAGATTCCCTGGAGGAAGGCATGGCAACCCACTCCAGTATTCTTGCCTGGAGAATCTGCAAGGACAGAGGATCCTGGTGGGCTACAGTCCGTGAGGTCACAAAGAGTCTGACACAACTGAGCGACTAAGCACAGCACAGTAATGTAACTAACATAGTAATATAGATTTTTTTTTTCTGTTAGTATGGACTTTCTTTCCTGGGGCACTCATGGCACCCTGAAATTCCCCTATAGAGCCCCAGTCCTCTTTGTGGTAGGGCTGTATATACTTGTCACTCTCCCCCGCTACATTGGATCTCCCCCGCTACACGAAATCTTTCTTCACTGTATCTCCCAAACACAGCTCTTGGTAGGTGCTCAGTTAGGTCCTCACTAACTTGCTAATTTTATTGAGCAAATAAAAATTCAGAATGCCCAGTTAGATTTAAATAAACGACGAATAACAATAATAATGAATAAAAATACCCTATGATTGTGTCTGGTAAGCCTGCGCTCAATAAGTGCCTATTGCATTCCTCACTGTGTGAATGAGCAAAAAAGCACAGAGAAAGAAAAAGGCATTGTATTCGGAAGAAAGCAAGAACCTTCAGTTTTGGGACTTCCCTGGTAGTTCAATGGCTGGGACTCTGAGCTCCCAATGCAGGGGGCCCGGGTTCAATCCCTGGCCAGGGGGCTAGATCCTGCATGTCACAACTAAAGATCCCACATGAAGCAACTAAAATCTGCTGCAGCCACATAAATAAATATTTTTTTAAAAATAAAATACTACCAAACAATAAGCTTCAGTGTGCCTGGAACCTAGCACTGGTGCAGATCTGTCACAGAGTGAAATGAGAGGCGCCCAGCACAGTCGTGCTTAGAGGTACACCTGTACCATCACCAGTGACAGAGGGACAGGCTGAAGGTACACATGGGGGTGGGGTGGGGTTGGGGTTAAATGTTGGAAAAAGTAGTGAAGATGTCAGATCAGAAATGGAGAGCGTGATGATGACAGTGGCTATGGTCATGGAGGCATGTGAAGGAGTGAAGCGACCAGCAGGCTGTAGCCCCCACACCCTCACAATTCAGAGTCACAGAGCGACCGTGTCCTAATCTGATGAAGAATCAAAACTCTCCTCCCAGACATTGTAGGGGATCTGTGCCCACCTTGAGCAGGAAAAGAGCAAAGCCCAATTCTCTTCTCCCTGCCCAAAGAGTAGAAGAGGTCCCCGGTTCCCCTGAGGTTCCTGAGGCAGGAGTTACATCTCCCCTGCTTAGCCTGGGGTTCCCCACGAGCTCCTCATGGAGAACCTGGTCTCTTGGGGAGTCTCCCTAACCCTCTGCAACCGGTGGCTGGGCTCCCAGGCTCTCGGCCAATGCGGGAGGGGCTGTGGGGAGAGGGAGGAAATAGGCCCCCTTTGTCCCCCCGGGCCTGGCACACAATGGGAGCCTGTGCCATGCCAGCTGCTCTGGGCGGTCTGACTCTGGTGGACACCAGCCTTGGGGGAGCACACAGCCTGGGGGACCCCGTCTGTTTCATGTCCCTCCAAGGGGGCCCGTGGACAGGCTGCCTGTGCCTGAGGGATGACCTGTGTCTGGGGGTGCTGGCTGTCCCTAGGGGTGCACATACGTGTATTCATGCCGGAAGGTCTGATGGAGGGCAGGTAAGTGTGTGTGCTTGTGTGTCTGCCCATGGGGACACACTTGTGCCTGGAGCCGTCTGGGCGAGTCTGCAAGTATGTACACTCATGGGTCTGTGACTGTGTGTTGAGGACAGACAATGCTGCTGAGCACGTGGGGGCACACTTGCCTAGGTCTTCCCCGTTGTCAAAATAGGGAGCCTTTCCCATGCACCAGGCCAAGAAGGGCAGAGCTGGCTGTGAAGCATCTTTGGGAAAGAAGTACTGAAAGATGGGAGCCAAGACTGCCCAACCGAAACTCGTGTTCTGCACACACATTCCCTGGGGCTCTAGGCTTGGCTGTCTCCTTCCCTTGGGCCCTCCCTGCCCCCAGCCTCTCCCTCCTGCTGCTTCCCTGCACCCTGGACCAACAGGGACCCTCATCTGGGATGGTGACCCTCAGCCAAGTAGCAGCTGGAAGGAAGCTCTTTGGGGTTCAGGATGTCCCTCCAAGGTTTGAGCTGCCCAGTTTGGCCTAGCGTCCCTCCCACTCCACCCCCTCACAAATCAGAAAGCCCAGCCCACCCAGCTTGACCTTCCAACCTGGCTGGAATCAGGAAATGAGATTTCAACTCCATTCAACTAAATCCAGCAAATATTTACAGAGGAACCTCTAAGCACAAGGCTCTGCAAAGCTGGGAGCAGTGTAGAGAGGCTCTTTGCCAGGGCCTGCCTCTCAAATGACTCCAGATTTAGGTCCCACCTTAAGGCTTTGCTCCCCACCAACACCCACAGCTTCAGCCTGCAGCCCAGGGGCCTGGTCCTCCCAACTGGTCACTGATGAAGGCGCTGCCTGGTGACGGTGCACCCAGAGGCTCCCTGAGAAAATGCTCGCAGCACTGGTGGCCCCTTCCCACCTCTGGTGGGTGGAGGGGTGGGGGGTTGGGGGGGCTGCTTCTCCCCACCCTCCAGGATCAAAGGCAAACAGGGAAATAGGCAGTAGAGGAGAGGGGGTCCCCTGCCCCCTTTAGGAGATGGAACCAGGGACTGAGGAATGTGGGAACCTGGACTTTCCTTTTGATTAGAAGGAAAAGCTATTCCTCCCCACAGGGGGGCTTCCAGCCTACAGAGTCCGACCCACAGGCAGGCTTCTCTCAGCAGATGCCCTGGAAGTCTCTCCCTGTATCTTGATGTCCAAAGTAAAATCACATCACCTTTGGGTGAAGCAAAAAATATTGAGTCAAGTTTTTTTAATTTAGAAACTTAAGACTTACCAAATATTTAATAAGTGGGTTGACCCCTCCCTTCCTCAGTCCCAGTTTCATATTATTCTGAGTTCTGGAAGGTTCTCTGGGACTCTTGGGGGTGAGGGCTGTGTGGGGTGTTTAGGGGCACCCTCCCACTTGGGCTCCATTTGAAGCCAGTACCTGGCTTCATTCGTTCCTAAGTACATGGCTTCATCCGTTCCTAAGTACTCCAGCATATCACCAGTGTGGCTGGTTCTATAAAAACGAGGCCTTAAACAGAAGAATATTTTCATACTTTGTAAAAGAGAGAGGTATAACACAAAACTCTTTCTGAACCTACAGGTGTTCTAGGAATCAAACCGAAGCACAATTTGTGCATTTTTTTTTAACAGAAAAACAAGTATATTCTAGTCTCTGACCTTTTCTATGATGAGTGCCTATTGATAGTGTGTGACCTCAACCAATATTTCAGACAAAAATTAGTCCTTCCTGTCAACCTATAGGAAACATTTTAACAGTGAGAGAGGAACACCTTTTCAAGTATCTAAGGAGAGAACATTTTGAAAATGGTTATTTGGAAGTGTTTCCATCATAAGGTGATATTTTTCTCAAAAACTATGTAAATATATCAACTATTAAAAATTCTATCTACACAGTTAAAGAAATAAGCTTGGACAATTTTCCAAACAAAGAGTGTAAGAAAATTTTGAATCAGTTTGCTAAAAATGTAAAAACAAAGCTTTCCAGTTATTTTGCAAATATAATAACCAGGAAAGGTAGAAATTTACTAGCTAAATGGTGTCAAAATAAATTGCACGATGGATGGATGGGAGTGAAATACAAATGTCATGACTTAATGGGTCCAGTGAATGATACATACCTATCATTTAGTGAAGTATGTCTTACAGCTGTGGCCATTATGAATACCAAGACTCAAAATGTATAAACATTCACTTAGCAAATGATTCAGCAATCCCACTTCTAGGTATTTCCTCAAGAGAAATGAAAAACATGTGCACACAAATACCAGAATGCAAATGTTTATTTGTTTTACTCACAAATTTTTTTTTATTCACAATTTATTCACAACAGTTTTATTCACAATTGCCCCAACTGGAAACAACCCAAATGTTCATCAACTGTTAAATGGATAAGCAAATTGTGGTGTGGAATACTACTGAGCAATAAAAGGAACATATTACTCATATACACAGCGTGGATGAAACTCAAAAGCAATATACTAAGTGAAAGAAGCCAGACACAAAAGATCACATTCTCTGATTCTAATTATGTAACATTCTGGGGGAAAAGGCAAACATATAGGGCAAGAAATCAGACCAGTGATTCCTAGGGGTTGGAAGAGGGGAGTGACTGAAAAAGTGTATAAAAGAACCTTGGGGTGATGAAAATATTATACATCTTGACTGTGATGGTAGTTACATGCCTCTATATACATGTCAAAACGCATCAAGACATACCCTTGAAAAGTGAATTTTACTGTACATAAATCATATTTTGATAAACCCAATGCTGAAAAAAGTGTTTAGCATATGTGCTCAGTCACTTCAGTCGTGTCTGGCTCTTTGCTTAGCATGTAATGTTACATAAACATTGAATAAAACAAATATTTTAAAGCATAGAAGAAATCTAGAAGTATACAACTGAAGGGAATTCCCTGATTCTCCATGGTTAGGACTCAGCATTTTCACTGCTGGGGCCCAGGTTCAGTTCTTGACCAGGGAACTAAGATCCCACAAGTCATGTGGCCAAAAATAAATAAAAGATAAAATGAGGACTTTTAAAAAAAGAAGTATTACAACCAAAATATTATCAGGGATAATCTCTAAGTGGTAAATTATTGTGATTTTTACTTTTTTATTTTGTTTTCTGTTTATAAAAATAAGCGGAAGTTTGAAAAATTGACTCTAACATTCACATGGACGTGCCAGGACCTAGAATCATCCAAACAACTTTTGAAATATGAAGCTGGAAAACACTACCTGATTTCAAAATTTTTTATAAGGTTATGGACACGACTGAGCGACTGAACTGAACTGAACTATGGTAAATCAAGACAGTTTGATATTATTGACATAAAGATAGGCATCAATGGAACAGAATCAAGAGACCAGAAATAGACCTTAATACTTAAAAAAAAAACAAAACCCAGCTTTATTGAGGTAAAATTGATCTATAAGTATTATCCTTTACTTATGTGGAGAAGTGATTTTCAACAAAGGGACAGAGGCAATGCAATGCAAAAACGATGGTGTTTTAAAAAAATTCTGCTGATGCCCATAAGCAAAAAAGTAACCCTCTATCTACGCTTTGCACCAGACACAAAATATAATTCAAAATGGCCATAGACTTAAATGTAAAATTTAAAACAGTAAAACATCTAGAGGAAAGCCTTTATGACCATGGAGTAGGCAAAAATTTCTTAGCTATAGCACCAAAAGCATGACCCATAGAAGAGTAAATTGATCAGTTGGACTTTATCCAAATTTATCCAAACAGACACTATTAAGAGAATGAAAAGAGGGACCTTAGGCTTGGATAAAGTATTTGCAAATCATGTATCTGATAAAAGACTTGGATCCAGAGTATATAAAGAACTCTCAGAAAGTAATAGTAAGAAAACAACCTAATCAATAACAGATAAAGCACTTGAGATACCACTAAAAACCTGTTGGAATGGCTCAAATAGATTGACCCTATCAAGTTTTGGCATGGATATGGAGGAACTGGAACTTGGCACATATCTGGTGAAAATGTAAAATGGCACAGCCACCAACCACGTTGGAAAACTTTTCGGCAGTTTCTTAAAAAGTTACACATACACTTGATCCAGCCAGTCCACTCCTAGATTTACCCAGAGAAATGAAAGCATATTTTTCTGCAAACACTCATTCATGAATGCACATAGTAGCTTTATTTGTAATAACCAAATACTGGAAACAACCAAGGTCCATCTTCAGGTGATTGGATACACAAACTGTGGTATATCTGTATAATGGAATATTACTCAGTATTAAAAAAAAATTGACTATTTATATGTTATGTAACATAGATGTGTCTCAAAAATAATTACTATGCTGAGAGAAAGAAGTCAGACTAAAAAGAGTTCCCATGGACTTTCCAGGTGGTCCAGTGGTCAAAAATCCACCCGCCAATGCAGGGGACACAGGTTCAATCCCTGGTCTGTGAAGATTTCACACGCCGAGGGGCAACTGACTCCATGAGCCACAACTGCTGAGCCTGTGCGCCGGAGCCCGTGCCCTGGAACAAGAGAAGCCACTGCAATAGGAAGCCTGAACACCGCAGCTGGAGAGCAGCCCTTGCTCGCCACAACTAGAGAAAGCCTGCACAACAACAAAGACTCAGTACAGCCAAAAATAAATAAAATTATTTAAAAAAACAGTACATCTGGCATGATACCATTTATATAAAATTCTAGAACATTAAAAAAAAAAAGCAAGTTGGTGATTGCCTGGGAACAGGTAGATGAGGGAGGGGTGGAAGAATTACATGGGAGGAAACATTTAGGGTGATGGAAATGTTCATTTTCTTGATGGTGGTGATGACTTCAAGAGTGTCTAAATATGTCAAAACTTATATCACATTGTACACTTGAAGTATGTGTGCTTCACTATAGGTTAATTATATTTCAACAAAGCTATTAAAAATAAACAGATTACTTTTGTAACACAATACATTTCTTGAAGGACAGAAATAAGAGACTCAAGTCATTGTATTACATTATACACATCTTTTTGTGGTTAGTTACTGTGTGGCCCCACTTAATTATTCATATACTGTTTAGAAACTTCGTAATGTAGAGATTATGGGTATACCATTATGACTCCTGGGGTTTGGTTTTGTGGTCAGTTCTATAAAAATCTGTATATCAGGCCCATGGCCAGGAGTGTAATCCTCTTTTATAACATTGTTTCTGTGGGAAAAATTGAAATTGACTTGCATTACATTTTCATAGTTCCTTCCCTTTGCCTCTGGGCTCTCTCTTCTCAAATCCACCTTACACACAGTTGCCAGACTTACTTTTTAAAAAAATTATATCATGTTATCTCCCTGTTAAACTCCTCAGTTTAGTTTAGTTGTTCAGTCGTGTCCGACTCTTTGCAACCCCATGGACTACAGCATGCCAGGCTTCCCTGTCCATCACCAACTCCCAGACTTGCTCAAACTCACGTCCATCAGGTCAGTGATACCATCCAACCAGCTCATCCTCTGTCATCCCCTTCTCCTCCTCCCTTCAATCTTTACCAGTATCAGGGTCATTTCCAGTGAGTCAGTTCTTTGCATCAGGTGGCGAAAGTATTGGAGCTTCAGCTTCAGCATGAGCCCTTCCAATGAATATTTAGGACTGATTTCCTTTAGGATTGACTGGTTTGATCTACTTGAAGTCTAAGGGACCCTCAAGAGTCTTCGTTAACATCACAGTTCAAAGGCATCAATTCTTTGGCGCTCAACTTTCTTTATGGTCCAACTCTCACATCCATACATGACAACTGGAAAAACCATAACTTTGACTAGATGGACCTTTGTTGGCAAAGTAACATCTCTGCTTTTTAATATGCTGTCTAGGTTTGTCATAGTTTAAACCCCTCAGTGGATCCAAATGATAAACTCTCAGCTCTATAGCATGTTGTTCAAGGTCCTTCCTAACTGGCTCCATCTATGTCACCAGTCCCATCTCTCAGAACTGCCTGTGTTTGTGCATCTGGATCAGGTGCTTTCACCACTTTGAGCCTTGCCTCATGCTGTCCAGCTGTCAGTATGGGCTTCCCTTTCACTTCACTTGTGCATCTAGAAAGTTCTCTCATCATTTAAGATGCATTTCAAATATCACCCCTTTCTGAGAGCCTTCCCAGATTTCCCCAGAACAGAATTCATCTTTCATTTCACTCTCCTTAGCACCTTACACATACATCTGCTAGAACATCTATTCTATTGTATTGCAGTAATTTAGGTGCATCTGTATTACTTAGGTTAGCAGCTAAGATGGTATAACAAAAACAAAGCCCCCAAATACCAGTGATTTGAGCAAGTTCATTTCTGTCTCACTTGTAAGTCCCACCAGCACGCTGGCTCAGCTCCACAACGTTGAGAACCCTGGCTCCTTCTATCTTGTTGCTCTACCATCCTTAGGGTTTTGAATTCATATGCATAGACCAACATACATGACACGCCAATACATCTACCTTCTGGCCATCAGGACAGAGAGAGGGGATGGAGAGGGTGTCTCCTGCCTTTCTTGGATATGATCCACAACTCGTACCATCCCCGTATTCACATCCCTCTGGCCACGGAAGGCTGCAGAGGGGTCAGGGAAATGCAGTTTTATCCTGGGTGGCCACTTGCTTCACTATACATCAGGTGTTTTATTATTAGACAGACAAGGGAAAAATGGATCTTGGGGCAAACTGGCACTCTGCCACAGTCCATACCTTTAGCCATCTTACTATCTGTGATCACCCT
Organism: Cervus canadensis; assembly: GCF_019320065.1. NCBI lineage: Eukaryota > Metazoa > Chordata > Mammalia > Artiodactyla > Cervidae > Cervus > Cervus canadensis. The sequence goes on along the minus strand of NC_057390.1, from coordinate 24,609,023 downwards.
TTACACATGTACATTGTCTTCCAAGACAAGTAACTTCAAACACCAGGCCATCTTGCACCCAACACCTCCGTCAGATCTGGAGATGGTTACCTGTGGTCTGGAGACCAACACAGTTAAAAGACACATCTGCCCCCCCCACCCTCCTCCAACAGACAATGATGGAACAAGAACCACACACCACAGTTTTAAAACAATTCTTAGGCGGAAAATAAAACAATGGGAACTACACAGATGGCCCCAGTCCACAGCAATTACCAACTCATGCTAGTCAGATGTTATAAAGACTCCTTGTCCTTCTGTTTTCTAGAAGTAACTCTTTTGTCCACTGTCCTCCTTGGCTCCCGGCTTTGCCCTCTGGGAGACTCTGGTCACCACCCTCCACAACCACATCTGAAGTGGGCATCGAAGAATATGCCTCTTTCAGGCTCCTGGACTTATTTACTTCCAGTCAGTTCCATGGGCAGGTAACTCAGCCAAAGGTCTTGCCCCAACAGAGTTTGTCAGGCTGAAAACTGGTTGTATTTTTTTTTACTGGCTTCCGTGCTCTGCCCAGACCCCTCTCTCAGCTTCATGGCTGCTATCTTCAGGCCATCTGAGACAATAGACCAGGGCGGAAAGGGAACACCCTTAATCTGATCTTGGCTGCTCAGCTGGCTCCCGCAGTCTGGCAGAGACTTCTCACCTGGGAAAGCTTGAGAAAGGCTCAGGGCTGTAGTCTTAACTTCTACCAAGGCTGTGCAGAGCCAACTTTGGTCACACCTTCTATCTGGGGTACAGAAGCAGTTAGTGTTGACAACTCTTCGACATTCCAAGTTTCCAGACTCTCAGTCAATTTAGATGCAGGCAGCAGGCACGGTGCCCCCTTAGCAGAACTGCATTCCCTTCTGTCTCTGCTTGCAAACTGGCTGGGTCTAATCTGAGCTCATCTCTCCTTTCTGGGAATCTGCTGAATGCAGCAAGAAGCAGTCAGGACCCCCCAATTCTCAAGTTCTCCTAGTCTTGCAGGCTCAGAAAGCATGGGATCTTCCTGTCAAGGTATTGACCGCAGATGACAGTTTACTAAATCTTCTGCCAGAGCCTAACAAGGGTCACCAACTTTCCAGTCTGCGTATGTGTCCATCCCACCTGACTGTGAAGCCAGTGCCACATCTGTGAGGAATTTTTATGACAGTCCTCTACTGCCAAGTAGTCTTAAATCACATACGGGAAAGATTTTGGCGACTATAACCAAGAGACCAAATATAATAGCAGCTTCAACAAGATGGAAGTTGCTTTCTCTCCCGTGAGAGAATCCAAGCTGGTCTGATGGTTCTGCTCTGTGACATCATGAGGACTCTGGATTTCTTTTGCCTTGCTGCTTCCCTGTCCCAGGAGGATGATGCCATCCCTGTGGTCCCACATAGTTCACTCCCAATTTTCCACTCCAGGGAACAGGAAAAGGGAAACAGGCTGGGGAGTGTGCATTTCAGAATTTGTACACACCACTCTTGTTCACTTCCCTTTGGTCGTATGGCTATACTCAGTTGCAAGGAAGACCATGAAAAGCACTCTTTACTCTGGATGGCCATGTATCCAGATGAAAACTTGGGTGTTCTATCACAAACAGAGAGAAAGGGAGGGAGTGATGTAGTGCAGGGGTCCCCAACTTCTGGGATCTAATGCCTGATGATCTGAAGTGAAGAGCTGATGTAATAATAATAGAAATAAAGTACACAGTAATGCAATACGCTTGAATCACCCTAAACCATCTTCTCACTCCTGGTCCATGGAAAAATTTTCTTCCACGAAACTAGCCCTGGTGCCAAAAAGCTTGGGAACCACTGATGTAGGGGACAATTAGTCATGTCCATCACAGCCTGTCTCCTCTTGAGAGAACTCTTTTTTTACCCCCAATTATTTTTATTAGTTGGAGGCTAATTACTTTACAAGATTGTAGTGGTTTTTGCCGTACATTGACATGAATCAGCTATGGATTTACATGTGTTCCCCATCCTGAACCCCCCTCCCTCATCCCTCCCCATTGGAAGGGCTGGGACCTGTCTCACCATCATCATCCTAGGCACAGCCAAGGGCCCAGCACAGGGTCAGTGACTACACGTATTCAACATCAAATTCCCAACATCATAACCCGATCCCATGATGGCAGACCTCTGGGACATGATCATGATTAAAAGGCATCTTTGCTGATGTGTATACAGTCTTGAATTAGGATTCAGAATAAATATTTTGCCCTCTACCAAAGAAGAGACATCTCCACTAGTGTAACCTTGGTGCCCCTAAGCTGTGTGTCTTCGAGTTCTCCGGCCCTGCGGAGTCACCTCCCATGCTCAGAGGCCTTCCTGAAGTGGGTGGTTTGTTTCTCCCACTGCAGCGTGCCCCTCCAAGGGCATTGCTCCTCATCGAGGTCCTTAGCCCTGTGCTGGAAGTCCCCATTCAGAACCGCTTCTTTCTAAGCTGATGCCAGCCTCCTCCCTCCTCCCTTCCAACCTACCAGGAACCCAAGGCTCAACGGTGTAGCAGATATTTAAACATATTTAGGAATAATGGACAGTGATTTTAGCATCATGTGGGAAGCACTTCAAATTCAAGGTCACACACTACTTTTTCAAGACGTGTCGATCTTTCCCTGCCCCAGGGAACTTCCCCTTGGCAGAATTCCTCTGTTGGTCCCCACTCTGCCCCACAATGTATTTTTCAAGCCTTCTCTCAACATCCAACATCTCTCTGTTCTCACTTGTTTCTGGGTTCTTTGAGCGCTCCCAGGAACTGCCCTCACAGTTTGTCAAAATTTCCCCCCTTGCTTCAGCTCAGCCACACCCCCTCCACACTGTGCTCACTGGTCCTCTGCGTTCTAAATAAAGGTCCATCACTGTTTCTCCAAGTAAAAGGGCCATCAACCCAGAGGTCAATCATGGCCTTCTCTAGTAGAAGGCAGAGGAGGCCACAATCCATCGGAACTTCAGTCATTTTATTTCCTCCACCCTCTACGTACAAGATCTCATTCAACCCTCAAAACCCCTCTGCGAGGAGAGGTGAGACACTCGAGGTCCAGAGGTGTTAAGCCACAGTCCAAGGCCACACAGCAGGTGAGAGGCAGGGCTGGCCCACACGTTGGGCTCCAACGCCCCAGCCGGGGAAGGAGCCGGCATCACCATCTCGGGTCACCTCGTGTGCTGTGTGACGTGAGTCACATCTCCGCCGTGTACGGCTCCCAGGGGACAGTGCTCGCTCTTTCTCCCAGATGCCTAGCCAGGCTGGGGCCACGGCAGCCTCGTGCAGGCCCGCCTGTCCTGCCAACGGAACGGGATGGTTGTTGTGAGGAAAACCACTGTGCAGAGGGCAGACTGCCTAAAGGATGCTCTCTTAGGATGCACCCCACTCAATAGTCCCCCCAAACACACCCCTTCAGACTCCAGGCTCAGGCTCCCTAATGCCCTGTCCCCACCCACTGGCAGGGCCAGGTCAGTCCCCACTGGGTGGGGGAGGTGGGGGCAACAGGTGGGAGGAGGAGGGCAGGGGAGGGGCTGGGGGTGGGGGCCGAATTGAATAGCTGCTTTCTTCTCAGAGGCTCCCACCACCCCCAGTGGTCACTGATTAACCCTCCAGACCAGATAACCCCTGTATAGGAGGGAAAAAAATGTGTGTTTATCTTGGGTCGTAAAACATCAATATTGACTTCTCACAGGTGAAGCCAAAGGGGGAGAGGAGGTGGGGTTGAGGAGAGGGTGAGACTTGTCACCCGTCCCTCTCGAGGCCTGAGACACACTTGCCTGACACCCAGGGGCCAGCCCACCTGGTCTCCTTCCCTAAGGATAATATTGGGTATCAAGGCCGCAGCAGCTAAAGAAGCTGGATCCTTCCACCTCAGAGTCATCCCTGCCTTTGCACCCCGCCCCCCAATTACTCTCCACTCTGCTGCTCAGGAGGCCTGTGCCCCTGCCTGCCCCCTCCCCCATCCTGACCCCAGCAGAGAAGACAGCGATCCAGGTCGTGGGTTGGAGTCAGCTCTGCTCTGCTGTTTCCCAACTCTGTGACGTGGACAGGGGATCGCCTTGAGGCCCAGTTTCCTCAGCTGTCACATGGGGGTAGTCACAGCACCCCGCTCACAGGGTTCCTTAGGATGACTGACCGAGGTCACTTATAAGAAGCACTTGGAGCTGGTGCTGCTGTAAACAGCATCATTTCCCCACCTTGTTCTCTCTTTCCTCTCCTCTCCCCTCCCTCCTGTAACTTGAACTAACCATCACCACGGACCTTCCTCCCTGCTCTCAGCTGAGGCCCCCCTGACGTGGCTTTGGGGTGGACAGTGCCGGACTCACTCAGGACCAGAGACCACAGGTGGTCTGACCAGGGCTGTGGGTCTGTAACCCTCTTCCCTCTGGCCCAGGAGTCAACGCAAACATTCTCTCTGGCTGGCATTTTTCATCAGAGGGCCTGAGGAAGGGGCCTATGGCCACACGATGTTTGGGAGAGGGCTGCCGGCTCTAAGAGTGTGGCTCTGTCCTCCTCAGGGAACCTCACACCTGCATCCCAGGATCTTCTCTCCAGCCTCCATCCCCTTTCTGAAAGGTGCTCCTCCTGCCTCTCTCGGTCCTTCCAGCCTGGGCTGGGCCCTTTCTGCCCCTCACTTCATTCTGGGCTCCGGAAGCAGTGCGGGAGGCATCGGGCTTCTTTGATCCTCACCCAAGGCCAGGATTCTCTCCTCCCCAGCCCCAGGTGAGTCTCACCTGATGCTGTGGGAGGCCAAGGCCCCAGCCCCGAGTGCCCTTCATCCAGGTGGCCGGAGGGGCCCTGTCCCTGGGCACCTGGTCAATTATTAACACTGAGCAAACTCAGCCCGGTGGGCCCCTCGGCAGGGTCAGGACCAGACAAAGGCCCTGCTGTCTCCCCGAGCTGCCATCTTGGTGGGGGGTTGCTGGCCGGCCAGTCACCCCACAGTGGCAACACCCCTGCCTCCAGCAGGGGCTGAAGTGGCTGCCGCTCTGCAAGGAATTGGGTGGAGATGGGCCCTGGAAGAAGAGGATGAGGGGGTGGGGTTTGGCCACAAGCCTGTTTTTAAGCCTCAGCTTCATATTTGTGAGCAAGCCTAGGATGGGGGCTGGGGAAGCAAGGGCCTGCCTCCGGGCCCCCAGCTAGGCTGCTACTGTAGCGTGTGCCGCGGGGCTGATGTAGGGGTGGTGACTTGCCTCTGAGAGCAGCTCTCTGCCCCCTCGTCTCCCCCTTCATCCCCCCATCTTCTTTCATTTGGAAATGTGCCGAGTGTCTTCTGTGTGGCAGAAGGGTCCCCCTTCTCTTTCCATCCCCCAAACTTCTGCTCCTTCCCAATGCCTTTGCTTGCACTATTCCATAATCTGGGAAACCCTTTTTCTTTTTCCCTCTGAATCTCTTCCTCCCCCAAGAAGTCCTGCTTGCTCAACCTAATCCCTGGTTCCCTCACACTGAGGCTGTCATCTCATTGGGCCTGGGGCCCCTCCCCAGCTGCACCGTAAGGTCTTTAGTGACCAGGAGCCGAGACTCCGCTTTCCCCCACCACAGGCAACGAGCATATTAGCAGATTTATCAGCAATGTCACCCTCAGCCACAAATCAAGCAATAAGTTACTTTCTTGCAGAACAGCAACTTGGGAGACAACTTTTACATTCATTGGAAGATTCCAGATGCACAGCAGGGCCCAGAGTCAGCCTTGCCAGCCCAGATCCCCTCCAGCTGACTCCCTTTGGTCTTTCTGACACAGGCATCCTTGCTGACATAGGCACCCTCCTGGTGCTGCCCCCACCCCCCCACAACTCCATGCATCTCCAGCACCAGTTGATATCCCCTCTGCCACAAATGAGCTGCCCCACCCCAGGGAAGGAAGAAGTGGGGAGAGAAGGAGGGGTTCTTCAGGTTTCCCTTCTTGGCTAAAGACCTTGAGAGTAGGAGGTACAGGACTGGTTATCAGCGGGAGGTTCACCATACTGAAAACTGATGTATCTTGTCCTTCATTCATTCAGAGCAAATGCTCTCTCTACCCTGCCTCTCCTGCCACTATTGAACATTCCTGGTAGCCTCCTGGTAACCCCCTCCCTGAGTTAGGGGCACTGAGCCCCTCCTGAGGACAGAAGATGTGACCAGCCCTAGGGGGAGTCACTCAGGGAAGACCCCATGGTGACCTTCCCATTGGCAAATGTCTCTCCCCTGGCTGGGCCTAGAGTTCCTGTATCCTGTGATGATGCCTCCAAGTGAACCAGCTCACAGTGACCCCAGTTGAAGGCAGAAATGGAGGGGAGAGGGACAGAGGGGACGGGCAGGAAGATCCTGGGGATGAAACCCAGACAGTGGGGAGGAGTGAACGGAGCAGGCCCTCTGGGAGGGAGACGGGACTGGGGGGCCCCCAAAGAGAGTGACTCCTGGCCCCTCCCACTCTCAGGCAGGGATTGCTGGCCCCGCCTTAGGCCCCTCAGCCACCAAATCCAGCACGATGGCGCCATCTGCTGTGAGGAGTGAGCCGCACAGCTTACTCCATTAAGGGGTTTGAGAATTTGGGGTGAGGGTAACTCCTATCTTGGGCTTCCCAGGTGGCTCAGTGGTAAGGAATCCATCTGCCAGTGCAGAAGCCGCAGGAGATGCAAGTTCGATCCCTGGGTGGGGAAGATTTCCTGGAGGAAGAAATGGCAACCCACTCCAGGGTTCTTGCCCGGAGAATTCCATGGACAAAGGAGCCTGGCAGGCTACAGTCCATAGGGTCACAAAGAGTCAGACACGACTAGGCGACTAAGCATGCAACTCCCATCTCATGAATCTCAGGGATCACAGTTTCTGTTCTGGGCTCTGGGAAATAGCCTTCAGTGTGGGGTCATCTCCCATGACCCCCAGACACTTCTCAGGTGGCCAGATTCTCTCTCCTCACTTTCCAGGTCCCCAAAGATAGGGCTGGAACCCTGCCACACCTCTCCCCTTTGGTTGGACCTCTCCTGACTCTCTGACCCCAGGACAGCATCTCCTTTCCTCTGGCTGTCCTATGGTTACAGTTCCCGAGGGGCCTCCCCACCCCAACTTTTCCCATCTCACAGTTCCTCACCACCTTTCAGCTAAAGTCTGGGTTGGATCAAACTGAGCATGCCCCCCCACACACCCCGGGAAGAGGGCAGCGGGCTGGGGGAGGGGGTTGGCTGGGTCAGTGTTGGGGCTGGGCCCAACACTGGAAATCTTCACTGGGCTTAGCGCATGACTTCTCTGAGATGAGCTGAGACAGCTCGGTCTATGGTCCCGGCTGTCGCTCAATCTATAGGCAGGGTTGGGGGCTCTTCAGCCTTCTAAAGGCCTCTTGGGTTCCTTCTCTCCTTCCCTCCCTCTGCTTCTTCTCCCGCACCCACAGCCTGGGTTAGTGCCCTATCCTCCTGGACTCTCTCTCTCCAGATCCTCATCCTTACTGCCAGGACAATCTTTCCAAACTTCCAAGTGATCCCTTCCTGTTGTTGTTCAGTCGCTCAGTCGTGTCCTACTCTCTGCGACTCCATGGACTGCAACACGCCAGCATCCCTTCATGCCTCTGCTTAAATTCCTTCATAATCTCCCTGTTGTCTTCTGGAAGAAATCCAAACCACCCCATCAGGCAGGCAGGGCCACACGCCCTCTGGGCCCTCCAGCTTCATCTCTCAACACCCTTCCATTCGTCCTGCTATGGCCATGCCAGGGGCGCCTTGTGGTCTGCCACATCTGGGCCTGTGGACGCTTCCCTTGCCTAGAACACCTTCCCTTTGCTGGGCTTACTCCTCCCCTTCATGAAGCAGCTCAGACCTCACCTCCTGTGAGAAGCCTTTCCTGACAGTTCCCCAGCCCTCCCTAAGAAGATGAGCTCCTCATATATTATACAAACAACCCTCAACCTCACCAAGGACGGGGACTTGGTCTTTGTAGCAAGTAGATATGCAGGGATGAATGGATGGCTGAACAAATGAATGCATCTGTGGCCAGGGGTGACAACCAGAAAAATGGCATGTTGATCACCAGAGGACCGTGTGACCCTCTGGGTTTTCTGCCCTCCCCTACCCACTGAGCCCTGTCCCTCACTTGACAATCCACTTCCTTGTGTCACGTCTAAGCTCTTCAGGGTCCCTACCCTACCTCACCCCCAGAAACCCCCTGGCAGCCTCTCTCTAGTCTCAGAGTGCCCTCCTCCACACACCCTTGGTTGTCCAGTAAGCAAGAATCAGCCCCCTCACTCAGCCAGGCCTCTGCAGTTTTCTCCTTCTGACCAGTCCACAGGTACAAGGCCTCCTTCCACAAGGAAGAGTTACTGGGATCAGGGCACGGAAGCAGGGTTTTTCTGCCCGTTCCCAGGAAGCCTTCTGCTGCCTGATCGGGCAGTTCACTTGGTCCTCAGAAAGCTCATATCACTTCACTTGGAACTCAGACATCATGTTTTGCAATAGGGAAATTTCATCTATTCTGCAATGCCATACCATTTTTGAGAGCAAGGACCACATGGGAAAGTGAGACTTCTAAGGCAAGGCTGTCATAAAAAGACATTGTTCTTTCAGGTGACTTACTCTGGATGAAACCACCATCATGTCATGAGGATATCCAAGCAGCCCTAGAAAGGGATCCATGAGGTGAAGAACTGAGAGCCTCTGCCCACAGCCAGCACCAGCTTGTCAGGCGGATCTTAGAATCATGTCCTCCAGCCCCAGTCAAGCCTTCAGATGACCACAGTCTAGGCCAGCATCCTGACTGTAACTTAATGAGAGATCCTGAGCCAGAAACCCCCTGCTAAACTGCCTCCAAGTTTCTAATCCCCAGGAAGCATGAATTTCAGCTAAATTTTGGACTAATTTATTATAGAGCGATAGATAATTAATACAGATTTGACAATTTTATTATTCTCAACTCCTGGCCACAAGAAAGCACACAGTGAGAGTCAAGGAAAGGGCTGATGACTAGAATTGAAAGTACACAGGTGCCCCAGCAAACGTGTACAGACATGATTATTGCAGAGCTGAGTCACATGTACCTACCCAGATGGGACAAACCAGAATCCTTCTTCATTTTTCTCGTACTCTTTTCATCTTGATCTGATCATTCCTACTATTGACATAAAGGGGAAAAAAGAAAAGAAGAAGCAAAAAAAAAAAAAACCCCTTTAAATTGCTCCTTAGACATATCTCCATTTCCAAACATTTAGCTCGGTCTCTTTTGTATAAAATTGCTGAGTTTTCCAAGATTTTCTCATCCCTTCCCCTTCTCCTAGCCAACATAATTTCCTGGTGCAGGGAGATGTTTATGGACCTCATGGTGGTGGGAAGAGGGAGTTGAAGTTCTGAGTGGAGGCCTCTGCATGCTTATACACACACACAGGTGGGACAGGACTGGAGCCTCCTGGTCCCTGGGGCTCGCTGGTAGGGGTGAGGCTGGAGAGGAGTGATGCTGAAGCATGTGGTACCTGCTCAGGGCTGGTGGTATGGATTTGGCCTCTGTGGTCCCCGGGACTTAGGACCACCTGGCCGCATTCTTCCCAACCACTCCAGAACAAGCAGTGTGCCATGAAGCTGTCTCCCAGACGACTTTCTCCAGCCATTTCAAATCACCTCCCGGGTGGCATAATATTGCTTTGGCAGCATCTAGAATCGCTGCTTTGCACAGAGGGGTGTCACTAAAGTTTCCTCCCCTGCTGCAATCTGAGTCAAGCCCTACCCACCCCTCGCAGCAGGATTTTCCCTCACACCTAACTGGGGTTTCTCCCACACAAGCCTCTGAGGTTGAAGGATGGTGCTGCCTTCTTTGGATTCCCCTTTCCTGGTCCCATTGCCATTAGCAGCAGCTTCTTTGCAGCCTGTCTGCCTCAACCTTGCTTGAAGCCTTGTTTTGAAGCCCCCTCCACTTCACGGGGCAATAAGCTTCATGAGGGAGGGCTACAGGGAAACAGGAATCACAGGAAAGTGAAAACACATCACTTTACATATCTGTGTGCAGAGATCCGTAGACACCAACACCAAGATCTCCATCTACTCAAGCCCCCATGGCAGACACCCTGGGGAGAGTGGGACCAGTTCAAGGACTTCTCAGTGTTACCCCAGGAGCCCCACCCCATCCTCATCCTTTGTCTTCTCTCTCAAGATTGTTTTTTTCTCCCCATCTCTAAAAGACCTTGGGAGGGAGGCAAAGAGGAGGGAACTATACCTCTGTTCAGATCTTCCTAAGGATAAAAACTTGGAGGTGCCCCTCTAGCTGGTGAATTTCCATGGCTTAAATGCCTCCTGCCCCTCGAGGCTTCTGGACACAGTCCCCTCCGCTGGGCTCCAGACCCCTCCGTCAGCTGCTCTGAGACTCCACTCTGATCTCCCAGCGGCTCTTCCAACTCAGCCTGTCCCAAACTGACTCGTCCTCTTCCTTAAACTTCCTTAAACCTGCTTCTCTTTCCCCAAACCCACACGCATCTGGTCCTCTCTGCTCCCTAAACAGCTCTCCTCTCTCCCTCCCTCTCCAACTGCACTGAGTCAGCCCTCAAATTCTGCTTCCCATCTGGGTCTCCGCTCTCCACCACCCTCCCAGCCCTTCATGGTGACTGCAGGACTATTCTTAGGGCAAGTTCGGTCTTAAGCCCTCAAGCTTAAACTCCTTCCCGAACTTCCCGGTGCTCACAGGACAACACCCTTGGCAGAGCGGCACGCTGTGCCCTGATGCAGCCTACCCTGACCCTTCTGCTCTGATGTTTATGAGTTGCTTCACGGGTCCCAGACAGGCCTGGCTCTCTCTCGACTTCCCTGTCACACGTGTTGCTGGAATGCTCGCTCCCTTGAGTGCCTGCTGAACTGCTCATTTTTCAAGATCCTGCTTGAGTCACATCCCCTGGGAAGGCATCCTGAGTCAGAGTTAATCACGCCCTTCTCCTGTTACCATGGAACCTTATTCAGGTTTCCCCTTGGGTGCCTCTCCCATCCTCCACCCTGCAGCCTCGCCACAGCACCACCACTTCCCACCTGGACTGTTGCAAGTATCTCCCGACCCAGGCCCCTGCCCTTGCCCTCGCCTCTTCCAGGCTACTGTGGACACAGCAGTCCAAGTGGCCCTCTGGAAAAACCAGTCAATAAACATCTCCCAGCTCAAAACTCTCCAGCGCCTCCCATCTCACTCACCATAAAAGCTAAAACCCTACAGTGGCCTCTGAGATCTCCTGGTCCTCCTTACCTTTGGACCTCCATCCCTGCTCCCCTTTCCCTCTCCGCCCCAGACACACTGGCTTTCTTGCTACTCCTGAACACTCGAGGTCCTCTCCTGCCCCTGGGCCTTTGCATATCCCCCAGAAACCCACTCTCATCTCCCCTATCAGCTTCAAGTCTTTGTTCCAGTCTCACCTTCTCAGGGAAGCCCACCCTCCCAGGCTTGTGAACACTGCGACCAGTCTCTGGCTCCTGATCCCCCCTACCTGCTCCATCTTCCTTTCTTACAGCACATCAAAGAACTGATGCTTTCGAACTACGGTGCTGGAGAAGACTCTTGAGGGTCCCTTGGACTGCAAGGAGATCAAACCAGTCAATCCTAAAGGAAATTAACCCTGAATAATCATTGGAAGGACTGATGCTGAAGCTGAAGCTTCAATACTTTGGCCACCTGATGCAAAGAGCCAACCCACTGGAAAAGACCCTGAGGCTGGGAAAGATTGAAGGCAGGGGGAGAAGGGGACAACAGAGGACAGGATGGTTGAATGGCATCATCGGCTCAATAGACATGAGTTTGAGCAAATTCTGGGAGATAGTGAAGGACAGGGAAGCCTGGAGTGCTGCAGTCCGTGGGGTCGCAAAGAGTCAGACATGACTTAGCGAATGAACAACAATGATAGCCCTTTTCACCTTCTAAACATATTAATTAACTTATTTTTAAAAAATTTTTATAGCCTGTCTCCCCTTCCAAAACTATCTGGTTTGTTTACTCATAGATTCAATGAGCCTAAAATATTGCTGACACATGGTATATACTCAATAATGAATGCATGAATCAATTAATCAAAGCTATTTATTGGTGGGCTTCCTCAGTAGTCAGTGAGGCCCTAGAAATGGAATCCATGCCCAATCACCTCTGGACCCTCAGGGCTTAGCCCACTGCCCTGGCCACAGTGGCTGTACAAGAACCATTTATTGAATGAATGGATAGCTGTATGCAGGAATGAATAAAACTAGGCCCTGCCCTTTTGGCTGAGGGAGAAAAGCAGGGACCTGAGCCCTCGACACAAACGTCCAGTTTTTTCCTGGGTTCCTCCTGTACCCTGATCTCCCGCATCATCCCAGGGGGTCCTGCCTCAGCCCTTTCCCCTCAGGCCCAGGCCTCACTGGCTGTTTGTTTAGAAGGAGTTGATAAGTTTACCTCCACCCAGGTAAGGCTGTCCGAATACTGTCTAAGACCGGATGCTTTCCTAGAAAGGTGATACATTGCAACCAGAGACAATCCCTTAAGCCAGAGGATTGGAGCAAAGCGGTCAAACACCAGGTGTTTCAGGCTGTAAAAGGCTTCCGGGGCCTGGGCCATAGCTCAAACTGGGGCAGCGGGGTGGAGGCCGCTGTGGCCTCTGTACGGGGTGTCTTGACCTTCCGGGGTGTCCTCCTGAGGTCCGGGACTTGGTGTAGGGCTCAGCCCTGAGCTGAGAAGCAGACACTGCACACCCCACACAGAGTGAGGGCGAGAAGGCCCAGCAGCCAAGGCCCCCCTCCCCACCCCTCGCCCCTCCAGTCTCACGCTCCTGCTACTATCTCAGGGGTACCAAGGAGGTAAGGGGTGGGGGTAAGACTTGGCGCCCCACCCCCCAGGCCTGGGATGGACCCCCGACGATGTGGGCCTTGGGGGTTTCCGGCTGTTTTTGTAGCCACAATCACGTGTTCCTTCGTGTAACCTGAGCCTCCAACACGGCATGAGCCTGCACCCCAGCTCCTGAAACACATCTGCTTCTCATTTCCGCCCCAGGAAAATGGCCCAATTTCCATGAGTCGCTGGCCCAAGCCCAGGCTGGAGCCTCTCCTCGGCCAGCCCCACCCAGCTGGGTTCCATTACTGGGGAGGAGGGCAGAGGCTGAGGGAACGTTAGCGGTAGTGGGTGTATCATGGAGCTGGTGGGTTTGGGGGGGCGGGCAGGAGGCCAGAGCGCTTGGCGTGGCTCTGTCAAGACCTTGCAGTGTGTCCTTGGGGAGTCCCCAACCTCTCTGAGCCTCGGTTTTCTCACCTTTCTCATGAATAACACATGTGTTACTCTACTGATGGACATCTTATGAGGACTTGGGGACCAGGATGATTCTTTAGGATGAAAACAATGGAATTTGCCCCCAAACCAAACTGAAAATAGAATGGCCTGGGAACAGAACCAGTGGAGCTGGCGCATATCAGGAAGCTGCTGAGGACCCAGAGCCACTTCCCCTGATTGGGCCCTCCCCTGGGCAGTTTCATGGAGTTTGGGCCTAAGTCCTCATCTGGCAGGCTAATCCCAGCTCTCAGTTCTTGGTCTACCAGCATTTGTTAAGCACCTAGGATGTGTCAGGCCCTGGGTGGGCAGGGGTCAAGAGACCAAAGCGATGGATACAACTTAAGCTTCTTGTCAGGGAACTTCGAAGTAAATAAATACAGTCCAACGCAGCAGAGTACAGGGGATATGAATGGAATGAGGCCAGAGGCTAGAAGTAACACATTCTATTTCTAGTCGTGCAGTGGAGATCCTTGACTTTTAAGATGTTCTTAACTTGATTTTTTTTTCTAATAAAACCTACAGCAAACTCCATCCTCCTTCCAACAAAAACCAGGACCTTAGAAAGCGCCCCCCAGACACCTCCCACCCTTCACATTCTGAATCCCAAATGGGCTCTCTCCATGGGAGCTTGTCAGGGACTCCACAAAGCGAGGTCTCACCTCCCACACCACCTCCCCTCCAGGCCTCCGGTGTCATCCTGCTACCCTCATCCCCATGGGCCATGGGGGGGGCCTCACCCCCACCATACCCCCTGCTTCCTGGTCAGGGGGCGGAGCCTGAGCTGGAAGCCATAGAGGGCTGGTGGAGGCAGAGAAGGGCGATGGCACAAGACCCTTGGCTTTGCCCCCATGCCCAGTCACGAGCGGCAGGACAAGAGCACCTCATGCAGCTTCGGGGGACACTGTGCGGTCCTCACCACCTGCCCATGGGCTTCCCTGGCAGCTCGGACAGTAAAGAATCTGCCTGCAATGAAAAAGACCCAGGTTCGATCCCTGGGTTGGGAAGATCCCCTGGAGAAGGGAATGGCTACCCACTCCAGTGTTTTTGCCTGGAGAATTCCATGGACAGAGGAGCCTGGTGTGCTACAGTCCATGGGGTCCCAAACAGTTAGACACGACTGAGCGACTTTCATCTCGCCCACAGGCCCCTGAACTAAACCAACACCTTGGAGGCCATTTTGTAGATGAGGACCCCGAGGAACGGAGAGGATCAGTAACTTGCTCAAGAACAAACTGGTTGGTCTAGAACCTCATCTCTCTGACCCCAGGGTCTGTGATCTTTGCGCCAGCTTGTCACTACTCTTGAGCACCTAGGTTAAGAAACCTAGTTCTGACACTCACCAGGAATGTGACCTCGGGCAAGTCTTCAAAGTCTCAATTTTCAAAATATGTTTTTTAATAAATCAGCTTTATTGAGGGATAATTTACACACAAAAAACACACATTAAGTGCGTTTGACTCCCCTGAGCTTGATGACTCTTGACAAACGTATACAAGCATGTCACAATCACGATACAGAACATTTCCCTCCCTGCAGGAAGCCCCTCCTTCTGCAAAAGGGTCAAATAAGAGTACCTGTCTCCTGGCATGTCAGGGAGGTCAAATAAGGTAATACTGACAAGATACTTAGTAAGGCTCCAGGTAAGTACTCCGTAAACATGCATTGCTTTTATGACTGCATCTTGCCTCCCTGGCTCCCCCTTGAGGCTGGGGCAGGGATGGGACAGGTGCGGCCATGGTGTCTCTGAAGCCTTCTCCTCCCCAGTGTGAAGGCATCAGCCCATCTAAGAGAAGACTTGGGATAGACTCAAAATCTCTGTCTTCCTCCAGGAACCCCGAGGGGCTGAGTGCAGAGAAATGGGCCGGCTTCTGCCCTCAGGCTGGCCCAGAACATAGGTCCTCTGTTCTCCTGAGACCGTCCCACGTCTGTCTCCAGCATTGGAGGCAGGGCCAGCTTCATGAGTTGGCAAGCTGTCAGTCACTCAGGACTCCATGCTCAGAAAACCCTGAGGTTTTATGGTTTAATGTTCTGATGTCACCTTCTTGCAATCTTCAATCATTTTTGAACAAGGGACCTTGCGTTTTTATTTTACACTGGGCCCTGCAAATTATGTAGCAGGGGATGGTGGTGGTGGAGGTAGGGTGAGCTGGCTGGTTTCCTCACTAGAGAAACTGGCGCCATCACTCTATGTATGTGCACACACACGCGAGCACACACACGCGCGCACACACACGCACGCACAGTCATCACATGCAGTCACATATACTCATTCAGCACTTTCTCCATCCCTTCTCTGTCACTCCCCACAGAGGGGCAACAGGAAGGCCTGGGTCACACTGAGCCCTCAGCCACCAGGAGGCACCCACGGAATCTGGCAGCCTGCTCGGCCTGGAAACCCCCCTGGGGACAGCTCCTGCTCATAGGCCCTGCTGGCCAGGCCATCCGAATTCCCATCCTCTGACGGTCTTCTCCAGCCGCCTCCTCCCAACTCCGCAGCTCAAGTGTGAAACCACAGCTGGGCGCCTGCCAAGGGGGCTTGGGTTTCATCACACTCAACTTCCCACACCTCGGCCTGAGGCCAAGGTCTGATGGGGCTGCTGGCCTGAGGCCTGGCCTTGAAGGCAGAGTAGGGGTAGAGGATGGCTCCCAGTCCCCCTGGCTTCCTGTGTATCCTAGAGGACCCTCTCTCTCAGGCCACAGTTTCCCCTCCATGCAGTGGAACGGGATTCGGAAGGAATGGAGCACTTGCCAAGGGTGAGGGGAAGGCAGAAATTAGAGACGAAGGCATTGAGGGAGATTCTAGAATGTCACCGTCCAGTACAGTAGCCACCAAAAGCTGCATGTGGCTATTTGAATTTAAATTAATTTACGTGAAAGTCAATTTAAATTTCATTTCCTCAGCCACCCTAGCCACATTTCAAGCACTCAACAGCGATGTATGGCTTGCGGCTGCCATTTTGGACAGCTCAGACCCAGGACATTTTAATCAAGACAGTGAGACACATCTGCCAGCTGGGGAAAATCAAGGTGCAGGGGATGCTGGGAGCTTTACTGACCCTGGGGGTGGGTGGGCAAAGGGCCGTGAGTGGGACACATTTGAGAAATGCTCTCAGTCACCTCTAGACCTCAAGAGTGAGGAGATGGACACACCATAGAGGCGAGTCAGGAATCAACCTCCAAGGGGCACAGAAACTCTCGGAAGGCAGCTTCAGCTCCTCACCCTGACTGAGTGACCAGAGGCCCCAGAGAAGAAGGTGGCAGCCAGAGCAGGTGTCCTTCCTGCTCCTGGAGCCATCTCCAGATGAGAAATGTCATCGCTCTCTCCTGCCTCACCTCTAGGGTCAGGGCGCACCTTTGCACTCTCTAGAATAATGTTCTCAAACTTCAGCCTGCCTCGGAATCACCTGGAAGCTTGCTAAAGCACAGCTAACTACGTGAAAACTCGAAACACGTATACTTTTACTTCGTTTAGGAGTCAACGTTGAAATACAGATATTTGGGTTGTGTTCACCTGAGGGTTCACTCGCGTTTGGCTGTCTGGGTAAATCATTGAAAGGTATTGAACTGGTTTAATCTGGGCACATTTTATAACTATAAATGGATCAGCAGAGGGTGATGTGGTGATCTCAGAAGAGACTGGAGGGGGCAGGAAAGAAAGGGGAGGGAAAGGGAGGAAGGAGGGAGCAGGGGAGGGGGGGAGTACTCTTTGTGTTCCCCTGCTGAAGTCGCTACCTCATCTCCTCCTCACAATGCCCTAAGAAGTTGGCTCTGAGAGGTTACACAAGCCCCGACACTCCCACCCCCAGCAGACACAGGGTCACTCAGGAATCAAGCTGTACTTCGCTTCTTACTCCCCTCTCTCCAGCTCTGACTATTTTCAAATGAAATAAGCCTGGGAAGCAGGGAAGGCTCAGGGCTGCGAATACATTTTTTGTTTTCTGGGCTTAGTTGACTTTGACAGGAAGCTTGGCTGAGTGCAAGCGTCTGAGCCCTTGCTCTCAATGGTGCTTTTGAGGCATGTCTTACCCAGAATGTAAAGAGTCACCATCAAAAATACCAGCAGGCCTTGATGGCCCATTCAGTTCCTGAGACCCAAGTCCACCTGCCCTCCTCCACCGCCCACCCCTAGCCCACACCTGCCTCCACACGTCTGGGGAGGGTAGAGAGCAGCAGATCCTGGGTTGGGAAACCAAGGCTGAGGGACCCAGCCCAAAAGTTGGCCTCTCATTTCAGGAGGACTGTTTTTAGCATTGGGGAAACTACACTCGCAGAACCAGCTTTGAAGATTCTAGAATGACCCTCATTCACGGGTGAGGGCATAGAGGCCCCTCTGGGAAACTTTTGAACATTTTCTTCCCTGGACCCTTCCCTCTCCAAGTGGGAGAGTCTCACCTCCTCCTTCGCGACCACCCATTCCACCCACAGTATGTCCCCACGGCATAATCACCCTTTGGATGGCTGCTCTTATATTTGGGTAAAACCTCAGACTGTCTCCTCCACTCTCTCCACAACTGCCCAGTGAGGAAGGCAGGGTCCCATTTTACAGATGGCCAAAGGGGTGAAGCAACCTCACGGTTGATCACCCGGAGCAGCCTGTACCTCCTCCTGATCCCAGGGGCAGGCTTTGGCGGCCCGCCACCTCCACGCCCTTCCAAACACACCTCCTGTCTCCTCACCAAGGCCCAGGAGCACCGTTGATTTAGAATTTCCTGCCCTTCTGACAATCAGTGTGCACAAAACAGTCTTTATTTAAACCACTTTTGGAGGGCATCTCTTCTACCCCTTCCTCTGGCTTCAATAAGCCGCTAATCTGAAGCAGGATAAATCATTGGCATTTAACAACCTGATTACAAACATGTTCCTGGTTCCTGTCCCTGCCCTGATGGGAAGCTCATTTCTCAAAGGGTTAATTAACAGCCTTCACACAGGCCGCATTTAGCAACGAGTACAAAGCCGCACACATAAATAACGTCTCGAGCGGAAGACGAGGGTGCAGATGGTTTGTGACTTTGCCGTCCAGAGGTTTTAAACCGGTGTGAACCATGTCCTGTCGGGACCCGGGGCCGTGAGTCAGGGTCAGGCTTCGAGGTGGGCCAGGCCAGAGACACTGGTGGCCAACTCTGTGCTCTGTTGAAAGTCTTAAAGCAAAACAGAGCACTGAGCCAAGATGTGGGGGAGAGAGAGGGCGGGCCTGGAGTGGGGAATGGGCCTGCTGACTGACCCGGATGGACAGCAGCCAGGGAGGAACCAAACCAGAGACCCAGAGTCCTTCACGGGGTGCTGGGTTTACCATGGGGGCCTCCACCCAGAGAGTTATACCCTGGGGCACAGAGCCCCTTGCAGACCCTGCGGCCGGGTATGCCAAGAGTGCCCAGGCTAGGTAAGAGGAACTGTATGGGGCTGGGAAGAAGGCAGAGAAAAGGACAGCCCTAAGGAAGCCGGGAAAGTTCTGGAAGTGGTACAAAGGCATCGGCAGTTTTCTGCCTCCTTCATGGGTAAGCTCTGTTCCTCTGCAAAGCCTTCAACTCCCAAGAGGAGGTACGCAGGACTCACCCGCCCACCAAGACGGGGACACATCTCAGATTTTATCAGCGGCAACTTTACAGAAACACTGTTGCAAGCAACCTGAAGCCAAAAAAGGACACAAAAGCCAAGAAACAGAAGGGACAATGTAAATATACTCTGGACATCAATGGAAGTGAGAAACAGGAAAAGAAGAGATCAGAATGCAAGCCTTCCACATTCTGTCCCTTCCCATTTTCTTTGTTTCTCTGGTTCCTTATGTTCATCTTCTCAGCCTTTAAATAGATCCCATCCCTCAGCTTTCAGAGTCCCCCCACCATCCTCACCAAACCCTCTCCTCCTGGGAGCAGGAGGTGCCATCTGGGGAGGCGGACAGGGAGCCCCCAAAGGCGGTCGACCCTGGAGGTGAGGGTGCCTCCTGAGTGGCAGAGAAGAGCCCCATCTCAGTGGCAACCTGGCTGCCAGCCCTGACCCAGGGCTGAACCTGCCAGGCTCAGGCCAGGGGCTGCCTCCCCGTGCCAGGCTCAGCGCCCTGGGGGTGAGGGAGCAGAGAAAGAGATGGGGGCCAGGTCACACTGGCCGAACAGAGGGGCTCTGTGTCCAGGAGTAGCTGCTTCTCCCTGAGTAATTTTCCAGGGTTTGCCCTTCCCTCACAGAGCTCACATGGGGGCCGCCATCCTCCAGAGGGTTATCCTAGGCCAGTCACCTGTTCGGTGACCCTACCTGCTTTGATTTCTAATCCCTGTCACTCATCCGGCTTTGCTTCTCAAAGTCCCCACACCCATCTCCAGGATATGATACCCCTGGACCCCAAGACACCCAACCCACCCGCTCCAGGCCCAGCTCTCAGGTCGTTCTGGGAAGTCCCAAAGGCGCCATTGTTGCTGGGCTGAGGCCAACATTTCTGTTTTCTCAGAAGGATCAAAGCCGCGTCCCAACCCTGCCAGGAGGAAGCAGTTGTGACTCGTGCAAATATCTGCAGTCCATTTGGGATTTTACTTTGGTGAGAAATAAATACACAGCCATCTGCAGATGATGGAAATATGACTTAAGTAACTTTTTGGTTGAGGCTATTGGGCCAGAGCCCAGATGGAAATAAGACCTTGTATCTTAGTCTCCCCTGCACACTTTTGAAAAAAAAAAAAAGAAAAGCAGAGGGGAAGGAAAAAAAAAAGTTGATGAAAACTGAAGCTCAAAATGGAGTGTGCTCTATTACTTGGCCTGAGAAGGGAAAAATAAACACCAAACAGCTACTCCATTCAAGGGTGTGTTATCTGGCTCATCCTCGCTGAGAATTCCCTCTCCTCCCTCCTCTGCCCAGGAATTACCGCGCCTACAAACAGCCCCCACGCCCGCCCCTAACCCGGGGCAGGCAGACAATGGGCCAGAAAACCATGCTGGACCAAGGCCTCTCCCTGCAGCCCCCAGAGGCCATAAGATTGAGAAACACAAGGCTATTTTTAAAGTCCTATTTGTCTACCCACTCCGGCTCTGCAAGCCTGAGAAATGGTATCATTTGTGGGAGGTGGCATTGATTTCTTTTTTAACTTGCTCAAAGCCACATTTTTGCAAGTTTGAGAAAAGCCAAAAAGGCAACAGTTTCCAAGGGTGACCCCTCCGCTGGCCTGCCCTCCTGCCCTGCGGGAAGGACTCAGGTGTATGT
Organism: Cervus canadensis; assembly: GCF_019320065.1. Classification (NCBI taxonomy): domain Eukaryota; kingdom Metazoa; phylum Chordata; class Mammalia; order Artiodactyla; family Cervidae; genus Cervus; species Cervus canadensis. The sequence goes on along the minus strand of NC_057390.1, from coordinate 24,588,631 downwards.
GGGAGCGCAGCCCCCTGCGGCTGTGCCCTCGTCTGCGGCGGGCACAGGCCCCCAGATCCAGGCCCCAGGAAGTGGAGTGAAAGGTCTGGACATACAGGAGAGCCGGTGAAAGAGGAAGGAGCAAGGGAGTAAGACAGAGGTAGGATCCGAGAGTGGTGGGGCACTCCGTCTGTGGCACAGCTCCGCCCTGGGAGGCCCCTTTGGATTGGGGGGGGGGGGGATAAACAGCCACCTGCCCTGGAGATAGAAAAGGGTGACAGGTCACACACAGAGGAAATGGCTTCTCAACACCATCCAGCCCCCCAAGTCTATGGGCAGATGCTTCAAGCAGCTGGTGAGTTCGGGGACCAAGAGGGTGCTTCCAGGTGGGTCTCCAAAGCTGAGGCAGGCCTTGGACTCTGGGCTGCAAAGATCCAATGGCAGTAAGAGGAGCCTCTCTGTTCTTGAGATCTCTAAAGGTTTTTTCCTGTGAGGACACAACCCCACCAAGGCTTCAGAGGCCTCCCCACTACCCACCGCCAGGACCAAGAGATGGAGAAAGATGGAGGGGTGGCGAGAAAGAAAGAGATTCCAGTGAGACGGAGAAATAGAGGAAGCAGAAGCATAAAGATGCAGAGAGATGGAAAGATATAAATTGAGGAAGAGTGAGGAAACTCTTCTGTGGATCCCCAACCCCAGCTCCTATCTCTGATGCTGGATGGAAGGGGGACCGTTCACGAGGACCACAATAGAGGGACATGCTCTGTGGACCATTTCCTTTCTCCAGCGGGTCCATGGCCCATAGCCTCGCGGTATGGTGAGCACGAAGTCTCCAGCCGCTGCCTGAGCACCACGAGAAGCTGTGTCCCCGCTCCTTCCCCACACCAGGGACACAGCTCAGCCCACACTCACTCAGATTCCTCCTATGTGCACTGGCTGCACAACCTTGAATGGTTCTCTGGTTCCCTTCATTTCTCAGTCCTCTCAAACGCAAAAAGGAGATAGTACCTTCCTCCCTGGGGCGTTTCGAGTACTAACTGACATCGCATGTACGTGCTGTGTGTAAATGCTTCACACAGACTTGGCACACAGTGAGGGCTTGATGCATGGCAGCCTTAATGCATGTGGCCTGTGGAGCATAAGTGGTGGTTATTGTTGCTGGTGTTCCCAGGAGACGGGCGGGGCTGGGAGAGTGCTGGAGGGAGAGGGGAGGGTGGGCAGGATGGGGAGGCAGAGGAGTCTGGGGAGAGGGGGCCAGAGGAAGGTGATGCAGAGTGCATGGAACCATATGTGCCAAAGCTGGATGTACGCTGAGACCACCCTGACCCATCTGTGGCACCCCTCGTGCTGACCCTAATGTGGACCCCATGCAGGGTCCGAGACTAGGAGAGCCGGGCTCCCCTCCTACATGTCCCTGGTTCCACGCTGCTCAGGCTGGGACCACAGGTCAGCCTCCCATCAAACCCTAAGCCCCCCTACCCCCACCCTGGGGATGTCTTCCCTTTGGTGATCTGGAACAGTGAGTGCCAAGAGGAGCAGAGCAGCAGCCAGATGGGCCAGCAGGTGACTCGAGGCCTGCCCCGGCCCCCAGGGCATCAGAGAAGAGCAAGAATCCAAGCAGAGTTGGTCATCCTGGCTGAACCATTTCATGTGAAAAGGCTCCCAGAAGCCCCCAGCGTCACTGTAGGGAGTCTGATCCTTCTGTCCCAGGAAGGGACAGAGTCTGATCCTTCAGGAAGCCCAGTTCTGGGGAGGGGACAAACCTTCATCCCTCATTACAGCCTTCAAGAAGCACCCCACCCCCACCTAAGCTGACCCAGAGCCTGCTCTGCCTCCCCAGCTGCCATGTGGGGACATAGGCACAGTCGCCACCTCCCTCCCAGAGAGGCACCCCAGCAGAAACACTTCCCCATCTCAGAAGGGAAGTAGAGGAAGGGGAATCAGACTGTGCAGGCTGCCGGGAGGAAGTCCTGAGACCTGAGTTGTCATCCTGGCTCGATCCCTTTGCAAAAGTTGCTCATCCTCTCAGAGCTTCATGATCCTCCTCCAGAAAATGGGAATAATAATCTTTGCATGTTGGGGAGACAATAGCACATATCTAAGCACTTACATAACACTCTGACCCGTTCCTTTCGTGGGTGGGGAATCAGAGCAACTGGGTGTGTGTTTGTTGGCAACCTAAAGACTATGGCTTTCAGCAGGGCTGGATGTTTGCATTCAAACCACTCACTGGGAGGCAGATAAAATCAAGAGGCTGGTCCTTCCAGAACCTGGAGGGTGCGTGGTGGATGAAAGCACTATTTCTGGAATAAGATGGCATGTCCCCTGACTAGGTTAACTCTCTACACCTCAATTTGCTCATTTGTAAACGGGGATGATAAGAGCTCCCCAGGTGTTTGGTTAGAGGTGATGATTTAATAAAGCAGTCCACCTGGATCCTTCAGCACAGCACCTGTTGGCAGCAAATATTCAGGGCAGGTGGTCAGTTATGGTAAAGGCACAGAAAAGAGACACCTTCTAGGAACAGAATGGGGAGAGACCGCCAAGATGCATGCTGAGTGGAAAGCATGGCGTGTAGGATGCTACCATCTGGGCAGGGAGTGAGGAAATCAGACCACGTGTCTGATTTGCTTGCATTTACAGAAGGGTATCCTAGAAGGATCTTCCCTAGTGGCCTAGACTATAAAGAATCTGCCTGTAATGCAGGAGACCTAGGTTCGATCCCTGGGTCAGGAAGATCCCCTGGATAAGGAAATGGTGACCACCCCACCCCCCGCCCCGCCCAGTATCCTTGCCTGGAGAATCCCATGGACAGAGGAGCCTGGCGGGCTACAGTCCAAGGGTTGCAAGGGTCGAACATGACTTGGCGAATAAACCACCACCACCATCTTGGAAGGATACCTAAGAAACTAGTAAACAGGGTTACCTTGTGTTGGGAGAATGAAAGGGGATGGCGTGGGGCAGCAGGCCTTTTGACTGTACACATCTTCATGCGATTCTGATCCATCACCCATGTGAGCGAATTACCTATTGCAAAATATTTTCAGTTAACATAAAAGCGTGAGCTACTGATACTATTATTCTGTCTGAGCTTCAGTTTCTTCCCTTAATGAGGAAGGTGCTCTAGGCCTCAACTGCCTGACTAGGGATTTCGTAGGGATTCAAAGAGAAAGTGAATACACAAGTGCCCTGAGGAAGACTGGGATGATGAGGAGGAAGGGGCGGAGGTGGAAGAAGGGGGTAGCGATGGGAGGCGCCCAGTGGGAGAATCACTGAACCGTTGTCCCAGGAGCTGAGCCATGCCAGCTGGACACATTTCGCTCTGGCCTCAGCCTTTGGCCTCGTTCCTCAAACACCCAGGGTTCAAATGGGGCCCCTCGTCCTGCCAAACACTTCAGGGGAGGTGGATGCAGGTGAGTGGGGGACAAGGGTAGGGCTCATGGACACCTGCATATGACCCTTGACCACACTGGCCAGAGTGTTGGGAGCAGGAAGGGGCCCTGGGAGTGGAGTTGTGAGATGGATGAGACATTGCAAGGGGAAAGGCAAGATTCTGCCCAGCAATGGCTCAGAGAGACTGGACCTTGCCAAGGGTGTGGCTGGTGTGAAAGGAGATGGAGAGAGTCATCTCATTTATCATCACCCCCAACAATTCTGTCATGGATTCGATTACCATCCAGATGAGGAAACTGAGTCTTAGAATTTCGGGTGTGTCTATAGTCACAACCACTAAGTAACTCAGATCCAGATTCAGGCAGCATCTCTCCATTTCAGTACTGCTCCACCCTAGCCCGTAACCCAGACAAGCTGGCCACTTTCTAGGTGACCCCATTATAGCAACAGAACAAAAATCACTAGAGCTTAGCTCAGAACTGGCAGCAGAAGCATCGTCGGTGGCTGAAGTGTCCCCACTCCAGGAGGTCTCCACATTCATTAGATACCCAGAGCCTGCAGGTAGAGCCTGGGAGGGAGCAGACTTGGGAATCCCTCAGGACCCCATGCCCCTGAAAATTCAGGGGCACGGGGCTGGAAGAATGAAAGTGCTTTTCATGGAATCCCAACAGGAAACCCACGAGAACATTCCTGCCCTGAGGATTCCAACAGGAAAACCACGAGAACATTCCTGCTCGTGGGATTCCAGCAGGAAAACCAAAAGAACATTTCTCCTTGTGGGGTTCCAGTTGGGAGTCAGAGTCCATGTTCCCTGCTACACAGGCTGGCCAGTGGGTGGAGGGGTGGAGGAGAAGACTTGCCCGCCCTCACCAGAGGTCCCCAGCCCCGCAGACACACTCAAAGATTCCTCTGGCCTCTCTGGGATGGGGTGGGCCATTTGAGAACTGGCCTGCCTGGCTCCCAGTCCTCCTGTCTTTGCTCCAAGTGGCCGTCCTATTACCCAGGTTCCATGCAGAACATATGACCCCCTGTTCCTCCAAGGGTCTTTGTAATTAGGGCAAGGGCTTGTGAGCATATAAAAAAATTATCTTAAATTTAACTGCCTCTTGAGGTGCCTCAGTCAACAGTGGGGTGCACTTGGAGAAATCTGGGACAGAGCTGATTCTGCCCACCCTCCTCCAAATAGCTATTGTGTCCCACCATCAGGACCCACCTGAAGCTACATGCTGAGAGGGGTCCTGAGGACAGGTTCTTGGCCCCAAGAAACTCCCACTCTAGTGGAAAAGCTGGGAGGCAATCCAACAGGAAGTGCTTCTAGAGTGCTGAAAGAGAAATGACCGTTAACCCCAGGCATCATCAAAGCAAACCCTGTTCATGGAGTACCTATCATGTGTCAGGTACTGTCTTGGGCTTCAAGGCAGAGTGATAAATCTCCTCCTCCCAAAAAACCATGGCCTGAAATGAAAGAAAAAAAAAAAAACCATGGCCTGATGGGAGAGATCAACAAATAAATGACTACCTCACAGTGGGAGGAGAGTTAAAATCAAGGTTTGCTCAGGATGCAGAGAAGAAGGGAAGGCTTCCTGGAGGAAGGGATATCGAGCATGCTGAGGAGTTCAGCTGGAAGTGCAGTGGGACTTCAGGGGTGGGGCTGGGAGGTGGTGGGGTTTGACATAAACCTCAGTAACCATGGTTAGGATTTGGGTTATGGAACAGTGATAAGACCTTAATAAAGGCAGGGACGGGTCACGGAAGAGTAGGTTTTGGACATAGGACAGCAGATGCAGACACCAGTGGGGTGGATCTGAAAGGGAGAGCTGGGAAGGACAGAGGTCCCAGAGAGCTGGGAGGGCCGTGGGTCAAGATGTGACACGTTCCTTCACTCAGGGAAGGAGACAGTCAGTGAATGCGGGCAGAGGAGAGGGTTGCCCTCAGGAAGATGGGAGGGAATCCAGACTTTGAGGGGGTTGCAGAGCACCGGGAGGGAAGAGTGTGACATTTGGAAAATGAAAGAAATTCTGAGTGAGATCCCAGGGCCTTTTCATCTGCAACCATCCAGACACCCCAGCCCCACGTCAAGGAATGGAACGTTATGTTCCATATGAGGCCTCAGGGCTGATCCAAGCAGGCTGGCAGTGACACGGAGCAGCTGAGGCCAAGGCAGGAGGGAGTGGGTCCCTCAAGCCATCCATCCAGCCACCAGGAGAGGCCAGGAGCAGGAATCAGGGGTCAGGACTCAGGGAGAGTGGGGGGGTGGATCATGGACACACACGGCAGCATCAAATTGTGGGCCAGGAGCTGAAACCCACAACCAGGGTCAGGGCGGCAGAGGGCCAGATCTGCCTCCAGAAGGAAGGAGGAGCCTGTGGGCCTGGACTAAGTGGATGAGGCACGGGGGTCAGGAGGAAGGGGCCATGGTGGACAACGTCTAAAGCAGTGGTGTGCCAGGGCACACTGTTAAATGTTAGTAAACTTGCAAGAAATTTGTTTCAATGTTGGCAAAACCAGCCACAAGGCATTTATACCATGGAAATCGGAAAATGCTATTATCAATCCGGGTAAATTTTTTTCCTTTCTCAGAGAGATGGCTGAGACCTGGGCCCATGAGACCAGGGGTCTGGCCTTTCTCCACCATGTAGTTTTGTGCTGCTGTGGCCTCACTTGCAAATGACAGTTCTCAGCCCTGCCATCCATGAAGCACTGCTGGGGTGGGGGTGGGGGTGGGCATCTAAACGAGCATAGCTGGATGATGCTCTTTAGGCCAAAGCATTATAGAGAGAGAGAATTGCAAGCGGCTTTCCTAGCCTCTCCCTGGATGTCTGATCTAAATTTAGGTCCTTTTAGTCTATGCTGAATCCCAGCCACTGCCTTTCCTTCCTTCCTGCAGGCTCTTTGGAGGTGGCCATAAGGAAGGCCCTGCTGGAAGGCAGCTGACCTTTGTTGTTTCACCTGCAAGTTTGTGTGTGGCTTTCAGGCCAAAGTCCCCCCAGACCTCCCCTGTGCCTCCTCCAACTACCCCTTCCCTCATACTCAGAAACTTACAGTGGCTCCCTAATCCTCTCCTGATGTTCCAAATGCCCCACCCCTGCCTAAGGCCATCCCGTTTTGTATCCACAATGATGACACCACTCTTTGCTCGGCCACTCACTCCCTGATAGAGCATGTCCTTCCACATCAGGACACCTCAGGCATGTCCCTACCCTCTCCAGGTCTTATCTGTGCTCTAAGGATGATGTCTATAATAGACTCTGTGTGATTTTTCTATAGGTAATAGAAACTGACCAACAGGGACTTCAACCATAAGACCAAGAAGTCTAGAGGTGGGCAGTTATCTAGCTGGCTTGGAAACTTCAAGATGCCAGTGCTTTGGATCAGGGTCCAAATGGTCTCCCTCATGGTTGCAAAATGGCTGCCATACCTCCATATAGCACATCTTCAGACTTCCTCCAATGTCTGGATATAGGGTGATAGTAAAAGTGAAAAGAGCTCTCTTTGTGTGTTTTCCCTATTTGATCATGGGTGAAAAATCTTTCTCAGAAGCTTTTCTATCACGATTCCCCACAACTCCCAGCAATTTTTTCCTAGATCTTGTTAGCCAGAACTGAAAATGGCCTTTAGATGGCCAACTAGCATAATGTTTAGTGGGTATCTAAAGATCAGACACAATGGCCATGAATGTACTCCCTGTTGTTAGGAGAGCTCACCACCTCCCAGACTCCTGCTCCGTCCCCTGACTGGTCACCCTGAGGCTGTAGGGACATCCTCTTCCCTAGGGGTTACTCTTCACCCTGAAACAACAGTGCGTGAATAGGCTCAAGTCCAATTAAGTGCAATTGCATTGATGATTCCAAGAGCAGGAAGAAGGTCTGAGACTTGCCACAGACAATCTGCAGATCTGTATTGGCCTCCCTGTATGCCCAGCCCAGGGGAGGCCAGAACCTGTCCATTGTGCGTTAATCATCTGGGTAATCTTGCCTGCAAGTGAGACTTACCTGGAAAAAACTTTTTAAAGTCCCCTTGCTCAAAAAAACTCAAAACCCCAGTCTAATCATGAGAGAAGCTAACAGACAAGTTTGATATCCCTGACCAGTTTTCCTGTCAAGGTTCTCAGAAGCAAGGACAGGCAGATAAAATGCCATGTCCCTGAGTGGCCATGATGACGCAATGTAATATGGTATCCTGGATGGGCTCCTGGGATGGAAAAAGAACATTAGACTAACATAAGGGGGCCTTGAATATAGCATGGACTTCAGTTAGTAATAATCTTAATCTAGCAACACTTGTTCATTAATTTTAACAATGTACCACACTAATGAATGATGCTAGTACTAGAAAAACTGTGCGGGGATATATAGGAACTCTTTTTACCATATGTTCAATTTTGATATAAATCTAAGATTGCTCTAAAAAATAAAGTGCTATATACATATATATCTCCAGGCCTGCGCTGCAGACCAATGACATTAAATCACTGATAGGGGAGCTTCAGGGCTGCCCCATTCAGGTTTCAGCTCCCTCATTTTCTTAGCATCTCAGGGATTCTTGGATTCCCTGTCACTCCAGTGACTGTCTTCCCTTCCACTCCTTCCCAGCAAATGGCACAGCAACAACCTGATCTCCAGGCTTTTCCCTCCCTGGCGCAACACTGGGAATAACCCTGGACTCCTACCTGGATCTTCCCCCAGAGAGTCTCCAGCAGGAATCAAGTTCCCAGATAGGAATCACAGTGAGGGGCAGAGACCCATGTTAGGCATGCTGGCTGCTTCTGGAGGCAGGTCGCCTGTTTTTGCCCAAACTCCATTCGATGAGAATGACAAGGAATATGGTTACACAGGAGGTTTATGAATGCTGAGGGAGAAAGCTGCATCTCTTGGAGGTCAAAATTCAGAGTTTACACAGAATAGAGTTAGGAGAACTGCAAATTTTGCATAAGATTCCTCCCAAAGAATGTTGATAATTTAGAGGAATAAGCTATGAACACAGGTTTTGGGGCCAGACACATTTCAAATTCAAGTTCTGCTGCTTATTAGCTGAGTGACATTTACATCAATCAGGATAGGCTAAGTTATGCTACAAGAACAAATAACCCCCAAATGGCAGTGGCTTAAAACAACAAAGGTCTGCTCATGGACACAAAGCCTTGCTGCATGTCTGGGTGGCTCTGCGCAGCTGCTTTCCATATGAAGAGCCTGTGGTGTGCTTCCAGACTGACACAGCCTTTCCCGATCACTACGGAGGGGGCAGAATACTGGGGGTCAAGCACCAGTGATTCAGTGTTGCCACTGGGAAGGGACCCAGGTGGCAATATCAGCTCTATTCATATGAAAGTCACATGACCTCATCTAACTTCAAGAGGACCGGGAAGCACCATCCTCCCATGTTCCGGGAAGGAGACGGGAACTCAGGGCTGGTGAGTAATAATAATGTTTTCCACAACTTCATGCTAGTGGTAAAGAACCCTCCGGCCAATGCAGGAGGCATAAGAGATGCAGCTCTGATCCCTTGGTCCAGAAGATCCCCTGGAGGAGGGCAAGGCAACCGACTCCAGTATTCTTGCCTGGAGAATCCCATGGACTGAGGAGCCTGGCAGGCTATAGTCCATAGGGTCACAAAGAGCCAGACACGACTGAAGCAACTTAGCAGGCAGGCAGGACACAATTTCAAGTCCTTTAACCTGTTTCCACATCAATCTGCTCATCTGTAAAATGGAGATAATGATATTTTCCATAGAAGGTTGTTGTGTGGATTGAATAAGATCTTCAGGCTAGCCGTTCCAAGTACGCAGTGCTCATGACAAACTGGCTCACCGTCAGTGATGGACACACCTCAGTGATGCCAATCAGAAGTTTCTTTTTTAATTAAAAAATTTTTATATTACTTTGAATTTATTTATTTAAATGTTTGTTTTTTGTTGCACTGTGCAGTATGTGGGATCTTAGTTCCCTGACCAGGGATTGAACCCACGCTCAATGGAGTGGACTCCACGCTCAGTGGAGTCTTAACCACTGGACCACCAAGGAAGTCCCCAGAGTTTTGCTTAAGATTTCTTTATGGAAGCTGGAGAGACTTGATCTTCCTCTGAGATACTGAGTGATGAGATCAAGAGAGTTTGTAGCTCTTGTATATAACGAGCAATTGTTTTTGTCTTGATAGAAAATAAATTCCAGAAACTATGCGAGTCCCTGAACTCCATTTAACCTAAGACTAAGTAGCACCTAAAGAGGTTTCCTAGATCAACTCCCACATTGACTAAAAAATACCATTTATTCCCACAGAATTGATGAGATTCCGTTCAATGGATTCATGGAACCCAGTGATTTCCCTGCATAATTTGTAACAATTTATAATTAAATGCATGGAGAGCCATTTAGGGTAAAAGAAACGTTGCTTTTTTAATTTCCCTAAATAAATTACATCTAGCTACAATCTGCATTTGTCATGATGATAGGCAGTGGATAAAGAAAGTTTTATTGAGTAGAAGGACCCCAGGCTAAGCCTGGCCCATGAAAATGGATGGCAGAGGCTTAATCATCAATGCGTGGTTGTCCCTACTGTCACCGACACGGTCCATGCAGAAGGGGTACCTTGACTCTGAGGAAGACCTGGCCTGGGGACTTTTCTCAAGGCTTCTGAGCCTCAGCATCTGGGGTCCAGTTTCCCGAAGCACAGAACAGCCCCTCCTCCGCCCAGGGCCACACCTCAGCAACTCTTGGGGGGCTGATCTCTGGGGTTCATGCCCCATAGAACCCCCAGCACTTCTCCTCTGCGGTCCAAGAAGGTCCACACTTCCTACAGGCCATGCCCCTCTAGGCCCTCTGGACATCCACCCCGTTTAACCACCTGATGGGCACAGGCCCTCCAAATCACAGGGCAGCCCACCCCAACCTGACAACTTCTCCATTTGGCCGGAAACTCAGACCAAAGACTGTTATTTCCCTCCTGCTGATAAGGAAAGCTCAAACCTCAAGAACTCAAAGGCTGGGCTTTCCAGAAGGGTAAAGGAAAGGCACACAACTCCTTCTTTTATCCTGATAAGCCAGCAATCTGAAAAGTAGAAAAATTAGACCCCATTTCTTGACAGTTTGTTCTGTTGTTTTATATTGGCATCAGGCCCACATGCCAAATGTATTCATATTATGTTGGTACAAAAGTAACTGCAGGTTTTGCATTGTTGAAATTTGCCATTTGGTGTTAGAACATGTTCTTAAATAAATGTGGTTATGCTATACAGCTTTTTAATGTGCACTTCTGGCTTTATGTATTTTTGTTAATAACTTATTAGTGCTGTTTATTTTAGACTATGGAAATGATGTTAGACAAAAAGAAAATTCAAGTGATTTTCTTATTTGAGTTCAAAATGGATCGTAAAGCAGCAGAGACAACTCATAACATCAACAAAGCATTTGGCCCAGGAACTGCTAACGAACATACAGTACGGTGGTGGTTAAAGAAGTTTTGCAAAGGAGATGAGAGCTTTGAAGATGAGGAGTGTAGTGGCTGGCCATGGGAAGTTGACTACAACCAATTGAGGGCAATTATCGAATCTGACCCTCTTACAACTGCTGGAGAAGTTGCCAAAGAACTCAGTGTTGACCATTCTACAGTCTTTCAGCATTTGAAGCAAACTGGAAAGGTGAAAAATCTTGATAAGTGGGAGCTTCATGAACTAACCAAAAAAAAAAAAAATTCGTCATTTTGAAGTATTGTCTTCTCTTATTTTTTGAAACAACAATGAACCATTTCAGGATCGGAGTGTGACATGTAAAGAAAAGTGGATTGTATATAACAACCAGTGATGACCAACTCAATGGTTAGACCAAGAAGAAGCTTCAAAGCAGCTTTCAAAGCCAAACTTGCATCAAAAAAAGATCATAGTCACTGTTTGGTGGTCTGCTGCTCGTCTGATCCACTAGAGCTTTCTGAATCCTGGTGAAACCATTACATCTGAGAAGTGTGCTCAGCAAGACAATGAGATGCACTGAAAACTGCAGCACCTGCAGCTGGCATTGGTCAACAGAAAGGGACCGATTCTTCTTTCTCCATGACAAGCCCAACAGCACATTCCACAACCAACACTTCAAATGTCGAACAAATTTGGCTATAAAGCTTTGCCTCATCTGCTATATTCACCTAAACACTCACCAACTATCACTCACTTCTTCAAGCATCTCGACAACTTTTTCGCAGGGCAAACGCTTCCACAACCAGCAGGAGGCAGAAATTGCTTTCCAAGAATTCACTGAATCCCGAAGCACAGGTTATGCTACAGCAATAAGCAAACTTATTTCTCGTTGGCAAAAATGTGTTGATTGTAATTATTCCTATTTTGATTAATAAAGATGTGTTTGAGCCTAGTTATAATGACTTAAAATTCATGGTCCAACACCATAATTATGTTTGCACCTACCTAATAATATATGGGGACAGGAGGTCCTAACAGCTCATATCTAATCTGCTCACAATTTATCCCAGTCTCTGGCTCACAACATAAGCTGTAGGTCTCAATACATATTGGCTCAATAATTACTTATTAATCACAACTCTTTGAGTGCTAAGGAATAGAAATTCAAACTAAGTCAACTTAAAAAAAAAAGTCATTGGCTCTTGTAACTAGGAAAACTGAAGGCAGGCCTGGCTTCTGGGAAGATTGGAAGGATGTAGAACTGAATCTTCTCTCTGGCCCCCTGGCCTCCTTTCCTCAATGTGTTGGTTTCATTTTGCCAACAGCTTCTTTCTTGTGTCCTTGGGCAACGGCTCCAGTAGCTTCAGGCTCGCATCATTCAGTATCTCTTCATAACAGGATCTCAGTGGAGGAGAGACTCTTTTTCCAGCATCCAAAGCCCAAATCTTAAGTGAGACTCTGATTGCACTATATATGTACCCCTGAACCAATCACGTGGCCAAGAGGATGGTATACACCAATGGCCACTTGGGTCATACACCCCACTCTGGATGGTGGTGAAGAGGCTCCATAAGGAAAGCTTCACCAAGAAGCGGAGAAGCTCCTCTAATGAAAATGGGAGCTATGACCTCGAAAAGAGAGAAGAAACAGCAGGCATCCCCTACGCATAGGGCTGGGAACTAAAGCAGGTTGGACCTGTATTCAGTTAGGTTCAGTCATGACAAGTGTTATCAGTTAGGGTGAGTTAGCTGCTGTAACAAACAAACTCCAAATCTCAACGGCTTAACATACCAGACTCACTCACCTCAGAGTCCAAAGCCGGGTGTGGGGGTGCCCCTCATGCGGTCATCCGAGGACCCTTGTTTTGGTTCCTGCCTTACTCTCCAGGGCTCTGGAGTCCTGCGCTCCCAGTTGCACTGATGGGAAAAAGAGGAGTGCACAGCAGGTCCTACGAGGAGTTTTCAGGGACTATGGCCAGAATTGGTGCATATCACTCTGGTCCAGTTTCCATTGGCCAGAACTTGGTAACTGCGTATAGTAATGGCAAGGTTGGCTGGAGAATGTTCTCAGGAAAAAAAGGTACACAGCACTTGAAGAGTTCATAGTCTCTGCCACATTGAGAGAGGGCCCCTCACAGGACCAAGTTGGGGGTTGGGAAGAGGTAGGGGCAGCAAGGAAGGTCGGGTAGGCTTGGAACTGAAGGCTGCCAGCCTCTGCCCTCCAGATTTTTTTAAACTTGGGCAGGTCACTCTCCCTCTCTGAGTCTCAGTCTCCCCACCCCAGCCCCCACTACCTGCCAAGTATAGCCCCCTTTATAACACTTCCCATGCAAATATTCTTCTGCTTCTATTATTCACACCCTACCTAAAGCCTCCATACCATTTCCAAGCTCCAAGTTTCTATGGTCTTATAACTTCTGATCTCCCCTTCATAAGACCCCCCTATCCAAGCTCTTCTTTGCCCCTTTTTTGCTTTATTGTCCATACCACCTGTTGTCACTTGATATATTCACTTGATATTGTCACTTGATATTGTCACTTGATATACTTGATATTGTCACTTGATATATATATGTTTTGCTCATTCATTCATCCTCTCCTGCACAAGAATATAAGCTCCAAGAGGGCACAGCTTTTGTATTCAGTTCATTGCTGTACCCCAGGTATCCAGAAAGTGCTTGGCATACCATAAGAACTCAGTAAATATGTGTTGAATGAATGAATGAATGAAACGTAAAACCTTTCTCAGAAGAGAAACTGTCTAAAATTCCTAGCAGAGTAACACTGCCATCTGGTGCCAGACATTTGAATTGCAGGCACAAGGTCAGATGGGTGAGGGGTGGGGTGGACAGAACCCAGAGACAATCCTTGTTAAATCAACCCTACTTCGTTGCTTTAAACATTACGGTCTGACTTTGGTGTTCAGATGACTCAATGGACCTGTTGGGTCTGATTTTCTGTCCTGTGTGTGCTTCCCTGCTGATCACTGCGTGTGACCTCACTAACCATTCATAAGGTGTTCAGATGTACCAGGCACTCAACGCTTGCTCCAACACTGCTAAAATCTGTAAACCTATGCGCAATGCTAACTCTTCAGAAGATGAAATATCAGAAAAAGACCCCAGGATGAGAGAGGATGAGAGAGTATACATGGCGAGAAGAGTAGGAAGGACCAAAGCAAGAAGGAAAACCCATTGGGAAGAGCCAGAACACTGCTGCTGCTGCTGCTAAGTCGCTTCAGTTGTGTCCAACTCTGTGTGACCCCATAGATGGAAGCCCACCAGGCTCCCCCATCCCTACTAGACCCTACCAAAAACCTGGCCTTTAATTCACTTTGGTTTCTCATTTGTGAGGTGATGGTGAGGGACTAGATGGGCTCTAGCCCGTACCTGAGCCCAGCCCTAAAGTCCTTGAGAAGGAACACAGGGTCATGGGTGCCTCCAATTTCCGGAGTTACCATCTAGAAAGAGCACTTAGTGGTTTATCCACTGGTCAGAAACTAGTGTCCTCAGCTGGGGGTCTCCTCATTACTAGGCTCTTGTCCCAGCAAACCTTAGCACCTAGAGTCAGGGGAGGGACATGGATCGGTGAGAACCCTCTCCCCATCCCTCCCCCATAGAGTGTCATTGAGATGTAAGCCTGGCCACCTCATGACACTGAAGCATCTAGATGCTCGGGACAATTCAAGGACCCCCAAGAGACCCTTTCTTCTCCTCCCTCCATCCTCCTCCTCCTCGGCTTCACCTACCATCACCAAAGACTCTCCCCCTCTTGGCTAATCCAGGGTCCCTGCTCTACTTACTGCTTTCTCTCTCTCTCTGTGCTCTGCCTCTGCTTCTCCTTCCATCTGGAAACTCCTCCTACCCTAGGAGCTCCCAGCTAATGGAATGATGGACAGATTATTTGTCCTCAGCTCAGCATCACGACCATCCCACCTTATGGCCCGGAGAGGCTAAGAACTACAATTCCCAGAATTCCCTTGATTGTACGGTTCCATCTTGGAAATGCTAAGGCGTTGCTCTGGTCAAATATTTGTCATATTTGTAAGAACATCGGAGGCCATGATTAAATCTACATACAGATCAAGAGTTTCCTATGAAAATTTATCAGCCAAAGTGACATCCTATAAATGTAAAATACACGCTAGATTTTGAAGACTTTGTACCCTTAAAATGTAAAATATCCCATTAGTAATGTTTATATTGTTTCTGTGTATTTTTTATATATTGAGTTAAATAAAACACTAATTTTGCCTGTTTCTTTGTACTTTGTTAATGTCATTACCAAAAATTTTTAAATTACATATATAGTTCATAGTATACGCCTATTGGGAAGAGCTAGTTTAGTGTTTGGGAAATGGATGGAAAACAAACACACAAAACACTTCATAGATGTGTGAGACAATGAACAATGAATGTCACAGTGTTGAATGTGGATTAACGCCACACGAGAGATGCAGATGTCAAGAGTAAAGAACTCAGAGAAGAAGAAGAGGTCCCTGGGGGCTCCACGATAGGGAAGGGAGGTGCTGAAGGCAGGACTGAACCACAGCCTGGAGTGTAGGAAGGAGACCATTCCAGGCAGTGGATTCAGTGTGCTCAGGGAGGAATAATTCAGGCGAGGCAAAAATGCAAAGGTCCTGGGGGTTTGACCCAAGCGAATGTTAAGGGTCATTGTTTCCACCTGTTTTCAGTCACCCCTCCATTCATTCCATCCTGTAGCTAGAGCGTTGGGGAGGGAGAGAGGCATGCAGGAAGGTCCTAAGCAGGCACAAGGGTGCCATTGCCTAGGCACCTGAAGGGCTTTTGAACACCAGGTCACAGTGCAAACTCAAACCCAGATCCAAACACCTCCTCTGGCTTTGTCTAGAGTGGGCTCCCCAAGGGACCATGTTTTCCAGGGGTGCTGGGGTCAGGGGTGGGGTGCTCTACCCTGGCTCCAACCGCAGGGGCTCTGCCGCTCTTCTCCAGCCCCATCCCAAGCAGGCTCCTGGGCTGGGTCAGAGGGGAAACATGCTCCAGTCTGAGATGAACGCACTCCATCTAGGCAGCAGGGAGTCTGGTAGAATGAGACCGTGGGGACAGGAAACACGAAGCCCACGGCTTAAAAATGCTTGCGCTTGCATTTTGTAGAATTTCTGGCACAGCTGTCTCTGGTCAGCAGTAGGATCTTTCTCAGAAAAGCTGGGACCTCTGTGGTCCAGGCCTGGTCCTGTGGGACCGGCTGCCTAGAGCTGGGGGCGGGCCTGGAACTGAGTCCAAGTTGGATGTTGAGTCATTTCAGGAAGGGCCGGCTGTCATGTCCAGCCCAGGCCAGAAGACAGGCCCAGACACTGGAACCAGACGAGCATCAAGGCCAGCCAGACCAGAGGGGGCTTCAGAGCGCCCATTGCCGGACAATCAAGAGCAGGTAGCACAGGGGCCTCAAAAAAGCGCTGATCCCCAAACCAGAAAGTGCACTGCCTTGGAGAGGCCTCCTGGTCAGGAGATCTTTGAAAATGGCAGAACTTTTCCACCACTGCTTCAAGGGACATTCATGCTTGATTCCTGAAAGAGGAAACCCTAGTAGCTTGATAAATCCTTCCTATGCACCTACTACCCAACAGTGAATCACGCCCCGTGGGGGAAACAAGAGGAAAAGTAGAGAAACTTTAAATCTCAGGGCAGAAAGAGCCTTAAGAGGTCACTTTAAAATGACTTTATGGGGATTTCCCTGGTGGTCCAGTGTGTAAGACTCTATGCTCCCAATGCAGGGTACCTGGGTCTGATCCCTGGTCTAAGAACTAGATCCTGCATGTCCCAACAAAGATCGAAGATCCAGACTGCCTCAAATAAAACCTGGCATAGTCAAATAAATAAAATTTTTTGTAATGACTTCCCAAAGTAGAAATTCCTGCAACAGTATCCAGGGCAGTTCCATGTGGCTTTGGTGCTCTGAGAGCAAACCGTTTAACAAAATTCAAGCAGAAGTTCTCCAACCTCAAAATCTCTGTTGCCTGAAATCTCACTATGAAATTATCATTTAGGATTGGGGCGGGGGGGGGTTGAGGGACTAAGTTTTTCATTCTTAATTTTCTTCCTTCAAGATGAACATTTCCTTGCTGAGATAACATGTGAGGTTCCTAACAGGACATAAGATGGTGACAATCAAGTAACAGGCAGATAAGAAGGGGATAAAGACAAACTCTACTATTGTCTTGCCATCAATTAGCCAGTTCTTCTGGTGACTAGTCATGTCCACAAAAATGCTATGGCTCTTTGTGTTTGTGGCTCAACAAATGCTAAGGATCCAGGCCGCCCTCAGTATTCGGCTCTACCCCATTATCCAATGTGTCATTCAAGCTCCAGCCGGCTCTTCCCCTTCTTCATCCTCGTTATCATCTTCCTCACCACACTTTCAGAATACGCACTGTGTGCCAGAAACCACCCTAATCACTCTTCAAATATCAATTCATGGAATCCTCACAATAACCCCATTACAGCAATATTATGTTTATTCCTGTTTTGAAAAGTGAAAGTCTCTCAGTCGTGTCCAACTCTTTGCAACCCCATGGGTATAACCCATGGAATTCTCCAGGCCAGAGTACTGGAGTGGGTAGCCTTTCCCTTCTCCAGGGGATCTTTCCAACCCAGGGATCAAACCTAGGTCTCCCACATTGCAGGTGGCTTCTTTACCACTGCAACATAAACTGTGGCTTGAAAAGGTTTAAATAACTTGCCCAAGGTCACATGGGTTGAGGTGGCAGGGCTAGGGTTTGGTTTGGTTCTAGAGTCCAGCTACTAGGAAGGAGTTAAGAAGGGCATTTCCTGCCCTTCAATGATATTTGGGCCAGATCTTAGTCACAAGGCTCTATTCAACTGTAAGAGAGGCTGGGAAATGTAGTCTTTATTCAGAACAGCAAAAACTGGGAGTTCTTTTACTAAGAAGGCTTCCCTGGTGGCTCAGATGGTAAAGAATCTGCCTGGAATGTGGGAAACCGGGGTTCGCTCCCTGGGTCAGGAAGATGCCCTGGAGAAGGGAATGGCTACCCACTCTAGTATTCTTGCCTGGAGAACTCCATGGACAGAGGAGGTCTCAAAGAGCCAGACGAGACTAGCACTTCCACTTTCTTTTGACTAAGAAAGACAGGGGAACGTATATCGGGGAACATTTTGCCATTGGTGGTATGGATCTCCATAAATTCATCCCCTCTCTCATAGTGGAGCAGCCCCACAATAATCCTGCATAACATGACCTCTCCCCCTGCCCTTCTCCAAGAGTGGCTGGTTGATCTCCTGAATGGAGACTAAGAGAGACTCCATCTTTCCATATTGGACAGCGGCATTTGCCTTCCAGGGTGGTAGGCAGCAGATTTCAGCAAGGTTTTCAAGGCTACAGTCTACAAAGAAAATGCTTAAGCGAATGTTTTCACAAAGCATATTGCCCAAACTATATTTCTGGCTGCCAATGCCAGGGCCCAAGGTGCCGCAGCATTCCTGCTCTTGGGTGATATAAGAGCAACCATATACCTGTGGTGAAAATCCCTTTGTTTGCGCCAGTGGATTTCTGACAATTGCCATCAAAGAATTCTCACTCCTCAGGCAGGCAAGTGTGGCGCGTGCCAACAGCAGTGTCAACACAAATGCTATGCAAGTATGGAGATTTGGCCCTGCAGGGTCAGAGGAGGCTTCATAATCTAGGTTATTATTGCTGACACATAGAGTGCTGACCACGTGCCACACACTCTTCCATGTTACACTTAGTGTCACTTAATCTTCAAATACCCAACGAGGCAGGTATTACTATTACTACTCTCATTTTACAGATGAGTAACCAAGGCACAGAGGGTTAAGTAACCAAAAGGCCAAACAACAGAAGTAGTAGAACTGGGTTTTGCACCTGGTCAGTCTGACTCTACCTTCTTTGTTCTACCATTTATGTTTGGGTGCTTGATGACTAGGTTAGGTTTTTGCTTTTTTTTTAATATATATTTATTTATTTGGCTGCACCAGGTCTTAGTTGTGGCATGGGGGATCTATTTCCCTAACCAAGGATTGAACCCAAGCCCCCTGCACTGGGAGCATGGAGTCATTGCCACTGGACCACCAGGGAAGTCCTCTAGGCTGGGTCTTAAACAAAGGGTAGGATTGTGATGGGCAGAAGCAGGCCTGTTGGTGGCAAGCAGAGGCACCTAGAGCCACATCATGGAGTCAGCAAGAGTAATCTGATTCTGGGCCTGTTGGTGGGCTGGGCTTCGATGGGGACAAGGGGAGGATGAATTCAGGTTTCATGAATTTGAGGTGCCTATGGCAGCAGCCCCCAACCTTTTTGACACCAGGGGATTGTTTTATAGAAGACAATTTTTCAAGATGATTCAAGCTCATTACATTTATTGTGCACTTTATTTCTATTATTATTATTACATCAGCTCCACGTTAGATCATCAGGCATTAAATCCCGGAGGTTGGGGACTCCTGGCCTGAGGGCCACTCTCATGGATAATCTTACAGGCAGACCAGGAGAGAAGTTAGGAATGGGGACACAGCTTTGAAGTCATACACGGAGCGTGATTCCCTAAGCTGTGGGCACCCACAGGAGGGAGACCCTTGACTAGAACCTGGAGGGAGGCAATTGAATGAGGAGTCAGAAGGAGCTGGAAGCAGCAGGTCAATGGCCTGAGGACAGGCTTTGAACAGGCTCTCCAGGAGGAAGGCAGGACCCTCAGTGCCCAGTACGGTGGGGAAGGAGGGCGGGAGGTGGCCCAGGGCCAAGGCCTCCGCTGGGGGCCCGGCTCCAGCTCCCTGCAGGCCCGGCCCTGTCAGAGCTCCTGCCAGCCTTCCTATTGCCCTGGAAATGGCTCCAGCACTGGGGCTCTACTGAGTCCAATCATTCAGATTTATGATGGAAAATGGCCCCGGGGACTGGGGCAATTTACTGTTCACAAACGAATTCCAACTTGTCCATGAAAGTGCCTCATTCCGGTCCCAGCACCCAGGCATGTTCACACCTCTGGTGAGGAGGCCGGCCTGCCCGGCTGGTTAGCATGCGGGCTGGGCTCTGGGCAGAGCAGCGCTGCCTCTAAAGGAGGCCGGGACAGCCTTCACGGCCCAGCCTCTTCCCCCAAAGCATGATGAGGGCAGGGGGTCAAGGAGGGCTGGGTTGGAGGGCAGGAACCACTGAGCCACCTCCCCTCTTCTTACACCCGTATCCTTCCCGGAGGAAGAGTGCCCAGTCTGTTGCTCCTCCTCGCCCCAGCCTCCCTTCTCATTTGTAATGCCTTCAGGAAATGGGGGAACGCAGCAAGGGCCCAGCTCCAGGGGCAAGCACCTGCTTACAGTCGAGCCTCTAAACTGCCCAGGCGGAGGTGGAGGCTGGGCCAACAGGCTCTGGAAGGACCGAGGCAGGAGGGCAGGGTGCCCCATCTCCTTGAGCCTCTGGCTTTGCGGGCAAATGGGCAGCCCAGAGTCTCCTCCCCAGCTTTCCATTGTGTTTCGCTGTCTCTTCTCCCTTCTCTCATTATAATCCC
Source organism: Cervus canadensis (assembly GCF_019320065.1). NCBI lineage: Eukaryota > Metazoa > Chordata > Mammalia > Artiodactyla > Cervidae > Cervus > Cervus canadensis. Next base: position 24,568,353 of record NC_057390.1, on the reverse strand, counting down.
ATTTCCCCAGCCATGTCATCTTTACCAATCTATATGAATATGGAAGCAATTGACCAATTTTGAAACAAAGTAGGATTTTTCATGCTTTTGCCTGATTTTCACCTCTCTGGAAATGCTGACTTCCTCTACCCTCTGCTCAGTCCCAGGCAGGCTTATTTTCTCTGTTGTGCTCTTTTCCTTTTTTTATTTTGGAAAATTGGGATTGGCGCCAGGATGAAGAAATAGACCGGGGATTTGACTGTTTCCATCGAAATGCCGGCCTTCCACCCCTTCGCTGGAATCCACCCTGGGCGAGAAGGCACTTATCAAAGGAAAACATCACCCTCCTGCCTGCCAGCCCTCCGCCTTTGTACCCATCCCCAAGGTGTGTGTGTGTGGTGGCGGGGTGCTGTGAGAGGGAGCTGTGGGAGGGGGCTTCATCCCAAGGTAGTTGCCAAGTCAGATAAAAGAAGGATCAGATGTGTTTCTCTTGTCCCCGCACCCCCTCACGCCCTGGAACTAAGGTCCTTCACCCCTGGGGTGAATGCTAAAATCCGTCATCAGTCCCAACCTGGACCCCAGGTGGGTCCCAGGAACAGAGGGGTTGGTGGCAGGGGCTTATAATGGGCAGGAGACCCAGCTCCTGCCCCAAGAAGATTTTTCAACATGAAGCTAAAGAGATGAGATTGACAAATGTGAACCATTTAGAAACAGAATAAGATGTAGGATTTTAAAAGCTGAGGTTCTAGGGACAAGTCCTACCATTGTTTGCAAGGACCTGGTGGGCTCCAGGTAGGGCCCCAGAGGGTTTGAGAATGGGGCAGGCCTACACTGCTGCCGTAGAGAGGAGTGGATGAGCAAGGGCATCTTGAGGAGGAAGGCAATCAGGCATGGCCACCCCCACAGAGCCCCCAAGCACCCAGTCATGAGACCGTGTCTTGAAACAGTGGCCAACCGTGACCTGCTCTGTCTGAGGTGGGCCAGCTCGTTTCAGAGCCACTGGGGGAGGCTGAGGTTTGGGTTTTGTTTGGGGAGAAGCTTAAACTTCAAGGTTTCTAACCAGACACTTTGACTTACCTACCCATGAGCCCCTCATTGTGGTAGAGGCCCAGGAATGCCCAGGGGGTGGTACCAGCACCAAGGACCCCCTGGTGTGCTGGAGTGGGGACAGGGGACATGAGCTTTCTTGGCTGGAGGAGGACAAGGAGTTAAGTGGAGCCAGTGATCTCTGGGGAGCGGAAGACAGCCCAGCAAATCCTGAGTCTCATGGACAATTGCAGGAAAAATCCCAACCTCACTTCAAGGGATCTCAGAGGCCCTAGCAACCCTGAATAAAGAACTTGAGTCTTCTTCTAACACCCCCATTGCCATCCCCTCAGCAGCACAAAGGGTGACCAAGAAGGCTTGCTCCTGATACTCTGATCTCTCCCGAGCTAAGGCCAGAGCCCCTAGAATCACCCCCAGTTGCACCCTGTCCAATGCAGCCCCACTCCACAAGTCTGCAAGGGTACGGGAGGAAACCAAGAGCGTGCCACCCAAGATAAAGCTTTCCGTCCAATTTGTGGTTCAGCCGAAGTCATGTTCTTAATTGTCCAAATAAACAGTTTTCAGCCCGGAGGCCAGAACACGCCAAAACATGCCACTTCCATTTCTAGCACCAACTGGGTGCTACGGGCACAAGCCTATTTTCTAAGTCACAGCCAGCACTACACAGTGCCCAGTGGGCCGTGGTCACCAGCAGGGAGGGCTGGTTACCAGCTGTGTGACCCTGGGCTTAAGGACTGATGCAAGGCAGCGCTGGGCAGGAGAAGGGCTGCTAACAGGGAGGTTAGAATCCTGCCCTCCCAGCTGCACCATCACTTCCCGCTGACCTGGCTCAAGATGCTTCGTCCCTAACATCTGTAAAATGGGAGAGGAGGGCTAGTATCACGGTTCTCAGAGTGTGTCCCCTTTAGCACAACCATCCCTTGAGAACTTGTTAGCAATACAAATCCTCAAAACTGCCCCCTACCGAATCAGAATCTCTCTGCAGGACCCAGAAATCTGTTTTAACAAGCCTTGCAGGTGATTTTGATGCCAGCTAAAGTTGTTGTTGTTTGGTTGCTAAGTTGTGTCCGACTCTTTGAGATCCCATGAACTGTCAAGCTCCTCTGTCAATGAGATTTCCCAGGCAAGAATGTTGGAATGAGTTGCCTTTCCTTCCCCAGGGGATCTTCCTGACCCAGGGATCAAACCCACGTTTCCTGCATTGGCAGGTGGATTTTTTTTACCACTGAGTCACCAGGGAAGCCCAGCTAAAGTCAGGAGAGCTTTCTGTATTTCTGTCCAGCTCTAGTATCTAATGAGATGTGTTTCTTTTACCCAAAAGACCTACTTACTTCCCAGGTTATGTTATACCCTTGAAAGAAGGACCAGCTCTTCCCTTGAGAGAGACTGAGTGCTCAGTCTTGTCCCCATTTCCAGCCCGGTATGAAGTTGGCCTCACCAGAGCTCTGAGCTCTGCCTAAACTCAGATCTTATTCCTACTGTGCTCTGGGATCTGACCTGGGCTCAGGACTCTGGATTCTGGATGTGGCCTGAGATATAATAGGCCAGAAGAGCCAAGTTCAGGCAACACCAGTGGCTGTCACAAAATCTCATTTCCAAACAGACTTCCAGGTCAGCTCTACCAGAAGATTTGGAGGAGGCAAAGAGCTAAATGGAAGACTATGCTAGCTCTAGGGATCACAGGCATTATAATGAGAAACAAATTTTATTTCATTGCCCCCAGCCTTTACTCAGAACTCCAAGGAGAGTCTCCCAACCCCTCTGCAAGGGATTTCTAAATGCAAACGAGACCTCTAGGTCATGCAGGGTATGAAGAGGTACCCTTCCTGGCTTAGATCCAAGCCCTAGATCTGTCCACAGGGACAGCGTCAGATGTTTGACTGTCCCAGCAGGGTGGCCTCAGCTGAGTGGTCTTTAGGATCTGGTTTCCTGGGAAACACCAGCTCTGGAATTGGCACTGGCCAGCTCCCCACCTTACTGAAACTGCAGGGCAGGCCCAAGTCCAGGAGGGCCAGGGGCCCAGCCTAGCCTAGAATGTAGGGGGATCCTGGAAGCTGGACCCAGAAACAAGGGTGCAGTGAGTGGGGACAGGAATCTGAGACAGGCGCTGGACAGACTATAGACTATCAAGGCCTGGTAGGCCCCCTCGATCCCTCTAGTCCAGGGGGATTTCTGGAGGAGGAGCTGCTCTCTGGTGAAGATGGGGAGAGGTTGGCAAAGCCAGACGCTTGGTCTAATCGGTAATACCTTCCTCCTTAGGCCCTGGGCCACTGAACCATAGGGCCCATTTTCACAGAAATAAACACAATGAGTTCTAGCACTCAGGGAAGAGGCAAAGCTGAGAGGGAGGAGGTGGGCCCGACGGACACATCTGTCACTAATCACAGGGAAAGGCTCAGACCAAAACTCATTTTGGACCCAGAGCCTCTGGGCCTGTTTTGGGAAAGTTGACTAATCCCATAATCCTGCCCATCAGGCAATTTTTCTGCCTGGCTTCCAAGTGGGAGTGGGAGAGAACCCTGGGGGCAACTGGCCCTCTGAGGAGCGTATTCTCTTAAAGGGGAAAACCTCCTGAGTTAGGTTTCGTTTGCTCCACTGGGGTCTCTGGTTCAGGCGTGTCTGTAGTTGGGCCTGCTGGCAGTGCCCGGTGGAGGTCAGCCCTTGATGCAAGGGACAAGGAAAGGGTACAGGGGGCCCTGCAGGACCACGGCTGCTTCTCTGGGTCAGCTACTCAGATGTGGGCTGGGACGAGCAGCTCAGCCCGGCCAGGAAACTGTTACAGAGGCTGATTCTCAGCCCCTCCGAACCTGCAGCCCAGGTCCTGGAGTGGACACCGTCCTCCCTGGGCCAGGCCACGTGGCGGGTGGAAATGGCCCAGCCTCTCCAAGAACTGCTGTCTCCTCAGCCCTGACAACTCAGCTTGTATACATCCCCAGTGCTGGGGAGACCATGTTCAGGGCAGAGACACTCAAAAGGCAGCGATCGGGCACCAACGCAGGCTCTGAAGACTTGTGTGTACACACACGCACACACACTACTCCACCCCACAACGACTCCAGCGCACCAACCCAGCAGTACACAAACGATACTATTCTAGACCAGAGCCTCCTCGAGTCACAAAAGAGTGAAGCTACAGGTTGTGTGCAAACTAGATTTGTCCTTTTAATTGTATTTTCTCTTCATCTGATGTGATCACTTTAGAGATATATTCACTTGGTGGTGATAGGGGTGGTGGAGGTGGGGGAGGGGGGGCGCGGCTTGCAGAGATGCAAATATATATTTTTAAAATCACACTTGAAAGGGAAGGAACCCTTTTCAGATCGTACACACAAAAGAAAATAGTAGTCTCACAGTCAAACCTCACAAGTACCATTCAGGGCTACCTCTGCTACAGCAAAACCCCAAACTATTTTCTACCTGATTTGTGTCCTCCAGAAAGATGTGGGAAAAGAGAGGCCTCTCCTAGGATACTTTTCAGTAAACTGCTCACACTCCAGTGTTCTTTCCTGGAGAATCCCATGAACAGAGGAACCTGATGGGCTATATATAGTCCATGGGGTCGCAGAGTCGGACATGACTGAGCGCCTAAGCACAGCACAGCTTTGCTCAAAGGCAACTTCTTCCTGTGAGTGTCCCAGAGTGACCCCGCAACACCCCCGGCCCATCACATGTGGGTCTCTCACAGAGTGAGCAGGAATGAGCGCCCAGCTGGCAATAAGCATGCACTGTCTCTTTAAGAGCACGGCCTGAGAGTTTATTTACCAGGAGGTTTGTTTGGGACTCAGTGGGAGGAAAGGAAAAAGATAAAAGTGGGTTGGGATACTAGAAAGACAAAAGCCAGAAAGAAAGAAAAAAAAAAAGCCAGAATGCAGAGAGAGCAAGATTATAAAAACTAGGTCTAGAGAGAAAATTTATTTTTGCAACAAAGATTCCAGTCCCCCAGGGACTGTTTCCACTGAACAACTTAATCACCAAATGTGTTGGCTGATCAAAGAAAATCCATTGAGTGAGTCTGACCTGGCCACTCAGGTCCACCTCCCCAACTCAGGCTGTAGGCCCAGGCCCTGGCACTGCAGCTTCCTAGGACGGGTTTGACCGGGGTTGAGAGGAGGGCAGGGTAGGGTAGTCTGGTGACAAACCCAGCAGATGGGCCTGTGGGAAAGAAGAGCTCTCAAGCTGGGCTCTGGGTATGGGTTCTGGGGCACCCAGGGCTCTGTAACTGTTCCCATCTTTGTGTGCTGGACATGTGCACTCCTGGGAACCCACAACTTTCACAGCATCTCACGGGCTCCCGTGATGTTTGGGAGCAGCAGGAAGAGATCAGTTGGGGTCAGGGCTGAATCAAGTCCCCTGTGATGTGAGGTAGGCCACTGGGAGCCCCTGCTTCAAGTTGTGCCAGTGAATCTGTTTTCCTAGGAGCTGCAGAGCCGCTGAGGGTGATCAGGTAGAAAAGTGGTAAAATGAGACCTGTCGATCCAGGTGAAAAAGAGGGAAACCTTGAGTTGACTTAAGGCTTCCCTGGTGGCTCAGGTGGTAAAGAATTCAGGAGACTCAGGTTCGATCTCTGGGTCAGGAAGATCCCCTGGAGAAGGGCATGGCAACCCACTCCAGTACTCTTGCCTGGAGAATTCCACGGACAGAGGAGCTTGGTGGGCTATAGTCCATGGGGTCGAAAAGAGTCGGACACAACTGAGTGACTAGCACTTTGCCAGAGTCCAGAGTCCAGCGACAGCTGACACCAAGTGAGCTTGTGGGACAGGAAGCACCCTGTAGGCTTGGACCCAGTCTTTGATGAGACGTTCTGGGTATGAAGTAAGACTATCCACAAACAGGCTGGACACACAGCACATGGAGTACTCTTTCTCGCCCAGCCCTCCGGACAGCAGGCTCCCTGCGGAAACAGATCTGCCCAGGCTGGCTCTTTGAGGCCATGCCTCTGCAGAGAAGGCAGTTGAGAGCTGCCAGTCATGCTGAGGACACTGTCTAGCCCCGCTTGGACAGGCAGAGGCCACCAGGTCCTTCTCAGGGGACAGCTGGGGCCGGATGTTCCTGGAGCAGGTTCCCAGGATTTTTCTTCATGTCATGTTCCATGAACTGGGGAACAGCCTCTAAATGGGATTATCCCATCAAGGCTGCTTTAAACTCTGGCTGTGCCAGCTCCAGAGCACACCCTGTCTCCTGGCAGTGGGGATAAGAAGGGGGCAGTATGGGGTAGAGACTGTGTCACCCCTAGGTCATGGGACTGGGCAGTCAACACCTCTGCCCCTTCACACCTTTCACACCCCCCAAAGACCGTGCATCCCTCGAGTCCTGGCCCTGGAATGTCAGAGTATCTCTCTCTCCATTGCCACGTGTCCCAGGAAAAACTCCCTAGTTAGGGAAAAGTTTGCAATTCCCATTCACCAAGAGACTAGGTGATATACTTGCCTCAAAACACAAAGTGTTCAATTTCTCCTGGGGAAACCAAGGGGAGTTTGCTTAAAAGGTTATTAGACTGTGCTTCTTGGGAGAAGGGGCTGTCCTACCTCTCCCCCTCCACCACAGCACCCCTTCACCGTTGATGTGAAGTACACAGGCAACTTACTACATGTATGTTGGTTAAAAGGATGAGAAGATGGACAGATGGACAAGCTATATCCAGCCTTGCATTTTGAGCTCCCCATGCTAGCAAGTTCAGAGCAAAGAGGCCAAAAGGAAGTGGAGCTGTCAGAGGGAGGCAGGGGGCCCTCAGGTGGGTGCCCCAGTGGAGAGAAGGAACAACAGTAAAGCATTAGTTGGTCAGATCGAAAAAGCCCTGCAGGACCTGGGAGGGACTGGGCTGAAGTGTCCACTTGCTCGGAACCTGCCACAGGCTCCCATTCTCCGGCCCAGCTTTCACGGTGCCACTGTCAAGCTGCCTCTTGTTAAATAAACCTACCTTTGTGTGTGTGTGTCCTGGAGGAGAGGGAAGTGACTGGGGGAGGGGAGGAGGTTCTGTCTGTGAAAATAGACCTGAATGCTTTTAAGGGCCTGCAGTTTGGATGAGTAAATATTTTCCCTTTCAGATGAAAGGTGCAATCATCGCCGTTTTTTAATTACTTTAATTAGAAAAGATTGCCTTAATCTTTTACTTATCTGTACTATTGTGGGAACTGCCAGAAAATGAAGTGCAGGGAAAACAGGTGGAGTCTGACCTTTGCTCTGAGCATCTTGAATTTCTTCTAGGCTGGTAATTAAGAAGAATCAGGGGAAGTTCCTTGCAGAATCTAGGAAACGCAAACACACACACAAGGATACAGGGGAATGTTGGCTCGCTCACTCACACACACACACACACACACACACACACAGGCACACTCTCACACACGTGTGTGTACACGAGTGGAAGGGAAAATGAACCCCAACGGGGCAGACCAGAAAGTTCCGACTTTGAAAGCAGTGTTCCTGCTCCAAGCCCTGAGAGGTGGCTTAATGAGTTTCCCAGGGTGGCCTAACATGATTAATTAAGCAGACAGCTTCTCGCCCCTTCCCCAGACAACGGAAACCCAGTAACGGTCTGTTTTGGGAGGGAGCGGCAGGGGCCCCCTGACTCCAGGGGTGGTTGGGGACGTGGTGTAAGAGCCAGGAGCCCCAGATAAGGGACGATAGCAACGTCCTGTAACTGCCACCAAGGCTCCCCCTGCCCAAGCCCTGGTTCAGGGGCTTCCCTCTGCTCCTGGGCCCTGGCCCCCTTCTCTGTGCCCAGGCACGGCCCAGGCCCAAGGGGACCCTTGGCAAGATGGCAGTTTGGAAAGAGTTGTCTCTGGCCTCCTTCCCTCCCTCTGCCCATTTCTATCATGCAGTATTACTGGACTCCTAGCTGAACACTGAGGAGGGATTCTGGAGTCTACCTGGGTGTCCAGACCCACAGGCGTGGAGCATGAGGGGAACGGAAAGAGAAGAGGGTGAGAGGGCTCCACGGGGGCTTCCCTCTCAGATCATCCATGGGGGGAGAACCTACTCTGTCCTTCAGAGTTGTCAGGGGCCCCCCGAGCTCAGCATGAGCCATTCACTGACTCGGCGAACACACGCTGAGCACTCCCAGGGGTAAGCAGTGGTATGAAATGCGGGCTCCCAGGCCCCAGCCACTGGGGTCCAGATTTCATTGCCAAAGGGGGTCCTAGGATGCAGGTGATGCTTGTCCATAAGCAGAGCTCAGCACTCAGGTGGCCAGCAGCACCTCCGTCCTCCAAACCTGTAACCTGGACGGGCTGCCTCCAGAACACTATGGATATTTCTCTTGGAAGGCGCCCCGAGGATTCAGCTGTGGAGCTGTCCTCTTTCCACAGACAAGGGCATGGCCTTCCTCCCCAGATAGTCACATCCCCCGGGGACTGGGACAAGACCAGGACAAAGGCTTCGCTGGCATAAGGAACACCCAGCTGGGGCTCTGCAGTCTGCCCTTGTAAACAGACCATGAGAGGGGGACAGGGGCTCGAAGCAGGCCCGGACCCGGCCAGCCTGCAGGGTGGGAGGAGACGGAGGTGGAGGTGTGCCTCATGAGGAGCCAGGAACAATGTTTTCCTTTTGAAAACGCTCCGGGTGCTTGGGTTGGATTTCCAGCCTTGTGTTTACAGCATCTGCGGCCGCGTCCATGACCGCGTCTGTCTGTACCTGTGTCTTACTCTCCAGGTGTATGCGTCTGCGCCTCTGCGTGTTCTATCTGAGTGTCTAATCACACCTGTGGGCGTCGGTCCTTCTGTGTCTGGAGGAGGCTTTCTGAGAACAAATGGCTCTGGTTTCCACTTGTGTGAGCTCTTCCACCTCAAGACATGGCAAAAATAAACCTCGCTGAAAAAGCTTTAACAACATTTTTTTTTTCCTTGTCCCTGGCACGGGCAATAGCACCAGCGGGTCTCCACGGTCAATTTAGGAAGCTTGGGAAAACACTGCTTGTAATTAAAAGTCTAAAAGGGCCTCAATTAGGGCAGTGTTTGCCCTGCCAGACCCGTTCCCAAACCCCACTCAGCAGCATTCCTCTCCTGGCTGGAAAAAGCCTTTGATTCGCACCAAATGTTCAGTGGCCACACGGGACCGGGCCTTGGCACTGCCTCCCCTTCCAGCTGCTTAGGGCGCAGGCAGGCCTCCACCCCAAGGCTGCGAACTGAGACCCTGGCTCTTCCCACCCCCTGACTTTCCAGCCCCTCCATCATCCTGAGCTCCTGAGTTCTGGAGGTGCAGACCTCCTGGAGATGGGGGAACCCAGGCCACACCAGCACCCACTCCCCATATGGGGAGTCAGTGTTTGCTTGAAGAATTCAAAGCCGACAGTCAGGGCTATCTGAGGAGGAGGCAGCTGTGGTCAACGTGGAGAGAGGTGGTGTTGGGGTCCAAGGAACACCCCAGTGCCTCTTCTTACTTGGCAGAGACCCTCTGCATCTGAGCAGAAGGCAGCCTTGAGCCACAGTCACCTCGGAAAATGCAGCCAGAGGGCCCCAGAAGATTCTTCCAGAACCGGAGAACACAGGGCCCGGCTGGGAGGGTCAGGAAATAGCACAAGACCCTGACCTCTAGAGTCCCTACGAATTAAAGATAAGGACCTAACTGGGACGGGGCCCAGGGTGCCATGGTCGCCCCCTCCTTTTGGGGGTGGGGCAGCCAAAGGCAAAAACCTGATGTAGCCTCCGCCCTGGGGAAAGGGTCAGTCGCTCAGTTGGGTGGGTGGGAAACAGAAGCGCTGAGTCAGCTCAGGAGCAAGCCTCTTTTCCCTCCCAGGACACACACACACACACACACACACACACACACACACTCAGGCCACAAGTGGGCCCTCAGCGTCCCAGATCACAGACACCTACACATACTCACATTCCTGCACAGGCTCCTACTGACACCCACTCAGAGTCACAGACAGGGCAAAAGTCGGACACACAGACCCTGGAAAAAAGGCCAGCAGGCCCCAGACAAAACCAAACTGGCTCCCGAGGTCCCCAAGTCCTTGACAGCCCCCTAGGCAGCTCTTGCAAGAGCAGAGAGGAATCACTATGTAGCAGACGGTCTGTGATGCAATGCCACGCCCTTTGGGGTCGGGTAGGAGCATTTAGGGTAACCTTGAAGAGGGCAGCCTGGGCATCCACCTCAGCTCTGCTCATGCCCCAAAGGGCGGGCCTGGACCCGGAGACAGGGTATGGCAGGGGAAGGGTTACAGGCTAACCAGAAAAAACAATTACTAACGGGAAAGGCAGCACATTCCAGCCCTGCTTAGCCAGCCGCCAGGGCCGTGGGTGGTTCTTGGATTATGCATTTCCTTGAAAACAAAAAGGAAAGTTCAGGGCAGTTCAGCTGTGCCCTGAATCTCACTCTGGGGCCTTTGTCTCCAGTCCCCACATAGCCTGCGTGCCCGCACACACGCACACCATCCCAGCAGCCCAGCCAAATGTCCACTGGGAAAGTGGGAACATTAATACCACTGAAAGCTTGAAAGAAAAGTAGGGAAAGACTGGAACTGAACCAAGAAAGGGGGAAAGGGTAGGGAGTGGGAGCCCTAGAGAATTCTTGTCACCCAGAAGTCTCCATTCTGTGGGTCTGAGGTCGTGGGGAACGTTTGCTGATTCACTCAGCAAACCTATCTGGAGCCCCTGCCTTGCTCCAAACACGATGCCAGGCACTGGGTTCATTCTTGAGGGTTCTTGGTCTTCTATTTTCCCCACAGTGGTCTCTTGCCCCTATTTCTATGTCAGGTCCCAGCACTCTCATCTATGAAATCTGGTCTCCTGATAGCTTCTGATGGTGGAATTCAGACTGAGAAGTGGGCAGCTGAGAAGGCTGAGAGGAGACCCTCCAGGGGTGGTTTACCCTTAAAGGAGGATAAAGGCAGTGGTGCCTCCCTGAGGAAGAACAGAAGGGGCGGCCATCTTGCCACAAACATCGGAACAGATTCAAATGGCTGCTGAGTCTGACTGGACATGTCCTTCTTCCCATCCCTCACCAAGCCCCATGAGGAGGCAGCTTCCCCACCACAAAAGGGGAAACTGAGGTGTGAAGAGGGATGGAGGCCCTCACTCAAGCCACTGCACAGGCTGCCTCCCCTGGGGTCTTTCTTTCCTTGGCTCTCTGAGTAGCATCTTTGAGGTCTCAGCTTAAAAGCTGTCCCTTGGAGAGGGCCTGTCTGAGCACTTGTCTGAAGAGGTCTGCTCTGTATTGCCTCTCCGTTCCCTTCCCTTCATGCACATGATTTCGTGTGTGTTTATCTGAAGTCTGTCTTTCTGCTCAGACTCTGACCTCCTAGAGGGAAGGGCTTGAGACTGTTTCATTCACCATGTATATCCCAGCTCCTGGGATAGTGCTAAGCACACCGTAGGTGCTCGATAAATGTTTGTGGAATGAATAAAGAAATGAGCAGCTACATAGCTTGGGTAGATGGAACCAGGTCAACTTCCCAGCCTCCTGTCAGATTTGTGTTGCTCTCCTCCATGAAGACTCAAGAGAAGACTCTTGAGAGTTCCTTGGACTGCAAGATCAAACCAGTCAATCCTAAAGAAAATCAACCCTGAATATTCATTGGAAGGACTGAGGCTGAAGCTGAAGCTCTAACACTTTGGCTACCTGATTCGAACAGCTGACTCACTGAAAAAGACTCTGATGCTGGGTAAGATTGGGAGCAGGAGGAGAAGGGGACAACAGAGGATGAGATGGTTGGATGCCATCACTGACTCAATGGACATGAGTTTGAGCAAGCTCCGGGAGATGGTGAAGGACAAGGAGGCCTGGTGTGCTGCAGTCCATGAGGTCACAAAGAGTCTGACTTAACTGAGTGACTGAACAATGACCTTCATGGAACTCCCTCCAGAATGACATGGTGAGTAGGAAGCCAGGAGCCTCTCCATTCCAGCCCTGGGCTAGATGTAAAACAACCCAAACTTAAAAAAATAAAATCATACTCCATAGCTGGGATGTTTATTACTTCTGCAAGGCCCAGATGCCTTGTATACAGGGTGTCTTGGGGGCCTGTACAGTTGGGACCTGGCCTAGAAAGAGGGCAGGGGGCACTGGCCTATGGGTTTCACCCAGACATACTCATTCACTCCTCTGCTCCTTGGGCACTGACCAGGCGCTGAGCTGGGGGTCTCACATGGTGCCTGCCCTCACGCTACACCCAGGCTTTCCAGAAAGATGATCAAAGAAAAAATTTGGTGAATCAAGCTCAGACCTTATGGACAGAGATGCTGAGAGTGGCCACAGCTCTACTGGGGATATCAGGAACAACATTTCAAGGTGGTCAGGCATGGGCTGAGAGACGGGCTGACCAGCATGGATGTGCCAGAGATGGGGAACAGCACATGCCAAGTTACAGAGGCAAAGGAGCACCTACGCGGGCCTGGGTCAGGCCAGGAGTTTACTGGGCCTGGATCAGAAAGTTCAGGGAGGAGAGATGCTGGAGGAAGGATGGGCTGGGTCACTGGGGGCAAGGTCCGCTGACCAGAGGAGCCAGCACTTTTTAAAAGGGAAAAGACACAGCAGCTTTGCATTTTAGAAAACTCACGCTACCAGAAATTTGCAAAAGCCTTGAATGGGACATAAGAGTGGACATTTGGGAGTCTGTGCCTGCACCCCAGTAAGCACTGATGGCTGGGACCTGGGGCTGTGGGGTTAGAGGTGAGAGGACAGGTGTGAGAGAGCCATGTGATGAACAGGCATGAGGGGCCGAGGGCAGGGTGCTAGCAAGGGTGACCCCAGGGTTCTGGTCTGCTCAGCTGAATGGAGGGGGCAGGCAGGAAACCAGGGGGAGAGGATGCTGGGTCAGCCTTGGCCATGTCTCTGGGGGCTGTTAGGGATGTGAGTCTGGAGGGGAAGGAAGGTGCTGGCCTGGAGCTCTGGAGTTGTCCGAACCCAGCCAGACAGGGGTGTTGCCTGGGCAGAGGACAAAGCAGTAAGGTTGAGCTTGAATGAGAGAAGAGGGCTAAAGGCAGAGCTGCCCCTGCCTCTTAGCCAAACCAAATCCTCACATCTCTGAGATCCACTTCCTATTTGCCCACACCATCCTATGTGTGAGAGAGCATGCAGCGAAGATGGGAGGGAGGAAGAGAGCTTGCATGGAGCCTGAGGGGTGCAGGGCCTGGGATTGGGGAAAAAAGGTGCAGAGGTAGAAGGGACCACGTCCCAGAACTGTTGGGGTCCCCCTAGACCAAGGCCAAGACTGAGTGGCCCACTATGGGTCCTGGGAGCCAGATGCTTAGAATGACCTCCCTTTATTGGGGGTTGGGGGTAGGGAACAGACCCCAGCCCACTCAGATGCAGTTGCCAGATGCTATGGGGGCAGCCCTTTTTCAGGGGCCTGTTAAACAGCCCAGGGACTGCTTGGTCCAACCTGGGGAGGTGGATCTGGGTCTCTTGTTTCTCTCCACATGGATTTTCCAGAGGCAGGGCACAGAGGGACAGGGAGCCGTACACGTCCGGAAACAAGAACCTTGAGCTGGGAAGCATTTTCCACTCCCTTTCCTTTCGTGGTATCAAAGAGAAGATTTTACCTCTTTGCATTTAATAGGCTGTAGGCTGGTTTGTCAGAGAAGGCAATGGCACCCCACTCCAGTACTCTTGCCTGGAGAATCCCATGGACAGAGGAGCCTGGTGGGCTGCAGTCCATGGGGTCGCTAAGAGTCGGACTCGACTGAGTGATTTCACTTTCGCTTTTCACTTTCATGCATTGGAGAAGGAAATGGCACCCCACTCCAGTGCTCGCCTGGAGAATCCCAGGGACAGGGGAGCCTGGTGGGCTGCCATCTATGGGGTCGCACAGAGTCGGACACGGCTGAAGCAGCTTAGCAGCAGCAGCAGCAGGCTGGTTTGTTCCAAGCAAGGAGGCCAAGGTCCTCAGGGTCCCATCATTGGCCCTCAGACTTCTCCCTGAGTCATTGCACAGATGTCAGGCGAAGCCTACCACCCCAACTTGCCTCCTACTCCCCCTCTCCTCCCAGATGCCAATGCAATCCCACCCTTAACATGGTCTCCCCTGTTTGGCCAGGCACTGCTGGAAGAAGGTCCTGAGGACAGGGCTATAAGGAATCTGCATGGTAGCTGAATGGCCAGCTGACCGCTCTTGGCTCTCCTAATGATGGTGATGTGGCTAGCTGCTAGGGGTCCACCCTGTCCCCCAAGTCTGTGCCCAGCCAGCCTCAGATGCCAGTGGATGGCCATCCTCTTTGGTACCCTTGACCAATCCCATCCATCTCTCTCTCATTTCCATTCCTGATATTCTACCCCGCTCCCCACTCCTCAGCTTGTGTATGTGTGTGTGTGTATGGGGTGTGGGGAGTGCCCCAAGCCTCTACTCTGGCCAATGAGATCTGCCCATCGAGGTGGAAATCATTGCAATAATTAACAAGCCTCCTTGGTGGCGCTGGTGGGGGTGGAGAGGCGAGGAGACAACCAGAGCCTGCCTAATGTGCCCACAAGCCCCCACCCCAACCCCGACAAAGGCCAGTGCTCCCCAAGCCACTCTTGGGGCCAGGACAGAGAGCTAGCCCCTGTCCTGTGTAGATGTCACAGGCCTGGGAGGTGGCACATTCCTTGGGGCAAGAGAAATGGATGTGTAAGGGGCCCAGTGCAGAGGGCCAACTCCCAGCCCAGAAATGAGTCTAGCTAGGGAGGTGGGTGCCCCACAAATGCCCCCAGGGCCTCCAGAGTCACTTCCATCCCTACCAAAGTACTGGTCTCTCACCCAAGACTCTCCCCTGGACAACTGGGTGGGGCGACCTTGAAGGGAGGAGCTGGAGATGGGAAACCAGCTGGCCCCCATCCTGTTTCCTCTGGAGCCACTCTATCCTCATCTCAGGGCTCCAGGTGTGGCCTGTCTCCTCCTTTTTAAGGCTCCAGCAGCAAATTTCAAAAGCGGGAGCTCCCCATTCCCATCCCAACTGCCTCCTCCCAGAGGTGGAATTAAGCACAGGAGAGTCACCTTCAAAACCTCATCGTCACCACAAGACTGGCACCAAGGTGTTGTGGGCTCTGCCACCTACCACCCGAAGCAGGGCTTTGTGCTGCATCAGAAGAAAGGGGAGGGGCAGTAATATTTAATGCTTTGGACTGAGGTAAGCTAAAGTGAGGACTTTCCCAGTGGCTCGGTGGTAAAGAATCTACCTGCAATGCAGGAGCCACAAGAGATGTGGGTTCAATCCCTGAGTCAGGAAGATCCCCTGGAGCAGGGCGTGGCAACCTATTCCAATATTCTTACCTGGAGAATCCCATGGACAGAGGAGCCTGGCGGGCTACAGTCCATGGGGTCTCAAAGAGTTGGACATGACTGAAGTGACTTAGCACACACGAATACACACAAGCTAAAGCGATGTGTGCAACCATGTTCCTCTGGCTCTGTAGGTGTGCTGTGGGTCTTCCTGCCTCGGGCCTTAGTTTCCTTGTCTGCAAAACAAGGATTGAGGATGAGGTTTGTGGGTTTCAAACTCTGCTCTCAGAGCTCAAGCATTCTACAGGAAAGAATTAGGGCCTTAGTAACTCCTGTTTTATCAGTTACACAACTGGGCTTTATCCCTAAGATTTCTTTTGCAGAACTAGCTCACAGCTGAGAAATGTTCGATCACTTCTGGGCCAAGTGATGCTTGTGTCGATCCCAGCTTGAAGCTTCCAGGGACAGGCAGCACCTAATCCACTGCAGGAGGATGCCTGGAGAGAGAGGATGGACCCCAGAAGGATGAACCAAAGGGATTTACTCCTCAAACCTTAGGTTGGGAACAACACTGGACACACAAATACATATATACGGCCAAGACGCAGAGGGATGGGACTGGCCATGGGAAGTAGGCTCAGGAGAGTCTGGGCAGACCCAGAGGAGAATATGTACCCAGGCTTACTCATATATGCTTATGTGTACACACACACACACACACCACACACACACACACACAGTTGACATTTGCAGCCCCGCCTCCATGGCCAGGCGCCACCTGCAGGAATATCGTTCTGTCTCCCTCTGAACCCCGCCCCACTCCCACTTACCTCCTTTTGGACTCCGAGCTGACCTCGCTGAGCTATGTCTAGAGAAGAGGAAAATGTCTCTATCTGTTTTTCAAATATTTGGGGCTTGCTAAAGACCAACACATTTTTTTTTTTAAGTCTGTATAATTTGAGGGCAATTTGATCCATATGTTTCTGATTCCTTTGCACTTAAATCATCAAAATATTGATTTTTAAGAGCCATTTGATGTCTAAGGAACCTTTTTAATGAGCTTTTAAAGCTCTTTAAACCCAGAGACTGGAGCCGGTGCCAGGGCCCAGGCTGGCTGCTGGATGGCCAAGGCCCCTCCCAGGGGTCAGGATCACTTGGAGCTGAGACTCACTCCCCCACTGCAGGCCTCACCTCTGCCTGGCCTCACTGCCTCCCCCAGATCTGGCCAGGGGTCCCAACCCCAGCTTCTTGCTATTCCTGACAGGGGGCCCCTTGTCACAGATCACAGTCACCTTTCCTCAATGTACACTTAAGACACAAACTAAGAGGAGTGAACGGGACTTTTAATTTTTAAAGCCTGCATCATATTTTGCTGTAGAACTATGCTACAATTTATGTAACCACTCTGGAGAAGGCAATGGCACCCCACTCTAGTACTCTTGCCTGGAAAATCCCGTGGACAGAGGAGCCTGGTAGGCTGTAGTCCATCGGCTCGCTATGAGTCAGACACAACTGAGCGACTTCACTTTCACTTTTCACTTTCACACATTAGAGAAGGAAATGGCAACCCACTCCAGTGTTCTTGCCTTGAGAATCCCAGGGACAGGGGAGCCTGGTGGGCTGCCGTCTATGGGGTCGCACAGGGTCGGACACGACTGCAGTGATTTAGCAGCAGCAGCAGCATGTAACCACTCCCTATTGGAGAACATGTAGGTCATTTCCAATTGTGCACCTTAGCGCACATTTCTGATTATTTCCTTTGGCTATGTTTCTAGAAATGAAAATACTGAGTCAAAGAGAGTGCACACCCTCAATGCTCTCTCCACATGTGCTGCCACACCATTTTTCCAAAAGATGACACCAAGTTTTACACATCCACACATCTCCCCTCATGCACTCTTGAGAGGAACATTCATTTCTATTCAAACAATGCTGTCACATTTGAGCAAAGAGAAGCTCTCTCACACAGCACAGACAGGAGGAGGCTCTAAAGCCAGAAGGCCTGCTGGAATTCCACTTCTGCTATTTACTAATTGGAAGAGTGACTTACTCTGTCTGCGCCTGTTTTCCCATCTATAATTTGGGGATAATAATGGCACCGCCACATGTTTATCATGGGGACTAAATGACATCACGTACATACACATAAATGACTTAGTGGCTGATGCACAGTTGGTGGTCAAGTAATGATGACTAATATTTTTATTATCCTTTAGCTAGTCCTTCAACCCAGAATGCCCTTCTCTTTCTCACCTTTTTGATGCCCTTTTTTCCCCCCACTCACCTTTTTGATGCACCCACTATCCAGGGCCTTACTTATCTCTACACTTAGCTAAGTTCCATTTCATTTCAAATCAATTCAATTCCATCCCCCAAATTCTGGCATTTGTGCAAGCCAGTGTCCAGGAAGTTGGGCAGAAACATAAAATAGATCATCTCTAAGGTCCAGGCCAAGATGTGCTCTTTGAAAACTAGAGTGGCGCCCACCCCAGCACATGCTACATACCTTTGTGTCCATAAGGTTATTATGGAAGAAACTATAGGGTTCTCCATCACAAATTACTTGTGTGTGCATGGGCATATGCATGCATGTTCTTATGCATACATGTGTTTTTATGTGTGTGTTTCTGTGGGCATGTGTGTGCTCAGAGTTTAAGTTCCTGAGGTGCAAAGATAATACAGAGAGCTTCCTCTGACTCTTCCACAGATCTTATACAAAGCAAGGTACAAAGCTTGGACGATTATAGCTTATACAATTCAAGGAACACGTGAATGAATGAATGAACAAAGGAATGAACAAAAAACCCTAAACTTCCACTTAGGCTGAGGACCTGGGAAGAGGGTTTGACTAGGAGTCAGAAGCTCTGCACTTGATGCTCGGGCCTGGTGCACTGGGAAGACCCAGAGGAATCGGGTGGAGAGGGAGGTGGGAGGGGGGATCGGGATGGGGAATACGTGTAACTCTATGGCTGATTCATATCAATGTATGACAAAACCCACTGAAAAATAAAGAAAGAAAGAAAGAAAAAAAAAAAAAAAGAAGTTCTGCACTTGAAATGCAATAGGTCCTATGTGACACTGCAGGCCTTGCCCCTTCTGCTCCTCACTGTTCATCCCCCAGAGTGAAGGGATTGGATTAGATGACCTCTGAGGTTCTTCCCAGCTCCAAGGACACGCTAAAGCCCCTCTTCCCCAACAGGGCCCTGTTCCCAATAGCCCACCCACCTCAGTCCCTCCAGACGCAGACCTCATCAGACCCATGAAGGCCCCAGTCCCATTTGGGGTGGGCCTCACTTGGGGAGGGCCTTTTGCTCCCCTGCCTCATGGGGCTCAAGGCTATTTTGTCTAAATTCTCCAGGAACAGAAGAAAAGCACAGAGGCTTTTGCTAAAGCCCGATGGGCAGGTCTATTTGAGGACAGGGATTAAGTTTGTCTCTGTTGATCTCCCCTCCGGTGGACTCTGCTGTCTGTGAACCAGCTTCAGATTCTCTGAGGTTTATCCTCCATCATATGGTTCCACTCCCTTCACATTACCCTGGTGGTGCCATTTTCAGCCATCCCTTCAGAGCGCTTCTGCAAAAAAGAATAGATCCCCAAAGAACAAAGCAAATTTTGGTTCAGGCTTGTTCTAAATGAAGTCCCTCTTCCTTCAACAATTGCAATTTGGAAGAGAAACGAGACCCTCCTGACTCCCCGGCCTGGGGCAACTCTGTCAGACCTCACACCAGACCTAAAAGACTATCTCCACTGGTGATGGGAGGTCAGTCTCAAGGGGCCCCCGCTTCCCTTCATCCCAGCCCAGGACATTTCAGGCTCTGATGGAGCTGCTGGTGATGGGCTGGTGGGCTGACCCTTACTGGATTATCTGAATTTGGAAGGGTCACTCAGGGGTCAGCAAGTCTGGGAGGGCCGATCCTAACTCCACAATGAAGAGGTGGGCACAAGGGTCTCTGTCTCTGAGTGGCCCCTTCTGTCTCAGAATTGCCTGTCTACTCAGGGAAAGGGACCTGATGCCTCTTAAGGGTCTTACTCCCCGCAACTCTCAACCCTAGATATCAGTGTGGGGCTATAACGTGCTATTTCTAACACGGTGACAGGGATGTCAGCTTTATGTAAATGGTAGAGGATGTTTCTGAATAATTTATGTGATATTTTTAATTCAAGTTTTAAAAACCCGAATGTTCCCAAAACAGAGGAAACACTGATGTTGCAATATTCAAACTGAACATTTGCTTTTGCTTTTGCTTTTAAAGATAAAGACTTAGAGTTCTTAACCAACTGTGGGAATCTCAGAAAACTCATTTTAAAAAATGAATGAGCTGTGTGGCTTTCAGGATCTCAGTTCCCTGACCAGGGATTAAACCCGGCCCACAGGAGTGAAAACATGGAGTTCTAACCACTGGACCGCCAGGGAATTCCCAGAAAGCTTGTTTTTAATGATCTTGATTCTGACTCATTTTATTTAAAATGAATGATTTGTATGCCCCTTTTGTACATAATCACACCCACACACAGCAAACACACTTGCTCTGTGATTCTGGGACAGGTTTTACAGTATCTCTGGGCCTCAGTTTTCTTTGGCCTCAGTTTACTAGTTTATAAAATATATACAATTTACATAATAAAAAGCTAGATAACTATGTCCCAGTTCCCTTCCAACTCTTGAATTCTATGATATTGAGAAAATTCTGAGCATATGAACTTACTGCTGCAGCTGTATAGCAAGGAGACTATTTCACCCTGGGTAATCCTCAAAGCATTCCCCTAGCCATGGGCCATGGATGGGCAGAACTGGCTGAACTCATGAAGGAGACAAAGCACTGCTCATGCTTTCAAGAAACACCTCTGTGAGCTAACCAAAGGTAACACCCCCTCTGCCTTGCTCACTGCTATGTTCCTGTCACCTAGCACAGGGTTCTGTACATGACAGTTGTCCCGAATGGTTGTTAAATAAACAAAGGAATTAATTAACTAATTCTTTAAGGCATGCATGCTGGGTCTCTTCCTGGATTTGGATAGCTCTTTTCCTCAAAAAATTAAAAACTTTTTTGTCAGAAAAACATTTAAAACATGAATTTTTTTCCAGAGGATTCTAGACCAGATACTAAATGTGTGAGATAATAAAAAAAATCCAACATAATTCCTTCTATCCCAGATATAACCAGAGATGACACGAGCAGACTGAGTCTTATTGACCCACTGCACTGAGGTAGAAGGTGTAGACAGACTCCTGAAACAATGTCTTCTTAGAAGAGAGGCCATGGTTTTCATTGTTCTAGTAGAAGGTGGGTATCAGAAGTGGAACCACTATTTGGACTGATTATTTTCTTAAGGCAAAAG
Source organism: Cervus canadensis (assembly GCF_019320065.1). NCBI lineage: Eukaryota > Metazoa > Chordata > Mammalia > Artiodactyla > Cervidae > Cervus > Cervus canadensis. The sequence continues at coordinate 24,547,850 of NC_057390.1, read as the reverse complement.
TCGTCTCAAGTAAGGCAAGGTGATGAGTGAAGAACAAAGTGTTACGGAAATCCAGACAGGCCCTGGTGATAACTGCATAATTGATGGGAGAAGGGTACTGGTTCTTATCCTCCAGACCCTTCTCTTTATGGCCATTCTCTGTCCAAACCAAAAGGTCAGCCACAAAAGCAGCCTCTACATCACTGTCAGGATGCCAGGTGACGTTATCGTCACAGAAATAACAGCTGGGAGTTGGATGAATCTGACCTCCCTGTTCCATTCGCCAGGTGATGAGCTGTTGAAACATATGATGTGATTTTATTTGTACACCTACAGTCAAGACTCCAGAGAGTCTGCACTTGGCAACCACCATGGACATGAAGACGAAAAGGGTGTTTAGGCTTTGTGGAATCCTATGTTACTGAAACCAGGTTAAAAATCATGTCCTAGAATCCATTTGAGTTTATTAGAAACATGGCCATCTCCTTCAGTTTCAAATAGGTTGTTATATCTAGTCAAGTAATACTTATCCAGGTGAAACACAAAATGTTGACAATGGAATTGATAACTCCCTGGCTAGCTAACAGAACATATAAGATTATTTGTCCATTTTCATTGGGCCAAAGAATTTAAAACTCCCAGGGACAGGGGAGCCTGGTGGGCTGTCATCTATGGGGTCGCACAGAGTTGGACACTACTGAAGCGACTTAGCAGCAGCAGCAGCTGAAGAAGACTCTGAGACTCCCTTGGACAGCAAGGAGATCAAACCATTCAGTCCTAAAGGAAACCCGGAATATTCACTGGAAGGACTGATGCTGAAGCTGAAGCTCCAATACTTTGGCCACCTGATGCAAACAGCCGACTCACTGGAAAAGACCCTAAGGCTGGGAAAGACTGAAGGCGGGAGGAGAAGGGGATGACAGAGGAGGAGATGGTTGGATGGCATCACTGACTAAGTAGACATGAGTTTGAGCAAACTCTGGGAGATAGTGAAGGACAGAGAAGCCTGGCATGCTGCAGTCCATGGGGTGACAAAGAGTTTCTGTCTTCCACTGATATATCCCTCATTATAGAAATCACCATTTGGATGGTGCATGTAAAAAGTGAATCAATATTTCCTGCAGGTAATTTTCTAGAATTACCTGGTGTGTCTTACCATTTTGTAAGTTATGTGACTTCATTTTGTTAAGTTCCCTGAGGCATGCTTCAGTGAGACAAATTCCACAGAGGGTGTTGGAATCTTAAATACCTAAAAATTTCTAAAAAGTTAAGGTCGAACTTCTACACACACACACACACACACACACAAGTCGTCCTCTAGTGGGGCACAGACTCTATTGAGGATGTAGATGCCTAATAATAAAGTTGGATAATCTCTTGATATCTCTTATGGATAGAACCAAAATAAGAATAACAGCAACAATAAATATGATGGTGACCACAGACATTTTCTCAAAAAAACTTAGGCAATGGAGAAGCAGCCATACTATCAGCAAACTGTTGCCACAAAAGAGCAAAGTAAAAAGAAATAGGCAAAAATGAAAAATTCCTCTAACACTCTTCCGAGTGTTAGACAAAGGAGAGTGTGTTCATTTGTGACTCTAGGCATCTGAGCAATATTATTCTGAAGATGTGGAAGCACGTCCATCTCATGCTTTCATCTGCTTAATATGAAGGTCTGAGGGTAGTCTCCCCAGATTCTCAGAAATTCTTAATAGAGTCTCCTTTGGAAGATCTGCTTTGGGGGGAGTCTTAACCATCCTCACTGGGAAATTACTGTTTGAGATGGCCCTCCAGTTGCCAAGGATGATCTGTGTTTCTTTAATTGGGAAGCATCCATCCAAAAAGCAAACCCCTGGAATTCTACCACTCTTCTACGTTGTTAGCAGTAACTGCTAACGTCTTTTTCCATCAGTGTCCAAGGGCTACATTTCTATGATGTTTCTTCCAAAAACCAAGTTTTTGTTTGTGCGGGCATGGAGTAGGAGGATGTTAATAGTAAAACTGGCCTATGATATGGAGCTCTTGCGGTATTCGGCTATCGAAGCTCCTAACAGGGTAGAGTCTAAGACTGCAGATAATAATTGGAGGTAATAGTCCTAGATACTTGGGGAGGCCTGTTACCAGCTCACCAGGAGAGAATTGACATACTCTCAAAGGAGTTGATCTTGGGATCAGTGGTTAGGACTCTGCCTAGTGGTTAGTTTCACTGGCCAGGGCTTGAGTTCGATCCCACAAGCTGTCCAGTGTGGCAAAAAAAAAAAAATCCTATTTCAAAGGAGTTGAAAGGCTGAGGGCAGGATTTTGAACCAGGGAAATTCAGCTGTTTCTGAAAGCTGGGCTAAGTTTAATTTGAAAATTCCATTCATCCTTTCTACTTTGCCTGAAGTTTGGGGGTGGTATTGATGAGGAATTTGGGGTAAGCAGTAATGTCTTTTTGTAGAACTCTTTGATGATCATCTCAGGAATACAGGGTAGTGGGGAGGTCCTCATCACTACAGCAGCAGACGGGGACCCCTTTAGTAGGAAACACAAAATTGAATGGTTCATTCTGATGCTCTTCAACAAGGAAAGGTTTCAACAAATCTGAAAACAAACATGCTCCCAAAGCCAACAACAAACAAAAACAGCAGAACATATTCATATTCCATTAAAAGGGATAATTGTATTACATTCATTGGGAAGTTTTCAAATGGGCCTTGAGGTCTTGATTCCCAGGCATGCCCCACCTTTACTGTTTTGCCAAGATTATGTTGTTGGCAGCTAAGGTATGCACTAGAGCAGGGTTCAATAAACTATAGCCCACAGGCCAATTCTAGCCCATGGATTTTTTTTTTTGTAAATAAGTTTTTGCTGGAACACAATCATGCCTATTTGTTTATGTACCGTCTATCACTGCTTTTGCACCCCAACGGCAGAGCTGAAGAGTTGCCACAGACTCTGAGTCCCACAGAGCCTGAAACATTGACTATTTGGCCCTGTACAGAAAAAGTTTATTGATTCCTGGTCTAAGGCACCATTATGATGGGCCGTTTGGGTGATATTGTAAGTTCCCCAACCTGGCCACTTTAATTCCAGACTGTTCTTGGAGAGGTTGTGCCATTTTGTAAAATATGCACAAGAACCTGGGTTACAATGAGAATCCTACAAAGAGTGGGCCTTCAGCCTGGTGGAGAAGTAGACTTGGACTGAGATGACCCCACGTAAGTTAATAACAGGTGGCCAAAAGAGTCACTTCTACACCTCCTATCTTAGGCTCCCAACCAAAGGTTAGCTATCTTCAGCAAAAGAGGTTTTGGAGATTTTGTCTCCCAAATCTACCCTCTGGGACATAAAGTCAGGATGGAGGAAAATGGAGCCTGCAGCATTTTCAGATGGACTGCCAAGCTACAGTTCATCCCCTTAAAGGTCACCAACCAAACAAGACCTTAAACTTATTCATCCTTGGGACTAGTTTTGGCTATGGACTCATTGGTACTCATCTGCTGACAATTCTATGGCCATTCTCTCCCCTTACAGACAAATAAAGTTTATGACAAAGTAGTACAAGACAAGGGTGAGACTAGAGGGCTTTCTAAATTGTTAGATGTTATCAACGGAAAACCGCTGCTCAATTAGAGAAAGTTGTTGTGATAAAGTAAAACTGACTTTCATTGATCTAGAGCAGCAAGGGAGACTACTACACTGACAGTTCTTAAATAACATTTTGTTAGGAGAAATGAATGCATTTTATTTTACTCTTCCTTGTGGGGCTCAGAAGTTCTTAAAGCAGGATATCAGACTAGGACACATGCTTAGACTGGCTAGTTTCCTAAGGCAAGGATCAGTATATAAAAGGCAAAGTTCTAATTTAAAAAAGGAAGTCTTGTACTAGTCACCAGGTTTTCTGATGTTGTTACTGCACAACTGATGGGCACTTCTGGTTCTCAGCCCCAGTCATTCTGTGGTGATATGGCCATCACTTATGGAACCAGACAATGTAGATGATTTATCCTTGTGTACCCTGTACCAGGGGCTTCCCTGGTGGCTCAGATAGTAAGGAATCTGCCTGCAATGCAGGAGACCTGGGTTCGATCCCTGGGTTGGGAAGATCCCCTGGAGGAGAGCATGGCAACCCACTCCAGTATTCTTGCCTGGAGAATCCCCACAGACAGAGGAGCCTGGCAGGCTATAGTTCATGTGGTCGCAAAGAGTCAGACACAACTGAGCATGCACAGATTCTAAATGCATATTATGCCTAAAACTAAGAGCTTAAAAAAGATGAAGGTGACTTCCCTGGGTTCCAGTGATTAAGACTCCACATCTCCACTGTAGTGGGCATGGGTTTGATCCCTGATCAGGGAATTAAGATTCCATATGTCACGCAGCATTGGCCAAACAAAAAACAACAAAAAAACCAAACAAACCAAAAAAAATGATGAAGGCGTATAGCATCTTCTATCCCACTCCATCCATCGCCACCCAATAAAGTCCATTTTCAAGGAGAAGGAGTTATAAATCCAGAGGGCCTGTGTCTGAAATGCCATACTACTGGTCCCTAAGACAGAGGTTCCCAGGTTCTGAATATCCCACCCAGCCTTGCACACACTGCAATGCACACTTTGGTCTTGCATCATGAAAGTAACAGACTGGAAATAAAGAGGTTTTAGAACCAGATAGATCCCAGCTCTGCTACTTACTGACTGTGGGGCATTGGGCAAGTCCCTTCATCTCTCCAAGCCCCTATTCCCTTATCTTCAAACAGAAAAGTAGCACACGCTGTTTACTGTCTACCCCTAAAATCATTTCTTCCTGCCTCTTTTCTTCCCATTACCACTGAGTGACTTCCTAGCCTCTCAGGTTGCTAGATTGTGTGTGGCCCTTCAAAATGGGAGGACACTTGTGTCCGTGGCTGGAGCACTGTTGTCCTGACTCTGGACAATTGGAAGGAGAAAGAGGCTTTGGGTGGTCCCTCCTGAGGGGCTTGAGAGGTTCAACTCTCTCCATTAGGACTGAGAGATGAGAGAGCTTTTTCCAGGCTGCAGGGTAAGTCCCAAAGGAGGTCAGGCCTATTGGATCCAACTGCTGGTTGTTCATTAGTGCCTTCTCATATCATTTTCAATAAATATTCATTCAGTGCCTAAGAATGCCAGGGACACCACTGTGTGCCGGGGACACAGTGGTAAACAAGACAGGTAGGACCCTTGCCTATTGAATGGCCACAGCAGTTCAAATGAACACAGACTTTCCAGCTTCCCAACTTTCTAAATCACTGTGAGCATAATTGTGAGCATATTTCCACCTCTGCATTTTGAAATCCATCCATAACCCAAGGACTCTCCCAGAGCCCCTGGCTCGAGGTTGTTCAAGATGAATTGTTTTGCTGGAGAGTGAAAACTTATTGAGCATCTTCCACTTGTAAGACTTGGGTCTATAAACATGAGGCCTGCAGGACATGGAAGCAACCTAGATGCCCATCAGCAGATGAATGGATAAGGAAGCTGTGGTTCATATACACCATGGAATATTACTCAGCCGTTAAAAAGAATTCATTTGAACCAGTTCTGATGAGATGGATGAAACTGGAGCCCATTATACAGAGTGAAGTAAGCCAGAAAGATAAAGAACATTACAGCATACTAACACATATATATGGAATTTAGAAAGATGGTAACGACAACCCTATATGCAAAACAGAAAAAGAGACACAGAAGTACAGAACAGACTTTTGAACTCTGTGGGAGAAGGTGAGGGTGGGATGTTGCGAAAGAACAGCATGTATATTATCTATGGTGAAACAGGTCACCAGCCCAGGTGGGATGCATGAGACAAGTGCTCGGGCCTGGTGCACTGGGAAGACCCAGAGGAGTCGGGTGGAGAGGGAGGTGGGAGGGGGGATCGGGATGGGGAATATGTGTAAATCTATTGCTGATTCATGTCAACGTATGACAAAACACACTGAAAAAATAAATAAATTAATTAATTAATTTAAAAAAAAAAAACATGAGGCCTGTTTTCACACCTCAGGGAGTTTAAATTCTGAGATGGTTGGTACAGGACAAATATTTGATCTGAGTAACACAGGTTATCATGCCTGAAGGAAACATAGGGAAGGTCCAGAGCAACTGAGTCAGTTGTGGGGATGAGGTGACCCTAAAGGTGGTAGGATTCCATTAGGCAGAAAAGGACAGGAGATGGCCCAGAAGAATAACTTAAGGGGCAATGTCCAAATGGGGGGAAAGGCAAACTGAGGATGGGGATAGGATATGAATTGGCCCAAAGGCCTGGTTTGCAGCCTGATAGAAGACCTTTAATACTAAGCCAAAGAATTTGGACTGCATCCTAGGGGCAAAGGGACATTTCAGGTCAGGAAGTTAAAGTGACAGAGCTGGTGCCGTGAAAAGATTACTTTGACATCTGTGAAGGAGATGATTAAGAGGGTGGAGACCCTGGAAGCAGCAAATTGAGGCCTGAGCAGCTTTGGACCTTTCAGAGAGGGGCTCACACCCTCTGGGTTTTATTTCTGGCTCAGTTGCTCTGCTAAGATTGTGCAAATCCTGCTGTGGAAGACTACTGGTTGCCTCCCAATATCCACTTCCCTCTCTCACCTTTCTAACAAAATCTTGAGTTTGTCTGGGGCAGCAAAATTTCCTGTTAAAAATGTTCAGCTCCTCCAAATATAGCTAAAGATGTCTATACTCCTGGCCAATGAGGCATAGAAAGAATTTACAGTGAGGCTTCTGGAAAGGTTTTCTTTTCTTGATAAAAAGACATTGGTCCAGCCAGTACAAATTTTTTCTTTATCCACTTCTTTCAGCCTGGAACTCAGTTGTGATGTCTGGAAGTGGTGCAGCCATTTATGATCATGAGGATAAAAGCTCTAAATGAAGGATGGCAGAGCAGGAAGATAGCAGGAGTCTTGACTCTTAATGACCTTCTTGAATAGCTATATCACCCTGAAATGCCTATCTCCAGATTTCCTATTACATAAGAAAAATAACTGTTTAATTTGTTGAAGGTTTATTTTAAGCAGCCAAACTTATTTCCTAACTGGTATACATAGCTAACCCTGAATGTCTCACTTTCTTCTTCTTTTCAGTCTCAGAGCCTGGTGCAGAAATGGATTATCCATCTGCCATGTGTTTTTCAGGAGCTGCCCACAACAACTGAAGAGGCCCTCAGTCTATGTTGCTCCCTTGGTCCCAACTCTCTCAGCCATGCAGGGCCTCCCTAGCTTGCCCAGGTCCTTCAGAGACCAGAAGGCAATGCCAGCTGGGACAACCCCAGGAGACCAGATCTCCAGCTGTGAATCCAAAGCAAGAGTCCTAGACCAGCAGTCAGAAGTCGTCGGATGCTGGACCACCTCTGCTACTAGTCAGGACATGACCATGACCCCGTCACTGCCAATTCCCTTGGGCCTCAGTCACTTTGTCTTTGGAATGTGGGGACTGAGCTAGGTCAAAGTTTTCAAAGTACACATCAATTAATTTGCATTTAACTGTAAATAATAGAGAATTTCCCAGGCAGTGCTAGTGGTAAAGAACCTGCCTGCTAATGCAAGAGACAGGTTTCCATCCCTGGGTCAGGAAGATCCCCTGGTGGAGGTCATGGCAACCCACTCCAGTATTCTTGCCAGGAGAATCCCATGGACAGAGGAGCCTGATGAGCTACAGTCCATAGGGTCACAATGAGTCAGACACAACAGAAGCAACTTAGCACACACACACACAAATGATAAAAGCAAGCAAACAACAAAAATCAAAAACCAAAAGGTAGTGCATTCCATAAGGCTTAAACAATAAAGTTATCATCTGCTAAAGTCCAAAGACAGGACCACTTAGGTTTGGTATGGTCAGCTGCCCACCAATGTCATCAGGCCCTCTGCAGTTCTCTGTGGATTAGCTCTGTCCTTGAACTGGCTTCCTTCAGGGGCACAGGATGGCTACCGCAGTACCAGACACAATGACCAGGCACTCCCCTAGCCAAGAATGAAGGGGAATGTATTTCTTGTGTTTGATTTTTAGGAGCAAGAAGCTTTTCCCACAGGGCCCTATCAGACCTCATTGGTCAAAAGTGCCTCTTTCTAACCAATCACCGAAAAGGAAAGGGGGATGGCCATTTGATCTGACTGTATTCTGGAGAGCCAACCATGACCAGGACAGAAAAGAAATCCCTCTTTTCTTAAAAAAAAAAAAAAAAAAGACATGACCCCGTGACACAGAGCAGATAAAAGCTGAGTCCTTTGGACTGAAGTTAGCAATGGGGAGAAGGCTGGCTCCCCCTGTTACTGTCCTCAGACTCCCAGTCCCAAAGCTGGAGCTCCTAACACTAGTTTGAAAACCACTGGGCTTGATCGCTAAGGCAGCTTTCCATTCTAACACCCTATGCAACTTTGCTTCTAAACTTAATGGCTCTGGCAGAATGAGGTCAATATGAGAGGGAAAACTACCCATATTCCCTGAGGTCACCCTGAGGATGGAGACAGTCAAAGAGACTGGGGGCTTCTAGCCTGGTTACAGCTAGGAACACTGTGCATTGTTCTGTACATTCACCATAGCACCCCACGTTCATACAATCTGTTCCTCTTCGCGGGCATACACAGTCTCACCCAGTCTGAGAAGCTGCCCGGTAAGTAGTGTAAGGCCCAGATGGCTCCACACAAGAGTCACAGGTGGGGAAACTGAGGCACCAGACAAGGAGGCCTTGGCTCCCAAAGCCAGGGTCTGGAAGAGCCTAGCTGGAACCATACACTGTCAGTTCGGCCTAAGGATGAGTGACACTCCTGGGAAACTGGGAATACAAGGAAAAGACAGGTCTGATTGCTCCTGATCACAGGCTTGCTGGCAGGGTACTTTAGGTCCCTCAACCTCTCTGAGCCCCACTCCCCTCATCTATAGAGTGTACCACTTCAGGGTCACTGGGAGGACTTGGGGGAGCCCCGTGAAGGGTTGTTTAAAAGAGCTGTGGGGTCTTCCAGCCTGAGACTGCAGACAGCCTGGGGAGGACCCACTCTCTTTCCCTCCTCCAGACTGAAGGAAGACTGGTCCCGAACCACAGACTGCTGCCCCGCGCGCCTGGCCACCGCCTCCTCCCGGGCTGCCCGGCAGAGTCTCTGGTCCAGCCCCTCCCCCACTCCCTAGGGGCAGGCGGCTGCTAATGGCCCTCCCCACAAGCTGCTTCATTAAGGATTTGTTCTGTGAGCTGCAATCAAAATAAACAGACCAGCCTGAAAGCCAGGGAACTAAAAACCAATTAAGAGGGAATGGAGATGGAAGGAGGAGGGGTGGTGGGCAGGAGGGGAAAAGAGGCCGGGGCTTTCCAAAGACTCAGTTCCCATGGCAGCCAGCTTCCAAAATAGTCTGGGAATGAAAAATAATGAAAACCACAGTGGAGAGAAAAGCGATCCTGGCAGGAGAGTCCCGACCTCGGGATTGGCTAAATCCCCTTTCTCCTGGCTCCCAGAGGGCGGCTCCGTGGGTCAGAGCACCGGTGACCCTTCCCTCCCCCACCCACCCGGTCCTCTCTCCCTCTCAAGGTCGTGAGTGGTGCAAATCCTCTGCGGGGCCTGCCGCCAAGGCCCCAGCGTGAAGCAGCCACATTCCCTGCTTTCTCCATGGGGAAACCATGATGGAGAAATGGGGCAGGGTAGGAACAAGGCTGAAAAGGGAAGTTCGGGGCACCACGAGGTCCGCCAGCCTGGTTTCAGAGGGCTTCCTGGAGGAAGTGACATTCAGACTGAGATCTGAAGTAAGAACTGGCCATGAAATGAAGAACCGGAAGAGCACCTCAGGAAGAGAGAAGGGGAATCCCAAAGGCCCGAGTGGAGGAGTGGGAGAGAGAAAGACCAGAAGTCTGGTAGGGCTGACAGATATTGAGTGCTCTGTGCCAAGCTGAGTGCTGTTTTATGCCCTGAATCCTGTGAGGCAAGAACCCTGGCAGGCTAGGACTCCCAGGTTTTATGGAAAGGCAGTACAGCCAGGACCCCACCCACACCTGTGGATGTTACACATACCTGCTTGCCCCTCTGTCTGGAGCCGGGCCTCCCTGCGAGCCCCCCCAGCCCCCGCCCATGACCTGCCCCTTCCCCCACCCACCCGGGGGACAGAGGAGCCCAGCCTGGCGTTTCTAGCATCATCTCCTAATGATATCTCCAAGGAGGCCCCACAGCCCACCAGGACGCATCACCGGAGGCATCACCGTTTAACCATCTCCAGACCCCCTTGTGGTCTGGTTTCTGTTTCACTGGTGAGGCAACAGGAAAGCTGAGATCCTATTAAGCTAACTTGCAGATGCCAAAAAGGAATAACGGCCAAAATTAAATTAACCCTTTCACTCTCCCTCATCCGCTCTCGCTTCCTGAGCCACAGAAATAAGAGCCCTGAACCGTATTACCGTCAAGGGATTGCAACACCTCAGCCCCAGGGGACGGGTTCCCAGATCCAGAGGGGACACCTGGCCTCCCCAGCAGGTCTGGCGGGCCGGGAGCCTGTTCTGCAGGGGCCTAAGCAGCATGGTGATGACCGGCAGTGCCCTGCCCGCCAGCACTTACTCACTGGAAGGCCTCCTAGTCGGGAAGCAGGACAGGAAGAGGTGAGGTGAAGGCTGTGGGGTCCAGTGGCAGCTCGTAGGCACTGACTTCTCAGTCTTTCTCCAAGAAACCAAGCCAGCGCCAAGTGGGAGCCCACTGGAAACGAGATGCATCTGAGAAGGCGAAGCGTAGCCACCCGCTCCCAACTCAGAGCCCTCTGAAGTCTCTAAGCAGAACAAGGGGAACATAGGCCAAGGAACTGAGTGTCCGGAAAGCTAGCCTTGAGCAGGGTCCCTGTCCTGTCCTCATGATAAATGAAGCAGAGATTTTGTCATCAGAGACCCCCCCACCAGGTATCAACCCTAGTTCCATCGTCTGGTAGCTGTGCAATCACAGGCAAATTACTCCTCTCTGAGCCTCAGTCTCCTCAACAGTAAATGGGTACAATAACACTGACCCCATAGGGAGGGCCTCTAGAAGGGCAACAAAGGTGCCACGAAGCTGGGCATGGAGCAAGAATTCACTAGTATTCTTTCCCCCCTCCCAGGCTTCAACAGCATCAACTGTATTAATAAAATGGGGTACCAGCTCTCCCAGGTGAAGTGTGCAAAGCACTTGGAAAACTGCAAGGGCCTGTGGATTCCTGCAAAGGACCTCTGTTTGAAGAAGATGCTGAGTTACTCCCTTTCCAGCCTCCACTACCCTCAGCATTTCTCTCACCTGATTTCCCTACCCTGCACCGACTCTCCCTGGGCGGGCTTGAGGAGTCTCTGTTAAATGAACAGAGTTAGATGAACACTTACGGAGCAAATCTGAGAAACTCACAGCAAGTATAAAAAACTGGAATTATGATGCACCCCCACTCCCTGGGTTCCCCCACTTACTGTTCTTTTTAAATTGGGCTATAGTTGCTTTACAATGTTGTGTTAGTTGCTGTGGTACAACAAAGTGATTCAGTTATACGTATACACACTTCCCCTCCCTCTGGGGCCTCCCTCCCACCCCCCATCCTATCCATCTAGGTCACCACAGAGCACCGAGCTGACCTCCCTGCGCTATACAGTAGGTTCCCACCAGCTATCTATTTTATACTTGAAGGAAATGAGGCCCAGGCACAGAAGGTGACCTTCTTGAAGTCATGGATGGTAAGTGCCTGGGTTTGGAACCCCAGGGCTGTCCCACTCCGAGGCCAGTGCTCCTGCCCAACCCACAGCCCAAGTTCACAAGCCTAAGGGGCTGAACAGGGTTAGCATGAGAGACCTGGGGTGGGTCCCTCCTCCTGTGGGTGCTGAGAGTGGTCACCCCTCCACAATGGGAGACACAAGGAGCCCACATGTGATGGGAAGAGCAGCCTGCCCAGGAGGCAGTGACACTCAGACCTGGGTTGGAATCTGTGCTCAGCTGTGCAAACTTGCATAGCCCTCCACTTCCCTGGTCATCTCAGCAGCACATCCCTAAATCCAGGAAGAATGCTCGCCCCATCTCACGGGCTGTCGGGAGATTAGAATGAGATGACTGACAGGTGTTGAAAACCAGCAAACCCTGTTGTCATTCGTAATTAGCACACTCAGTATTTGTTTGTGTTTCTAAGCAGCAGATTCGCTAAATAGGTTAAACAGTGTCTCACTCCCCACTCTTTGGGCCTCCCCATCCTGTTCACACTATCCTGCTTTGTGCCCCAACAGGGAGAAGGTGAACCCATGTCCACGTCAGAATATCTTCGGTGAAGAGTTACTGAGCATTGAAAGTTCATCTCACATGCTGTCTGTGCTAGCCCTGAGATAAACAGGCAAGAGAAGCAAGGGTGGCAGGTATTTCCTCCTTTTGACTCTCATAAGTCAATAAGCAGACATATTAGATCAATAGCCCCCTGACACATCTTTGTGGGGCACTTATACATGTGTCAGGCATGGCACTCACCTTTACGGACAGAATCCTGAGCATCACATCACAGCTCTGAGATGGAGCAGTGACTGACTGATTTCCTCCCTTCCTTCCTCCTTTTCTTCCTTCTGGCCCTTGGATTTCTGCCTTTGATCCCCAAAGCCACATTTCCAGGCAGTCCCAGGGCCGTAAGGGGGTAGGGAGCACTGCGGGCCTCAGGGTCTCTGTCCTAGGCAGGCAGTAAGGGCCCAGCCAACTGAGGGGACCCAGGAGACATGGCCCAGTCAGAGCAGCAAAGAGAACAGAGCAAGGGCAGAGATCTTGGGCTCAAAGAAGGCATTTGCTTGGAGATTTGGGGCATCGGCTGGAGCAGGGAAGCCCTTCTGCCTGGATGTCCAAGAGGGAATGTTTCCCAACCAGCCCCCCAGGTTGACACCTCGAAAACTAATGCCCGAGGCTCCCACAGCAAGACCCAGGGCATCACAGGTGCACAGTCAAGGAACATCAAATCAAACTAACCAGGCAGTCAGATGAAATGCACCTTCCTCTCACATCTAAGGAAAGCAGGGAAGCCCCCAGACAGGTGGGCCGGGTCTTGAGGAAGAAGCAAGGAGTCAGAGAGAGAGCCCAGAGCAGCTGAGAGGGGATCTCTGGCCCTGGGAAGCTAGATTCAGGGGCTGAGGAGAAGCCCCTCATCCTGGGCTCTAGGTGGCTGCATTCCCATGCCACTGGGGGCCACAGAGAGACACACCCAGCCACTGGGCTCAAGGGGACCCTGTGCTTCTCATGGATCATCCATTCAACCCTCACAGCCAAGCCCATGAGGTAGGAATCATCATACCCAGTTAAGATTAAAGAACCTGCGGCTCAGAGAGGTTGAATAACTCACTCTGAGTCACAGCATCCATCCTAGTCAGGGTCATCTAGCCACAAAAAACCTACGGACTTAATGTTTGACAGGATAGAATTATTAATCAGTGATTGCTCCAGGCCTCCCACCAGCCCTCTCCTGCTAAGGGGACCCTGGCTGGCCCACTTTTTCGACTCTCCTTCCCACCCTGAAGACATCTTTGCCAAGAAAGGTGGTTCTCTGGGCCTTTGACAAGCAGGATTAGAAGTAAAAGGAGAAGGGAGAGAAATATCTGAGAGGCGCTGATAGCTCTGAGGTGGAGGTCTGGGGAGAGGAGAAACCTGTGCCCTGGGGAGGCACAGAGGAAGAGAGAGAAACGGACAAGTGGGCTCAGAAGTACCAACTTTCGTGACTGAGAAATCTAAGGACAGAACTGAAGTTCTAATGACATCATGTTTGGCTTCTCAATTCTGTTCTCTTGAACCAGCACCACTGAGACTGGATCCCATGAATCGCAGATGTGGGAGCGATTCATTTGTAAGGAGACAGGAGGAAAGAAAAGAGACCTGAGACTGAGGCAAGGTGGAGACCAGCTTCCTCTCCCAGCATCTCTATTTTTCCTTTGTGTGGTGATCTTCTCTGTGAACACATCCATTTACTGTTGTTCACCTTTAGTTTCTGCTCTGACTTGACTCTGGTGAGCACACAGCCCACCGTGGCCTCCTGCCGCATCTCCTCATTCCTTCTCTAGAATGATGCCAATTCTGTTTAAGTTCCCATTGTGAACCGTCTCATAATACTCATGTTTCCTGGTTCAAAAGCCATTTTCCCACAATTAGGTCTCTTTTTGGAGGTTTCGTTTATCTTTTAAAAGCTTAACCTTAGGCTATTCCTGCTCAAGTCTAGGGCCTGTGAATCACTAGAACTGTATGTTGACCCTTCAAGAATTCACAAATAAAAATGATTTATTGAAGAGTCTCAACTTAGTAGGAAATAAGCACAAAAACAGTTCTATATGTTTTATCTTCCCCTATCTATACTATGACAAGTTCCTTTGCTCATTGGTTAAAGGTTCCCTTAACTATAACTTAGTCCAACCCATACATTTCAACCTCCTCGAGTTCCCAGGACAATCTGGTTCTGTTCATTAAGACCCACTTCTGTCACTGGTTTGTTTCTTCTCCTCCCTTTCCCAAGAGAGGCCAGAGCTATAGCCACAGTTACTTGTGATGGAAAAGGGATGTGAACTGGTCTCCAAACACTTTCCCCCACCTCCTCCTAGGTTCAGGTCATCGAGTGTTCGGGACAAAAGGGAAGGAGAGGGGACATAACTTCTAAGTCAGGCTGAAATCCTCTCCAGGTTGGTTGTCTCTGTTAATTATTTAGTGAAGCCGAATGACCTTTGTGCCCCCGATGTGGCAGGCATCCTCACGCTGGCCCTCTCGTGGGATGCACATCTGGGCTCTTCAGAAGGCCCTGCAAGAAGCAAAGGGCCATTTGTTGCTGGTACTTCTCACTCAACAGGCAAGCTGCTGGGGGGGTGGGGGGGGTGGGAAGGAGGGGTTGGGGAAGAGGGAGGAGGTAGAAGGAAGGGAGAAAGGGGAAGGCAGGAGGGGGTAACAGGAAAGAACTCAAAGCCAGGTGTCTTATCTGGCATCCACTAAACCCACCGGAAACTCAGGACCCCAATAGCGGGAGAGCGACTGGTCCTTCTCCACTCTACCAGCTGTCTCATATCCTCCTCTCTCCTATTCACAGCACACAGGAGCACACCAGAAAGTCTCTTCTCTCATTTTGTGAGCCCCTTCAAAATATAAAAAGGCTTTTACAAGGAGAAATGACTATAACATTGTAAATCAACTATACTTCAGTTGAAAAAAAAAGAACGGATCTCTTGGTGTCCACCTTCTTTGGCTTTAAGGAAGAGAAAGGACTCCTTTTCCCTCTCCAACAGAAAAGAAAGAATAGCCTCTCTTTCTCTCTTTCTTTTTTTTATATTTATTTATTTGGAGAAGGAAATGGCAACCCACTCCAGTATTCTTGCCTGGAGAATCCCACGGACAGAGGAGGCCAGAAGGCTACAGTCTGTGGACTCAAAAGAGTCAGACACGACTTAGTGACCAAACCACCACCACCACCATTTATTTGGCTGTGTTATGTTTTAGTTGTGGCACGTGGGCTTATGCCCTGAGGCATGTGGGATCTTAATTCCCTCACCAGTTTTCGAACACAAGTTCAAACACACCTGCATTGCAAGGCAGATTCTTGACCACTGGACCACCACGTAAGTTCCAAGAATAGCCTCTGTCTTAGAAGAGCTGCATACTCCCCCAAAGGATGCCAACATCCAGCTTTCTCCCAGTCCTCTTCTATCAATCAAGGGGGTGGGACTTCCATCCAGGGAGCCGGGCAACGGTAGGCAGTTCCATTTGTACAAGGCGAACGTGCCTGCATCCAGGAAGTGGCACACGAGATAAGACTGCTAACCAAGTGTACAGAGCAGATGGCTCCACCCAAGGAGGTATGTGCTGAATCCCGTTGGCATCGTAAACTGGCAGGCCAATTATTTGTTTCTGTCTGGACAGAATGTGCCTTCGTGAGGGGCTGTGGATAACTGATCACATGAAACTGTCAGACAAGCTCATCTGGACAACCTAGGGGCAGGTCAGAGTGAATTATCGTGCTTCCTAGTACTTTTGAAGAAAGGCAGCTTTACTCCTTTTAAGTACAGTAATGGAAACCAGGTTTGACCAGGAGCGGACCTTGGGGAACTGCTTCAAGGACCAGCTAAGAATGAGTTGTAGCTAGCGAAGTGGTCTTTAAACGTGAATGATGTGATTTTAAATGTCTTGTTTGAATGTCTCTCCTAATATGGTTTTCTCACTGTCTTATAGTACTTCCATGAAGAAGGGTTGGCTAAGCAAAGGTTAACTACTTCCAAGCAACATCCAAATTATTCCAAATCTCAGATGACCACCTTCCCACAAAGATGTTTGCCTGAGTTGGCAGCTCAGGGGGAGGCTTGTGTTTCACAGCAGGAAGAGGAGTGTAGCCAAAATTTCCACATGAGACAACCAAGATCCCAGCTCTAACCCATTTCAAAGTAAGTACCTCCAGACTTAGGTGCTCAATAATATGGGGTGAACTTAGCTGAGTTGAAATATCAAGGGGAGAGAGAGGGAAAGCTGAAAGCTCCTCTATGGAACCAGACCTGTACCACATCAAAAAAAAGGTATTGAAATCATGAATTATTCAATTCAGTGAATGCAGTGTATCTGATTCCTTTGGGGTGCGGGTATGCTCTGATAAACAAGCCATGATCCATGTCCTCCAGGAAAATTGAGTCTTGTAGTTGAGAAGGGACATTCAGACTAACAATGGCACAAGGCAAAGTAATAGGACAAAAATAAATAGCATTCCACAGTGGGGCAGGAGGACTGCAAGAGGCCCTATGAAGAAAACTTTTGAGGTCAACTTTAAGCTAAATTAAATATATATATATATACACACACACACATACACACTAATAATGTACACATAAATGAGTACAATTATTTGAAGGATAGTTTGGCAATGTATCCTGTGGTTGAAAAATGCATTCCATCACCCAGCAATTACACATCTAGATGGATATGGTAGAAAATTCTCCCACATGAACTAGAGGTGGCACACAAAGACATTCTATGCCACTTTCTATGTCATATCAAAAAACTAGAAATGACCTAAATGTCCACTATTGAATAAAAAGATGAATAAATGGAGGCATATTCACATAATGAAATACCATACAGAGGTTTAAGTAAATGCTTTAGAGCTTCATGTGTCAACATGGAAAAATCTAGAAAATTTTGTTCAAAGCATTTTAGGATATCTCTGGCCAATCATTAGTTAGTCACTAGGCTGACCCCGCAGAGACTTCAATGGCTGCGTATAAAGGAAACACAGCTTTTACAGAGTTAGTCCAGCAGAGTCACTAAGCAAGCCAAAAGCAACAGCAAACCCTTCAAGGAAAGGAGAATCTGATTTCCAGACTTGCCATATTAGATCATCTATGCCTAGATACATCATAGCCAAATTGACAAAAGACAAGTAGAGAATCTTGAACACAGCAAGAGCAAAAACAAACTCATCATATACAAGAGACTGTCAATCAAGAATTCTCTATCCAGCAGGACTATCCTTCAGAAATGAAGGAGAAATTAAGACACTCCCAGATAAACAAAACAGCAGAAGTCACAAAAAATGTACATGAGCCAACCTAGCCAGAGATTGTTAAGTTGGATGTTTTTAATCTAGCTATCTGCTATTTACAAGAGACACACTAAAATATATGGGCCCAGAAAGTGTGAAGTAAATGGATAATTCAAAATACACCAGAAACAATAATGACTGAAAGAAATATCAATATCAATATCAAATAAAATAGATTTTAAGGAAAAGGCATCATTAGGAATAAACAGGGTCAATCCATATAATGAAAGGAAAATTTACTAGGAAGATATAAAATTTTTTAATGTGTAGGCACCTAATAACATGACTTCAAAATATATAAAGTTTGACAGAACTACCAAAAGAAACCAACATTTCCACAGTCGTAGCAGATGTCTCTATAACTGCAAGGGCAGAGACACTATTAGTGGTGGTTTAAATTAACAATCTTAGTCTAATGGACAAATATAGAACACTAAGTCATTATATTATTCATTTTTTATGAAACATTTATAAAGACTGAAAATTTCTAGAAATTAGAAATTGATAGCAAGAAATAATTTTTAAGACATTATTTTATAAACTGATATATTCCTAAATGCTGTTGCTGCTAAGTCACTTCAGTCGTGTCCGACTCTGTGCAACCCCATAGACGGCAGCCCACCAGGCTCCACCGTCCCTGGGATTCTCCAGGCAAGAACACTGGAGTGGGTTGCCATTTCCTTCTCCAATTCGTGAAATTGAAAAGTAAAGCGAAGTTGCTCAGTCATGTCAGACTCTTAGCAACCCCATGGACCGCACCCTACCAGGCTCCTCCCTCCATGGGATTTTCCAGGCAAGAGTACTAGAGTGGGGTCCCATTGCAAAATAGCTCATGTTAAAAAAGAAATTATAATGAAAATGACCCTAACAATAATTAAAATCACATTTTTACATTTCTTTTTTTTTTTTTTTTATTTCAACTACAGAGGGCAGGTCTTTATTCCCAATCCCGATCCCCCCTCCCACCTCCCTCTCCACCTGATTCCTCTGGGTCTTCCCAGTGCTACATTTCTTGATATAACTACAGGGATGCTAGATTATGGCCTAGGTAAGAGAAGTAAAGGCTACAACTTAGAGTTAATTGTCCAGCTCAAGTTAGGGAGGATACAGCAAAGTAAACCCAAATAATGTAGAAAGAAAGAAATATTAAAGATGAGGACAGAGATTAATGAAATAGAAAATGGGCATAAGCAAGCATCGATAAAACCAAAAACCCGGTTCTCTGAAAAGACTGATAAAGCAGACAAATCTCTGGCAAAGCTGATCTATGTAAAAATAGTGATGATTCAAATGAACACTCTAGTGGAGCCAAGTGGCCACACCAACCATGAGTCCCCATCTCCAGAATGTTACATATTTCCTATTAAAATAGCTTCCTATCTTGTTTAAGTCATTGTCATATTGAGTATCTGTTTCTCGCAATCAAACCTACTCCTAACCAACACAGAGGGCTGGTTCAAGCCTGAGCTGGCTCTGGGTATATCAACAAAGCTAGGCAGGAAGGAGGATGGTTAGAGACAGTGAGTTGGACCAGGACCATGGGTGATTAGGCAAAGCAGAGGTGGCAGGTAAGGCTGTAGCCAAGTTGGGTTAAGATGGCAGCTGGGACAGTGGCCAAAGGACAGGTGGTAACCGCAGTATATGGCAGACTGCCATGACTGCCTCCAGCAGCCCCCTGGCTTCCCAGGTGGGCTCATCCCAGGGTTGACTCTTGGGGCCCAGACCCACGGGACAGGTCTGATCCCTCCAGGACAGGTGCCATGTACCAGACTTTTATTTGCAAGTCCCAGGAAGTAGGACTCAAACCGACTTGAACAATAAAGCCAACGTATTCATTCATTTGCCTGCATGCTCTGTTGCTTCAGTCATGTCTAGCTCTTTGCTACCCTATGGACTATATCCCACCAGGCTCCTCTCTCCATGTGATTCTCCAGGAAAGAATACTAGAGTGGGTCACCACACCCTCCTCCAAGGAATCTTCCCGACCTAGGGATAGAACCCACCTCTCTTACCTCTCCTGCATTGGCAGGTGGGTTCTTTACCACTAGCACCACCTGGAAGGCCCACTCACTCATTTAGCTTAGTTTAATTCAATAGCTCAAACTACAGTTTCAAAGATCTACCATGTTGGCACCATATGGTCCCACGCTATCCACCCTGCAACAATTCCAGATTCTTCCTGGGTGAGAGAAAAATAGCTTCAGCAGTTCCAGACATCCAGTCCATACCCCGTACCATCCAGGGAGAGAGAGTTCCTTTTCCAGAAACTCCCTTAAAGTCCAGAGGCTAGTGCTCTCTCATTGGCCAAAATTAGGTCATGTGCTTGTTTCTAAACCAATCAACTTGCTGCTTGACTTCAGCCGATCACCATCCACCACTAGAGCTCCTACTGAGTTAAATTGTGTGACTTGGACAATTTACTGAGCCTTGGTCTCCTCATGTATAATACAGGATGTTAATAATACCTAGTGTTTTGAGACAGTATAAAGACAGTCAGAACTTAGTCAGCACAGTGCCTGACATTCTCTGCATTTGATCAATGGTAGCCACCAATAGCTGTTAGCACTAATTCTAAAAACTAGGGCTCCATTCTCAAACCTGGAGTAAGAAAGTTGGACTGGGGCTTTCAGCTTGAAACAAACGTCAGTCTGGGGCCTGTTCCTGAGAAGAGGGAGTGGTACCAACGTTAAACTTGACCCCCAGCCCTAGGAGGCAAACTGAGGCAGTATGCCCATAGTTCAGCTGAAAGCAGAGGGGTCCAGAGAGATCCACAGCTCCCTCTAACCCTCAGCAATCCCAAGAATAAAGAGACGGAGGTGATTCTGCCCAAACATGACCTTCCTCTCATTCTGTGGCCTCCCCAGGGATCATTCGGGCCCCTGGGGCGGGGCTGTCCATTAAATGGCCATGTTCAATGTAAGAGGAGCATAAAGGTTGCAGGGCACCACTCTGGCTCAGCTCATGGTGGGTGACGGGGTCATATGCCCTGACAGGCCTTTACCCAGGGAGAAAAATCTTTCTAATAGCCCAGAAGAATGCCCTAATCTGACATCTCGTTTAGCAGATTATTGGGCCCGGCTTTGATCTCTACTGGGCATAATGAGTGCGCCTCTGGGGCCAATCAGCAGTCATTAATTAGCAGAGCGGCCTGCAGCTGGGCCTGCCCAGGAATGGGGTCCTCAGCCTGCGAACTGGGAGTTGAGGGTGATGTTTGTGAGCAAGTCAGACCCAGACTGAAGCTACGGGATAGATCAGGGTCACCAGGATCTTCCCCCGAGGTCTCTCTGGGAAAGTGCTCTAATCTGGGCCTTCACATGGCACACGTGACACCCCAGGGACCAGGCATGGCTCCCATCTGGCAGGACATCACCCGACAGTGAGCCGAGAACCGACTCGGCACACAGCTCACAGTGTGTGACATCACGATGCAGAGCACCACGGTGTGCGAGGTGGGCAGCAGAAACCACCCGGTTCTTCATCTGACCTCTCGTGGAAGGTCAGACTCTGCCTCTATGACTGATGGACTCTTGACTACCATTTCTGTCTCTTTTTGGGTCCCCAGCAACCACCTATGTGGGCTTTTGGGACCCTGGGAGATGATGGTCAAAAGAGTTTTGAGTTCTATGGTTTCATCATCTCTAAGAGCAGTGGTACCCAGACTTGCAGTCCTGCACTAGGGTTGGGGTTTCAACAAAGATGTGACCAGGAACACAGATGAGGAGGACCTGGGGGAGTGCAGAGTGGGGACACATGATGTATACTTAGCATAGCAAGAGCTGGATTCATATGCCATTCTCTGCC
Source organism: Cervus canadensis (assembly GCF_019320065.1). Classification (NCBI taxonomy): domain Eukaryota; kingdom Metazoa; phylum Chordata; class Mammalia; order Artiodactyla; family Cervidae; genus Cervus; species Cervus canadensis. Next base: position 24,526,578 of record NC_057390.1, on the reverse strand, counting down.
ATTCACTAACCAACCATGTGACCTCCCACTAAGTACTCTTAGCTTCTCTGAATTTCATCCTTTGTGTCAGGACAAGGTTATCTTTCCACACAGTGATTGCAATATGGGTTGTACTTAGTTTTTGTATAACACCAAAACACAGAATTATTTAACATATGTTTTTAAGGGTTCAGAATTATAATAAATTTTTAAATCAAACTAAACATTAAACTCAATTTCAAAACTTAATAAACAGAGGACTTCCCTGGTGGTCCAGTGGTTGGGTGTCCACCTGCCAATTCAGGGGACATGCATTCAATGCCTGGTCCAGGAAGATCCCACATGATGTGGGGCAACTAAGCCCATGCACCACAACTCTAGAACTACTCAACATTCTACAGCCCGTGCTCCACAACGAGAGGATCCCCCACAATAAGAAACCTGAGCCCTGAAACTAGTGTGGTCCCCACTCACTACAACTAGAGAAAGCCTGCCCACAGCAACGAAGACCCAGCTCAGTCAAAAACAGTTTAAAAATTTTTTTAATTTAATAAATAGATAAAACATTAAGTAAAACATTCATTTATAGACATACAAACATTAAGTAAGTGTGAAAGTCTCTCAGTCGTGTCCAACTCTTTGCGACCCCATGGACTGCAGCCTGCCAGGCTCCTCTGTCCATGGAATTCTCCAGGCAAACATTAAACTTGGTATTAATTCAGAACAAATCATTAGGAGACAAACATTTTAAAATAATTATTCAAGTAGTTATTCATGTGAATTACTATTCAAAGGATAACAAGAAATGTAATTAACTCTGAAATTAAATACTATCTGATCTTTTTAATACAATCCTGGAGAAAAATTAAGGTGTTATTGTTAAGTCAAGCGCATTTGTGTGCAAATTTTTCTCATTGCTGTGAACACTCATTCAGACTCTATACCATTCAGCAGAACAAATGTGAAGAGATTTATAAACTAACACCAAATTCTTTTGATACCATCATAGTGGGGGGAAAAATCTCTTGTTTAATAGATTTTCAATTTATTAATAGCTTTTTAAGCTTTTTTCTGGCAGAATTGGGCAGAGACTGAGATCTTTCTGTTGATAGTAAGCATTCCTTTCTGTTTAACAAAAGCCTCCTTTACTCTCATTGGGTGTAGATGGTGATCCCACACCATCGGTGGGTTATATCTAGTTCTACTTCTTGTAGAACGAGAGCTTCAGAAGAAGCTTGCTGTGTTGATGAGTGTTTTCTCTCTCCTCTTGAGAATTATGGAAATGTAAAAAAGAAAAAAGCTTTCTAAATGAGTGTCCCTTTGTTCTAGTTGGAATTTTAATGTAGTATAGAACTCTCTGGGTGGTTTCAAGACAAATTACTCTGATTTTAGAATTTTTTTAAAAAATACGAACTAATAGTATTGCACTAAAAAACAATTGGGGGACTTCCCTGGTGGTCCCTAAGACTCTGCAGCCCTAATGCAGTGGCCTGGGGTTCAATCCCTGGTCAGGGAACTAGATCCCACATGCCGCAACTAAGACCCAATACAGTCAGTTTTTTAAAAATTCGTATGTGATGCATTAAAAACCCACACAGAGAGGCTAATAGAAACTGACTTTGAAGTGGCTTGTTCCAAATAGGTCGTTTTCAAATCTTTTCTACTGTCAGGATGCTGTATTGAGGGACTTAAGTATGGAAAACTAAAAGCAGAGTCCTTGAACCAAGTGGACACTAAGGCTCAGAGTCCTCATTTCTCCCCTCGCACACCCCCTACACACACTAACACATTAGCATGGCAGTGGGGGTGACAAGCCCAGATGCCCCCGTGGACAGAAGCCCAACATTTTTAGTGGTCTCTAGACCTTTAGGCCCTTTCCCACCCTTCAACCTCGATGGGGCTGGCGTGGCTTGTCTCATCTACTCCAGCCACACCATGTCTTACAGCCCCTCCTGGTTTCTGGAGTTTGGGTTCAGGTTGATGAGAACTGCTAGTTTTCTCATCATCCTCATCACCTAATCCCTTCCTCCTTCCTCTGTCACTGTCATCCCATCCATCACCCCTCACCCATCGCTCCCCCTCACCCCATCCCTCACAGGCTTCCCGTTCCTCAGTGGCACAGACGGCCCTAAGAGGACACATCCATGGACACACACACACAGAGACATCCCATCTACAAGTCTGCTAAGGGCCTCCTGGAACTCATGACTTAGAGATGAGAGAAGGACCTGGCAGCCCTGCCTGGCTCCCTCCATCTGCCCTCCTATATATATTTACTTGTTCAACTCATTCTTTTTTTTTTTTTAACTCATTCTTTTTTTGAAAGTTTATGAAGCAGTCCTCTGTACCAGCTACTGTGCTGGGTTCTGGGATTACGGTGGTGAGAGATACAAACAAGGGTCCTGTCCTCACAGAGTTTACAGTCTACACAGGGAGATGAACATTAAAGAAATAATCATTCAGCAGAAATACTTGGTAACAATGGTGTAGGAATGTCTTCCACTCTCTGGTCCTCCTGCACTGCCTGCAGATGCATACAGAGAGAGATCTAAGGACCTTCAGAATCCCAGCTCACTCAGCTCCTACATTCAGGAGGCTCTGCCAGTCTGAGGGGTCCTGCAAAGAAGCCCAGCTGTCCCAGCAGGTCCTCCTGGGTCACAGGGAAGATGTGAACAGTGGCCAAGTCCACTAGGTCCCTCCGAAGCCATGGCTCCTGACTCAGGGCATCCTTGGGGCTTGGGACAGGGAGCAGGGGTTCTTAAGGCAACTTCTTGTCCCTCACCCCATCCCCACAGACATGTCAGCAGCACCAAAATGGATTCAAGTTTTATGGGGCCTGAAACTTACACAACTTAGAGGAGTGTTTTTAAGAAACCAAACACAAAATACAAAAGTTGGTTAAAAAGTGAATATTTCTTTAAAATACTTCTCATTCTTTGCTAGAAGTCTCATTACTCATTCATTTTTTTGAAAACTGACAAAGGGACTTCCCTGGTGGTCTAGAGGTTAAGACTCTGTATTTCTAATGCAGAGAGCACAGGTTTGATCTGCGGTTAGGAAATTAAGGTTGGTCATAGCTTTTCTTCCAAGGAGCAAATCTTTTAACGCTATGACTAACCTAGACAGCATATTAAAAAGCAGAGACATTACTTTGCCCACAAAGGTCTGTCTAGTCAAAGCGATGGTTTTTCCAGTAGTCATGTATGGATGTGAGAGTTGGACTATAATGAAAGCTGAGTGCCGAAGAATTGATGCTTTTGAACTGTGGTGTTGGAGAAGACTCTTGGGAGTCCCTTGGACTGCGAAGTTATCAAACCAGTCAATCCTAAAGGAAATCAGTCCTGAATATTCATTGGAAGGACTGATGCTGAAGCTGAAACACCAATACTTTGGCCACCTGATGCGAAGAGCTGACTCATTGGAAAAGACCTTGATGCTGGGAAAGATTGAAGGCAGGAGGACAAGGGGATGACAGAGGATGAGATGGCTGGATGGCATCACCAAGTCGATGGACATGAGTTTCAGCAAGCTCTAAGAGTTGCTGATGGACAGGGAAGCCTGGCGTGCTGCAGTCCATGGGGTCGCAAGGGGTTGGACATGACTGAGCTACTGAACTGAACTGGGGAACTAAGACCCCACATGCTGCATGGTACAGCCAAAAAAACAACAACAGCAACTAAATACAAGTTGACAACTACACACACAAAAAAGAAAAATAATATTTTAATAAATTCGCTCACTGATGTACCTTTGTCATCCTCCACATTTTGGGCTGCATCTTCTCTTTGAGTGCCTCATCATATGGCAATGATTTCATAATATCATTTTCTTTTTTTTATATTTATTTTTATTTATTTATTTGGCTGCACCAGTACTTAGTTGAGGCACGTGGAATCTTTTAGTTGCAGCATGTGGGATCTAGTTCCCTGACCAGGGATCAAACTCAAGCCCCCTACATTGGGAGCTCAGGGTTGTAGCCACTGGTCCACCAGGGAAGTCCCCATAACATCATTTTTTATAGAGTATTGAAGAGTCTTTCCACTAACATCGTTGATCAAACTGCATACTTTGTTACTCAGTTTAGAAATCTTTATTTCAGCTTCTTGACCAACCTCATGTGAATTTTTAGGACTGTTGTCTGTTGGGTAAATCCTTGACAAGTTTTCCACATAAGCTGTAAGATGAAAAGAACTTTCCACAGGCTAGCTTCTGGCTCCATATGCTTCAAATCTTGTTTCTCTAGTGCTTCCCACAGCCTCCCGCTCTGAAAGCCATAGGACACATTTTCACTGCCTCACACCAGGTGAGTCAACAGGACGGGAAGTAGGTGAATTCCTGGAAAACATTCCTCCCCCAGTAACTGTAAGGAGACATGGAAGTAACCGGGAGCCACACTCATGAAACACTATATATGTATACTGCCTCCCATACAAACACTTGCCCATTCACCCACACTAAATGCATCGCCAACACAAGTTTCCCTTGTGTTAGATCCCAAAAACGCCCACTATTACTCCAATACCACCCGACAGGAGGGAAAATGTGACGGAGGGCAAGTCAGGGGGAAGAGAAACAGCAGCCTTCAATGATTGTGGTCAGAGTAACGTACTTTTGCAAGTTTTTACAAAAACACGAGACCTTGTGAAAGCATCACCAGGAACCACAAGTGAGGGGCCCAGGAAGACTCTGCGAAGTGGGGGTGGGGGGGCAGGCCTTGGAGATGAAAGAGGTGAGAACAAGGGTAATTACTGAGGCGGGGGCCTCAGGCTGCGGCTGCTGGCACAATTATCTTAACAAGTTAAATTAGCCCCAGATAAACCTGTACCAAATAAACCTGGGCTGCTTGTGCCTGGAGCCTCCAGGAGGCAGGAGGACTTCAAAGTCCCAAGGCTGGGTCATCAGAGGTGGCTGTGTCCCCCAGGGCCCCAGGCCCTGTTCATGGGCTGTAGGCCAAAACACCACCGGACTCTCACCCTCACATGCCCAGCACCCAGCCCACACAGGGGCACCCACACAGGCTCCTGGACCCAGGTACATACACCACTGCCGCCCCTTCCCCAAAACCTCACCTGACGGAACACACACACTCCTGAGAGCCATTCCCAAACCCAGGACTAGGGTCCCCTTGGGCATCCCTCTGGGGCTGGGACGGGGCAGGTGAGGGAAGGGAGAAGGTCCTTTCTTCTCATTCCCCACTCCCAGGGTGGGAGTCAGTGGTGGGCACTAGCTGCCACCTTTTTTTTTTTTTTTAACTTCACTGAGGAACAACTGACACATAATTGTATTTATTTAAAGTGCACAATGTGATGATTTAATATATATATACATGTGGCATGCTTATTAAGGTCAAGATAATTAACATATCCACCACCTCACATTTAACATAGTTAACTCTTTTGTTTGTGTATGGTAAGAATGTTTAAGATCTACTCTCTGAAAACGTTCGTGTCTTTAACACCATATTATTAACTATAGCCACCAGGCTGTACGTTAGATATTTAGAACCTACTCTTCTTACAACTGAAAGTTTGTTCTCCTTGACCTACATCACCCCATTTTCCCCTCTCCCCAACAGAATGGCAGCCACCATTCTCCTCTTACTTCTGTAAAATCTGCCTTTCTTCTTTAACACCCATTTCAGCACCAGGGTCCAAGGCTCTGTAGACTTGGAATGCTCTCCTGCCCTCCCTCTCCTTTCAGTCCATGTATCTCTTCCATCCAAGGGACGGGGACCAGACGGTGGACAAGATGCTGACTCTGTGGTTCACAGCAGAAGTACGTACTGAGCCCCAGATCAAGCCAACCACACGTGATGCAGGCTGGATGTCACACACTGGCCCCAGCCTCCACCCCAGGACAAATGGGAAATGATTGGGGTGACAGGTACAGAACCTCCCAGGGCTGAAGGATTGGCCAAAGTCCTGGCTTGCTTCCCTCAGGCTCTGGGGCCCAGAGATCTGCCCCATACCCCTGGTTTCTGGGCTCCAGGGCATCACAAAGCCCCAGGTTCTGCCAAGGAGTTTGGCTGATCAGCAAAGGGTCTTCAAAGAATACCAAGTTGGGTCAAGACCCTAGGTTCAAATTCCAGGTCTCAGGAGTTTGGGGAGAGTGAGTGGGGAGATAATGGCCGCAAAGATCCTTGGATGGTTGGGTGAGGGGGTTCCTCATGCTGAGTAACAAGAGCCATGAGCAGGCAGATCGGTCAGAATTAGCTGGGAGTGGGCCAGGTCTTTGAGGCTCTTCCGCTCAGGAAAACCCTGTTCTCCATCCTCAGCCAAAGGGGGAAGGAAAACAGGAAACACATGTTCTGTAGGGGAGGCTGAGCACCCAGCCCCGAGACGCCCACAGGCAGGACTGCCCCCTGGATGAGAGTTTCCCAGCCCCACCTGAGGACCCAGTCCTGACCAGCCTTGAGGGAGAAACACACCCTTCAAGTGTATACAAAGAGCCCAGAGCCAGTAGGCCAACATCTGTGTTCTCACTCACAAGCTCCTGTGCGGCCTTGGCCCAGGAACTCAGCCGCTCCGGTCCTTCCTTTTTTCCTTATCAAATGGAAGTGATTGTCCTGCCTGCCTTTCTGCCTTGCCTGCCTAGCTGGCTTTTGAAATGACAAAGCACCACACACATGGGAATACTTTTGGGAATCCCAGGGGGCTTCCTCCTTACCTATCCTTCAAGCCTCAGCCTCCAGGAAGAAACCTTCCCTGATTGCCCCAAAGGGAAGGCCTGACCTGCTCACTAGATCGATCCCCTCTGGCCTTCACCATTTTCCACTCTTTGAGGGGCCTGACACATACTCTGCATCAGACAAAAGTTCTGATATCCTGTCATCCTATGCTTAAAATCATGAGCAACTTGAAGCCCAGCCAGCCTTGTTATCCTTCGTGTCCTCCCCAGGAGCCAGCAGGCATGTAAGAAGCCCTGATTGGAGACACCAGGCCTAGGTCAGATGATAAGTCATCTCCACCCTCCATCCCATCCACACCTCTCCCCCTTGATCCGGTCTTGACCACCAGGGACTTGGGGTTTTACCAGTGCACCCAGGGAAAGCAGCCCAGAAAACCCCGGGGGATCCCTGTGAGACCTCCCCCATCTTCCTTTGGCCAGGACAGGAGGTGCCTCAGAAAACATCTGCCCAGACCCTCCTCAGACCCACGCTGCAGGCCTGGTCATGGCACCCTGCGTCTCTAAAGGCCAGAGCCTGGTGTGGCTTGAGGGACTTCAAGAGGAGGAGGCTGCCTGAGTGTGAGGCCATGGTGTGAGGATGGAGGGTCTCCTCCTGGGTCGTTCCCTAGCCAGTGTCCATGTGTGACCCCTGTTCCTTTTCAGGAGCCCCCTCAGAAACTGGCCTGGCCATAGTGACCGGCAGATGGCTTGGGGAAGAGTAGGGGGCCAGGAGGTCAGGTAGCTGAGTGAGCCCCGCCCCCCGCCCCCCGACAGAGGGAGCAGGCAGAGATGCTGCTGCAAACCAGAGCTCTCCCTCACACTCACACCATTCAGAGTCATCATTTCCCAGCCTCTCTTGCATCCCAGGGGACCCCATGACTGGTTCTCACAGCAAGAACATGAGCTATCACATCCAGGGCAAGGTGGTTAAGAGAGCTGCCTTCTCTACTTCTTCCCTTTCTGCCTGCTCGATGCAGAGAACCCCACAGTCATAAAGGAGTGGGGAGCCATTGATACCAAGAGCATAGATCCTTGAATCACCTCATAGACGGGCCTCCTGCTTGGCCAGGAGCACCCCTGTTCAATGGATATGAGGGAGAATTAAAGTCTATCATGCTCAGCTATTGACATTCAGGGATTCCCTTGTGACTCAGCTGGTAAAGAATCCGCCCGCAATGCAGGAGACCTGGGTTTGATCTCTGGATTGGGAAGATCCCTGGAGAAGGGAACGGCTACCCACTCCAATATTCTGGCCTGAAGAATTCCATGGACTATACAGTCTATGGGGTTGCAAAGAGTCAGACATGACTGAGCGACTTTCACTTTTCATCAACAAACGTTATCCCAATTCAGTTGCCTTAGAGGAGCAAAACTGCAAGGAAAAAAATGAGCTTGACACCCCAGATCTGTCTACCTCGACCCCATTTAGGAGTAGGAACGTGATCTGAGCCCATCCCCTTAGTCATGTCCATCAGTTCGGCTCCAGTGGAAGGACATGCTTTGAGCTCAAACAACTGAGGGCAGAACTTCCCAGCACTCGTTCATCTCCTGGCTCCCTGTCATCAATCCGGCCTCTCTCACCCCTGCCAGTCCCAGGCCCTCCAATCTGGCATCCTGACTGGGCCCTCCCGGGATTCCGGCCTCTGGTGTTGTGTCCTGGCTCCTATAAGGTCCATGCACTCACCTTGGAGTCTCTCCAAGATCACAGTTTCTACACTTACTTGGTGCCCTCAGACCTGCCCCTTCCTTCCTCGGAGGCTGCTGGGAAAGTCCAGAGGCCGGGTCAGGCCCAGAGGCTACAGCAGGCTCCTGGTATCGCGAATGCCTCTTCACTAAGGGCTTTGTGTCCCTCGTCCTAACCAGTCTTCACAACAAGCCTGCGAGGTAGATAGACACCAAGCCCACCTTCCTGATTCTACACTGGAGGGTTATTATTCCCATTTTACATATGAGAAAACCAAGGCATGACATGGTAAGTCGCTCATTCAAGAGCACATGTAAACAGTAGAACTGGGCCTAGAATCCAGGCCATCTCGACTCTGGAACCCACATTCTGACTTCACCAAAGGCCAAACCCAGCTCCTTGGGTTGCTGGTATGAGGTGGCCCTGGGACATCCTGCAGTCTTCCTGGAGAAGGTGGCATTTGGGGACAAGTTACACAAGCTCACTGAGCCTGGTTTTCCTTCCAAGGTTCTGCCAGTTGTTCAGGTGTGTGTGTGTGTGTGTCTGTGTGTGTGTCTGTATGTGAAATCTACATAGGCTTGGACATGGAGTTACAACAAGGAGGCGCTTTAGAGTAGTGCTGGCCAATAGAAATAGACTTGTGTGACACAAGTCACAGGTGCAAGCCACAGATATCATTTCAAAATCTCTAGTTGCTACCTTAGAAAAGGAAAAAGAAACAAGAAATTAACAAATTACTTTATCTGCTATAGAAGTAAGGTTGTCTTTTCAATATGTAATTGACGTGGAGAATAATGAATGAGCACTCTTCTGCGCTAAGCCTTCCAAGTCCAGCGTGTCTCTCCATGATTCACACCCCTCCGCTCAGTCGAGCTGCATCTCAAGCAGTCTAGAGCTGCAGGTGGTTGGTGGCCACCCTCTTGGACAGAACAGCTCTGAAGAAGCGCTGCGCTTGGAGGTCAAGCTGACTCTGGGAATGAGGCTCTAGAATATGGTGGGCCTCCCAGACCCTGAAGGGCACACATGCTTAGGCCCGGCTTAGCAGAGAGCAGCAAGAAGCACACAAGGCCGTAACTCCTGCATAAACACAAACCGCTGTGTGTTAGGGTTCAGGAAAAGCAGCGGATGGCTTTCATTTGCTGCAAAGTCGACATGTGTTTGTACTTTCCTATTTACAGTAGGCCCTCTACGGAGGCCTGTAAACAACTCCAGGAGCCCAGCGCTCCATGCAGCTGTTCTCCGTTCTCTGATGACCCCCGGCCCCCAGGTTACAAGTAGGCGCAGATTAAACCCCAAGTGTTTTCATGATCGAGGAGCCCGGCCTATGAAATGTGACGAGGCAGAAATCTGAGCAAAAAGCCAGGTCAGGAAATCGTTGCCAGCTGTGTGGCATGTGTGATCCTGGGAGGGGACCCCAAAGGGAAGCCCTGAGTCCTGCCCTGTGTCCTCTGGGGTCCGTGTCTAGCCTTGGAGGTATAGCCCAAGAGAGAAATTTTTCAAAACTTGAGTGCCCAGAATGAGTGTGAAATTATCTGCCAGAATCAGAGGCAACCAGGCCTGTGTGCTCATAAGGTTCCCTCACAGACAAGGGCCCATGCCCAGAGGGCCTCACACTTGGTTTAATGCTCTGCTGTCGCCATCTTGAAATTTTTATTCGTTTGGGAACCAGGGTATTTTCATTTTGCACTGGGCCCACAAATTGTGGAGCTGGTCCTGAATGGAGGCCACCGCAGGAAACAAGAAGCCCCTTCTGCCCGAGGTCCCCTGCTGCAGAGGGGCTCAGCATTCTCGTGACCTTTCCAGGAACCAGTCCCCTGGTCCGGCCCCTTCAACTGTGTGTGGAGAGACCATCTGGAGGAAGGGCAGAGCCGGCCTGACAAGGGCTGCCTGAGACCGCCCTGGAGAACAGCACCAGGATGTTGTGTATTTTCCAAAGTTCGATTCACAATGGTCTCTTTTCATTTAAAGAAAATACCGCAACCATTTCCTAGCAAAGGTTAAGTCTTTACACTTAAAAAAAAAAAAATGTTTTTTAACCTGCCAAGGAATGTGCTTTTTTTAAGCTTGTTTCCTACCCTTCCTGAAGTTAAGGTTCCCTCCCCCTGCTCACAGGGAGAGCCCTGGGGTCCTATGAGAGTGGTGAGTGACTGGATGGTGACTGCCCCCTAAAGCAGGTCAGGGAAGTGGCAGAGGCGTGGGGAGCCGGTGCTGGGTGGCCATCCCCTGATCTACCAGGGCCAGTCAATCAGGACTGGAGCCCTGATGCCGAAAGTCCATCAAAGCCTCTTATTGTAGAATCTGCAAAATCTGTATTAAGGTCTCCTTTCTCACTGTGGATATCAATTAGTTTCTCTCTCTCTCTCTCTCTCTCATTAATTTGACCAGAAGTTTTGTTAATTTTACTGGCCTTTTCAGAAGATCAACTTTGTGGGTTCTTTCTACTTTTTGCTTGTCTTAAGTTTCATTAGTTTATGCTCATGCCTTCATTATTTCTGTCGTCCTGCTTTCTTTGGATTCAATTTGTCTTGGGCTTAGTTTTTCTAACTTCTTGAGCTAGATATTTAAATAGTTGATTTTCCACCTTTCTTTTCTAACATAAGCATTTGAGGCTATGAATCTCCTTCTAAGTCTGGCTTTAATTGCATCCTACGTTTTGCAATGTAGTCTGTTTATTGCCATTCAGTTCAAAATTCTTTCTAATTTTTATTGTGATTTCTTCTTTCTGAACCATCAGTTACATGGAAAAAATATTGTTTAATTTGCAAACATTTGAGGATTTTCTCATTGTTTTTTCTGTTGCTAGTTTTAAGCTTAATTACAATGTAGTCAGTGAATATATTCATTTCAGTTCTTGGAAACTTGTTGAGATATGTGTTATGGCCTCACATAGGGTCAATATCACATAGGACATTTTTGTAAATGTCCCATCTGCACTTATAAAAACTGTATATTTGAAGTTGTTGGAACCTGTGTTCTATGTACATCAATTAATTCAAGTCTGTTAATGATATTGTTCAAATCTCCTGTATCCATACTGGGCTTGATTTATACACCTCTCACTAAAGGAGTCTTCCACATATATGATTGTGGATTTTCTATTTCCCCTTCTAGTTCCATCATTTTTGCTTTGTTTACTTTGAGGTAATATTATTAGATTCATACAACTTTACCATTGTTTTAGCTTCCTGGTTAATTGAACCTTGTATTATTATAAGTATCAGTAACTCTAGCAATTTTTTTTTTTTCCTTAAAATCTATTTCATTTGATGGGGCATCCCTGGCGGCTCAATGGTAAAGAATCTGCCTGCCAGTGCAGGAGATGTGGGTTCAATCCCTGGGTCAGGAAGATCCCATGGAGAAGGAAATGGCAGCCCACTCCAGTATTCTTGCCTGGGAAACAACAACACCGCTCCTTTCTTTGTATATATTATCATTTTTCTTCCAATCTTTCTGTATACGTATATTTGAAACCTTCACCTTATAAGCAGGATATAGTTGTGCTTTGTTTTGCTATTTGCTCTGACAATTACACATTTTAAATGGAGTACTGTCATATTGGGTTTTAATCTACCATCTTGTTTGTCTTATACTCATTTTATTTACTTTATACTCATCCTGCCTGTCCTATGGTCCTTTCTTTTGGATTGATTCAGTGTTTTTATAGTGCCATTTTGACTCACTCTTTTGAGAATAATACATTTTGCAGTGTTTGCCTTTTTTTTCTTTTTTCATGTTCTGTGGTTGCAACATCTATCTTTGACTAATCAAATACTGATACCAATAAGGACTCCTACCACTTCCTGGACAATGCAGTGACCTCAGAGTGCTTTAACTCTACCACCATCCTCGAGCAGATGCTATTATCATATGTTATTTCAGACATTTTAATTCCCCACCCATTAAAAATCCCACAAGTTATCACTGTTGTTGTAAATATAGTCAATATTCATTTACATTCACACATGTATTTACATTTTTCTATTGTTCTTCCTTCCTTCCTTCCTGCATCTCCCAGATTACATTTGAGTTTATTTTCCATCTGCCTGAAGAATATCCTTCAGTGTTTCCTTTGGTGCAGGTCAGTTGGTGATGAGATTTAGCAAGTATTGTTTTCTAAAAATATATACATGTATATAATATAACATTTATTTATTTGGCTGTGTTGGGTCCCATTGTAGCACATGAGCTTCTCCAGTTGTGGCACTCGGGCTCAGTAGTCATGGCACATGGGCTTAGCTGCCCTGTGGCATGGAGGATCTTAGTTCCCCGACCAGGGATCGAACCCATGTCTCTAGCATTGGAAGGTGGATTTCTAGCCACTGGATTACCAGGGAGGTACCTAAAAGTATATTTTTTCCTCTTTATTTTGGAAGGCTATCTGTGCTTCCATAGACTTCCAGGTGGTAGTTATTCTCTTTCAGGGCTTTGAAGACACTACTTTATTGTCTTTGGCTTCCATTGTTTCATTTGAGAAGCCAGTCACCAGTCTAATGTGTCTTTTTCTCTCTGCCTGCTTTTTTTTTTTTTCCTGCCTGCTTTTAAGATTGTATCTTTGTTGTTTGCCCTTCAGCATACAGTCAATGTCCCTAGAAGGGGTGAGAAGAAATCTGGGAGGTGGGTTGGGAGGCCTGCTTCTATGATCTTGGACCCTTCATACAAGCCAAAGGGCGCCCTAAGAGAGTTACCAGGCCCTAGGATGGTGGTCCCCAGAACTTGGGTCTTCCCCGAGGAGGGTCTTGGGTTTGCTCACTTAAAAGCAGGATAACTCCAGGATTGTATAGAAGAAGATGGAGAAAAGGAGAGGGTAGGGGAAGGGCAGATGCCACCTGAGTCATTTAAAGCCAACCACCAAGATGAGATTAGGACCTTGACACCTAAACCCCACAGCCAATGCATGACGTCACCTCACAGCACTAGAAATTCAGCCAGAGGGCAGTGATTTTTGAAACTCAAGCAAAATCCCCTGACTACATGATCAGCCTTCCTGGATCCTTGCTGGAAACCCTATACCCAGCCCTTATAACACACATTAGGAGACAAGCCTGTAGTGTCTAATTTCACCACATGCTGGGCTCTGGGGTGAGTAAGTTGCAGTAACACATGTGGGTATATACACAGACAGATGATAGTGAATAGCCATAGGGTAATTAGTTTAGAAACTATTTTTATTGTAAAGGAGAGGAAAACCCCTTGATATAATCAGAAACTGTGCCTTTCCCATCCTTTCAAAACCCAAGGCTGACAGTAGAATGCCACCAACCACAGGAGTGGCAGGAAAAAGGCTCATGATACAGCCGGATTCTTTAGCACGATGCGCACTTGCTGAGAGTCCCATCCACCACTTTCGGTCTCCAGACAAGCCTGTGCTATAGCAAACAGCAAAGAAATAGAGCTATCAAACCATGCCTCCTAGATGGTGCATGCTAGGTCTAACCCTGGGAAATTAGAGAAACTAAGACTCCCTAGGCTACCTAAGAGGAAAGGGAACAGCTTGCCTGCAACACATGGAGCCGAAAATGATTTGGAACTAGAGGAGGAGCAGAAGAAAGATACTGCCTGAAACCTGGGCCAGAACATGGACGGAAACATTCCTTTCTCAACCCCTCCTTGAGGAGGGATTGGAAATTAACGTCAGACACATACCTTACATTGTCTGAGATTGCTGTGGGTATGACTGCCTCTTTAGAAGACCATATACGGTCCATCCAAACTATAGGTTAGGTTTTCTCAACAAACCTCTTTTGCTGCCTTTATGAAATTGTAAGTAAAGTCCCCTTTTCCCCAGACATGGTTTAGGAGACACAGGTGGGCCCGCCTATCCATCTCAGGTGCAGATCCCGGGTCTGGAATGGGAAGCCACGTCGGCAGCCACCACCTCAGGGCAGAGGGCCGGCCCCTGGCCTGCTCATCTGGGGTCGCCCAGCTGTGCCACACAATATGTGGGCTACAGGTTCTGTTTCTCCTCTCAAACCAGGCTTTCCTTGTTTCTAGAAAAAGACAAACACACCCTGAAAACTCATCTGCTGATCATTAAAGGGGAGAAAAAAGCCCCACAGGATTCTGAACTCCATCTTGCAAATGGCCAGAAAGATGTCGGTTGAAATGAATAATTATTTCTGGTTTAGAGGGCAGGCTACATTTGTCTGACTTGTACAGGCAGTTCCGGTGCTCGCAGGACGTGATAGCCAGGCCTGGAAGAGCTGGGCTCCTCTCCTCCCTGCTCCGTCTCTCGAGGAAGTTCAGGGTCCCCCACCTCAGAGCACTGCCTGCACTGGCCTCTGAACACATGACAGATGCCTTCCAGTCCTATCCCCGTGGCCCTCGCAGAGCAGCGGGGACGCTGAAAGGCCCCCAGCAGAGCCCAGACCTCCAGCAATTTCCTCTCCTCTTGGCCCCAAAGAGCAGGAGGGCAGCCCAGGGGAAGCAGAAATGAACTGTTGGTTTGTCTGCAACTGCTTTGATTTTTTTGTTTTTCCAAGAAGAAAACATTCAGCCCCGATCCCGGGGGAGGCAGAGAGGACAGAAACTGAAGGCTATTTCTGATCCTCTGCCTCCCCCAAAGGAAGGGTGTGAACAGCACAGAAAGAGTCCAGCCCCGGCTTCCTGGAATGGAGCCCTTGGGCAGCCTCTGCAGTCTGCAACTAGGCTTCAATCACTTTATCTCATTTAGGAGACTCACAGTAACCCCGCTGGGAGAGTAGAAAAGGGTTGTTATTCCCACTTGATGAGTGAGGAAACCGAGGCTCTGGGGAGGTAACTAACTTTCGAGAAAGAGATGAGTTTGGATCCTGAGACAGGACCTCTGCTTGCAACCTTCTGGCCTTGTCCACCACCTGCAGCCCTCTGGACTTTGCCCCTTCTGGACCCCTGCGCCCAGACCCTGCAGGCCAGCATCCCAGAAAGGACCTCACTTAGAGGGAAAGGAATTACTAATTCCCTGCCCCAGCTCTGCCACCATCTGGCTGTGCAGCCCTGGATACGTCCCTGAGCCCTCTGGGCCCCGGTCTGTCTTCATCTGCAAAAATGATGTTAATAATCCTCTCCTTGTCCACCTCAATCACGTGATGGGAGGATCGAATGAGGCACCCTGTGCGAATTGGCTTTGCAAATTCTAGCATCCTCTACCAAAAGGTGGGCTGACGAATATTACCTTCATGATAGGAGTGAGCAGAAAGGTTCCTGGCCTCAAATTATCTCCCTCTCCTCCCTGGATGGGCAGTCCAGCTTCTGGTGAGTCTTTTTCCTCTTTTATCCACCTCAGAAGGCACACACACCTCTAACCATTATCAGTCACGAGTTCCTTGGAGTAAGTGAGTTTATCAGCCACTCAGGGCTCAGGGAAAACCTACAACAGAGGGCGCCCAGCGCCTACCTTGATGAAAACCACAGGATGCATCACCCAGGAGATGGTCAATATGCTGTCTCCAGGCCGGGGGAGCTCTTTTTTTGGTTCTGCACTCTGAGGGTTCCGAGAAAGGGGTAAACTGAGGATAGGAAAGAGCTCCTCTCCTCAACAGCCACCCGCCCCCAACCCCCAACTCACACACCCCACACAGGCCTCAGCCTGGGCAGGAAGTGTTCCTGGGATCAGGGCCTCCTCCCTGAGCACCCAACCCCCAATAAGGACACCCTAGGGGGACAGGGCAGTTCTTTTTTTTTTCTGGCCGCCTAGTTGGGAGCAAGGAGACCCAGCCCGTCCCCCGTGTGCTCCCATTCCTGGCCTCCATCTGCCTGGGGACACAAGCCAGGTGCACTCATCCTCGCGCCCATTCTGGACTGCACCCTTTTCTCTTGCAACTGTCGGGGGTGGCCCAGGCCCACTAGAGACAAGAGCAGCGGATGGTGGGTTTGGCCTCCCACTTGAGTGACTCTCCCCTCATTTTTCTGTGCCCCTGTCCCCCCTCCAGGAGCCTGTCCTCACTTCCCAAAGTTCCCAGTGCCTTCCTGCAGCCCCGGAGGCTCTCGTGGTCACAAGGGACTCATTATACTGAGCTCTTTTCTGCTTAATGTGGGTGGGACCTTCCCCAAATCAATGCTCAGCCCGAAGGTATAGGGTTCTACCAGTGGGAGATCAGGCACCTTGAAAGCAGGGTGAGAGTGAAATGGTGGAAGGAGGCCTTCCCACTCCCCTCACATCCGTTGAGTGTGGCCACCTGCACCTGTTGTAACATCATCCCAGCCCGGTGGCCCCAGCACCTGAGAACTGAACATTCTGCAGCCTATAAATTAACAAAACAGGACTGAGTGAGAATGTGCCAGAACGGTTGGGGAGGGGGGGGATGTCCCAGCTCCTTTAGACTAGGATGGATGCATGCCACACCTTGTCAGAAGACCCCTCGCTAATTCACAGCTCATTCACCCAGAATCATCCGCCAGGATCCCGCCAAGCCCCACCCACCTGAAAGAGGAAGAAATAAAAGGAGGCAGGGGTGAGGAAACCATTTTATAGCTCTTTAATAACTGTTTTGCTAGGTTCTGTTTGTTCAAAGTAGGTTATAAAGATATTCTGTAATTAAGGAAAGGAAAAAACAGCAACAACAGGAAAGTCCTTTCAGAAACAGGTTTGAGGTAAAGAACAGGTTGATCCTAACAGCTTGGGGGGGTAGGGTGGGGGGGGACATCTCCCGCAGTGAGAGACATCTGTGAATGTGTGTGTGCTCACCAGAGGCAGAGACTGGCGAGGCCGAGGGGATACAGAGCCCCGGGCCTGAGGGCAGCCCTCTGTCCGGCACCCTCAGCGCTGTAGCATGAAGACAAAGAGTTACTCACTCCAAGGTCAACCAGTGACACACAGCTTTTCTCCCCAGGGCTCTGGTCTTCACAAATTCTTCACCCCACAGCTCGTCCAGCCCTGCAAACGGAGCCCAGATCTGTGACCCAAGCTGTTCCCTCAGCCTCTGCAGGAAAACTCTCAGTCTTTCAGCTCCCATTGCTCTCCCCAGTACATCAAGGCGAGGGGAAGCGACTGTGGGATTGCTGCTGATAGGAACTCATGTTGATGGAAAAGCAACCTAGTCCTGTGGTCGAGTCTATTCTTATCCTCAGCTCCTCTCTCTCCCCTCCTGAAAGAGGACGAATCACCCACGCTCGTGGCCGTGGGATTGCAGCAACTTCCAAGGAAGGACCATCCTTGCCCACGCCACTGATACGGCCGCCATGTGACTCACCTTGACCAGTGGCACATGAGGGAGGATGGCCTGTGCCCTGTCCAAGCAGATGCGTCAAGGGTCAAAGTTGGGTGAGAAAAAGAAAGAGAAGACATGTGGGGCAGAGACCAGCCACCGGCAGCCACTAACAAGCAACACAAGTGCAAAGTAAACTGCTGTGTGTTAAGAGATGTGAGAGGCCTCACATGGCTGACTGATACAAGCCTCGTCCTCCTTTAAACCCTCCAAAGTAATAACCTCTGGCCCCCTTGGCTGAAGTCCATGGCCAGAAAATCCTACTCTGCTTTCTTTGTCTTGGGCAGAGTCCTCACCTCACCCATGATTCCCCTAAGGTCTAACTGTGACTCTTATCCAATGCCAGCACAGGTGCTCTGCCCTGGAACCCTCAGCCATAGGACACTTTACTCTTGTTGCCACAACCCCTCTTGTAATCCTCCCAATCACACTCTCAGCTAATTTCCAACCTCCTTTGGGCTCACACTCCTGGAGAAGGAAATGGCAACCCACTCCAGTACTCTTGCCTGGAAAACCCCATGGATGGAGGAACCTGGTAGGCTACAGTCCATGGGGTCACAAAGAGTCGGACACGACTGAGGGGCTTCACCTCACTTGGGCTCACAGGGACATTCCAGAGCCCATGCACCCAGCACAGATGCCAGGGCAGCTGGATAAAGTTGCCCTCAGGCTGTCCCTCTGCCTAACCACACTGGGCCTCCACATTTAACCTGATGTGGCCACCCACAGCTTGGTGCAGGGGGCGGACCTCCTCTAACCCCGCAGGAGGCAGAGTAACGCCCCTCCACCCTGAGCATCCCCTCAGCCAGACCAGAGCTGGGCCAGAGGAGAAGAAATCAGAGCACACCTCTCACCCGCTGCCTCACTCTTACAAAACTTCCTCCATAATCCCTGGGCTTGGAAGGAGTGGCCCTCTACTTCCTCTTTGTCCTCACCTGAGCCTTCCCCACCTGGGGAGAGATAAACTCTGTTATCTGATCCACCAAGCCCAACCTGAATATGCTAAAGGAGGATCTGTTAGCCATCCCTCTATTTCCACAAAGCCTGGATTTCCACACCATTGTCTCAATAATGAGGTCAAGAAAGCCAGTTTGGGCCCCAAAGATGACCTTCCCTATGGCAGTGGCTGATGGCTCAAGTTCTGAGGTGAAAGCTGCAGGAAAATATGACTGAAAGAGTAAAATTTAAAAGAAATCCTCTTTTGTACTATGTTTTTACCAAAAAAAAAACCAAAAAACAAAAAACAATTTTTTTTTTTTAAGAAATCAGTTCAAACTCAATATATTTTGCCAATTACTTTCCCCCCTTACATCACCTAGACCCATTTGCAGAGAAGATAAGAAGTAAGGTATATATCTAAATTCCATTTCTCTTAAATGTTGCTCCCTGTGGCATTCCTGTTTTCTCCTTCTTTGAGATTCTTCAAGCTATTACTGTCCACATTCTTCTGAGAAGGACATAGACACTTCACCACCACCTGTCCTGCAGGGTTAGTGCTTAAGAGTGGCCCTAGCCATCTCATGTGACTCTCTGGCCCTAACAAAATCCCCGAGAGTTTCCTTGCCACAGACACACAACACTCAAGAGACCTGACATTTCCACTAATATGCTTTGTGTCGTTCAGGCATTGAGTTGGCTGCATAGAACAGAAAACCCAAATTAACAGTGGCTGAAACAAAATAGGACTCATTTTTCTCTCAGATAATGAGGAGATAAAAGATTGGAAATTCAGGACAGTCTAGCATCCCCACTGTGGTGTCCAGGTCCCAGGCTCATTCCAGCTTTCTCCTCTGTGACTAGAGTATGACTTCTACATTCCTGATCACAAAGTGGTTGCTGGAGTCACCACCATTACCCCTACCCTCCAGGCAAGAGCGAGGGTCAAGAACTCTTTAAGGAGCCCCTTTCCACTTTAACTATACGTTGCTTCTATCTCATTGTTCAACACTGCTTATGTGGCTACCCCTAGCATCAAAGGAGGTTGGAAAATTTTAGCTGGGCTAATTGCCAACTCCCCAAAGAATCCAGATGCTATATAATAAGGAAGAAAAGAAAAGGGTAGAGTTGGTCAGGAACTGGCAGCCTCTGTCATGCATTTCTAATGCCAATGTTCCACTGAGAAGTTCTGAGGCTGGTGTATCATTCGTGTCTCCTTTCTGCCCCCTCGGATGATAAACCTCTTCGCAAACAGAGACAAAATGTTTTTTAGTACTGTCTCTTCCCCACTCCAACTTTTCAGTCCTATTGTCCAGCTCAATAAATGCAAATTAAAAAAACAAAAAAAGATTCACTATTAACCCTATGTGCCTGGCGGCGTTTCCCGTTGCTTACTTGAGTCACCATTCTTTTGTCATTTTACGTTTCCTAAGTGTCTAGAGTAACTCCTGCACTCAGTTGTAGACTCCTAAGAGTCTGGAAGTGCCCAATCCATTGACGTTCATGCTAGGAGTGCTTTCAAGAACTGTGAAACTACAGGACCTGAGTTTTAGTGGTTATCTGTAACCACAGCAATTGTAATTTGATCTCTTTGTGATGCTTTAGACTTTACACAAGCTCCTTCAGCCTCATCATTGCATAGGTCTTTTAAGTGAGTCGGATTGGTATAATTATGCTTTCTTTACAGATGATGAAACAGAGGCTAAGTGAAGGTACATGACATGCCCAAGGGCATGCAGTGAGTATTTACTCTAGAACTTAAGTGGAGGTCTTTTGACTTCAAGTCTGGAACTTTTCCATCAAACTTTAGCCTTAATTCCCTCATTTTCAAAATAAAGAAATTAATTTTGGGGATTCCTCACATACTGCTGTCCAACAGAAATAAAATATGAGCCATGTATGTAATCTCACACTTTCTAGTATCTTTTAAAGGTAAAAAGAAATGAGGGAATTAATTTTAATAATTAAATTTTTATTTAATCCAAAATATTATAATCTCATTATGAAATCATGACAAAGATTATTAACTAGGTATTTTACATTCCTTTTTTTTTTTTAGTCTTTGAAATTCAATGTGTTTATTACTCTATCAGCACATCTGAGTTCAGACTAACATTTCAGGTGCTCAAAAGTCACACGTTATTCAACATTTCAACTCTAATGTTTGAAGGGTAAATATAAATTTAAGCTCTGAAATTTTATATTTCATTACCAATAATTTTAGAGCTTATCTAAAATAATTATTTTCTATGCATTCTTGCAATAAAGAACTGTGTCTCCAGCAACCTTGTTGAGGGCTGGTGGGGAGAAGTCTCTGCTTAAATTCATTACAAAGCACTACTGCCATCTGGTGTCAGCCTACTGAATTGCAAGAAAATTCCTAAAGGTGCTTTTCAAAGCATGGTCTACGTACTGAATCTGATTTACCATGGAAGCCTCTTATAAATGCACTTTGCTGGACCCCAGTGACTCAGAATCTCCAGGACAGATCCCAAATGCCACATGCACACTGAAACTTGAGGATCGTTGATCTAAAGAACATGCCTACTTAATGCAACCACAGAAAATTCAGTGGCAACAAAAGTCAGAGGAGAGACTCGTTTTTCCATGCTGCTGCCCTTATATGTTGAAGACCACTGCTTTCTCTTTGTAGTCTGCTGGATTCTAAGGAGTTGAGTTGTTTCTAAATAGAAAAACAACACCCCACTCACCCAATACACACATAAAGTTAATAAGAATCCATAATCTAATCACTTTAAAAAGACTTGAGGAAGGAAGTTTATCCGACACCCCCCTCTTTCATGCAACTCAGATATATATACATAGCTCAAGGCTGCACACGAGCCAGCCCCTGCCGCTCCTCTTACCCGTGCTCCCCTCCCATTCTGTGATCCAGCTCAAGATCCTCTCCTCCTTCAGACTTTGCAAATGCTGTTCCCTCATCTGGAACAGCAGTTCCCGTCCCCAACCGCCCCTCCACCCACCCACATCTCAATGACAACTCAGGCCTCTGGATCCAGCCTGGGTGGGCATCACCTACTGAGGAGCCCCCTGGGCTAGATAACCCCCACTTTTCCTCCCAAAGTTTCCTGCACAGTTATTGTCTGCTATGTCTGACTTCCCCACAGGACTGTTATTTGTTAGAGGATGAGGATATGTCTCTTTTCTCTGTTTCTCCACGACTAGGAAAAAAATCTGCCACAAAGCAACATCTAAAACTATTTGCTGAGTAAATAAATGTTTTCTAAGGCAACAAGTAGTTAAGTCTGATGTTTAAAATAATAACTGTGGTGCTAATGGGGCTTCCCAGGTGGCGCCAGTGGTAAAGAACCTGCCTGCCAATGCAGGAGATGTAAGAGAAGATCCAGGGGTCAGGAAGACCCCCTGGAGGAGGGCACGGCAGCCCACTGCTTGCCTGCAGAATCCCATGGACAGAGGAGCCTGGCAGGCTATAGTCTATAGGGTTGCAAAGAGTCAGACACGACTAAAGCAACTTAGCACACACACAATGTGTCAGAAGATATTAACAAGGTGGGCCTCCCTCAGTAAATGTATTTCACGGGCAACTTCTGAAGGCATCGTGGTGATCAGCAATCATGGTGGAACTTGGGGCCTGCAACTAACTGAGCAGGAGACTTGGTGGGGGCGGGGTGGGGAAACGGGTGTGGACGCCCAGGAGTCAGGGAGGCAGGGAGGGGCATGGGGAGAAGGCAGGAACAGAGCAACCTGGGAATGTCCTCACCACCTCCCAGGAAGGGAGCCATTTCCCCAGAGGACAGAGGCCTGTCACATCTCGCCCAGCTAATCTGACAGAAGCCAGCTGCAGCGCTGGCTGGGCCTGCTCCCGGGAAGGCGTGCTCGGGCTGGGAACCACATGCCGTTGTTCTGCCCCCAGGGACAGGGGCACCGAGGGAGGGTAATTGACTTGTCTCCCAAATTTATTTATTAATTCCTAGCTGCATCATTTGATGTGGTTTCCAAGAGGCACGCGGTTGCAATCTGCCCTTCCCTCTGCCTCCCGCCTCCACCTCCCCCCTGAACCTTAACTACATATCGTCCCCCAGGGAGGCGGGTGGGGCTCAAAGCCAGCCCCACAGGGAAGGCTGCATGCAGGAGGGAGCTGGAAAGGGTGCCCACCATGGAGAGGGGCCCACAGCCCCCAGCTCAGGCTTATGAGCCAGTTCAAGAAGCTGGCGGGACAGCATGTTCAGGAGGCCCGGGTGGGATGAGGCAGGGTACACATGGCGACAAGTCTTGCTTTTCTGCTTCAAATTCCCAGCTAAAAAAAGAAGGAAACGGTGACTGCTGACGGCCATTCACAAAGCTGTGTGACAAGATTGAATGTGACAAAAACAGGAAAGTGCTATTGCAAGTGAAGGGCACCCAGAACTAGCAGATACTCAGACATGGTGGTGTTCACATGGGCAGAGGTGTGGCTCTCCAAGACCTGGGTCTGCACCACTGAGATGTCCTGCTTTATGCTTTCTCAATTTTCCATGCTTCCTACAATTAGCATATGAGTTCTACACTCAGGGAAACACCAGAATAAACAAGAGATGGTGAGCTTGTGGACCAGAGAGGTCACATGTGCCTAAACTTGCCTCCTGCAGGAGGCAGGCCCCTGTGGCTCAAGCCCAACAAGTAGGGTGGTTACAGCATGGAAGGAGAAAGGGGGTCCTCTCCCCACCCCTGCTGAGCCAGGAAGGAGCTCCCACGTGGAAGGGGAGGGTGGAGACTTCAGGGTAAGGTTGCTTTCTTAGGTGAATGTAGCCACAGACCCCAGCCAGAGGGGATGGGAGTCAGGCCCCCACAATTCCCCACTACTGACCCACCTTCAGCCTTTGTAGGATCATCACAGGCGACCTCTATGTAGCTAGTGTGCTGGGAACTGGGTGATTCTCAGCTCCCTGACCCTCTCCAAGGAGAGACTCCACCCCCTTCCAAGATGGAGAAGGGACTAACAGCCCAAGTCGAGGGAGCTGACTGCAGAGGTCAGGCACCCTTGACGCTCTTCACACACACATACATCAGCCCTAGAATCCTGGCAGTGTGTGTGTGTGTCTGTGTGTGTGTTTGTCTGAGTATGTGCAGCCCAGGTAGTGCTATGAGCTGAGGATGCAGGCTGGGTCCAGCATACTCTGGTCCCAAGGAGGCAGGAATGGCTGCTCCAGAGCACACATTCCCATCCAAGGCCCCAGGCCAGCTGCCCTGGCCCTTCACCACAGCCTGTGACTCCTCCGCTCACTCCCGTCGACCCTCTGGAAAAGGAGAAATGTTCAGAGGTCTCAAATCAGGCAGCAAGCCAGGGGCCTGGCAGTCCTCAAACTGACAAGACGTAGATGCTCACGCCAAGGTGCCTGCCCTTGGTAATTCCAGGAGAACCAGCCCAAATCCTGTCATTCACACTTGCCCTACCCTGCTTCACCTCTCAGCACTGGCTTCTGCTGAACAGTTCAGTGGGCAAAGAGCGGCCCTGCCCCCACATTCTCAGCCCCACCACTTCCATATGGACAGGCTCAAACCCTGGAATCCACCCTTTCCTTCACTCCCCTGCCAAAAACCCACCCGCACAAGGCAAGTGTGTGTGAAGCAAACCCCACTGAAGGTGGGGTGATGGAGGGCTTAATGACCCCCGTGGCTCTGTAAACACCTTCCAGCTTTTACGTTTCCCAGTCTCTTCCCCTCAAACCTGCCTGCCTTTATAGAAATGAATTCTTTCCACTTTGTTTCACAGATGATTTTTCCCCCTCCATCCCAACTCTGCTCCCTGATACTCTTTCCACTACAAAGACCCACCGTCCTGCTCAGTGAAACCCTGGGCTGGGTCCCCTCCCCCAGGCCCTGCTCCTCAGCACCATGGAAACATTAGCAGAAACTCTGAATCTGTCATCTTTCTCTCCCTCCGTCCCTCACCTCTTCACATACACCCACACCCTCCAGACTTCACAAGCTACTCCTGGAAAGGAAGAGGTCAACTTTCAAACCTAGTACATTCCAGGGCCCAGACCACGGAATCCCGTCTCTTTGCATTCATCTCAGGTGCCAGATTTTAGGGACACCAAAATACTCAGTAGGAAAGACAATTCATATTTTAATGCAGTACTTTTATTTACTTGGCTGAACTGGGTCTTAGTTGTGGCCTGTGGGATCTAGCTCCCTGACCAGGGATTGAACACAGGGCCCTGGATTGGGAGCTCAGAGTCGTAGCCTCTGGACCACCAGGGAAGTCCCTTAATGCAACACTTTGAAAAACTAAAACTAATGCAAAATATCCATGATGGATAAATGAAATACCAGATTTTTCAGTAAAGACAGACTCGGCATTACTAATTTTTCCTTTTGCTTCAGACTGCAACACAAGAGAGCCCAGCATTGCGTAGACTCTCAGGGTTAGACCATCACAGGCAGGAAGGCGCTCCTCGGTGTGCCAAGGGGATGATGGAGCAGGCAGCTCAGAGTGGATTTAAGGAGACTCTACAGCCAGCCAGATGATGAGCTTTGCAGAAGCCTGAGCTGCCTATGTAGCAGGACCCATGAAGCCCCACAGCAGCTGGAACCTGAGAAACCAGACGAGGGCTATACACTCCAGCTCCCTGGGGAGGGAGAGGCAGAGGGGCAAGGGATCAGAGCTGAGGCTGAGAAGGGGACAGGGAAAGAGAGAAGCAGGAAGCACGGTGGGCAGCCTCCGCACTCCTCCCCACAGCACCTCCGGCCTGCTCAGACCTGCCCGCATAACTTGGGCGGGGCTGGGCCTGATAACACACTAACTGCTCCTGTCAAACACCAATGCCGCCTCCATCTCCCCCGGGGCCACCAGGACACCTCCAGGAATGAACACCTGGCCCCGGAGACCCCTTTACAGATGGGTGGGCACCAAAGGCTGGGCAGACCAGGGGCCCAGGGGAGCCTGGCCTAGGAGCCTCAGAGTCTGACCCACACGGTAGGCCAGGGCCCGGGAGTCTAGGACCCTGAGGCGCCTGCACACACAGGGATCCCATCACCACACCTGCCAGAAAGGTTCACTTTCCCAGCTTGGAAAATTTCAAACCAGCTCACGACTCTGCCTCTTGAAGGCTGAAATCATCTTCATCTCCAGAAGGGAAGCCCGGGTCTGCTCAACCAGATCAGGGAGACAGTGGACTCCTGCCCCCATCGCCCCGGGACCTTCCCAAGGACAGGCGTTCCCCCCCACCTCCAGGCCAGGGTGGTGTCCAGGATGTTCTCGATGCTTTACTTCATAATTTACAGGAAGCAGGAGGCTCAGAATGGCTGAAGAAGGCTGTATTCCTCCTCTAGGGAACAGCAGGGAGGAACAGGGTGGTGTCATGGCCCCAGCCCGACGATGTACCGCCAAGCCTGCCCTGCGTGGATGGGGGGCGGTTAGGGACAGTTGAGCCGGTGTCCACCCACTGAGGAGGCCAGGCAGCCCTACCCTGGTCGATGCAGACCTCTGCTGAGGACAGCTTTAGTTGCTGATTCTGGAATTCTATCTGCCCCAAGGGTCTGCACGGAGCCTACATTCACATTTATTCACTCAACAAACAGAGGCACCCGCTAGGTGCTAGACCCCGGGCTCATGCAGGCCAGGCTGTGTGCACTCAGACTGTTGCACACCCGCAAACCTGGGTTGGCCGGCGTCACTCACCCTCTGTAAAGACTGGATGGAGCTCACCCTCAGGTCCATACCTGGCCTGGGCCACACTGACATTCCCTTGGCCTCGTCCATGCCCAAGGTCTCCCTTGGTCTCCTGCCTCCGCCTGCCCTGGGGTGACACCTGTCCCAGTGACAGATGCCACTCTTGGGTGTAGGTGGTTGAGACCCACCCAGAGGCCGACTGCAGGGGTCAGGGCCACGATGGGCAGGTGGTGAAGGTAGGGCTGGGGCCTGGGATGGGTCAGGGCCTGGCGTCCGTCTCCCAGACCCACTGGCCTGTTGGGGAGGAGTTGGCCTGTGGAGAGGCGCTGTCCGCGGCTGACAGTATTCTCGGGTCAGGGGAATCCAATCGCAGAAACAAGATCTGAAGAGTGTCTGAGGGTCAGAAAATGTAAAGTGGATTTAGTTCTTCCACGTCTGACCCCACCCATGACCCCAGGCTTCCTCACTCCAAACATCCCCACCTCTTTTCTCCTCTGCTCACAGCCTCCACCCCCACTTAGCGTGTGGCCTGATCATCTGGCCACTCCCCCCTCAGGAATCTTCACTAGATCCCCACGGCCTAAGGATGAACTCCAGCTGGCGTTCAAAGCGCTCTGTGGACAGGAGTACTCCCTCTTCCCTCTTCCCAAACCCCCACCCCCACCCCGGAAACAGTGTCAGCGCTGTCACTCCGTGAAGGCCTTGCCTTTTTCCAGCTCTGCATCTTTCACAAAGCCCTCCCCTCCTCCTGAAGGGCCTCTTTCTGAGTCTTCCCCACCCTTCAGGGCCCAGCTAAACCCCCATCCCAAGAAGCCTGCCCTGATGACCACAGTCTCTCCAGGGGCCACTCCTCTGCCCCCTCCCTGTATCCTATGTATTCCCCGCCCCCCAAGTTCTGCAAGCCTCTCTCAGCCCTTAGTGCACCCCAGCCGCACAAGACTGTGTGACCGTCTGTCCCCAGAGGGTGTGTCCCTGGCCTCCTCCAAAGGCAGCCACCGTGGCCCAGGCTCCAGGCTCCGAGTCAGGCCGTGCGGCCTGCTCCGCTGGGCGGCAACCGCACACATTCCTTCAGAATTAAACAAGGTCTTGCTGGCTCCAGGCTCCGCAGCACAACATGGATCCTGTTTGCCTTTGGGAAGTAGCTTTTCGCCCTCCCCAGGCAGCAAGGAATCTGGGTTCCAAAGGCCAAAGTTCTCTTGTCTCTGGGGGTGGAGATCTCAACAACCACAAAGGAGGGGGAAGAGTTCCCACGTGGGACCATTTGGAAACCTGAGTCAAGACCTAAGACTCTCTCCTCAGCCGGCGAGCGCCGGGTACACATTGTGCCATTCATCTGGAGAGAACACTCGTGTGCAAACACACTGACGCACACAAACGCACGGTGTGTATAGGCACGCACATGCACAGACACAAGCATGCAGGTAAACACGTGTATACAGACATACACACGCACACCCAAACACACACATGAGCAAGTACATGGTCTCAGACCCAGGCATACATGTTACCACATACACACACACATGCATGTATGCACACATATGCACAGACAAGAGTACATGTGCAAAGAGATGTGTGCACACAAACACACACTTACATACAGGCCCGCATCTGGTGATGCTGCTGGTGGGCTAGGGGGCCCAGCCACCTCTGAGAGAGCTGAATCTCTGGCAGAAAGCCCATCCCTCCCCTCCCCAGAACAGGTCAGAAAGGGCCAAAACCCGATCTGAAGTGTGGCCAGATCATTTATCACTGCTTTCTTCCAAACAACCTCAGCCCCAGAGACACTTCTCAGCAAAGACAAAATAAAAGTGTCACAGTCACCCTGCCCCCATCTGCGGCTGAAGGTAGGGACTGAAACAGACCAGGGATGGAGGAAAGGCGTGGACGGGCCGGAAGCCACACATCTCTGGACTCCGGGAACACGGTGGCTGCAGCGGCCCATGCCTGCCCACTGGAGAGCAACAAGGGGAAGACTCTCCTTGTCACTTAGGACAGATCTGCTCGATACTTGGGTGCCATCTGCCTGCCCATCCTGGAACTGAGAACTCGGGGGATCCTGCCTCCTGGAACAGAGAGAGGGGGCAGAACCAGAGGAGTAGCTGCGGGAAGCTCTCATCCACGATTCCGAAACCCAGCAGGGCCAGCCAGGGGCCAGGGCGCCAGGCAAGTAAACACAGGGCAGCAGTGACGCGTGTGGTTTAGGCTCTGATGGTGCAGAACCAAGCAAATGGCCTCACTCACAGCCGGGGGGCAGCGAGGGGAACCCAGACAGGCCTGGGTTCCAATCTTGCTCTGCTGTTGACTGGCCATGGGACTTGGGGCAGGCCACCCGACCTTGGCCTGCATTTGCCACTTTGTGAATCAAGGATGACAGCAGCCGCCTCTCAGAGGGGCTGTGGGGTGGCGCAGGGACGGAGCGCAGCATAAGCATGGGTTTAAACCTCCATTATAATGAGTCAGACCTTTGGCACTGGGGGAGCCAAGACTTGGGAGCTGAAACTTCAGCCTGGAGAAACCGCAGGGGAATGGTGGTCTCTGGGCTATAGATGTGGGTCACGCCCTTCTCCAGCAGAATCTGAAGTGGTTGAGAAACTTCACGCCTTTACTCTCTTCATCCCTTTACCCCTTTACTCTCCCCTCCACAGGCTTCTCAGAAGCCCCCAAGGGCCTCACAGTGGAACCGGCAGAGAGCACAGACAAGCCAGGAGGACACCGCCGTGCTCCCAGTTCACAGCACCCCCCCAAGGGCTGCAGCTCAGCTCGGGGAGGAAAGGGAGAACTCCATCCCTCAGCGCCACCCCCTGCCCCCCACCCCCGCCAGCCGGCCCGGCCCCCACCGGCTTGCACTGGCACTCCTATGACTCTGGGCGCCCCTGACCCTACCTTTCTTCTTTTCTCCTCCCAGCCTCCCCTGCAAAAGCCAGTCCCTGAATGGAGATACCAGGAATCAGATGCCTTGTGCACGGGGCAATGAGGTGTGCAGAAAGAGCTTTCTAGCAGAGGTGGGTGGGTGGTTCCAGCATCTCCTGAGGCAGCGAGGAGGATGGGGTGGTCATGCCAGCTTTGGCCACGGGGCTCCCAGTCAGTTCCTGGATGGCCAGAACAGGGAAAATTCAAGACCACCCCTCACATTTCCCTCTGTAGACTGAAGAGGCTTTAGGAGTAGTTTCTGTCATTGTTAGAAAGAATACGGTCATTACAAGACCAAGAGAAGCCACTGCCACATGATCAGCCCAGGCTAAGAGGTTATCGGAGTTACACGACTCCCTCACACATACTCAACTTAGTCCATGAAAGTATGACAATCACATGCCCCTGCTCAGACTCAGTCAACATGGCTAACCAAGGTCTCCAAGCCAGTCTTGAGTTCTGGACAATCACGTGGCCCAGCCACTGTCAATCCCAAAATATTGTGACTGCGCAGAAAAAGGTGCTTTTCTTTCAGGATACTTTATTGCCATTAGTCAGGAAATTATCATAATATACTTTAGGGTTAGAACAAGCACCACCTGCCATAAGAAATACACAAACTGTCCAAATTTGGAGTCAATAAAATTATTATAACAAAATGAAAAAGAATTCCAAATAATAAAACTGTCTGTGCTAGGAACTGAGCTCCTTAGGTGTGGTACCCTTGTGGTACCTAGGGCAGCCCCACCTCTGGCCTCCAATCACCCTCTCATGGGCTGAATTGTGCCCCAAATTCTTATGCTGAAGCCCTAATCCCAGAACCTCAGAATGTAACTGTTTTTTTAAATTTAGGGCCTTTAAAGAGGTGATTAAGTGAAACTGAGGCTCTTAGGATTCGCCCCAATCCAATCTGACTGGGGAACCTACAAGAGGAGGAGATCTGGACACCCAGAGGGACACCAGGGGTGCCTGTTCTGGGAAGAGGCCACAAGAGAGGTGGCCACCTGCAAGACAAGGAGAGAGGCCTCGAGGAAACACAACCTGTCGACCACTTGCTCTTGTGCTTTCAGCCTCTAGAACCATGAGAAAATACATTTCTGTTGTTTAAGCCACCCAGTCGGTGGTATTTTGTTACGGCAGCCTGAGTTGGCTAATACATCCTCTTCCCCTGTCCCCAAGACAAAAATCAGGGCTTCCCTCAAAATAATCCCTTGGGAAGGGGGAACCGCCCTGATAAACACAGACTAGCATGCCCTGTCCTGTACACTGAAGTATCACACCCTGACCATGTACAAGCCCCAAGGCAGATCCCACACCATCGGCTACAGTCCTTTAACAATTCCAGTACACATTGATCTGGAAATGCCACCCTGCACCGAGAAGGATCTGCACCGTGGTCCTGTGTAGAGAACACAGGCTGCCCTCTGCTCCACGAGGCAGGCCACGCACCAAGCCCCCTGTTCACGCGGCACCCAAGCCCCCATGATGGAAGAGGAGGCCTGGGGAGACTGTGGCTGAGGAAAGCCACATCCATCTCGCCTCCAACCATGCAGCGGAAGTGTCCTGGAGAAGACAGGGGTTGCCGTCTCCACAGGGACGGTGTGGAGGCTCCATGGCAGCCATTGGGGTCAACATCTCTCTTAGGTCCAGGGCCTTGGGCCCACGTTTCTTTAAGGGATCCCCCAAATGGTTTCACCTCTTTTAAAACCAGGAATAGAAAAACAAACATAATAATGAATTCAGCCTCCATTATATTCACCTTTATACCAGCACAGTCTGAAGATTACTTATTTAAAATAAAGCATAATTTTAAGTTTGTTTGTTTTTTTTAATGGAGAAAGAATCTCACAAAAGCATAGAAGCTCTGGGCGCAGCAAGTGTTGAATGCCAGGGTCTGAACTAGTGTAGGACTTGCTGCCTGTCTTTGTTTTCTATTGCTCTGCTAACAAGTCGGGATTCCCCGGTGGCGCTAGTGATAAAGAAGCTGCCTGCCAAGGCAGGAGACTTAAGAAACACAGGTTCGATCCTTGGGTCAGGAAGATCCCCTGGAAGAAGGCAGGGCAATGGAGGAGGGCAGGGCAATACAGGAGGGCACTCCAGTATTCTCGCCTGGAGAATCCCATGGACGGAGGAGCCTTGAGAGGCTGCCACCACTGCTTGATCGGGCTTCCCTCATAGCTGAGTTGGTAAAGAATCCGCCTGCAATGCAGGAGACCTGGGGTCAATCCCTGGGTTGGGAAGATCCCCTGGAGAAGGGATAGGCTACCCAATCCGGTATTCTAGCCTGGAGAATTCCATGGAATGTATAGCCCAGGGGGTGGCAAAGAGTTGGACACGACAGAGTGACTTTCACTTAACTACTTAATCACTGCTTGATTCCAGGGTCTCTTCCTCCATCTCCAAGCCGGCAGCGGTGGGCTGAGTCCCCACAGGTAATCACTCTGTCCTGCCCTCTCTTCCACTTCTGAAGACCCTATAATCACACTGCCCTTCCCCCAGATAATCCAGAATGATCCCCAATCTCAAGATCCTTAGCTTAATCACACCTGCTGTGTAAGAGAACATATTCACAGGTTCCAGGGCGTAGGACACAGATATCATTGAAGTCCAGGATTGTGCCTACCATAGGCTTTGTAGTAAGGCAATCATCAGGTATAATTGACCATATCCTGTTATGGAGGAAGGGGCCATGAAGGCAGAAGTGTGTAGGCTTACAGAAGTCACTGTGAGGAGGGTGTTGAGGGTTGGGGTCTGAACTACTGTGGGGACTTGCTGCCTCTCTCCTTCGCAAGGGTCTAAAATGTAAGCCCCTTAGGACAGGCTGCCCCCAGCAGTTTCCAGGAGCTCACTGTCCCTCCCCAAAGCAGGTCCAACAACACCCATCCTCACATTCATGTAGCCAAACCCACGCTGGAGGCCACTGGGCAAAGCAGGAGTGGCCAGGGCAGACAGGGGGATGGGTCTCGAGCCAGGGGCAACACGGGGCTCGGCCTGGGGGGCAGCAGCCGCACCCGGGCTCCCCTGTGCGCCGGAGAGAGGCTGGCCAGCAGGTCCTGCTCAAAGACTCGTCTGTGTGGAGCACACAGCTCCTTCCATCCAGGTTCAAACCAGCCCATCCGGCTGCACTCAGCTGGTTGCAATTGCAGCCCCACTGGGCTGGGGTTTCACTTTTAACACTGATTTATGGAAAACACAAGATTGCCTGAAATCCATTCAAATTCCTCCTCTGTGAAGCAATGGCTGTGTGAGGAAGGGGAGGGCTCTGGCACCCTAGCGTGGGGTAAGGGAAGTGGAGGTGGGGAGCATCCACAAACCTGGAGTTCCTCCCACAAGGAAGAACCCCTAAGGAGCAGAGCCACCCTGTGGGGCTGGGAGAAGGCCTCCTTGGAGAAGTAATGTAGTCACACAGTGGAATTCTACACAGCGTAGAAAATAAGCAAGCCAGAGTCACACATGTCCACATGCTGGAATCCCTAAACATATTGAGAGGCAAAAACTGATTGCACAAGAATACATATTGGAATGACATTATTTATACAGAGTTTCAGAGCATACAAAACAACTCTGTAAACACTTTTAGATAACATGCATATGTAGTAAAAAAGTTAAAGAAATTTGGAATGCCAAATGTGCTTCCCAGGTGGGGCTCGTGGTAAAGAACCTGCCTGCCAGCGCAAGAGACAAGGTTCGATCCCTGGGTGGGGGAGATCCCCTGGAGGAGGGCATGGCAACCCACTCCAGTATTCTTGCCTGGAGAATCTCCATGGACAGAGGAGCCGGGTGGGCTCCAGTCCATGGGGTCACAAAGAGCTGGACATGACTGAAGCGACTTAGCACACACACAATTATTTCCTGGGGAGGAGGGGAGTGCAGTGGAAGGAAGGTGTGTTTGGGAGGTGCTCACAGAGGTCTTCAACTGCATTTGTAATTGTATTTCTGAAACCAGTGTGTGTCTACATAGGTGTGCATTAGCTCACCATCCACTCGGGTATTTTCAGGAGAATGAGGCCTGAAGATGGTGGAGGATGAAAGAAAATTCTCCAGCTTCACATCCAGTGAGCCCTAGATCCAGAGTCCCCCAGGAGCTCTCCCGGTGACTCGGTGACTCTCAGAGCAACACCTGTGGAGAGTGACGACGTGCCCACAGCCAGACCTGGGGCCCTCCTCTCACTCCTGCATCGCTCACAGATGAGGGCGGGAGGGGTGGGCAACGCACTCAGGAGAGACCTCTGGCTGCCCCAGAGGGGTCCTCGGGCAGTGGGGTGATAGCAAGCTACCTGAAGTCCCCACTGTGCTTGAGGCCTGGGGTGAGCGCTCCTGCCTGGGGTCCCAGAGCACCGCTCTCACCCTATAGACCGATTCTCCCAGATGGCCCAACCCTCACACCCCTAGACTTTCCCCTCCCTCCACACAGGCCTCCTAGGAAAAGCAGGAGTCCATATAACTGTTCCAGCCCAGAACCCAGGCCTGGGCCACAGGTGCAGCTGCAAACCCCAAGACCACCCAGAGGGCCCAGGGCACAGTCATCTCCCGCTCCTGCTCCTCCCAGAGCCAGGAGACAGGGCCTGGCCTGCTCCTACCTGCCTCCTGCAGCAGAACTGGCTGCCAAGCGTGTCCTGGCTGAAGGCTCACCCCCACCACCCCAGAGCCCAGCTGTCCCCTATGATGTCACCAGAGGGCTGCATTTTAAAGTGTTAAACATTCAGAGACACGAAAGCACTTGGTGAAGTGGTCACCGTGGAGCAGTTCTGGGGGAGGGGCGGAGGGCCGGGCTGTAGCTGATGCTGTGAAAGATGCCCTCAGCCTGCAGCAGCCTTGCTCCCAGGATAAAGTCCCAGAAAGAGTGGGCCCAAGCCCCAGGGCTCTCCTGCCTGCCTCATTCTGTGCCTGTGGGTGGCCTGCTGCTTGCTGCCAGGGAGCTGGTCTTGCTCACGTGTTCAACAAACACATACTAAGCACCTGCGGTGTGCCTTGCACCTTGCTGGGGAGTCGGGGGTGAAGGAACAGCTCCATCCATGCTCTGAAACACGCGTCAGATGGATCAATGGCAGCACAGTCATTTCAGAGAACCTGGAGGCTGGGTGAAGGCTTCAGACCAACGAGACAGACTCGTCGATAGAAAAAGGACTAACACCTAGGAGGTGACATCACTGCCCAAGGTCACAGGCTAATAGCGTGCAGAGCTGAGGCCTGAGCTCTTTCCCTGCCCTTTGATGATCCCAGAAGCCTCAGAGGCCCTGGAGCCAACATGAGTGTCCCTCCCAAGTTTGCTGGTCACTGCCAGACTGTCCCTGGGGACCCAGGTTGAGCCCAAGAACACCTTCTGGGGACAAGACTGGGGCTCTGGGCCCTGCTCCATGCCCCCCGCCACCCCAGTGGCCACACAAAGAGCAAAGCAGAAATGTCCCATCTCAGGCCAAAGGCCACTCTCTCCCTTTCTTCCAACCTAAGAACACGGGGCAAACCTAGAGGTGCCCAGCTCTTCCCCCCAAACCCAGTGATTCTCCAGTATTCCCTGTCTCTGGAGAATCACATCCTCCTACTGCAAAACCCAGAACCCAGGAAGCCGTCTTTGACATCCATCTGTCACCTGCATGGATAAGGCTCCCTGACCCAGGGTGGCCACTCCCCATCCTCCGTGCTCCAGGCTCCCTAGAGGGGCTCCCTCAGGACAATGCCCAGCGGAAGAACAGGGCTCCGCGTCCCTGTCTGGAGACCAAGCAAACCTATGCTACCCCAGGACAGTGTAGGCAACACATCCAGCTCTCAGGAAACAGGCTGTGTCCAGCCTTCAGCAAGGGGCGTGAGCCTTCACGGCACCTGATGCCGGGATTCCCCTGTGAGCTCAGGGCCGAGGCCTGGATGTCTCGGAGTACATCCCCGAACACCCACAGCGCAATATCCTCGGCGTTTCACACCAGCAGAGGGGCAACTGAGCCATGACCAAGCCAGCAGATGTGTTTTGCTTGGCCCACACCATGTTTTAAGTTGGATTTTGTTGCCAACACGTAACATTAGGAGAGTCCACACAGAAGTCCAGATGTGAAAATAGAAGAACTGGCTTCACTGGGATGGCATTCCAAAATTGCAACCCTTTCCTGCTATGAAGGGGTCACCCCTTGGACGGAGTATGTGCTCCAAGGAGCTTCAGAGCCACCCCTCCTCACAGATCCCCAACCCTGGGTCCCGCCCCTCCTCTCCTTTCACCCTCTCCAGGGTCCCCGTGGGCAGTGGGGCTTGTGAATCCTCATTTTAGGATGTGAGAACAATTCTGCTGGTGGGATATTTTGACTCCCTGATCCATAGGTTCGGCGGGATGGTGCTTTCCATGGCCCGCAGCAGCCAAAGTGGGAGGTGAGCCGCCTGATTAGGAAAGAGAGCCAGCCTGGTGGGGGAGGCAACCCCAAAGGCCACAGCGAGAAGGGACAACTTTGCCACACAGTCTGCAGTCAAGCAAGGGAGGAGAGGCTGGTGAGCCTGACGTTCGGAGAGCTGTGCTGGTTACAGCCAGAAAGGTGATGGATGGCTGAGCCTGGTGAGGGCTGTGAGCTGGCGTTTCTCTTCTTGGATTCTTCTTCTTCTTTTTATTTTTTACTGGAGTATAGTTGCTCTACATGTTGTGTTAGTTTCTGCCATACACCAAGGTACAGCAGAGACTAATCAGTGAATTAGCTATATGTTTACACACATCCCCTCTTTTTTGGATTCCCTTCCCATTTAGGTCACCACAGGGCCCTGAGGAGGGTTCCCGGTGAGCAGGTTCTCATAAGTTTATCTATTTTATACATGTGTGCTGTGTGCTAAGCCGCTTCAGGCGTGTCTGACTCTGTGCGACCCTATGGACTATAGCCTGTGAGGCTCCTCTGTCCATGGGATGCTCCAGGCAAGAATACTGGAGTGGGTTGCCATGCCCTCCTCCAGGGGATCTCCCTGACCCAGGGGTTGAACCAGCATCTCCTGCACTCCAGGTGGATTCTTTATCGAATTTTATACACAGTAGTATATATATGTCATTCCATCCCTCACTCCATCTCCCCTACCCCACGCCGGTATCCATGTGTCCGTTCTCTACATCTG
This sequence comes from Cervus canadensis, assembly GCF_019320065.1. Classification (NCBI taxonomy): domain Eukaryota; kingdom Metazoa; phylum Chordata; class Mammalia; order Artiodactyla; family Cervidae; genus Cervus; species Cervus canadensis. The sequence goes on along the minus strand of NC_057390.1, from coordinate 24,490,505 downwards.
TGTCCCTGTTTCCTCTTAGATTCTAAAGTAAGCCTCCTTCCAGAGTACAAGGTCATCTCCTCGGTCCTTCTGCCCCCACCCCCAAATTCAAAGCTCTCCACTCCCCTCTAGTCACAGCCCCCCAGCCCAAGAAGCAAGAGACTTACAACCCAGGTGACGCCTGAGCCTGCCCCAGAGATTCCCCAGAAAGAGGTGACTGAGAGGCTTGCTCACCACCGAGGGACCGCCACCAGGTTAGGAGTGAATTTAACTGCAAGAAGAAGGAGTTTAAAATCCCAGGGTGACCAGAAGGAGGGACAGAAGCAGAAACAGGAGGAAGCGAAGGGTCTGAGGGCAGGAGCCAAGGAAACACACACTGGTAGGGCATGAGGATGGGGCAGGGAGGCCTGCTCTGAGAACAGGGCATTCCATGGAGACGCTGAGATCAAAGAGGAAAATCTGATTTTTCAGATGCCTTCCCCACTGTCCTACCCTCAAGTCTATCCAATCTGAATTCAGTTACTGGAAACCAGAGTCCAGACTTCACTGACATCCTTCTGCTTCTTGCCTTCCTCCTCCGCGCACACACCCCAACCAAGACAAAGAGCAGGCCCTGAAGTCAAGTGTGCTCAGGTCACAGAGAGACAAAGGGATGACCATGAACGCCACCTGGCCAGAGAAACCATGAGACAAATGGACAGCTTCTCCTGACGACCCCAGTTCACAGCCAGGACATGGATGCCAGACAAAATCACCATTGGGCAAAAACAAGGCTTCAGGCAAAGCACAATTGTCCATTTCTCTATGTTTACATAAATATCAGCTGACTTATCATTCGGCAGGCACCAGAGATTTAATGAAGACTTATTGGAGGAAAACTGTAGAGGGAAGAACTCCAAACTGTTAACCTAATATTTTCCTGCAGATCTGGGCAAGGCAGCCAAGATTTGGTCTGAGCTGTGAGAAGACATCTGTTTCAGGTGATGAGTGAGAAGGTTCTTCAGGCACGTAGTAGTGGAACCACTGTCCTCACATGCCATTACTTTTGCTGGGTCACTTAGGTAGGACATGAAAGGCATCTGCCATCAGGGCCACCCCCTCCATGCCAACTGGCCACGGGCATCCAGGAGACTTCCCAGCGGGGGGAGGGGTCTACATGGAGTCTTCTGGACTCTCCAGCCCAACCCAGACTGGTTCACTGACCAAGGTCAGAGCGACAAACACAGGGAGGAAACTGAGGACCACAGAGTCCACCAGGTCCTTCCCCAGCCCAAAGCACCTCTTTTCCCTTCTGGCAGACTCCAAGCACTCACTGGTGCTGAGAGCCCCTGACCCCCACTCTAGTGACCCCCACCCTCATGGAGACAAGCCCCTCCCAACCTCCCCACCCCACTGTTTGCTGCTTTCTCCCATAAACCTGTTTGTGCAGCAGGCAATGGCTTCTCAAGCTCCCTCCTTTCTGACAGCACCCCCCAAACAAGCCCGCAGAGCATCCTTTTCATGCTGAAGGCTTTCTGCCAATACTGAAGGAAAACAGAGTGGGAATGATAAAATTTACAACCACGGGAAGGGATGTCTAGGCCTTCCTCTGCTGTTTTATAGTTACAGTCCTTGGCCGGCCAGCAGTAATGTTCCTTTTGCCCTGAAGCCAGTCATCCTCCCTTTTAACCTTTGCCCCCCTCTCCTCCTTCCTCAAACCTCCTCCTCCAGGCATCTTAACTGCCAACAACTCACTTTCCCAACTTTGATTTATCTCCACCAGAGGGAATGCAAAGTTAGATCCAGCCCCACCCCCAGGGCCTTTTCAAAAAGTAACCCAAACACACCCAGCAGAACTCAGATTCAGAGGTAAACACTCAGAGCCACTCAGTCCGAGACAGACTGGGGCACAAAGACACACAGCCACGTCCTCGGAGACAAAGCGTTTGTCCACGCCAGACCCCCTGCGCTCCCTCACACTCAGGACAGACCCACAGACAGTCAGGCACACACACCAGAAGTCTGCCTTGCCTTGCGAGCATTTGGAATACCTTTTGAGGAAAAACACTTTGCTCCAAAGAAGGGCTCCTACAGGGCTTTTTTTTTTTCCCCCAGAGCGGCTGGATAAATTGCTTTTGTGCAAAAATAAACACAAGTGAACTGCATTAGCTGGGCGAGTGACACATTAGTTACAGATGCAGGGCCTGTCAGAACATTGAGGGAACAGCTTTTATTGGGGAAGGGCTGAGAGACTCATAAAGAACCGGTTGGCAATCTCACATAAACATTTGTGCATTCATATAAACACCGCCTACCACAAGCACTGGCCTGGCTGCCAGCGAGGCCTGGAACAGCCCTCTCCCCAGTTCTCAGAGTAAAACCCTGCGGGAAGACGGGGGAAGGGTCACAAGCACCTTCCCTCCCATAGTCCCAGCTCCTGGACTCACTGCTCGAACCCTGGGTTGCGGGAGGGGGGCAGGGGCAGGGAGGGATGCCAGCTCCATCCAAAATGCCTCCAGAGACGGAGAGTTGAGGCCCAGCCACAGCAGACAACAGCTCTGCCTCCCTCCCCCTACACAGAATAAAACAGAACAGGGGATGTTATTGCGACTGGGGGGCTGCCTTATTAAGTAAAATAAGAAAAAAATAAGATTTAGAAAAGGCAGAGGAACCAGAGATCAAATTGCCAACATCTGCTGGATCACCGAAAAAGCAAGAGAGTTCCAGAAAAACATCTACTTCTGCTTTATTGACTACACCAAAGCCTTTGTGTGGATCATAACTGTGGAAAATTCTTAAAGGGATGGGAATACCAGACCACCTGACCTGCCTCCTGAGAAATCTGTATGCAGGTCAAGAAACAACAGTTAGAACTGGACATGGAACAACAGACTGGTTCCAAATAGGAAAAGGAGTACGTCAAGGCTGTATATTGTCACTGTGCTTATTTAACTTATATGCAGAGTACATCATGCTAAATGCTGGGCTGGATGAAGCACAAGCTAGAATCAAGATTGCCGGGAGAAATATCAATAACCTCAGATATGCAGATGACACCACCCTTATGGCAGAAAGCGAAGAACTAAAGAGCCTCTTGATGAAAGTGAAAGAGGAGAGTGAAAGAGTTGGCTTAAAGCTCAACATGCAGAAAATTAAGATCATGGCATCTGGTCCCATCACTTCATGGCAAACAGAGGGGGAAACAGTGGAAACAGTGGCTGACTTTATTTTTGGGGGGCTCCAAAATCACTTCAGATGGTGATTGCAGCCATGAAATTAAAAGATGCTTGCTCCTTGGAAGAAAAGCTATGACTAACCTAGACAGCATATTAAAAAGCAGAGACATTACTTTGCCAACAAAGGTCCATCTAGTCAAAGCCATGGTTTTTTCAGTAGTCATGTATGGATGTGAGAATTGGACCATAAAGAAAGCTGAGCACTGAAGAATAGATGCTTTTGAACTGTGGTGTTGGAGAAGACTCTTGACAGTCCCTTGAACCTCAAGGAGATCCAACCAGTCCATCCTAAAAGAAATCAGTCCTGAATATTCATTGGAAGGACTGATGCTGAAGCTGAAACTGCAATACTTTGGCCACCTGATGCACAGCGCTGACTCATTTGAAAAGACCCTGATGCTGGGAAAGACTGAAGGCAGGAGGAGCAGGGGACAACAGAGGATGAGATGGTTGGATGGCATCACCGAGTTGATGGACACGAGTTTGAGTAGCTCTGGGAGCTGGTGATGGACAGGGAAGCCTGGCATGCTGCAGTCCGTGGGGTCAGAGAGAGTCAGACACGACTGAGCGACTGAACTGAACTGAAGTAAGGAATTTACAAAGAACATGCCTCCTGGATGCAACTCCAGCGGGTCCCATCGTAATCAAGGAGCAAGTGAAATGAGGGCAGGGCCACTCTCCATCCAAGGACAAAGTCAGCAGAAGGTGGCACAGACTCGTCTATTCATGAGGACTTCCCTTGACTCCCATTGGGAATACCCTTGCCTTGCGCCCTGGGGGTCTCTCCTCTGAGTCGAACACCTCAGAGCCACATGGAGCTGATCCCATAAAGAAGGCAAAACAGGCCATCTGAGCCGACATGAGCTGTCATCTCTCCTTCTCCCATGGTTCCTGCCCATCCAAAATGCTACCCTCACATGCCTCACCTGTCCCAAGCAAAATCTGCTCTCTAGAAAGCACCTGGTGTACTTATTTGCCTGGAGGTACGAGTGAGAATTGATGCAAAGAACTGATTCATTAGAAAAGACCCTGATGCAGGGAAAGGTTGAAGGCAGGAGGAGAAGGGGATGACATGAGATGAGATGGTCGGTTGGCATCACTGACTCGATGGACGTGAGTTTGAGTAAGCTCTGGGAGCTGGTGATGGACAGGGAAGCCTGGCGTGCTGCAGTCCATGGGATCACAAAGTCGGACATGACTGAGCGACTGAACTGAACTGAACTGATGAGTCATCATCCATGGCTGTGTTTCATTCTTACCCCTCACCCTCCACTCTGCCACAAATGCTTAAGGCAACGGGACAACATATGAAGTGTTAGGATTTAAAACAAATGGCTAAAAAAAATAAAAATAAAAAAATAAAACAAATGGCTAATGCTCAAAATTTTTGTTAAATTTTTGAATTAGCCAAGAAGCGAGAAGAGTTGGGATCTTTTCAGGAAAAAGGAAGAGAACGCTCATTGGCCCCAAAATCACATCATGATGACTGGGTTCAAAATCAGCTCCATCCACCCACAGCTCAGTAACTTTCCACTGGTCCTCTACTGCCCACCACGTAAAAGGCCAACATCCTTGGAATGAGTGGCCTTTTCCTTTATCCGTCATATACGATCTACTCTCACCCCACCCTTCAACCTGATTTCCCTCCCTGGTCCTCAGGCACTTTGGGGTCCAGCCCAACTGGATTCATTCCTCTCTTCTTCATCCACGTGTTACAATTTTGCACTTTCCCTTACATCAACCCCTCTTCCAAGAAGACTTTTTCCTTCCAGTTCTCGGGATCTAGATCCAACCCATCCTTCCAGCCTCAATTCAAAAGGCGCTTCATCTCTCCCTCCTTTGAACTCTAGGAGAGTTTGTCGGTACCTTATTGTTGACTTTCCTTCTTGTTCTAAGTTAATTGTACATCTGGCCATTCCGCATGGAGATTTTTTTTAAATATTTATTTATTTATTTGGCTGCCCTGGATCTTAGTTTTGGCACTCAGGATCTTAGCTGTAGCATGTGAGATCTTAGTTCCCGGACCAGGGATTAAACCCCAGCCCCCTGCATTGGGAGTGTGGAGTCTTAACTACAGGACTCCCTGGGGAGTCCTTCCCTGGAGATTTTTAAATCTCAGATTTCTGTCATATTAATTTCCCAGGCCTCCCTCTGTCCCAAACCGTAGCCAATGTCTGGGACATGGTAGGTGTGTTGCATCCATGAAGGATGACCATGAATGATGCTGTCTGGATTCATGGTCGTGACAGTGGTGGAGATGTGCTGGGGGATGTTGGACGAGAGAGATAGCAGTAGTGATGGAAACTGGCCAACAAGTCCTCCCCTGGGCAGTCCCCCTTTGTGCTTTCATGTTGCAGTTCCATAACAGACAGCGCTGTTGTTGCTTCGGAAGAGAAATTAGGATGCCAGGCAGGTACAGACAGCCAAGCACCATAGCTCTATTGAGTCAATCTCAGCCGTCTAGGCTGTTTCTTCCTGTCAACAAATGGAATACTTTATGAGCAAATACAAAGCACAGCCCTAGATAGAAATATTGAAGGCTCTTTGGCCAGGACATCCCCCAGGAGGGAACACAATGTAGCCATAATTTATTGTATTCAATATTTTTGCTTCCAATCTTATTTTTATAGACATTATTTCATAGGCTGCAGCTTAAACACAGATGGAAAAGATTCTGGCTTTGTAATAAGAGAAGGTTATGGCACCCCAGCCCCCTGCTCTGTTTGTGTGTGGGTAAACGCACATTATTATCATGTCCTTAGGTGGGGCAGGGAGATGCCTTTATTATGTGTTTGGACTTTGATCCAACAATTCTGCCTTCATCTGTCCCCTTGGCCAGGGCCTCCGGATGCTCCCAAGGGGATGAAGTGACAAACACCACAGCAGGCATGGGAGGAGGGATGGACCAGCCTTTGAAATGCATTCCCAGCTCTGACTGAATCTGCCAAGGCTTAGGGCTTCTAAGGGGCTTGACCCAGGGACAAGGCCTAGACCCCAAAGGACAGAGTTGAAAGAAAGTGAACACTATGGTGTTATATCTACGACTGTGTTGTGTGATTTGCACTGTCTTTGGTGGGGGGAGGGTTTAGAAAACCAAGTTCACACGGCCTGTAATGCCTTGTGAGCACTCCCCCCTCCACAATATATCACAGGTAGGTTCATGGCAACGACCATCCTTAAAAACACGATTAGGCTTATGATGTTCATAGTCTGGATGTACTACAGTCCAAAGGGTGGAGAAGAGAGAGGAAGCACAGGAGAGGAGGGGAAGGAGGGCTATGGAGAGATCTAAGGAGGAAAAAGGAGAAAAGAAGAGGGAGACAGAGAAGAAGGGTGGAAAGACACATCACACAGAGCAGAGCAGGGGGTCAGGAATGTCTTGGCCCAAGGTGTGGCCCCCACAGGTTCCCAGACTCACTGCCGGCAGGCAGCCGGCCTAATGGAGCTTGGGCAGGCAGTCTGGAAGCTGTGCCATCCCATTCCTCCTTTCTTTCCTCCCAGGGATAGTTTTCAGCAGACTCTGAGGAACCTTGGGAGTGTGGGTCAGGAAACACTGGGGACTTTGGGCTGATGGGGGAGACTGCAGGAAGGGGCAGCAGCTACATTCAGTGTGGAGGGTCAGTGGAAAGGGAATGGGGGGCAAGAAGGGCTGGGGAGGGGCCCTCTAGAGCCTTGGGAAGAGTAAGGCTTCAGCCAGGCTTCTAGGAGAGTCCATGAGAAGGAAGTGCTATGAGCCTTCACATGGCTGCTCCATCCACAGGGTCTCCATCCAGAGAGCTCTGGGGGTAGGGAATGACCCCCTCATTATCTGGCAGAAATGGTATCTTTGATGTCTATTGTACAGACGTTTCTATGGGGCTCAACCTCAGTGGTATGAGTCTGGGGGAGCCATCCTTGGAGGACCCCTGAGTATTCAAATAGGCCAGAGGAAATGGTAACCCCCACCTAGAAAGCCTTCTGCCTTCACTGGCTCAGGCATTCCTGCCCTACTAGTGACTGTCACACCTGCCCCAGGGGCTTGGCAAGAGATGGAGAGCTTTGAAACACGAGTGGGTGAAGAATCTGCTTCAGGCAGCCACTGGCTTCACGAAGATAGTGCCTACTACCTGGTCTGCTTGAGAAATCTGCCCCAGGTGCCCAGCACAATAGACCAAGAAACCGAATTTCGCAAACGGTTATAAGCAGGTGTGGAAGGCATGTTGCCTTCTGGAGGCCTTCTGTCCTTGGCAGGGGACCGCATTCGTGTCCCCCACCCCCTAACTCCAGGAGTGATGGGAGTCATCCCTCACAGGGCTCCCCAACCCCCACCCCTAAAAACAACATGGGAGCGCTCTATCTCTGCCCTGGGACTCCCCAGTTGTGGGAGCTGACGTGTTCTCTTTTTGCTTAAGCCTGTTTGAACTGGTCTTTGGTCACTTGCAGCTGACAATGTCTCAACTGACACCCCAGGCTAATGACTGACTATGAGATATATTTCAAACTGAGAACTAAATCAGAGTGAGAATGAGTCTTTCAAGGGTCAGAGTTCCGCAGAACTTCAGGAGAGAGGCAGGGCCCTGCCAGACTTGTGCAGGACAGCTGGAAGCAGCAATCACAGACACACACACACACACACACACACTTAGAGAACACACAGATGCCCTGCCCTGGGATCCCACGCTCAGCACTTGCACAGGTGACCTCTAACCCTGGACACCCACTCTCCTGGGTAACACCATTCAGGCCCCACAGAAATGCTTCTCTACATCATTCAGATTAAGTCCTTGAATCAAAGGAAACTGTATCTAAATGCTAAACAACATGTGGGTTGTGCTGCTCCTGACATCGGAGATGGACGTTGCTCTGGAGCATAGGGATGACTGGATGGTCGAAACACTCAGGTAAGAGAAGTGATTGATCAAACCAATCGACTAATCAATTGATCAAATCAATCAAATCATTGATTTATCAAATCCTTCCTCTCAGAGCAAGAATGCAACAGAAGTAGCACATCCCAACAGCAGCAAACATGCATTTTCTTGCTTCACTTTGTGGTTCCAGCAGCACTTGTAAATTAATACAGCAGTTGTTACCATTGTAAATGGCCACTGAGGAACACTTTCCAGTATAAATAATTCATATTTCTCCTACATTTGTACATATGCAGGTCAAGATGTAACATGCATGCAGTGTGATACTGATTCTTTACGTTGGCAACTAGACAGACATGGTACAACCCTACAACTGTGAGTGATTATATTTTCATAAAAATATCCACTAGATTTAACTAAACTTTCAAAATCTTTATTAAAATTCAGCTATAAATATTTCATTAAAATTTTTGCACATATTAGATAAAATGTAATAGCTATACTATTAGTTATATTTGCCTTTTAATAGATAAATGAATATTAGAAAAAAGTAAAACTTACACAAAAAGGCATTTGAAGTTTTGCTCTCTTACAAGTTAATTTGCATTTTTATTAAAATATCCGTAATTTTTCTTTTACATTTGTTATCTGTTGCTGTATGAACAATCCTAAAACTTAGTAGCTTAAAATAAACTCTTTTTCTCTGCTGCAGTTCTGTGAACTGACTGGCTCAGGGGTCACTTGGAAAGGGGGTGTCTCTTGTGTGGGTGCAAATGGTGACAAGGTCTAAAGTCCAGTGCAGCTTCAGCCTGACCGCAAGTCCAAGACAGCAGCATCTTTACTCTCACATCAGCTGGGAGGGCTGGAACAAGTGGAGTCCGGTTGACTATGTATTTTCTCCTGTGACCTCTCCACATGGCTAGCTTGGCCTCCTTGGAGCACGGCAGTCTCAGAGGAGTCAGACTTCCTACATGATGGCTGGTTTATCCCAGAATGAGCATCCTAAGAGACCCCGGCAGAAGCCCAAAGGCTTCCTGTGACCTGTCCTCAGAAGTCACGCAACATCACTGTTAACTGCTTTTTACTGGCAAAAAGTGAGTCACAGGGACAGCCTCGATTCAAGGCAGAGGACTGGACAAGGTCATGAAGACTGGACATGTGGTTCACTGGGGGCTAGTCTCAAAGACTAGCTACCGCAGTCTGCCCTCTGGCCCCGAGTGAGTCAAATCCCTCACACTCACTGTCTAAGACCCCCAAAGTCTCATCCACGAATGAGACTCATGAGGCTTAGGCGCCAAAGCCAGGACCTTGACAGGTCCGCTGTGGAGGAGGCCCCTCAGGTGTGGGTGCTTAGGAACCCTTCCTTGTGATTTGAGGATCTGTGAACTAAAGAGACAAGTTATCTGTCTCCCCAAACTCAACACACAAAAGGAGGTCAGCACAGGACAACTGCAATAGACACTCTCACTCAAAAAAGGAGGAGAAAGTTGCACAGAGCAGTTCGCAAATCAAGTCAGTTCATTGATTAGGGCCTGGTCCTGCGCTCTGGGAGTGGTTATTGGCGACTCTCCACTCTCTGAGTTATCCTTCCTTTTCCAAAAGAAATAGTGGGTGTTTGCAGCTGATTTCTCAGCCTGCTTCCTGACCATAAAAAAAAAAAAGGAATCTTCAGGACTTCCTTGGTGGACCAGTCGTTAAGGCTCCACCCTTCCAAAGAAGGGGACGTGGGTTCAATCTCTGGTGGGGGAACTAAGATCCCACATGCCATGTGGCATGGCCAAAAAAATTTATTTTAACTTTTTAAAATTTTTTTAAAAAGGTCTCTCCATTTGGAACTCTCTCTGTCCCTTTTAATCCAAGCTGAAAAAATTCTATTAAACATCTGTGCCTTTATATATCAAATTATAATCTAATCGTTTAAACAAAAATGTGAGAGTGTTAGTTGCTCAGTCAAGACGACTCTTTGCAACCCCATGGACTGTAGCCCACCAGGCTCCTCTGTCCACGGAATTCTCCAGGCAAGAATACTGGAGTGGGTAGCCATTCCCTTCTCCAGGGGATCTTCCCAACTCAGGGATCGAACCTGGGTCTCCAGCAATGCAGGCAGGTTCTTTACCACTGAGCCACCAGGGAAGCCCCCTTTAGACAAAAGGCACACCCCAATAATTTCCAAAAAAAGCCCTTCCTATCTTAAGCCACCTGTGAGGTTGCTGTGGGATTTTTAGTGCTGTTCTTCAACACAGAAGACCTAAGAGGTACACCCTTGGCATTCTTAGACGTTCTTTTGTCTACCCAAAGTGTCTAAAGGCACGCCCTTCCATGCTCCTGAAGTGTCTTACAGCCGTAACTATGACTCTGCCTGAGAGCACATTTTACTGTCAGCACCCTCTATGTTCTCTTTGCTCTGAGACTGTTTCTTGCTATTCTAGCCTTTTGCTGGCTGGAACAGTAGACCTGGCTCCTTAGACTTCTTCTATTCTGCTCCAAAGCTCCTTGAGTTCATCCCTACCTTTTCCCGTTTTATCAGAGTCAGCTAGAAGAAGCCAATGGGCACTTTCAACATTCTGCCTTGAAATCACCTCTTAGGTACTCTTTCTTTTTTCCCCCATTCTCATGTAAGTCTTCCGAGTGACCATCTTGAAAGTGAAAGTCACTCAGTTGTGTCCGACTCTTTGTGACCCCATGGACTATACAGTGCATAGAATTCTCCAGGCCAGAATACTGGAGTGTGTAGCCTTTCCCTTCTCCAGGGGATCATCCGAACCCAGGGATCGAACCCAGGTCTCCTACATTGCAGGCGGATTCTTTACCAGCTGAGCCACAAGGGAAGCCCAAGAATACTGGAGTGGGTAGTCTATCCTTTCTCCAGTGAATCTTCCTGACCCAGGAATCAAACTGGGGTCTCCTGCATTGCAGGAGGATTCTTTACCAACTGAGCTATCAGGGAAGCCCAACAGACTATCTTAGGTCCCCTCTTCTCCAGTCTCCAATAACAGTTTCCTTACTGTTCCAAGCTATTAGGAATGGCACCCCACTCCAGTACTCTTGCCTGGAAAATCCCATGGACGGAAGAGCCTGGTAGGCTACAGTCCATGGGGTCTCTAAGAGTCGGACACAACTGAGTGACTTCATTTTCACTTTTCACTTTCTTGCATTGGAGGAGGAAATGGCAACCCACTCTAGTGTTTTTGCCTGGAGAATCCCAGGGACGGGGGAGCCTGGTGGGCTGACGTCTATGGGGTCACCCAGAGTCGGACACAACTGAATCGACTTAGCAGCAGCAGCACGTTTCAGCTTCTGCCCTCCGATGGTGTCAAAGTAAACCACAGGCTTTAGGGGTTTTGTTACATCACTCAGGTACAGCACTGAGGTGGCCAGTCTCCAAAGAAGGCCCCATGAACAAGACCTCTGGTATGGTCCTCCCACACTGAATCTGACCTGTCACCTGTGACTCATGCTAACATGTGGAATGCACTGGATATACATTGCATAAGTTTTGGATGTAGTCTTCAAGGGGACTGGCAGTTTCCTCTTCCTCTTTTTTGAAATATTCCCTTCTGGGAATATCCTGAGCTGCCATCTGGGAAGTCCAGCTACCCTGCTGGAGAAATCAAATGGAGAGAGAGGCCCAGATGGGGATGAGACTCTCAGAACTGTCTAGGGGAGCAGCTAGCGATGAAGGCTGATCCTTCCACTGGAGGTCCAGGCTCACAGCTCTGGTGTGGAGGGGGTACTGCCTGGGTTTGGGTCCTCATTCTGTCCCTTTCTAACCTGGAGGCCTCAGGCAAATTGCTTAATCCTTTTGTACCACAGTCTCCTAATGTATAAAACGGAGATGATGACGATGATGAAAAAGAAGATGAAAATGATGATAGTTGTTGGAGGATTAAATGAGTAGTGGGTAAGTGCTAAGAACAGAGCTTGGCTCACAGGAAGTGCCTATGTCAACATTTGCCAACAGAGGAACAAGAGCCAGGCTTGGGCAAGTGCAGAGAAATTGAGACCATCACCCACGGCCAGTATCCTGCACTCACAAAGGACAAGGGGATGGGGAGAGGCCACGGGTCCTGAGATCTCAAGCAAGGCTAAAACTTGGTTTAGCTTCTGGAGATGAAGGCAATTCTGGCCTTCTCCACAAAACCATGCTAACCCCCACCACACACACAAATAGTAGGGTTGTGAGCCCAACATTCACTACAGCAGGTACCAAGATCAGAGCCATGTGAAAGTCCATTCCCTGAAAACAAACACTATCACATTAGGTCAGTTAGTCAGGAAAGTAGACAGTTCTGCAAGGTTTGGCATGCTCGTGGTGGGAATCCCACACCTTGTGGCGTGTCTTGTGGAAGTACATCTACCTGTGTGTAGGAGGTATCTTCACATCCGTAGGAAAGCCTGTGATGGGCCCTGGGTGTCTGTGAGAAAAACGACAGAAGAGCCAGTGGTCACCTGTGTGGGCTCTGAGGCCAGACTGCCTGGGCTTGAATCCCAAGTTTACCAATTATTAATATTAGCTTTGTGACCTTGAGTTGTGACCTCTATGTGAGTCAATTCACCCATCTGTTAATTGGGATAAGTAACAATACCTACTTCATGAAGTTGTTGTCATCCTCTTGTATAGCATTAGAACAATGCCTACAGTGTAGGAACTTTCTAGTAGTCTATAATTACCATGCATAACTGTAAATCACATCTACAGATACAGATTCAAGTACTTCTACAAAAAGGTTTAAGGGTGTCTATATGTCTTTGGGTATGAGAACATATATATCTAGGTGAATGTGTCTCTTTGTATTTCCTTAGGTATACAAAAGAGACATTTCTGCATGTCCAGTGATAATAATGGCTGGCATTTATTTCATGCTTACTGTGTCAGGCATTACCCCCGAGAGTTCTACAAGTATTCACACGGAAACACACATGAATGTGAACAGCTGAGCACTTTTGCAGACACATGTTGGTAAATACCTGCAAGAATGACTTGTTAGCCTTGCCTGGTGAGACCTCCTTCCTGAGTGAGCTGTGTGAGGGATGAAGACTCCCACCAGGGCCTGCCTGCCCACAGCATTTGAGTTGGGGGCAGAAAATCACACCCACCACTCACCCCCTTCCCCAGGCTCCAGTTAGCTTGAATCCTATTTTCTTTCCTCCAGTAGGAGAGGGTGAAGGAGGAGTCTGGAGAGAGGCCCACGGATCACAGCCTTCCTTTCATCCTATTCCTGCCTTGGTCTTGCCTTGGCCCCAGGGAGCTCAGAAAGGATTCCCGCTGGGCTGAGCCATTTTTTCACATTGTGTGCTGGTTTTTTTTTTGGGGGGTTTTTTTTTTCCTCTTTTTTTTTTTTTGCTGAATGGCATCTACTTCTGACTCACTGTGTATCCTCCCTAAAAGGACAGAGTCCAACATGAGCAAGACAGTGAATTATCCCCGTGGAGAAAGACTTCACATTTTACCTGTTATGTTTCCTTTGGGTCCATTATCCAATGCTGATAACATTTCAAGCATAAAAGGATATCTGAAAAATCTATGAATGTGTTTTTCTTTCTTGCCTTTATAAATACATGACCTTCATCTTCCTTGGCCTAAGGCATCCTCTCTGCCTGAGGAGAGATGAGGATGAAGTTTTGACACAGAAAGCATGAAAGAAAAATGCTGTAATGTTTGGCATCTGACCTGCAAAATATGATTATGTGGTAAGTCAAAAGCCTTCTAAGCCATGCTATGCTCTTGAGAGCATATTTTCTGGATGCCTTCATTTCTCTTCTTGGGTGTGATCACGGCATTTTATGTAAAGGATGCCCGGGCAAGAGGAGGAAGTCCCATCTGCTTTGCTCAAGAGAGGGGCCCTGGGGACGACCCTGCCCGTCTCCCAGGCTGCTCTGAACCTACCCGCCTCTGTCTCCAACACCAAGGCTCCGGGTAAGGCAGAGGAGCCTGGGAAGCTCAGCTTCCCAGGCCAGCCTCAGTTCCCACAGGCCTAGCTACCAAGCTCTGAGCCTGCAGGTCACCCGGGTCACGGCCACTCAACAGTGAGATGCCACAGGAAGGGAGGGGGCAGCACTGAGTCAGTGGGAGGCCCTGTGAGAGGCAGCCAGGGGCACCACAGACTCTGGCCAGACAAGCAAGACCAGGCCACGAGTTACAAACTCAGCAGGGACAAGGTAACTTGCCTGGAAACCAGAGGACACCACACCCCAGGATCCCAACACGAGGCTGCTGCCAGCTGTCACATAAGCTGCCCCTTCTGTCCACACACCTCCACCTTGTATTGCTGGGAGAAACTTAGGAAGTGTTCAGTTTGAAAACAACACTTTCTCTAAGCAAAATGAAAATCACTTAACAGGACAGGCTAAACTCGCAGGTCCCAGGACGTTTAAATCAAGTGGAACATTTCATTGTTTTTCTCACTGCTTATCAGACAGGAGTTGGGGGAAAGGCCAGATTAGTTATACAATAAATAAAGAAATGACTTTTTATTCTGCACAGACAAATTGAAGTGTGAGTGAAATTTTCAACCCTGCTACACACACACACACAAATAGAGGAACTTCCCCATTCCCACTGAAGTGCCAGCTGGCCTGTCCAACTAAAGACCATGACCCAGGCAGAGAAGAGGTCCTGGCCTCCTCCAGGTGGGGTGGGACGGGTTGTGGGAGAAGGGTCCCTTCACCCCAAGTGCCCGCAGTAACCTCCTTGGGCTCACACACAACGGGATCCAGCCCCCTGCTCTCTCTCTGCTTTTTGGAGAGAAAGAAGGTTTTAATTCTCCTTCCAGGCCCTTCCCATCCAGGGCGTTTGGGCTCCTGGCCCTGGCCACTGTCTCAGAGGCCGTTCCCGTCCCTCCCGCTTCCTCTGGAAGGTGGGAATGTGGGGTGTGAATTGAGTAAGGTCCAAGGTCCAGCCCGCTGGGACAAAGGGCACACACGAGAAGACTCATGCTGCCACCTGCTGGAGCCCAGAGAGAGACAGCCCCGCTGGGCAACCATGGTCCACGGACCCAGGGTGGACCACCTCAGAACCTTGCCCTCGAGTCATTCTTTCCTTGTTCCAGAACTGTATCTCACTTATTCCTCCATTTGGTCATCTGGTTTGCTGGTTGGAGCAATGTCAGTCATCCCATTTTATGGATGGGGAAACTGATACCCAAGAAAGAGCAGAATGATCCCTGACATCACCAGACTTGAGAATGGCTTGACGGCAACATTTGATCTCCAGCTATCCAGCCAAGAGCTGTGTCCTGAGCTCAGCGCTCAGACCAGGCTGCCCTGGGAAACAAGAAGAGCTCCCTTAGGAACAAGGTTGATTGGGCCACCCCAACATCCAGGGAGCGGGTGTAAGGGAAGGGGGCATGTACATCTCCCTGCTGAGACTAAAGCGTCAGGGAGTGATAACGACCTTGGAGTAGCTCAGTGCCTGATATATGTCTACCTCGATGCATTCCTTAAGGACTCACACACACATGATCATACAAATCATTTCAGCCACTCTGGTACCATTTTCTGAAATGCCACAGGAGCAGGCTGGCTACTGGGACCAATGCCTGTCCTGATTAACTGGGCTCCTCCAATTGGGCCCCTCCGTATCTCAGAGGGCCCACCCCACCTGCACGGTCCCTGTTCAGAGTTCTCAGTTTCATGGCCTCCCTGGTTCCCCAGTCCTCAGGATCTGGAAACCAGCCCTGCATTGCTGCTGGTGGGCAGGACTCCCCGAGTCACAGAGTGTCCACCAGAATACCCACACTTGGCTCCGCTATGCCTGAGGACACTTGCATCTCAGACTAGCTGACTAGGGTGCCCAGACTGTGGCCAGAGTTGGCGCTACCATGCCCCAGATCCTCCCCACGGCAGGGTCAACTCCCCCAGGCCCCCTGCCCCAGCAAGAAGGACGCTGGCCTCCTCAGTCTTTGTCCTGCTGTGAGTAACTGCCAAGTGGGGAGACTGTGTTTGGTTCAGAGACACGGCTGGAGTCGAGCCCAGATGGCCTTGACAGGCACCACCCTCAGGTGGCCACACCAGCTCTCGGCTCCATCTCAGAACCGCAGCACTAACTGAAATTTCTCTAGGTGGCTGAGAGGGCAAACTATGAAGCCATGAAAACACAACTGAAGAAAAAGGATGGGGAGCAGATCTCAGGATGGGCAATGACTTTCCAGGCAAAGAAAAGCTCATACAGGGAAAGACGTGACTTAACAAAACGCTGAAACTTCTGTACACCCAAAAATCTCAAAATAAAAGGCAAGCAGGCCTCAGGGGAAGAGTTTTCCATACCCTTAACACATTTTTCCACCTATGTCTTTTAATATCCATGCTGCCTTTTTGTTAGAAACATTAGCTTGGGCTTTTATCTATTAAACAGGAGAAGTTTATTTATTTTGAACCCTTTGAATTTTGAAACTTTGAGTATATTAACTAATGACTAAAAAAAAAAAAAAGATGGCATCTTAAATATAAATCCAACAAAATGTTTTCATTGAGTCTACATGAACAGCTGACGAATGAAAATTTAATATTTAAAAAAATTCCTGGTGGTCCAGTGGTTAGGACTCCACACTTTCACTTCCCAGGTCCAGGTTTAATCCCTGGTCAGGGACCTAAGATCCCACAAGCCGTGCAGCCATCCAAAACTAAAAATCCTGAGGGAATTTCCGCCCCAGCCCCCAGCTCAGACAACAGGGAATGGCAGAACTGCAAAAGTGATCAAGTTTGTCTCCAGCAGCCCCCCTCTGCTTTCTGCTCCCCTGTCCCACGTCCAAGCACCCCTCTTTCCCAAAGCCCCCCAGTACCTTCCCTCCCCCTTCCCCACCCTCACAATCTGCTCTCAGGCGGCTTTGCTACACTGAGGCAGGCTGAGAGGCTGAGGAGTGTGGGGACTGCCAGGCCGCCCACTTGGGAAAGCATTAAGGAGCCGGAGGGAAGCTAGAGCCGTTGAGTTCAGACGTTCCTTTCTGTTCTGACATCAGCCCTCCTGCCCAGCCCACTGCGGAGCAGCTGAGCTCGCGCTCACTCGCTCCATCATGTACAGTTCTTTGCAAACCTTTGGATTGTAGCCCTCCAGGCTCTTCTGTCCATGGGGTTTTTCATGTGTGAATACTGGAGTGGGTTGCCATTTCCTAAGCAGCTGATACCTAGCAAAACCTGGCTTTCTGGCTCTGGTGTGGGCTTTGAAGAAGAGTTAAAAGTTTGTCCCAGTGATGGCGTCTTTTGATGCAAATCTCAATGATGCCCCTGAGCCCTGGGGCAAAGCCTTGGATGAGTCCTTACATAGGAAACAAGTGATACGAGATCAGCTCGCAAGGGCCAGCATCCTAGGAGCCATTTTCCCACATGGCAGGGGCAGCCAGAGGACAGTTGGGATCTTTTGTGTGGCCTGGCTACAGGCAAATGACTGGGGGTCATCCCTGCCCCCAGCCCAGGCCTTCACTGGACAGAACAGCCTGTAGGATGAGAAAAGTACCTTTCTCTGCCCAAGCCCTACCCCCTGCACCCACCATGGAGGAGCAAGTTCACTTTCCCAATGTGTTCTGAGCACACTGGGAGGTGATTTCGGCCAGGGTTCCATTAGTCCCAGGAGACAGTCCCTGCCCCTCCTCCTGACAGCCGCACTCCACTGACACCCTCATAGTCATGACTCTGCACTGGTCCAAGCCCTCTCCTCTCCAGACCTCCTGACCCTCTCTCCCCTCTCTTCTTGGCCTGCTGGAGTCCAGGAAAGGCAGAAAGCTCTGGACAGGCCCCAGGTTGCCCAGTAGGCTGCAGATAAAGCTCAGCGGCTGGTCCCGCCCAGTGCCACTACTGGGGGAGCCCTCTACCACAGAGCCACAGCGCCACCTGGTGGTAGAGGGCCATCGGTGCGGCTAGGTCAGGGCCGGCCGGAAGACACCTCGGGGGTGCCTCTTCCTTTTCAGCCTAGTCCCTGGGGGTCTTCCCTAGATCCCAGGAGAGCCCCATCCTGAGAGCTGATGGATGACTGCCAAGCTGAGGTCCCAGCCACCTCTCTCTCACACACACACACACACACACACACACACACCCATACACATAGCAAAACACGAGGAAAGGGCCTGGGCTCCTGAGTCAGGCAACTGAATCACTCCCATCGCCACTGGTTGGAATATGTCTGAGCTCAGACAATCACACAACTTCACAAGCCTCAGTGTCCTGCCTCTAAAACGGGAGCAATAAAAAGGCTGCTGAGGAATAGATTAGATAATAAAGGCCTTACAGCAGCGGCCGGATTACTGCAAGTGTTCAAAAAATAGTGGTCACCTTTCCTGTTTGGGCTCAGTGCCTAGGAAACCTAGACTTATCCAAAGGTGGGGCCAAGGAGACAGCCAACATCCAAGTCTAGGATGGGAAACGGTTCTATCTCAACTCCTTCAAGAAGCCATTCTAAGCAATTCCATCGGCTGCCATTTGCCTCTCTCTGAACACCTTCAGTTGAGGGTGACTGACCCACCTGGTTTGCCAGGGACTGAGCGGTTTTCAGGAAAGAGACCTTAGGTGCTAAAACAGGTGCCCCATACCAGCACAGATGCATTGGTCACCTAGCGCTTACCTCTTCACACAGTCCAGTTCCAGGGCTTCACAGAATCATGGGCTGTCGCCCAGGAGTCTGCACTGTAACATCCCCAAGCTGATTCTTATACACACCAAGTTGGACTTCTCTGGCAGTCCAGTGGTTAAGACTCTGTGCTCCCAATGCAGGGGGTGTGCGTTTGATCCCTGGTCAGAAAGCTGAGATCCCACATGCCCAGCTAGCGGCCAAAAAAGAAAGAAAGAAAGAAAGGGGTAATGGACTTATAAGAGACCAAAGGCGGGAGAAATCCAAGTCCTTGGTTATTCTAAACGCCAAGTCACTGTCTGCACCCGCTCTGTTTTCTCATCAGCTTCTGGTGGGAACACTACTCTTCAGCTAGACGGGAAGCCACCTGAGGCATGGCAAACACTCAGGGACAACACCTTGGAAAGACTCCGGAGAACTTTCTGGAAACCAGGCTCCAGACCTGAATCTGCAAAGTAAACTAGCAGCAACAAGAGCATGTTCTCTACACAACTTTAGCGTTTACACCCGTGTATTGCCCCCCTACTATCTTCCATTCATTCATTCCTTATTTATCGAGTACCTATTAGCTCAGTACAAGAGGAATTAATATCCTAATGGTAGGAAATAAGCAATTGCCACTTAACAAAATAATTTTTTAAGATTTTTTTGATGCGGACCATTTTTAAAGTCTTTATTGAATTTGTTACAATACTGCAGCTGTTTCATGTTTGGGTTTTTTGACTGCAAGGCATGTGGGATCTTTAGCTCCCCAACCAGGGATTGAACCTGCACCCCTTGCACTGGAAGGCAAAGTCTCAACCACTGGACTGCCAAGGAAGAAAGTCCCTAAACACAGTAATTTTAAATGGTAGTAAATACTACTATACCATATTCAAAGGCACCCCTGACGAGGTGACTGAGCTCTTTAGGTTATAGAGCCAGCTCCCCAAGTTTGGGTGAAGATGTTCCAGTAGAAGGAATGGCTGTTACAAAGGCTCAGAGGCACAAACAAGGGACAGAAAGACTCTATGGCTGGAGCGTAGTAAGCGGGGACCGAGGGATAGGAAGTGAGGCTGGAGAAGCAGGCAGGGTCTGACAAAAACAGCTGGGGCCTTTTGGACCACTGTAGGCCTCTGCATCTTTTTCTGCAGGCACTGGAAAGCCATCGGCGGTTTTAAGCGAGGAAATGACAGGATCTGATTTGTATAATTAAAGGCCCATTTGAGCTTCATCGTGGAGAAGAGACAGGAGAAGGCTAAGAAGTAAAGGCAGGGAGTCAGTTCAGGAGCTACTGCAGAGTCCAAGCAGGAGACAATAGAAGCTGTGGATGGAGAGAAAGGCAGGGCCCAGTATAACGAGGAGAGGGGGATTCGGGACTTGCTGATGGATTAGATCTAGAGGGAGCAAAAGGGGATGATGAAGGCTACCACCTAAGCTTTTCACTTAGAATCCACATGAATGGACGAAAGGACCATCTGTGGGATGGGAAAGACTAGGAGAGAAGCAGGTTTGGGAGGGAAACAAAACCAAGTGTTGTGCTTTGGATGAGTCATTCAAGGAGGTGGCAAGTGTGCTGGTAGCGGGGGCTGGGCTTTGCGCAAAAGGCACAGGGGAGTATCTATGAACTTCATCCCCAGGCCAGTTTAAGAGCTTGAATGATTGGATGCTGCCATTTCCTTCAGAAAGGAATTCTTATTAAGAAATTTGAAAAATCAGCCACCAATATAAAATGATATTTTGTACATAACATCAATAATAACTGCACGAGTCAGGATCCCTTTTGGTTACAAGTGAGAAACTCAATCTAACTGGCCATCGCAAAGAGGCACTTTTTTAGCTTGAACCTTCAAACCACGAAAAGAGAACTGATGAAGCTAGTCTTCAGAATCAGAGACTCAAACATCAGCAGACCTCTCTTTTTTTTATTATTTATTTATTTTTAGTTTTGGCTGCACTGGGCCTTCGTGGCTCCGCGCGGGCCTTCCCTGGTTGTGGTGGGCAGGGGCTACCCTTCCCCGGGGCACGCGGGTTGCTCACTGTGGTGCCGTCTAGCGTTGCAGAGCGCGGGCTCCGGGTGCTCGGGCTCCAGAAGCTGCCATGTGCAGGCTCTAAGGTGTCTGGGCTCAGCAGTCGTGGCTCACGGGCCCTGGAGCGTGGGCTCAGCAGTTGTGGCGCGTGGGCATAGTTGCTCCGTGGCATGTGGGATCTTCTCAGACCAGAAGTCAAACCCACTTCCTGCATTGGCAGGTGGATTCTTATCCCCTGTTCCATTCCTGGTCGGGGAACTACGATCCTATATGTCTTGCAGCCAAAAAACCAAAACATGAAACAGAAGCAATATTAAAATAAACTATAATAAAGACTTTTTTAAAAAAAACTGAATATGTCTACTCCTTTGATGAATATTTGAAAGCAAGTCATATATCCCTCTTCAGCCTGCTCTTCTCTGGGAGCCATATTCCCTGGAGTCTCAATCCTGGTCATCACTGATGGCTTACTGTTATGGGAAATAAGAGGAACATCTAGTCCCTTGGATCATTAAGGTCAGGAGTCATCAAGGGCTCTGTGTGGAAAGGCGGGGAGCCAACAGAGGGGGGGAAGACCCTCACCCCACCAGGCCTTCCCTCAGGATGAGCCCTACCCCACCCACCTGCCAAGGGGTTCTGTTCCCAAAGGGCCCGCCAACCAACAGGGAACACAGAAACACTTAAAGAGAATTCAGTTTTACAGTTTACATTAAAAAGCAGAAGATTAATAAATTTAGAATAAAAAGTTGAAAGAAGGCTAAGCGGAAATGACTGCAAAGACCAGATACGAAGGGAAGGATGTGTAATGAAAGTTAGACAAGGAAATCTACTCATTAGCCAGAGTATTTAAAAGAATGAAATAGTTAAGATAGAACAAATTTTTTTAGATAAGAATAATTAGGAAATATGAAGATAATAAAATGATAATTGGCTAAATAAAGTGATTTTAATTAACTGAATATTATAAAACTAAAAGACTCAACGGAGATGGGTTAAGCTGAAGGCAGCAGGGCAGAGTCCAAGGGTCCGAAGGTGGAATCTTGTGGACTTCTTCTAAGCCTGGGTTCTCTACAGGGCACCCCTCTGAGGTGAGGTCCTTGGCCAGCCATGCCTTATGTCAGGGCCTCCAGTAAATGCCACTTCCTTAAACAACCACTGGGGAGAGGCATTAAGTTGTGTCTCCCCTGGAACTGGAACTGGTGGACATGAAAACGCCCCATATAGCATCACTCGGCCCAGGTCCTTCAACCATTGCTCTTACGATGTGAATTCCAGTGGCCTCATGCACAGGGACCATCACATCATAAAGCCTCTTTAAAGATAACTTTACATATATAATTTTATATACATATTATGCTTAGTCGCTCAGTCATATCCAGCTCTTTGTGACCCTTTGGACTCTAGCTCACCAGGTTCCTATATATGTTATATAAAATATATGTATGATATTACATTTTATACATAATATAAATTACTATACATAAAATTAAATATAATCATACAGATTTATATTTTATAGATATCCATTCCTCAGACCAGCAATCCCACATATAGAATCTATCTCAAAGATAAAATAGCAAAATATTCAAAACTTTGTGAACTTTATTGCAGCATCATCTACAAAACCAGGAGACTGAAAACATCCAAATGTCATGAGTAGAGGACTAGCTGAATGAACAACGCTACATCCACAGGAACAGAATACTACGCACTGTGATAAGGAGTAAGGAAGAGTCCTATTTACAACTTTGAAATAATCAGAATATACTATTTGTGGAATCAGCAATGAATAGAAGAGCTTTTGAAAAAGAAGGAGAGGAAGTGGAATACAAACACAGACGTGTCTTTGCTTATGTTTTTTTAATAATAAATAAGGGAAAGATATATCAAGAAAGCAATTTTTAAATTATCACCTATACAAAAAAAACAGAGAGGAAACAGGATTAGGGGACAAGGTTTAGACTTCTTGGAATAAACCTTGTTTTATAGTTTTGAGTTTAGAAGCATGTAAATATTTTAGATAAATAAAAAGAAAAAGGGGGAGGACATATGTATACCTATAGCTGATTCATGTTGATGTATGGCAGAAACTAACACAATATTGTAAAGCAATTATCCTCCAATCAAAAATTTAAAAAAAGAGATTCCTAAAAATGTAAAACAAACTCAATCAAAAGGTATTTACTGAGTATCAAGTTGATAGCATAGCCACAGAGAAAAATTACTTTAAACACAATACTTCAAATACTGTATTCTGAATATGAACTAAGGACAAAAGAAATCACAAAGGAATCTTAAACTGTAAGCAATAATCTTATTATGAGAAATAATACATAATATTACTTTTAAGCTATTATGTGGTATGATATAGCAATAAATAATTATGTAAGAGTTGTAAAGAACTAATATTTTTAGAGCAAGAGAGAAGCAATACAAGTATAAAATCAAAGTGTATAAATTCTGGAAATATCACTATAAACTCGAGCTTTATTTTTCTCTTTTTTTTAATATTTATTTATTTATCTAGGCTGCACCAGGTCTCAGTTGGATCTTCACACAGGATCTTCGATCTTCACTGCAGCAAGTGGGATATTTAGTTGTGGCATGCAGGATCTTCAGTTGTGGTAAGTGGGATCTAGTTCCCTGACCAAGGGTCAAACCCAGGCCCCCTGCATTAGGAGTGTGGAGTTTTAGCCACTGGACCGCCAGGGAAGTCCCTATTTTTCTCTCTTTAAAAAAATATGCATGTCCTAGTTCTGTCTATTGGAAAGGCTTGAAAATATGACAACCACAGAGTAGCAGTCAGGAACTCTAGCACACAGATTGTGCTCACCTAAATAACATTTCCCACCAAAAAGAACCAGGCTCTTAGGAGAAATGGCCAACTCCAGGATTGAGAGAAGATAAGTACAAAATGCACTTTGAAATATCTTGTTACACCAGAAACATATCATATCTCAGATTTAAGATTATGTCAAAAAGACCTAGGAGCCAACTTAATGGGACTTACCCTGGCCAAACATGGGACAAATTAAGCATCAACAATGGTAACAGGGTCAGTTATAGAATATAGGGTCAGGTATCAGAATCAAGAGTACACAACAGTTGTAAACATTTATAAGGCCAGTAACAGAGCTCCAACAACATGAAGAAGGAAAAGATGGAACTAAATGGTGAAACAAAAAAATCTATCATTGCAGTTGGTTATTTTCATGCCCTTCTCTCAATGATAGCTAGAACAAGTAGGCAGAAAAATCAAAGACACAGAAGGTTTGCAGAACTCTATAACCAATTTGATATAATTAATATCGACAGAACATGCTGCCCGACAGCAGCACAGTCTACATTCTCTTCAAGTGCACCCGAATCAGATGAAAATCAAGAAAGCAATAGAAAAAAAATCTATGAAACAAAAAACTAGGTATGTGAAAAGATAAATAAAAGTGGAAAACATCTTCTGAGTTTGATCAGGACCAAAAAACCACAAATGATCAATATCAGAAGTTAGAGAGGACATCACTACAGACTATAAAGATAAGAAGTGAATATTATGAACAACTTTATGCCAATAAATTCAAGAAATTTAATGAAATAGACAAAATTTTCTGAAAGACACAAAATGCCAAAACTCATTTAAGAATAAATAAATAACCTGCATAGCCCCCATATTTATCTTAAAAAAAAAAAAAACAAAACCTGAATTTGTAGGGTTTTTAAAAAATTTTCCTACAAAGAAAACTGCAGGCCCACAGTACTTTACTCGTGAATTCTGCCAAATATTTAAGGAAGAAATAATACAACATTACAACACTGAAAACTATAAAACATTGTTTAAAGAAATTAAAGCCCTAAATAAGTGAAGATACACATCTTATTTATGGAATCAGAAGGCTCAACATTGTTAAGGAAGCAATTCTCACTCAACAGATTTCTTGTAAAAATCCCAGGATATTTTCATACAAATTGGCAAACTAACCCTAATGTGTGTATGTGTATATATAGTGTTATGTGTTGATTACTACAGTCATATAAATATATATAACTTTATATATGGTATGTATATATTTGTATGATTACAGTAACCAACACGTGACACCACATTGACATATAGCTCAATAAGATAGAATGAAGTCCATCAAAAGACCAGCACAATTATGATCAATTCATTCTTGACAATCTGTGAAGTCAATTCAATCAGGAAAGGGTATGCTTTTCAACAAATGGTGCCAGAATTAGATGCTGTTGCTGCTGCTAAGTCACTTCAGTCGTGTCCGACTCTGTGCGACCCCATAGACGGCAGCCCACCAGGCTCCCCCGTCCCTGGGACTCTCCAGGCAAGAATACTGGAGTGGGTTGCCATTTCCTTCTCCAATGCACGAAAAGTGAAAAGTGAAAGTGAAGTCACTCAGTCGTGTTCGACTCTTAGCGACCCCATGGACTGCAGCCTACCAGGTTCCTCCATCCATGGGATTTTCCAGGCAAGAGTACTGAAGTGGGGTGCCACTGCCTTCTCTGGCCAGAATTGGATACCCATACACAAGAAAAGAAAAATTTAGACCTCTACTCACATCATACACAAAAGTGAACTCCTGAAGGTAAGAGCTAAAACACAGAATACCATCTTGGTGACTTTGGGTTAATCAAAAATTTCTTAGCTATAACACCAAAAGTATCATCCATAATTGAAAAAATGGATAAATTGAACTTTATCAAAATTTAAAAGTCTGCTTTTCAAGAGACACCATTTAGAAAAACAAAACTCAAACCACAACTGAGAGAAATTATTTACAAAACATATACACAACAAAGGAATTATATCTAGAATATACAAAAAGTCTTATAACTCAATAATAAAAACATGAGTAACTCAATAAAAAACAGGCAAAAGATTTTAAAGGATAATTCACCAAAGAAGATATCTGAATATTTAACAAGCACTAGAAAAGCCACCCCACATCATTAATGCAGTTCATTGTATGTCAAACATACCTTTTTTAAAAAGCTGTGGAATAAAATAACTAATTGGTCACCTATGGGAATTGTTAGAGCATCAATACATTATTCTAAATATTAGTAGAAAAAGGAAGAGTCCAGCAATATTATCTAACCTTTTCTTTGTGAATTGTGCTTTAGGAAAACCAAATAGTTGATGGGAAAAAAGGTTGTTGTTGTTGTTGTTGTTGTTTTTAAGGTATCACAGTCACAAATACAGAGGGAATAATAGAAACTATTATTGAGTAATCCTTAATACAATAATAAATCTAGACAGAGCATCAACAGCTGCTAAAAAATCATTAGGTTAGAGGCTGATGTGGCATTTCATAATGCATGGACCAGGCTGACCACACCCCAAATCATCAGTAAAAGCAAAACAACCAGCCATTATGTACTTTCCCTCTTGTGATACAATAATATATAGAACCACCTATAATCTATTTTTTTTATTTGAATCTTAATATTACCAAGCTTCTAGATTTAAATGTCAGGGGGATTGAAGAACTTTTGAAATGATGCCTTGTTATTCAATTAGCCAAATTCTATGGGAAATTATATAGATCAACAAACAAATAGGGAATTCCCTGGTGACCCACCCAGTGGTTACCACTCCAGGCTTCCACTACAGGGGACACAGGTTCGATCCCTGGTGGGGCAACTAAGATCCCACATGCTGCACAGCCAATAATTAAAAGTAAAATAAATAAACATCATAAAAGAGAATGGGTAATTAGCATAAATGAAAAGAGAGAGAGAGATTTAGATATTTAAGATATTTTGATCAAATTTAGTGTGTGGACCTTGCTTGGCTCTTGATTCAAATAAACCAATGGTAAAAATATCTTTCAGAGCTAAGTGTGGAAATTTGAATACAGACAAGGTGTTAGATGATGTAGGGGCACTATTATTAACCTTGTTTGGTGTAAAAATGATATTGTGGTTATGCTCTTTTAAAAAGTGGCTACCTGTTGGGTATACATACTGAGGTATTTACAAGTCATATTAAACCATAGCTGGGATTTCCTTTAAAATATTTTGGTGACTGTGGTAGGGGAAAATGTTCTGAGAATGAGATAAATGACAATTCTCGAAAATAATGATGGCTGGATATATATTAAATATATATATTCTCTACTTTTAAATATACTATTTTTTCTACTTTGGATATGTTTGAAAATTTTCATAATAAAGAACTGGGGATTTGGTTTGTTGAATTTTAAATGGGTTGTGTTCACACAGGTGATAGCCATCAGGTTGAGTTCAACATGAGTATTCCCTATCTTTACCCACATACTCAATGACTGTCGGTTACAAATGAGAGGAATGAGTCAGTGGTGAAGAAAACAGCAGAGCAAGTGAAATGGGTAGAACAGTGGCAGCTGGTACCCACCTCTGTGTTGGGGATGAGTGGGGAGTTGTAGGACCGTGACAAATGGAAGATCACATACATGTTCATCCAAAGGGGAGGAAAATGTTGCCATGTGGGAATAAGGGCTCGAGATGAACAAGTCTTCTAATTTTTCATTGAAAACTTGAAATCTAGGCATTGCAGTAAAATCTCCGAATGTGTAGGCAAATGATTATTATTTTTTCAACTTTACAAATCAGCACTAGAAATCCAAACAAAACCTGTCTGGAGGCTAGATTTGTTCCACACACTGCTGTTTTATGATCTCTGACACCACACCATGTAATGCATTATGCAGTAATGCATTAATAATTAGATGACATTCTCAGTAGTTGAATCACAGGGCCAGGACAACTGAGGTTGTGCATATCCGACATGCCCAGATTCTTTATATGCAAACAGCTGTCAGGCCAGGCACTGACCACACTGAACTCTGAACTGAACACAGGCTTACAATTATCTCTATCAAACTGCATCTTGTCACTTGTCAGAAACATTTGTCTCTTATTCTACCTTCAAATTCTACTGAATTTGCACTCCCTTCCAGCTCTTTGTATCACACACAATTTTAATTAGCCTGTCCAAAGCCATCTACAAAGTTAATGTCAACCTGTGTTCAGTGGAGTTCAATGTGCGGGTCAGGCTTCCCTCTGGCTAGACAGCTACAGCTATTCAGCTATAACTTCACCCTGCCTTCTGAGTTTATCCAACTCATATTTATCCATCTTCCTCCTTGCATACAGGTCTAATCCAATAGTTTTGTGGTGATAGGAATGCCACCTCCTTATACCTGTATATGTAGTACTTTATGGTTTTTATAGCATGTTTCCATAATTTTCTGACTTGATCTTTATCACTCTTCACAACCTTTAAAAGACCTATCAACCTCACATTAAGACACTGACCTACAAATCTGCCAGTGGTCTATTTGTTTGTTTGTAATCCACTAATAACCTATCCGGTGATTTTTAGCTTAAACAGAGCAAGGACAACTAATTTAGCTTCTTACCTTCCCACTTCAGCGCCTCACCAGAAAAAGAGTTCCCCAAACCACCATCATTCCAGCAATAACCTGTAGGGACAGAAACAATATTTAAGAGGAAGAATGTTCTAACCATTAGAGTTGACAGAAAGTGGAATGCATCACCTTGAGAAGAAATGAAATGCTGATGCTAAAATTTTTCAAACAGGAGCTGGGGTTTTGTAGAGGGGATTCCCAGTGTGGACAAGGGGTTGGGCAGAATGATCTTTCTTTCATTTGTTTCTGTCCATGTGGCCCACGTGGGCCCAAAAGCTTATTTCCAAAAGCTCAGCTGAGCTTTTGGAAATATCTGACCAGTTCTTGGCAATGATAACCTCTGAAAGTTAAAAATACACACTTGGCAAGTGTGACTGTTTTTATGCTTTGTACATTTTAACATTAATTTCCTTTTTAAAAATTTTTCAGCAAATGTTTTTAAAATGCCAGCCTTTTCTCTATTAAAAATTGTAAAGAATCCATACAATGGAATATTATCCAGCCATAGGTTTAAAAAAAAAGAAAGTACTGATACAAGGTAGGACAGGATGAATCTTGAAAACATTGAAAGAAGCCAGTCACAAAAGACCACACATTATGATTCCATTCATATGAAGGCCCAGAAAAGGGGAAATGTAGAGACACAAAATAAATTAGCGATTATTTAGGGGTGGGGTGGGGTCATAGCTGAAGGATACAGGATTTCCTACTGAGTCGATAAAAATACTTTAAAATTGACTGTGGTGATTGCTGGTTGCACCTATCTGTGAAAGTACTAAAATCCATTGAACTGCGAACTTTAAATAGGTGAATGGTAGGGTATATGAGTTATATCTCGATAAAGCTATTTTTTAAAAAATAAGCAAATTTTTTGTGTCGGGGTGGCGGATAGATATTTGTTTCCAGGCTGGCTAGATTTCTAAAGGGGAGCCCTCACCATCTGCAGAGGACGAGCCGGTGAGCGAAAGCGTCTGATCCAGCCAGGTTAGGTGACGTGGGTGGACTTTCTCACATTCCAGGTAGTGTGGGGCTCCCCTTTCGGAATGGGGGGCTGGGGTTAGTAGCCGAGAGGACAAGATTTCCGCCCACTTTCTCAGAGCTTTCTAGGTCTTTCTTCTCAGCACTCCTGATAGTATTTCCATCCCAGGAGTTTACTAGCACACCCCATAAAAACAGCTGAAACCACGCTTATGGGAGAACGCGTCCGGGAGGCCTCTCATCCCAGCTACTCTTGTTCCCCACTTCGCCCCACCTCCCGGGGATGTGGGGCATCCCCCGGCCACCCATCCCCTGGCAAAGCGGCCCCCAGTGCCTCAGGGGTGCGTTCACGTGCTGGAACATTCCAAATCCAGCTGGCAGATTTCCTGCGTCCTGGGGAGGTACTTCTGAACATGGGGTGTGCGGCGGGCAGGAAAGGATATCCCTAGAAAACGTCTGTTCTCCCGTCTGCCAGCGAATTCCACCCGTCCTGACTGACACCGGGGAGAAGGGGCACAAATGGGGAGGGAAACGCCCAGGCACTTTTCCCACACCCCGCAGATCCGCCCAGGGAGGCCTGGAGGCCTGGGGAGGGGAGAAGGGCCCGCCGTCTAGGGGCTCTGCAGATCCGAGGGAGGGGGCGACGACCAGTTAGTAGTAGTTAAAAAGGAGGACAGCGACCGCTCCTGCTCTGGGCGTCGCGGGAGTGGTCGCTCGGCTCCCGCCCAGCCACCCAACGCGCACCCCGCCACACCCGCTCCTGGGTGAGAGGCGGCGGCCGGGAACCGGCTCCGGAAGCTCGGGCAAGCCCCGTAGAGAGGGCGCCGGAATTTTCGATAACGAGACCCAGGTAGGGCCCCATCACCGGTGCGGCTCTCCCGCGGTCCACATCCCCTTTACCGGAATCGGGGAGTGGGTGCCGTTAATGGAAATGCCTAGGGAGAGGGAGCAGCAGGTAAACGTCTGGGTTCGGGCGGCTAGATGGTTCGCGGGAGGCAACAAGTAGCTTGGAAAGGGCGTTAGAGGAGCGGATACTAGCGGCTTCCTGCCTGCCGGGGAGCAGGACATGCTCGCAGAGCAGTCAGCGACGGGAACTGAGGAGACTAAAGAGAGACTGATTCGTTTCCTTGAGCACGGAAGTAAAAGTGGGGAACGTGCGGGTATCCAAAAGGGTCATGCTCCAGGTGAGGCTCGAACTCACAACCTCGGCATTGCTCTGCATGTACTGCTGTATAAGTACCGCGCGCTAACCGATTGCGCCACTGGAGCTCTGCTTACCCCGCCTCGCGATGGCTCTATCAGGGTTTACTCAGGCCCCGTGCGGGCCTCTGCGGAGCATGCGCACCCTCGGCTCGCGGCTCGGCGGGAACTAGCCGGGGCCCCGAGACCCCGCAGCTTCCGGTCCGGCAGCTCCCGGCCGAGTGAAGGCGGGGAGGCTGCGGAAGTCTCCGTCTGGAATGGCGGGCTCGTTTGGCAGGGCCTTGTGAAGAGCTCAGCCCGCCTCCCTGAGCAGCGCGGGAGGAGGAGCCCTGGCCGCTGCGGTCTTAAAACCACCTCCGAGTCCTCGGTGTGGAGCTTCGCCTGCCGGGAGCAGACCCCGCGAGGAGCCGGTCTAACCCAGGAGACAGGCTGCGGCTGGCGGGCCGGCCTTGTTGCGAGGGATGGGGCGGAGGGGGGCGGCCTGGGCTCCGGGGCCGTAGGTGTCTGGGACGATTGTCCCTGCCTCATGCTCCAGCCTGCCTGGTGAGCGGGAAGACCCCACCCCCTAACCCTGGAAGTCGGTGGGAGCCGGAAAACCCGCGAACGAGCAAAGCCCGCGACCGCCGGTTGAGGCTCCAGAGAGAGCCGGGGCCGAAGTGGCCTTCGAGCTTCCAACACCGGACTGGGCGAGGATTTAACCGTCAGACCCTGGTTGTGTCCCGAAAGCTTTCTGCTGCCCCTGACTCTGTCCTGAGTGGGGTGCTCGGGCACTCAGACTGAAGAAGTGTCCCCGAAATCTTGTCAAGCCACGGGCGTTCCGGCGACACGATGGTAGCCCGAGACTTCAAGAGGCTGCAGGCTAAGTTCCACCTCTTGTTGGGCCACACAATGTATGTTTTGTTTAAAGCGAGTTCGTAATATGTAAAATCAAGAGGTCTCATATAAATATCTGGATATCCATTTCTTTTTTAAAAGCAGAAAGTGTAAACCGTACCCAGGACTCAATTATGACTGTCCCGCGCCCTATGCACTTCGTCTTTGTGAGCCCTTTTCTCCGTTTAAAAAAAAAAGTTTTTTTAATTATGTTTTGCTGCTATAAAACACAAATATAATCCAGGCTGGATTTATCGTTGTATTTATTATTATATTTTTTCTGACCTCAAAAAAATTTCAATGTAAACATTCTGGAGAGTTCTAGGCACTGTGTCTGTTATCCTTGATTGATAACTCTAGTGGAAACCTCTGGGAGTTTAGCAGCAGCCTCCTCCACCAAATCCTCCGATCCCTTCCCTCTTGGATTCCCTCCATCGATTGTCTCCTACGCTTCTCTTGGCATGTTGGTCACTCTGTTTGATGACCTCTACTTTCCTGGGAGAGCCAGGACAACAAGAGAACACTATGTCAATAAATTTCAGAGCCAGCATGAGCAAGGGATGGGGGCAGAATAACGATCATGCATAATCACTGTGATGAAGGGAAGGTAAGTGTTAAATTGCTCAGTCGTGTGGACTGCGACCCTATGGATGGGCTCGCCAGGGCTCTTTTGTCTTTGGGATTCTTCAGGCAGGAATACTGGAGCCAGTTGCCATTTCCTTCTCCAGATCTTCCCAACCCCGGGGTTGAACCCCCAGTCTCCTACATTGCAGGCGGGAACCTTTACCCTCTGAGCCACCAGGGAAGCTCAATCATCTTGATGATGATGGCTGTCATTAACAGGTTGTGTTTGGGTGATGAAGTCAAGAGTAGGATTGTAGAAAAGTCTTGAAATTGGAGCAGAAGAGACTAGAATGATCAGGCAGAGGACGAGGTGACAGACAACAGGCTCTGGGTAAGGTAGGGGCCTCTGAAGGGGGTGTTTTCAGGAAGGTCAATGTTTTGTGCATACTGTGTTGTGTACCCAGGGGAAGGAGATAGGTAAGCCTCTCCAGATGGTTTGTGAACTATGGGAGACACACATCCAGAGCTCAGGAAGGATGGTCAACACCCCTGCAAGATCCCTTCAGATACCAGGCTGATGGTGGATGCAGAACTGTTTACAAAATGCCAGAATTAGGGCTTCTTGGAGCCCACTTTGCCGGGTCCTTGGTAAATCAAGAACAGCAGAGAGTGAGCCTTTGAAATAAGTCCCTCCTAAAACATGGAACAAACTCTAAAGGTAACGGCATGATTTGCCCACAGGTGGGAATAATTTTTCCCCTAAATTGAAAGGGGTAAATTTCCTGAAAGACAAGAAAGTAAGTTATGGACTCAAACACAGCATCTTCTCAGATCCAGTAGCATTTGCAGAGTCTGCTCTTTCTTGCTCCTAGCTCTTCAGGTGGAATATTTCTGGTGAACTGTAAGGAGCAAAGATAGCCCCCTGGTGGTCCAACTTCCCTTTCCACGCTTCACTTTTAGATCTTGTATTGGTTCAAGCAGATATTGCTTTATATGAGACCCTTTACAGTTTTGGTTCAGCAGATATTGACTGACCCTGGTTGCACAGGAATGGAAGGCAACACCTAATACAGCCTTTTAGAACTAAAATAACTTAATCCCCAAGGAAATTAGGGCTCTGAAGCAGGAACCTGGTGAGGGCAGTGCTGAACCTAGAGAGGGTAGTGTCAGAACCTCTGCTACTAGAGAGATTTTTCAGCAAGAACAATAATACTGAGACCTTCAAATGACTTAACCTCATACACACCCATCCTGAAGAGCACTGAACTAAGAGTCTGAGTCTGGCCCTCGCTGGCTGTGTGACTTTTAAGTAAATCTCTTACCCTTTCTGGGCCTCAGTTTCCTCATTTGTAAACTGTGAGGTCTAAACCAGATAAGAGTTTTCTATCCTATCTTGACTGGAGAATTCCTTTTACCATGTATACTCTTGACAACAGCTTGTGATGATTTAATCATGTAATAATTTGTGTGATGTGTAACAAAGAAGTGATTCTTAAAACTTATTTTAGATATATGTATGATATTAAAATAGAGTAATATCCATAGTATCATAAGACTAGTTTCAACTTCCCATTTATCATGTAATGCAAAATGTTTGATTTACTTTAATTATGTAAGGGAAAAGCATGCTTTGTTAACAGTCTTTAAAAGAGCATATACTGGTCTTAGGACAAATGTATATTAAAATGTATGAAATGTAATGACTCATTGTAGCATCAAAAATAGACACAAACTGCTTTTCTAAATGAATGTTTAGAATTTATGCTTTTTGCACTTTAAAAACTGGTTTATTTTTATTACTTTCATGTTTTTTGTGTCTAAATGATGAGCTAAAACAAGGGTTCTGGCTGCTATGTGTAAGCACCATTCTGCAAATAACATGAAGCGGGTATGGCTGGTCTTTATTCCTAATAATGAAAGATGAAATTGAATATAATGATCACTATATTTTGTCTTTTTGGTTTTTGCTTCTGACATACAAAATAAACATTTTGATTAGCCGAATGCTGTTTGCACATCAAGTAAATGAAAATCATCTTGAACTAGATTTGTAGAATTTTCATTTTATGGTCTTCTTTTACTTTATTTCAGCAACCTTTTTATATTTTATGTTTTTAGCCAGCATTCCATTATGGTTGTATATGAAGCAATATATGATCTTAGATAGGTGCTGCAGAGGAGTCAAAACTCACCACTTAGGACCCACAACTGTAGCTGAATCTTAAACACATAACTGGTATTAAAGGACCACTGCAGGTGCTGGTCAACAGGCATCAGATGTTCCCAGAGTGATTTCACATTCATGGGGCAAGAGGTTGACTGAAGAATTCTTTTATTATTTTTCTAAGTAGAAATAGAGAAGATGCTATCACCTGTAACAGTGAGAACCATCTTGAATGTCTTTCAGAACTTCTAGGATTTGGCAACATCCATCTAAAATCCCTTCCTATCCTAATAGTCCATGATCCTTGCCAGCACCACATGGAGAAATGATCCTTCATTTGCCCTTTGGAGGAGAAAGATGTGTAGGTCTTACAGCCCAAGCTCTAGGGAAGTGTGATGCAGATTTGAACCAATTACGCAGGAGAGGAACATGACAATTTGGGAAAGTACAGATGCCGTTGACTCCAGATAGAAGCTGAAATGACTTGGTGAGAGCCTGTCAGAGGAGAAAAACATTTTAAAGACTGATGGCATTTCAGTATTAAGAGTGTGGGGAAATGGACACTGTTCAGTCTTTTTGTTTTAAGACAGTTAAGCAGAATCTGTCAGATACATGTCCTTTGACCCAACAGTTCCACTTCCAGGAATCTCTGCCATAGAGACATTTAAACATGGGAACAAATACACCATATTTCATCAAATCCAAGTTGCCCTATCCTATAAAAGGTACCATGACTTCATGTGATATTAAAGAAAGAAAAGATGCTGCCATTTTAACAACACCGTGCTTTCATGTCAGACTTTTTATTTTGTATGTATTAAAAGAGCTCTTTTAGACAAACCCCAGATGTACATTTCAAAAATCATGTATCACTCTTGAGAACCATTGCTTTTGGCTCAGCTTTTCAGCCTCTTAGTTTCTCCCACCTACAAACCAAATAATGCTTCACAGAGCAAAGCAGCTCAGGCTGCACTTCTTCCTGAATCTGGACCCCTCCACACCTGGGCTGTCTTCAAGCAGATTTGTGTGTCTGTATCCATTATGTTTCTAACTATTACCAGTGGGAATAGTTTGACAGAAAATAGTATGTAAAGAGTTTGTGTGACCACATTTTTATCCTCCAAACAGGGACATTTCTTTTTTTTTTTTTTTAAGGGACATTTCTGAGAGTGAAAGGGGGCACTGTAATAACATCAGCCTGACTGGTGACTGCAACCGACCACTAGGAGCATAGGGCTGTCCTCACCATAGCCTGCTATGTACTGCCTGTTGTTTAGTTGCTAATTCGTGTCTGACTCTTGGACTGTAGCCCACCAGGCACCTCTGTCCAGTGGATTTCCCAGGCAAGGATACTGGAATGGATTGCCATTTCCTTCTCCAGGGGATCTTCCCGACTCAGGGATCAAACCTGTGTCTCCTGCTTGGCAGGCCAATTCTTTACCATTGAGCTACCAGGCTATAAACACATAAAACACAAATAGGAAGGATTCCCTATTAAATGCTGTTTAATTATGAGAACGTGAACAGGGTGTGTGTCAGCTGTTAATTTAGTGCTTCTCTGCTCGAAACACCATCTCTGCCCTGTGGTCTCACCTGCCAGCGCCACTGTTGTGCCCCATCAGTGGATGGAAGGTGCCAGAAGAAAGCTGAAGGGTCTTCTCTTCCTCCAGCGCTTTTCTAGCTTCTACAGCACAGCTGCCAGTGGGCGGCTTCCAGTCAGATTTTGCCATCCCCCCAGCACAGTTTCCTGCTTGCCAGCCCCAGCCTGCAGCGCCTCAGCAAACTTCTCTGCCATCCAGTAAGCCCCCACCACGCACCCACCAGAGAGTTCCGAGCCTCAGCTTCGGTGGAGAGGGAGGGCCCTTTCCAAGTTTATCCTTCCGTGGGTTTTCTCTGTTATCTCTGGAGGTAGAGGCTGCTCGCTTTCTCCGTTATTCCTGTATCCTTTAGGATTTCTTTTATCCCACTTAGTAGTTAACAGTTCTTTATATTGAATTTTCTCTGTTCAAATTACTGCATCCTGAGTGGATTCTGGCTGGATCCTAATTATTTCTTTCACTTGTCATATGAGAACAAAATCTTTCAAAGAATATGGAGAACATGGGTGTAGGTCAGTTAAAAAATAATAATAATAACACACAGTGCTTACCATGTGCCAGGCAGTGTTCTAAGAACTTAATACCTTATCAACCAATTTAATCTTCATGCCAATCCTATGAAGTAAGTAGTAGTAGTATTTTATTTTACAGATGAGGAAACTGAGGCACAGTGAGGCTACATTAGTAAGTGGTAGAACCAGGATACAAATTGTATCACTCAAGGTGTCCATACCCTCACCACTCTATGGAGTACAGTGCTCAATGTGCCTTGGAGAAAGAGTCCCATGAGGGGGTCACCCAAAAGAGGCACCAACCAGGGCTCACAGAGATATGGCATGATGGTGGCCAGAGGGTTTTAACTAGAAACGCGGGAAAGACCAAGTAAAGCTAGGAGCACTAGAGAAATGAAAACTAGGATCCAGGTATGCTGGGGCACCCAAATAAATGCCCCCCAAAGCCCTCCTGCCGAGAAGATGAGGGAGTTCCTCTGTCAGTTCTGGCAACAGGTGAACCCAAACCTCCTGGACCAGGTACGGGATGTCAGGTCTCAGAAACTAAGCACCGATAATGATGGGGGGCGGGGAGTCTTCCCCTTGAGAGGAGGAAGGGAGAGCCTTAGCAGAGGCAGCTGTGGAACTCTGGGGTTTCAGAAACATTCAGGGATATCCTTAGGTCAAAATTTTGGAGTTTAAGTAGGAAAGTTCACCCTGTGAAGTTGAAAAAAGGTAAGGAACTGGAGTAAAACCACCTTTGTGCATATCTCTGTTTAGCCACCCATTGATTGAGTGGCTTCAGTAATATTTCTTTACATGTATACACCACAGTTGGTTAGCCTTTCTCCTATTAATGGACATCTTGGGTTATTTCCTGTTTGGAGCTGTTATAAACAAAGCCGCTGGAAACACTCTTTTACAAGTCCTTTTGTTTTCATTTCTTTTCAGTAAATACAGGGGTGGGATTGCTGGGTCTTAAGATAGATTTTTTCTTTTGTTATTTGGAGGATAATTGCTTTACAATGTTGTGTTGACTTCTGCCACACAGCAACGTGAATCAGCCATAGTATACACATATCCCCCTGGCGCCTCCCTCCCACCCCTCGAGCTCTTCACAGAGCACCCGGCTGAACTCCCGGCACTCTACAGCAACTTCCCACTAGCTAGCCATTTTACACATGGTAGTGTATATACGTCACTGCTGCTCTCTCAGTTCATCCCACCATCTCCTTGCCTCCCTGTTCCACAAGTCCGTTCTCCATGCATCTCTACTCCTGCAAATAGGTTCGTCAGTATCATTTTTCTGTAAGATAGGTTTTTGTATAGTTTTTTTAAAGCATTTTTTAATCATGGTAAAATATACATAAGGTAAAACTTGCCATTTTAACTGTTTTAAGTGCGCAATTCAGGGAGTTCCCAGGTGGTCCAGTGGTTAAGACTCAGCGCTTTCACTGCTGTGGTCCAGGTTCAATTCCTAGTCAGGGATCCTGCCAGTCGTGCCAAAAAGAAAAGTGTACAATTCAGTGGCATTAAGTACACTTATATTGTTGTGCAGCTATTACCGCTGTCCATCTCCAGAACTATTTCACCATCCAAAACTGAAAATTGGTACCAATGAAACAGTAAACTTTCCATCCCCCTTCCCTCAGCTCCTGATAACCTTTATTGTACTCTCTGTCTTTACAAGTTTCACTATTCTGATTGCTGCTG
Source organism: Cervus canadensis (assembly GCF_019320065.1). Classification (NCBI taxonomy): domain Eukaryota; kingdom Metazoa; phylum Chordata; class Mammalia; order Artiodactyla; family Cervidae; genus Cervus; species Cervus canadensis. Next base: position 24,452,892 of record NC_057390.1, on the reverse strand, counting down.
CTGCTAAATCGCTTCAGTCGTGTCCAACTCTTTGCAACCCATGGACTATAGCCTGCCAGGCTCCTCTGTCTATAGGATTCTCCAGGCTATTCTAGGTACCTCATATAAGTGGAATCATACACCATTTATCCTGTTATGTCTGGCTTAATTCAGTTAGCATAAAGTTTTCAAGGTTTATCCATGTTGCAGCATGTGTTAAAATGTCATTCTTTTTCCGTTGTATGTATATACCACATTTTGTTTATCCATTCATCCGTCAATAGACAGTCAGATTTCCCCCATCTTTGGGTTATTGTGAATTATGATGCTATGAAAGTGGGTACACAAATACCTGGTCAAGGTCCTGCTTTCACTTCTTTTGGATATTATTTACAAATATTCTGTCCTATTTTGTGGTTTGCCTTTTCACTCTTGATAGTGTCCTTTGATGCACAAAAGTGTTTAATTTGGGGGGACATTCTAATTGCTCTGCATACTTGTCAACACTTAGTATTGGTAATCTTTTTAATTTTAGCTGTTCTACTGGGTGTGTAATAATATTTCATTGTAGATTTAATTTGTATATCCCTGATGACTAATGGTATAGAGCATTTTTTTGAAATGCTTATTGGCTATTGTGACTCTTTATGAAAGGTTTGTTCAAACCTTTCACCCATCATTTTGTTGTTTTTGTCTTTTTTTGTTTTGGAGGTTTTGATCATTTTTTAAATTAAGTTACAGGAGTGGCTGACATTTCTGTTTCCTCTTCTGTAGGTAGTAAGTATGAATTCCTCCATGACACCTGGGCTACAAGAAATGCCAAGTTCAGCCACTGTCCCCAGTGTCCTGGACTCGTAAGAGCCCACATATGTCTATTCCTGTCCAAGGCTTGAGATCCATGCTTGGAAGAATGAGGGAGATGCCACAGGGTGTTGGGGAATGGGGGAAGAGGGCCGTGGGAGTGTCTAACACAGAGTGATTAGAAAGGAGGCAGTATTTGTGGCTCCTGGCAAAGAGGGAAAAGAGGACCATGGATAGAATATCATCTCCACAGGAGGAAGGAGGGAGGAGAGGGAGCCCTCAGTCAGAAGAAGGAAATGTAGCAGCTATATAAGCCAAACTGAAATCTCATGGCAGAGCTGGCCAGTGAATGTCTCCCCGAGGACTTCCGCCTTTGAGGTGACAAGGAGACATCCACTTCCTGCTCTCTTTGCAGCCCTGAAAAGCTCACAGTGACCACCATGCAGATGAAGGGTTTTCTTCTCAGCTGCCTTGCCCCGCCCTTCCCTGTCCAGTGGGGTCTTAGCTGAGGTTGCAGGCTCCATCCCAGGGCCAACAGCCAACTTTGATCACATTAGAGATGCAGTATATTGGAGGGTCAGCCCGTTTAAGATCTGATGCCTCAATCTTAGAACCTAACCCTCCGTGTGGAGAAGGAAATGGCAACCCACTCCAGTATTCTTGCCTAGAGAATCCTGTGGTTGGAGGAACCTGGTGGGCTACTGCCCATAGGGTCACACAGAGTCGGACACGACTGAAGCGACTTAGCAGCAGCAGCAACCCTCCCTGAGTTGCAAGTCACAACCATAAAAAAGTCTTTAAAGTATAGAGAATGAAGCTTATTAAAGTATATCAGTCAGGAGACAGAAATCATGCCAGTTATTTAACAAAGAGAATGTAATACAGAGAATTGTTAACTAGGCTTAAACTTGCTAACTAGTAACTAAAAAGTAAAACAAAAAATCTGCAGTATCACAGAGGTAACAACTGTAAGAAGCAGTTTCTATCCCCTAGGACTGAGGGAACCAAAGAAGTTGAATTACTAAATCTTGGAAGGTGGAGGAAGACTTGCACAGAATTGAAACTCAGACCTCTGAGAGGTCACGCCAGCCTCTGGAATTGGTATCTCTGATGGGGTCACTTTAAAGCTGATTCTTCGAGAACTGGAAAAACTGCAAATTGGATTTAGAAACTGCTAAAGGAAAAAGCCAAGGTGATGAGCCCAGGAGCCACAGGCAGACAGGAGACAGACAGGAAGCAATCAGGAAAGAGCAAGTCCCTTCTCCCTCTTCCATCCCTGCAGTCTCCCTCCATTACCTCCACTTTGCAGGGCCTAATAAAACCAGCTGGTAAAGCATAAATGGAGTTTGCAGAATCCCAGCCCCTGTATTATAATGCAGAGTATAGAAAGTGAGTTTGGGGCTGAGAGACAATTAATAACTGGTTAATACATTAGGAAACATATTAAGACATCTAACTATTGCCAATATGAAACTTTTAAATAAGAACCTAAAATATCAATGTAGAAGTTGCCAGGAGGGAATTCCAGCAGGGAGCTAGATCTTGTCCAGATTCCTTTATTCTTGTCTTGATCTAGGGGTGGATACAGATGCTTGTTAACAGTACATGTTAGAAATTACAAGTTTACATTCATGCACATGTTTAGAGAATAACTACTATGGGTCTTGCCTGGCAGTCCGGAAGTTAAGCCTCCTCACTTACAATGCAGAGGACACAAGTTTGATCCCTGATTGGGGAAGTAAGATCCCACATGCCTTGCTGCATGGCCAAAAAAAAAGTTTTTTCAACTAAGAATAAATACTAGACACATTGGAATAGAAGGTAGAGGGGGCAGTGGGTCAAAGAAAACAGTAAAATTCAAGAGTAGCAGACATGGTTCACTACCTTCTGAGCATCATTTCCTACCTCTCAGTCATGAGTCAGAGTTTTGTGTGACTACCCCACCCCTCCCCATATTGCCACAGACTTTGAGGGAAGCCAACTCAGCTTCCAGCTTCAAGGACAAGTTTTAATTTGAATAAATCAATCAGAATATCCCTCCTTTCACTCCAGGAATGGGTTCAGGTTGGGGTATGTGAAACTTTATTGCCAGTAAATACACCTGGTTCTCACTTGCGGGCAATTTCCCCCACCCCAGGGGCATTTGGCAAGTCTGGAGACATTTTTGTTTGTCCCAACTGGGGAGAAGATATTGGCATCTTAATGGGAGATGCCATAAATGTGCTAAACATCCTACAATGCAAAGGACAGCCCCCCACAACAACTTTCCACCCAAAATGTCAATGGTACCAAGGTTGAAAACCCCTTATTTAAAGGAAAAACTGTGGTTAGTTTACATCTCGTGGCCCTTCAGGGCAAACCCTGGGAAGAAGCTATGCTACAGATAGCAGATCTGAGGATGGAAAAGACAGGGTCTGTGACAACACCACCGGGTCATAGGCTCATCCTGCCTCTGGGCATCCAGTTACATAAGTTTCACTTTCTCATGGTTAAGCCACTGTTTAACTGGTTCAGTTCAGTTCAGTCGCTCAGTTGTGTCTGACTCTTTGCGACCCCATGAACCGCAGCAGGCCAGGCCTCTCTGTCCATCACCAACTCCCGGAATCCACCCAAACCCATGTCCATCGAGTCAATGGTGCCATCCAACCATCTCATCCTCTGTCGTTCCCTTCTCCTCCTGCCTTCAATCTTTCCCAGCATCAGGGTCTTTTCCAGTGAGTCAGCTCTTCGCATCCGGTGGCCAAAGTACTGGAGTTTCAGCTTCAGCATCTGTCCTTCCAGTGAACACCCAGGACTGATCTCCTTTAGGATAGACTGGTTGGATCTCCTTGTAGCCCAAGGAACTCTCAAGAGTCTTCTCCAACACCACAGTTCAAAAGCATCAATTCTTCGGCACTCAGCTTACTTCACAGTCCAACTCTCACATCCATACTTGACCACTACTAGAAAAACCATAGCCTTGACTAGACGGAACTTTGTTGGCAAAGTAACGTCTCTGCTTTTTAATATGCTGTCTAGGTTGGTCATAACTTTCCTTCCAAGGAGTGGGTGTCTTTTAATTTCATGGCTGCAATCACCATCTGCAGTGATTTTGGAGCCCAGAAATATAAAGTCAGTCACTGGTTCCACTGTTTTCCCATCTATCTGCCATGAAGTGATGGGACCAGATGCCACAATCTTAGTGTTCTGAATGTTGAGCTTTAAGCCAACTTTTTCACTCTCCTCTTTCACTTTCATCAAGAGGCTCTTTAGTTCTTCTTCCCTTTCTGCCATAAGGGTGGTGTCATCTGCATATCTGAGGTTATTGATATTTCTCCTGGCAATCTTGATTCCAGCTTGTGCTTCCTCCAGCCCAGAGTATCTCTTGATGTACTCTGCATATAAGTTAAATAAGCAGGGTGACAATATACAGCCTTGACGTACTCCTTTTCCTATTTGGAACCAGTCTGTTGTTCCATGTCCATTTCTAACTGTTTAACTGGGGTCCCTATTATTTGCACCCATGAGCACCTTGATAAATTAGGAAAGAGATTATTTGTGTAACACAACAGGTTAGGCTAATAGAAACCTATAGAACTACATTCTAAGCAGAGAATACACATTCACAAAAATTGACCATAGACTAAGCTGCAAAGGAAATTTTAACACACCCCCCATCCCCAAATAATACATAGACCATCTTCAGTCACCCCAATGCAATAAAATAGAAATTACAAACAAAATGATAACTGAACAAAACACAACAAAAACCCCTCAAACCAATCATGTATCTAAAAAATGTAAACACACTTGTAAATAATACAAATAAAAGAGATAGCAGAACCAGAACCCAGATTTCCAAATAACTAGTACAATTCATGACTAGCCCTCATGTTTGTTCTTAAACATTTGCTGAACTATATGAAAGGGAGGGAAAGTGGAAGAAAGACAGAGACAGATCAAGGTAAGCTCAGATAGGATCGGCTGGAGAAAAAACTTCTGTTCATTGAGAGACTGAAGAGATCATACTGTTAGCAGCAGTCAGACTCAGTAAAGCCTAGAAGCGTCTACTGATTTTAGTGACCTGGGCAGGCAGCTGCCATCCAGGGGAGACCAAAGCCAGGCACCAGCGACCAGGAGAGGCTCTGATGAGCTCTGGTCCTAAGGCAAAGACAGCTTCTCACACCATGGTGCAATGAGCTTCTTTGTGCAGAGGGGAGAGATGGCTGCTGTGAGCAGGTAAGATCCAGAAACTAGAAGGAACTCATGGGTCAATAACTGGAAGCAGTCCAGATGACTGTGACCAAACAATGCCAGAACACGCAGATAAAATTTGAATTGTTGAAATTCAAATAAAATTTGAATTGTTGAAAATCAGTAAAAATTTATTTTCTGAACATTGGATCAAATGGTGCCCAACACCCAAGCTAGAAGGCTTGCCAATTGAATTGACATGGTGTTTTATCTATGCAGCACAAACTAAAGGGCATACTTTACAGAAACCATGTGGCAAATTATCTAGCCTGTATTTAAGGTTAATCTGGATAGTTCAGACCTCAGACAATCAATTGTAGCCTCAATTATCCATGTTGTTTGACTAGTTAGGTTAAAATGAGAGTATGATTCTGTTTTGTTAATAAGTTCATTTGTATGTCTTTTTTTTAAGATTCCACATACAAGTGATATCATATGATATTTCTCTTTGTCTGACTTACTTCACACAGTATGACAGTCTCTAAATTCATACAAGTCGCTGCATTATTTTATTCTTTTAATGGCTATGGAATATTCCATTGTATATATGTACCACATCTTCTTTATCCATTCTTCTGTCAAAGAACATTTAGTTTGTTTCCATGTCTTGGCTATTGTAAACAGTGCTGCAGTGAACATTGGGGTGCGTGTATCCTTGCAAACCATATTTTTCTCCAGATACATGCCCAGGAGTAGAATCGCAAGATTGTATGGTAGCTCTATTTTTAGTTTCTTTAAGAACTTCCATACTGTTCTCCTGAGTGGCTGTACCAGTTTACATTCCCTCCAACAGTGCAGAAGGGGTCACTTCTCTCCACACCCTCTCCAGCATTTATTATTTGTGGTGGTTTTGATGATAGCCATTCTAACTAGTGTGAGGTGATATCTCATTGTAGTTCTTATTTGCATTTCTCTTTGAACGTCTCTGTTCAAAGATGACGTTGAACATCTTTTCATGTGCCTCTTGGCCATCTGTAAGTCTTCTTTAGAAAAGCGTCTATTTAGGTCTTTTGCCCATTTTTTAATTGGGTTTTTTTAAATGATATTAAGCTGTTTGTAAATTTTGTAGATGGTTACCAGGGACGGGGGAAGGATGGTGGGGAGGGATAGTTAGGGAGTTTGGGATTGGCAGGTACACAATGCTATATTTGAAACGGATAACCAAGGAGAACCTACTGCATAGCACATGTAACTCTGCTCAGTGTTATGTGGCAGCCTGGATGGGAGGGAAATTTGGAGGAGAATGGATACATGTATACGTATAGCTGAGCCCCTTTGCTCTTTACCTAAAACTATCACATTATTCATTGGCTATACCCCAATATAAAATAAAGAGGTTTTTAAAAATATTATATAACCAATGGGAAAAGAATTTGAGAAAGAATAGATGTATGTGTATGTATAACTGAATCACTTTTCTGTACACCTGAAGCTAATATAACATTGTTTATCAACTGCTGCTGCTGCTAAGTCACTTCAGTCGTGTCCGACTGTGCGACCCCATAGACGTCAGCCCACCAGGCTCCCCCGTCCCTGGGATTCTCCAGGCAAGAACACTGGAGTGGGTTGCCATTTCCTTCTCCAATGCATAAAAGTGAAAAGTGAAAGTGAAGTTGCTTAGTCCTGTCCCATTCTTAGCGACCCCATGGACTGCAGCCTACCAGGCTCCTCTGTCCATGGGATTTTCCAGGCAAGAGTACTGGAGTGGGGTGTCATTGCCTTCTCCAGTTTATCAACTAGGCTCCCATATAAAATAAAAAGTTTAAAAAAATAAGATGCAGGATAACTGTCATTGTTTTCCTTGAACTACATATCACAACTTCTGTTGGGCTGAAATCATGGAGTTTTTTGGTTTTTGTTTCCCCTTTTAGTGGGAATTCATTCATGCCTTTATCCACGCACCCACCCACCCTTCCATTTAACAAACATCCAACGCAAACCTCACACATCCTAGATCCTTGGTGTTTCATGTGTCATTGTTTAAATCTCCTCTGCTTTCTTGTAGATGAGAAAGATAAAGAAGATGGTTTCAGTTGTTTTGGTGCCAAACAAGATTCTAGAAAGAAACATTCAGCAAAAAAAAAAAAAAAAAAGTTCTAAATAAATAAAAAGAAAAAGGAGGGAGAAAGGGAAGGGGGTGCGTGGAGAGGAAACAGGAGGCTCCCAGCGAGGGAGGGCAGGAATCTTGTTTGCTACTGACTGGGTTTTCATTTGCACCTGGAGCGCTGTGACTGAGGATAATGAGAAAACCCCCCCACCCTACGTAGCAGGGAGGGGCCAAGATGGGATGGGGAACAGGAGTCGGAGGAGTTTCGAATTTCTTAAACTCTCCAGTCTAGATTCTGGTGTCAGCTCTGATCCTTTCCCCGCCCCCCCGCCCCCGCCACCACCACCTCCCCTCCCGGCCCTCTTCCAACACTTGCAATCTTCCCAAGAATTCTGAGTCTGGAAGAAAGAGAAGAAAGCAGGTGTCCAATTGGCCTTCCCCGCCTCCGCGGGGAAGGATCGCGTCTCCGCCCGCTCGCGAGGATCCGGGGTAGCGGCTCTCACCCCAGGCTGGAATCATCAGCGCAATAGGTTTGTCCGCCCTCCTCACCTCATCTCAGATTCCCGGTCCCAGTGCCCGGTTCTGCATCTGTGAAACTCCTCGTAAACTGTGGTGTGATTTGAGTATGCCCCAAGACACGAAAGGAGCTCAGAACAGCGCCAGGCACCCTGTCGGCGCTCTGCCTGCCACCTGCGAGCGTAGGTGAGGGGCGAGGCCCCAAGCCCGGCCTGGCGGCTCCCTGTCTAGCATCACGGCCTCCCAGCATTGCGCTCCCCGCCCCTCCTGCGTCCTCTCTCCAACCAGTCACTGACACAGCCGAGCAAATGGCACCTGCGGGCTCTGGCCTGACCTCTGCCCTAGTGACCGGACAGGGGACTAACATCAATCGAGGCCTATGGTGGCCGCTGTGCAACCCCGACATTCCCAGTCTACAGATGAGGAAACTGAGGCCTCAATCCAGTGTCAGCAACCCAGTGATCAGGCGCTTCGGTTTCCAAACCCGCCTTCTCCTCCTTACAGGATTTCTTTGGGGGTCTCCCTGGGTCCCAGGTGGAAAGTCTGGGGGCAAGGGACCAGGAAGGTTCTGGATCCCGTGTCCTAAGCCTGGATCGGGCGCTCCACTCTCACGCGGCTGGGCAGGGAGCCCGGGATGTGGCGAGCGGCCCGCTGGGCGGTACCGAGCGCGAGGTGGGGGGTGGAGTTCCAGACCAAAGTCCGAGAGGGGCCACGACGAGTCCCGGTTGTTGCCCCGCCCTTTGACCCTCAGGATGCTTATTAACCAGGCGGCCAATAGGTGTCCGGGCAGAGGCGCGCCCCTTCGACAGAGCGGAGGACACGGCTCAGGAGTGCGGCTCCCGGGAGACCATGGAGCGCCCAGTGAAAGTGAAGGCGTGGGTGGAGGAGAACCGGGGCTCCTTCCTGCCCCCCGTCTGCAACAAGCTCCTGTGAGTCCCACGCACGCCCCCACCCTCCTGCCCTCTGTTCTCACCTCCTCGCCATCCTTCCAACTGCTCCCCTCAATCTCCCGCTCTGAGTTCCTCCACCCGGAAGCTTGCAGAAAGGGGGATGCCATCCTCGTGGTGTTCATAGGAGGGTGAGGACGGACTGTTCCGGGTTTCACCACCCTCCTCTGTTCCTCTTTCTGGTGACTGCATGGAAACTGTGGCCTTGCCGTCTGAGGAAGCTGGGTGACCGACCGAGATGAGAGAGATGCAGGTGCTAAGTGGTAGCCCTGCCTTCCAGGGCTGAGAAGCAGCACTCCAACCCCCACTGATTCTCAGAAATTGGGGGGCGGCGAGGTTGATGCCCCAGAATTATAATAGAACCGAGGTCTGGGAACCGCCCAGTATTACACCCCTACTGGGTCCAGGAAGCTGCAGGTGGAGGGTGAGGTCAGAGGGTCAGCTCCTGGGGCAGGCTCTCTGATGCTCTTCCTGGCCCCCTCTGCAGCTGGGCACACTCACACAGACTTCCACCAGGCCTCCCTAGCCACCTCTGCCCCCAGCACCCAACAGGGCGGACCCTGGTCCAGCACAGTCTTCCTCCAGCTGAGGTCTCAGGCCGTCCCTGTGGCCTCTTCACCTCCTTCCCCTTCAGTCACCTGGATGGTGGGGCCTTCTGTGCTCCCCAGCTCCAGGGTCACAGTCTTGTGTTTGCTGGGTCCACAGAACATCAACCAGGTAGCTTTTCAAGCCACCCAGCTCCAATCACTAACACCTTGGCTAGTTGGAGACTACCAGGTATTTTCATATCATCTCATGTAATTCTCCCAGTAGGATGGGAGTGGGATTTGTTTTTCTTAATATTTATTTATTTGGCTGTGCTGGGTCTTGGTTACAGCACTTGAGATCTGTGGCATGCAGGATCTTTAGTTGTGGCATGCGAGATCCAGTTCCCTGACCAGAGATTGAACCCAGGCCCCTGCCCTGGGATCATGGAGTCTTAGCCACTAGGCCACAAGGGAAGTCCTAGTCTAGGGTGGGAAATCTTAACAAGGAACTTACCCAATGTCGCAAAGCTAGTGTGGGGCAGGGTCCAAGCCCATGCAAGAGTTTGACTCCAAAGTCCACCCTCTTGTGACTGTGCAATACTGCAGTAACAGTCAACATCCCCCACCCCCAAACCTTGTCTCTTCTAGTGCTTTTGTCACCCCCAACTCTCCCCTCCACTGCATCTCTCTCCATAGTCTCACTTCAGTCCTCCACCTCCTCCCCCTCATGGTGACTCACATTCATCTGCTCCTCTCCAGCCCCACGCCGCTGCTGTGGTTCCACCCTCATCACCCTGGGCACTTCCAGGCTGCACCAGCCTCCAGGCCCCCACCCCGCTTTCCAGCACTGCCCTGATATTAGTAACCACAAAGTACAGGTCCTCCCTTCACTCATTCAGCAGATGTGAGCATGTGAACACCAACCACATGCCAGGCACAGCTCTGGACCCCAGAGGTAGACAGGAAGAAAGTGACGGAAGCCCCTTCCTGCTGGAGCGGACATTCTGGTGGGAGGAGGCAGCCAAGACACAGAAACAGACAAGGGGTACCGGTAGGCAGGCAGGCAGATGTGGTGAGCCCCAGGGCAGAAGGAAGGGGGAAGCCCACTAGAGCTGCTGTGTCCCGTCGTGCTGTGAGGGAGACGCTGCTCCGAGCTTCTCCTTGATTCCGGAGGTTCGGCTGCAGCCTTTGCATTCCTTGCTTCTGCAGCATCACTCCGCTCTCTGCCTTTATCTTCACATGGCATTCTCCTCCTAAGTGTGACTGTGTCTAAATCTTCCAGTCTTCCAGACACCAGTCATATTAGGTTAGAGCACTCCCCCCACCCCATGCCAGTGTGATCTCATCATAGCTTAACTAATTACACCTGCAATTACCCTAGTTCCCAATTAGGTCATATTCTGCGGTACTGGGGTTAGGATTTCAACATATGAATGAATATAAGGCAGAGGAAACATAGGAAGCTGCTGGAAAGTTGCTTTTATTTAACTGGCTGCGCCAGATCTTAGTTGCTGCATGTGGGATCTAGTTCCCTGACCAGGGATCAAACCCAGACCCCCTGCATCGGGAGCGTGGAGTCTTAGCCACTAGATCATCGGGGAAGTCCCGAGGCTTGAGGGTTTTGAGCAGAGGAAGGACATGGGCACGCACACAGTCACAGACACACACACACCTAGACCCTTGGATGCACATGCAGACGAAAATGGAGACTTTCAGGGACAGTGACACAGAAATAGCCCTCTCCCTCTCCCAAGTGTACTCAGGCCTCCTCCAGACCCCCCACAGGCCCCTGCAACCCTCCTGTCCTCTCCTATGAGTCAGTTCAGGATCTCACCCCCCTCATCCATTGCAGGCACCAGAAGCAGCTCAAAATCATGTTCGTGGGGGGTCCCAACTCCAGGAAGGACTACCACATCGAGGAGGGTGAGGAGGTAGGCCTGCCGACTGCCCCCTCCCCTGACCCAGCCCAGAACGAGGGTCACTTCCCCTGCCGGGACCAGAGCCTGTGGATGGCGGGGACTGGGGCACAACTAAAACCACGGTGCGAAACTGCTGCCTGGAAGTTGTGGGCACCAGTGACCCCCTTGACAGCTCCATCCTTGAAGAAACCCTGCTGGAGAAGCCACAGGAAAGAGCCCAGGCTTTGCGGGGGTGAGAGGCTCCAGCTGTTGGGCATCAGCCCCCGGACACAGGGGCCATCCATGGTCCAAGGGGATGCCCCAGTCCCTTCACCCCCACACCTGAACAATGCAAGATTGGCCTCCAAAATGGGACCCAGATGCTGAGAGGGACCTGGGGCTCCACTCTGTTCCCAGGAGCCAAGTTCTCTGGGAAGGGTTAGGACTGGGAGGCCCCCCTCCTTATCTAGCGGGTACAAGGCACATCAGTTGCTGGGAGCTATCTGATGAACAGGTGGGCAGGTGGGAGGAGGGATTTGTACTGAAAACCCTTTTGTACCTTGAATTTTGAGCTGTGTTTCCATACTACCTACCCCAAAGTGAGTAAGCAAAAGTAAATCAAAAGTAAAAAGATGGGTCCCCTTGAGAGACACAGATGGGTTCCCAGCTCTTAGAATCTCTGGTGGCAAAGGATCGTCATGGTTGGGGGGCACCTATCTTCCCGGAGGACCTGCTGCTAGGGTTCAAGGTCCAGGGTTCAGCTTGGTCACCAGACTCCACCCCACCCACTCTGGTGGACGACTATCCACTGAGGGGTCCAAACCAAGCCCTGACTGCTGGATTTCAGGGGAGGGATGACCTGAGCAGGTGTCTCGCTCTGGAGGGACACTCAGGTGGCTGGGAGGAATTTGGCTAGAGGTTGTTTTTGATGGCTTGGTTCCACCTAAGGTGAGGGAGAGTGCCAGCCGCAGGTCAAACCCTGGCAGCCACAGGACTGAGTGTCAGTGCGTTTGCTGTCCCTGCCTGTCCTCACCCAGCTGGAACAAAGGAGACTCCAGGGGCCAGGCTTCTTTCCAGTGAGGGAAGGGAAGCCACTGAGCTGAATTTTTCTCCTGGCTGACCTCAGGTCTCTGCCTTTCAGGTGCCCAGGCTTCACCCAGCACATGCGCTCCACTTACCCCATTCCTTCCCTTGGGGTGAACAAGTGCAAGAGAGCCTGGGCTGGGAGTCAGGTGGACCTGGAGTCCCCCTCTTACCAACCACGTGATTTGGATGGGCTTCCTTGATAGTTCAGTTGGTAAAGAACCCACCTGCAATGCAGGAGACCCCAGTTTGATCCCTGGGTTGGGAAGATCCCCTGGAGAAGGGAAAGGCTACCCACTGCAGTATTCTGGCCTGGAGAATTCCATGGACTGTATAGACCATGGGGTCACAAAGAGTCAGACTTGACTGAGCGACTTTCACTTTCACTTTCTTTCACCTCCCATCACCAGGGGGGTCCTCTGGTAGTGGAGTGGTAAAGAATCCGCCTGCCAATGCAGGAACTGCAGGAGACTTGGGTTTGACACCTGGGTCAGGAAGACCCCTGGAGTAGGAAATGGCAACCCACTCCAGTATTCTTGCCTGGGAAATCTCATGGACAGAGGAGCCTGGCAGGCTACAGTCTACAGGGTCACAGAGTTGGACACGACTGAGCACATATGCATGCCACCTCTCTGAGCCTGCGCGAATTTCCTTGCAGCTGATGGGGGACATCAGCCCCTGCCTGGTGGAAGGATGCAGTGTGTAGGGTATGTGCACACCTGGCAGAGAGTGGGGGTGCTTGGGTTCTCTGCACCCTCAGCCCCTCTCTGGCCCTGCCTGCCTGTAAGGCCTTTCCAGGCTGCGCAGGCCAGATTTGATTCAGCAGCTGCTTGAGTGGGTACAGTTAATCTTCCAGTTAGCCCCAGGCCCCAAACATCATTTACTTCCAAATAGAGCATCATTCCTTTTGGATTGCCCATGGCTGTTTGGAATTTTCTGCTGTTCAGGATCTGCATCTCTGCTGATGAGGCCTGTCCCTCATCATAGGTTGTGTTGTTTAGTCGCTCAGTCGTGTCTAACTCTTTTGTGAACCCATGGACTGTAGCCCATCAGGCTCCTCTGTCCATAGAAATTCCTAGGCAAGAATACTGGAGTGGGTTGCCATTTCCTTCTCCAGGGGATCTTCCCAGCCTAAGGATCGAACCCGAGTCTCCTGCATTGGCAGGTGGATTCTTTACTGCTGAGCCACCGGGGAACACCCCCCACCCGCCACCGCCCACCCATCACAGGGCAGGCCTCTGAAATTCCACTTCCTTTCTGTGTTTTTGTTTAATGGCCACTAATACCTTGTAGCCTGCCAGAAAGGGCTTGACTTTGGCCCAGACCATCACTCCAGCCCCACCCCCCCACTCCTGTTTTCCGTGATATTTGCAGGGCCTAAGGGCTATGGCCATCTCCTTAGAATTCTCTAGGCCCTTCCTCCTCTCCCTCCAACCATGAAAGGACATCCCCCCACATACATACACATTGAGGCTTTCTCCTAGCTGAAAGGGTTTGGGGGAGTTTGCAGAATTGTTCCCTAAGAGAGACTGATAGGTTTTTTCTTATTTGTTTTAAATAACTTGCATGAATTATATTAAATAATAAGAGTAAAGATTGTTTATTGTAGAAAATGTGCAGAATACAGAAAAGACAAATGTAAATATGTACATCATTCATAATCCCACCACTCATGGGGGCACTGTGAACACAGCCTGGTTTATACATGTATTATACACTATGTAATTAGAATTCTCAGACATGGCTTAGTGACTACACAACAACAATAAATAGAATCCTGCTGGGTGTCATTTTGAATCTTGCTTTAACTGGATAACTTTAGCATTTTTCCATTTTACTGACAGTTATGCAAAAACATAGCTTTTAATGGCTGCATAATGTTCCATATTTTGTCTCTATCATAAAATAATGTGATTTCCCCTCTTGTTATTATTAGCATTAGTTTTTCTATTCTTTCCATCACTAGTATTAATAGCTAGAGATTACTGAGTGCTAACTATGTATTGGCTATCTTTGTATATAGCATCCTGGACAACATTCTGAGTAGATACTGTCATTTTATAGATAAAGAAATGGAGGCATAGAAAGACTAACTGAATTGGCCAAAGGTACATGGTGACTGGCTGAGCTGAGGACCAGGTGATGCCTTAAACTACCACGCACTGTGATAAAATAGCCATGCATGTCCACCACAAGGCAGGTGCACTTCTGACTCCCTGAAGCCACTTTTCTAGAGATGGAATGACTAGGTCAAGTTCAGCATGAAAGGTCTGGCATCCCAAGAAACCCTTATAGAGGCATGAGCTGTGAAGACTCTTTCTGCCCTTTGCCAAATTGCCCTTCAGGGGCATGGTGTCAGCTTGCCCGTGTGTCAGACTGCAAAGTCACATTTCTCTAGTTTTCCTGAGCCCACTTAATTTCTCTTAGTAGACTCTGGGGCAAGAACCTCTATCTCCTCTAACTCCTTACATGATAATAGTAATTGTTATTATTAATAACAACCCTTCAACTATTTGGCTGGGGTTTTTAACACCCATGCAATGTGTGACTGGTAGAGAGAAAATATGTCTTCCTCCTCCTCCTCCCAGTGCCATGGGTAATCTCAGTAAACACATTAATCAGGGACTTAGGGTGGAAGAGGACAAGTGCAGTAGGAGCCCTGCAGCACCACCCTGCTGCACCCCAGGGAGACAGCAGGAAATGAGGGCTTCCACCCTCAAAGCCCCCCCCCCCCATTCATCCCAGCTCCCAGGACTGAGCACAACATTTCCATGGCCAGCCGATCTCCAGAGGGGTTTGGACCAGCCCAGCCCCTTTCCAGGGCCTCACTGTGGCCGGAGGAGCCAGCACTGGCTCCAGAGCTACACTCAGGTCCACACGGCTACTCCAGGACTAACTGTAAAACCTGGAGCAAGTCACTTCACTCTCCGAGCCTTTCTTTTTTCTTTTCTGCAGAATGGGGCTGACAATATTTTTGGAGGTTGTTATAAAGAGTTCTGATAATGTTCAGGCATACCTCAGAGATAGTGCAGGCTCGGTTCCAGACCACTAAAAGAGAGCAAATATTTCAATAAAGTGAGCCGTATGAATTTTTTGGTTTCCTACCGCATGTAAATATTTATAATATGCTGTAGTCTATTAAGTGTGCAATTGTATTATGTCTAAAAAAACAATATATATACCTTAATTTAGAAATAATACTGTTGGGAAAATGGTATCAATAGATTTGCTCGATGCAGGGTTGTCACAAACCTTCACTTTGTTAAAAAAAAGAAAAGAGAAAGGCAATATCTGGGAACTGCAATAAAGCACAGCACAATAAATAAAACAAGGTCAGTCAGTCACATGCTTGCCCAGCCCCTGGGACACAGTCAAGGGGTGGTTCTCCTTACCTGGGCGATGGGTCCCTAAATTATCCAGTGGGCATCTCAGCCAGCCTCCTGCCCCCAAGCCAGACACCACCTAAGGTGTCCTGGGTATCTTGATCATCACTTTAACGTGAAAGTATTACCCTCACATGTCCCCAGCACTTTTATCTATGACCTGTGTCAGGGGAAGCTGGGGCCTCAGGCAGGAGTGACTAAGCTGCTCATAAACTGTGAGGCCTTCGGGAAGTTTCTCAGGTTTTCTGGGCAGAACTCAGGCCAAAGACCCGGAAGAGGGAGTGGGGAGGTCAGAGCCTGTCCGCTGTCCGGTCTCACAGGTGTTTTACCAGCTGGAGGGGGACATGCTTCTCCGAGTCCTGGAGCGAGGGAAACATCGGGATATGGTCATTCGGCAGGGAGAGGTGAGGCTGGGGCCTGGAACAGGAGCCCACGGGGTCCACTCTCCTGGCTTTGGTGGAGTCTTGGTCTCCCAGCCTTTCCTGCCCTCCCACCTGCCCGACCTGTACCTCAGCCCCATCCGCAGGCACTTCCTCATGCCCGTCTCAGCCCAGCCTGACATCCTCTCTGGTTCCTGGGGTAGGGGCTGGGCAGAGAGGGTGCTGGGCCGGATCATGGTCAGCTGGGGAGGCCCCGGGGCGCTGCAGCACTGAGGTCTCCGTGGGGGACTGTAACCCTGCTGGCACCTTGCCCCCCGCCCCGTGCAGATCTTCCTCCTGCCTGCTGGGGTCCCCCACTCTCCGCAGAGGTTTGCCAACACAGTGGGGCTGGTGATTGAGCGGAAGCGGCTGAAAACGGAACTAGATGGGCTCAGGTAAATGGGTCAGAGCGGGGGTCTGGGGCAGAGTTAGAGGGGCAAGCAGCAGGGGAAAGGATCCCAGACAGACCCAAGAAAGCCACTCAACCACCACTGAGAGGGTTGGTGGCAATGGAGATCCTACATTTGCTGGCAGATAGGGAAGGATTTGGGTAGGTAGCAGGGTGGGTCTGATGATGCAGGGGAGGGTGTATTCTCTGTGAACCCCTGGGAGCCCATTAACCTGATACCTTATGGCCAGGCCCAGAACGAGTGGAATCTTAGTTCCCTGACCAGGGATCAAAGCCACACCCCCTGCATTGGAAGCATAGAGTCTTAAACATTGGATGCCCAGGGAAGTCCCAGAACCCATGCTTTCTGCACTGAAGTCTGCTGGGGAAGGGCAGGGCGGTGGGGGCGGTGGGGGAGCGGATGCCAAAATCATACTCCAGGGCAGCCTGGAACACTGCTGCTTCTCCCAGCCTCCAATTCCAGAGTTTAGTCAGTCTCCATTAGTGCGGCCCTCTGCTTGTTTCTCCACCCCAGCTCATTCCACACCCAGCGCTGACATTTGTATAACATTTGCTATCTGTCGGGCACCACTTTATGTTTATTCCTTTAATCCTCACAACGATCCTATCACCTTATCCAGTGGGTACTGTTATCCTCTGTACTCGACAGATGAAGAAAAAGAGCCCAGGGAAGTTGAGTTGGCTAGAAAGTGGCCAAGCTGGAACTATAGAGAAATACAAAGTTTGGGCCAGGCCGGACACGATGGCAGTGTGAGTCAGCACCTAGGAGGGGACGAACATGGGTGCAGAGATGGGTGCTGTGTTTCTATAGCTGAGGTCACATCCGGTTCCAATCAGTTACCTGATTAATATCCCCTGAAAGGAGGACTAAACTTGTGGCTCATTTTTCCAAAAGCTAAGCAATTTTTGAGGTATTTTTTAACTAAGAAAATTAAAATTTCCCAACAAGCTACTGAAATCAGGATACTTTGCCCCACATCTTCTGTTATAAAGGACATTTTTAAAATGTTTCCCTTTTTTATAATTACCACAGTCCTACAGGTTTGTCCTTGAAATCTGGAAAAGTATAAGAAAGCAAAATGAACAAAATTAAAATCACTTGTCGGGAAAAGGGTAAATTTTATAGTATGCGAATGATATCTCAATAAAACAAAAATAAAGAGAAAACACACAGAAAAAAAGTCATCCCACCAAAAAACCCTAGCAAAGCACTTTCTATCTCATCTTTTTTTCCATGCATATCTGTTCCTTACAACAGTGTAGTTTTATTGCGAGTATGGGTTTGAGTTTTGTTTTTACATTAAAAAAAAAAAACTCATGAGTACTTATCATACTATTAAATGCTTTGCAAAAACCACAATGTTAATGACTGCATGCAAACCTACTGCAGAATAGTCTTGCAGAAATAGCTGCCTGGCCTTAAATGTGAAAATAAAATTTTCAGTGGGGTTTTATATAGGGAGTCTTTAGTAATGGAGAGGACAGCATCTTCGGGAACATTTTTACAGCAAAGTCAATAACATATTTCATCTGCTTTTGACCTTTAATAAAAGCCAGGGGCTCAACATTAAAATGCTACTCTGAAGGCAATTCCTGGAAGGCATTGAGGTCCAGTTATGAGACTTTCTGGTAGCCAGCTCCATCCCAGGATAGAACTTAGGGTATCAGGCAGGGTGGATGCACTGTGTGTCTATGAACCATTGTCTGTAAGCAGAACCACTTCTCTTTTTGGGGGGAGCTGAAGAGCAGAGCTGGCCTGGTCCTGGGAGCTAAGTTTGGGGATCAGGCATTCAGTCAGCAGATGCACTGCCTACACAGGGTCCTGAGGCCCGGCCCCGGTCTGCCAGATACTCCTCAGGCCAGTGGAGTTGCCTGCCAGGCTGGGTTGGGGGCCTGGCTGGGCTTCAGGGAGTCTTGTGTGCATGCTCAAGTCACTCAGTTGAATCCGTGGGTTTTGTGGGGTCTTTGTGGCCCTGTGGATTTAGCCTGCCAGGCTCCTCTGCTCATGGGGTTCTCCAGGCACAGGAAGCCTGCTACAGACATATGGTCCTTCCTCCGGAGAAGAGACACAGCACTTATGCTCTAGTTCTCAAAGGCATCCATGACCCCAAAAGGAGAAGGACCCCTCCTACCTGGGGGGCATCTGTGGCATGCTGGATCCTTGAGGTTTCGTGTGCTCTGACCTAGACTGCCAGCAGGCCGGTGGGAATCCAGCCGCAGGGCCGGAATCGGACTCAGCCCCAGCTTCTTCTTTTGGAAAAACACTTGTCACTGATGCTCTCTAGGCTTCTAGGACTGTCTCCAATCTGTCCTGTTTTGGCCACTGACAGGTTGTGTAATCCCTGCCAAGTTGCATAGTTTCCCCCTGAACCTCAGAGCTCTATCTGCTTGGTAAATGGTATTGTTTGGCGAACCAGGAAGAGCTATGGGAGTGGGGTGGATAACAGCCCTCCCACGCTGGGGCCACACAGGGCCTCCAGGGAGAGCTGGGTGTGGGTGGGCACATTGGCCACTAGGTTGCGCTAACAGGATGTAGCAGGTGGTCAGCTCGGCGGAGCCAGCCGGGCCCAGTCATCCACAAGCAGAGCCAGGCCTGAGGGAGGCTGCCCTGCAACGCCCAGGTGAAGAGCTGGGTGCCTGTCCTTTGCTCTGGCAGGTACTACGTAGGGGACACCACGGACGTCCTGTATGAGAAGTGGTTCTACTGCGAGGACCTCGGCACGCAGTTGGCCCCCATCATCCAGGAGTGAGCCCCCAGCCCCTGCCCCTTGCCCTCCTGAGGTCCTGTGCTCTGGCCGGGGGCAAGCAGACCCAGCCCAGCAGGGCTCTGGGGGAGCATCCACCAGCCTGGAGTAATGATGCCCAGGATTTAGGGAGAAAGTCTGCCCCTCCCAGGATGGAAGGGCCCCAGATTGGAAAGCTCCACCCCTGTGGAGTGGAGGCAGGGGAAAGGAGTGTGGATATACAGCAGATCATGTGAGGGTGCCATGAGTGTGTGTGGGCTCCTGCCCTTCGGAGTGTATGTGTGTGTGTGTGTGTGTGTGCGCGCGTGCGCGCGCACATGTGTCTTTAGCCCCCTCCTCCTCCTCCTTTGTCCCTGCAGGTTCTTCAGCTCTGAGCAGTACAGAACGGGAAAGCCCAACCCTGGTGAGGCCCCTGGGAACCATCTTTCTCTCTCTCCCTCCCCTGACCTTTTCCAGGGAAGGGTGGGTCTTGGCCCTGGTACCAGAATCTCCTTTTGAGTCCTCTGCCCTGTACTCAAGGCACAAGAAGATGGCATGAAATATACCCCCACATGGCTACTTGGTGCCTGGGCTGGAGACAGAGACCATTCCAGTGACTGCGAGCTGGGACCCCTGGGAACCAGGCCTGCTGGGACTGGGTGGGTGGAGCCAGGGGACACTGACCACATCTGTGCCGTGGGTGCAGACCAGCTGCTCAAGGAACCGCCATTCCCCCTGAGCACACGATCCATCATGGAGCCCATGTGCCTGGAGGCCTGGCTGGATGGCCACCGCAAGGAGCTGCAGGCGGGCACGCCCCTCAGCTTGTTTGGGGACACCTATGAGAGCCAGGTAATGCAGCCTTGGGTCACCCAGGGCGTCAGCCCAGCAGCCCTGGGAGATGGGAACTAATCACACATGGACACACACTCATACACACACAGACACACTCATACACACACACACTCACACTCACAGGCCAGTTGTGGACACAAGCACAGGCCTTCTTGTTTCCTCCCTTACTCCGAGAATGATGGCTTTGCTGTGAGTGGAAGCCCATGGAGGCTACATGGTCCCCAGCAATCTTTCTTTGCCTTCAGAATAGGGATTAGGGGGTTGCCCCATCCACTGAGGGGTTCCTGGGAGTCTGGGGTCATCCCCCTGCCAGGACTTCTGGGCCTTTGGCCAATGATAGCCTTGGGAGCCAGGAGGGAGAGATATTTGGGGGTGAGGGTTGGGTGGAGAGTTGCACAGAGACCCAAAGCTGGTCTCCTTTCATTCAACTCATTCAACATTTACTGAGTGTCTATTATGTTTTAGGCTTTAGTAGGAAAATAAGATAGAGTCACTCCCTCAGAATGTGTATGGCCTGATAAATGGAAAAGTTCATTAACAATTGCCATGATTATGTGATATGTTCTGTGGTAGAGAAGCTACAGGAAGTCATAGGATGATAAAGGAGGAACCAGGCTGTGAGGGAAGACAGGACAACTTCATGGAGAAGGTGATGTATAAGCTGAGTTTTAAACCTATTGTAGGAGTTTGCAAAAGGAAGAAAGGGAGATGGAGAGTGCATTCCAGGTGAAGGAGAAGCCTGAGTAAAGGCATGGAGGCTTGAAACAGGCTGGCATTGCAAATAGCTGAGGTTGGGAAACCAGGACAGCGAAGTAGGGGCAGAGGCACAACTGCTAGATGGCCAGAGTAGCAGCAGGCAGTGCCCATGTGCGAGCAGCTCTCCTGGGCTGGGCAAGGCGCAAGGACTTATGCTAGAGACAAGAGACTTTCATCTAAGTGTTGAGCAGGGCGGGTGACCAGACTAGAGTGGTGGTTCAGAAAGATCACTGTGGCCTGTGTGAGGACCAGATCAGCAGGGCGAGTGTGGCAACGTGGAGACCTGCCAGGAGGCTCACGTTTGCTTGTGCTTTACAGCTGGTCACTGTCACATCCCTGGGAGTTTGCATTAGACACCCCTGTGGAGGGACGCTCACTGGATGCAGACCTACCCTAAGAGGCCTGGCCAGCCCAGCCCTGAGCTCACACAGGGCCATGAGAGCCAGCATGCCCCACCAAGCCCCTCCCACCCCATTCTCTCACCCCTCCTCCTCCCCGCTTCAATTCACTCCAGCAAATATCTACTGAGGCCCACTCAGGGCTGGTAGGAGCATGGCCCACACAGCGGTTGTGGGCTTCCGAGCTGATGCAGGTCAGAGAGGCTCAGCCTCCCTGTCCCTCTTGCTCATCCCCTCCCAACTTCCTCCACCTCCTTAGGTCAGACTGCGAACATCACACAGAGGAAGGGTGAAGGGCATCCTCTGGGGAGTTCACGTGTGTGCTCTGTGGCTCTGCCCTGTGCCGTGTTCACACACATGTCCCTGGTAGGCGTGCCTCCATACAGTTCAGCAGTAGTTGTGTTGAGCGTCAGAGGGAGCAGACATCCATGTGCATGTGAAAGGCAGGCATGTGTGATCCCAAAGAGCAGGTGGCTGGGGTGGGAAGGGGGTGGGGAGGGCCTGGGCAGCCTTCCTCTCTAAGACCAGGCCTCTGCTCTGCATATGGAAATGAGGCTGTGTTGTGGGCCCCACTCCTGCCCCACACAGGGCTCGTGTCTGGGGGCCAGGTTCAAAGCCCTCTCCTACGTGGGGTAGGATGCACCAGAAAGACCTGTGTCACTTCCCACCAGGTGATGGTCCACGGACAAGGCAGCAGCCAAGGCCTGAGACAGGACGTGGATGTATGGCTGTGGCAGCTGGCAAGTGGGGTCCGGGGAGAGGGTGGCACGCCTCCTGCCTCACCTGGGGGCCGGGCTGCTCTGGGGCCTTGGATGCCCACAGTATGGACCAGTTCCCGGGGCCTCCTTGCCAAAGCTCTCTCAGGGATGCTCAGACAGGCGTTGTGGCCCAACAGGCTCCATTCACTTCTCCTACTCCTCTTTCCTAGGAGGGCTCCTCTGTGGTGACGATGGAAGGACAGCGCCTGAGCCTGACCCCTGATGACAGCCTCCTGGTGCCAGCTGGGACTCTGTGAGTCCCCGGGGAGGATCTACCCCCTGCCGTGGACCTGCCCTCCTTTCCCTGGGGTCCCAGCCTTATCTGACCCTGCCCACCTGCATCTCCACAGGTATGGCTGGGAGCGAGGGCAAGGCTCCGTGGCCCTGTCTGTGACCCAGGATCCCGCCTGCAAGAAGTCCCTGGGATGACTGATCCTCCCACTGTGGGCCCAGAGCACCCACCCTGGCCAAGTAACTCTCCCAGCCCCACTGTTCCTACGTACACTGCTGCTCAGAGACTCAGTGTCCCCTGGACTGGGCCCTGGACACGATCATCATCCACTCTCTTCCTGTCCTCTCGGCTAGGCTGCCAGCTTCCTGGGGGCCGCAGCTCCCCTTCTCCCCTAAGAGCCCTCAGCCCACTGCCCTGCGTGCTCCTGCCGGGTGGACTGCTGCCTGGGGCCGGCTCCTCGCCGCCCTCCATCCACAGGCTCAGTGCAGCTCTTGCCTGCCGCCAAGAAGCCCTCAATAAAGGCTTGCTGGCCGACAAGCGCCTGCGGGTCTGCACACACACGGCCTGTGGTCTCTGTCGGACACTGAGTGCTCCCTGACTGGGTATATGTGGGGGGTCTGGGCACCCGCTGACCATGGACGTGTGGAAGCTCTGGGCTCGAGTCCCCCTGCTTGCTTACAGAAGTGCTCGGGCTGTGTGTGCCCCTCCATGCGTGCTGCTGTGCCTGTCCTGGGGGCATGGCTGGTCTCTCTGCCTCTTTCTCACTAATTCTTTTTACATAACTTTAAGAAATAGCATCTGTTGAGCATTTTTCTCCCCAATAACAGGAATGATTTGTGCTCATTGTAGAAAACGTAGAAATACATAAAACCACAAAATCCCCCAGGTGGAGTTAACCACGGTTAATACATGAAGATTGTGACGAGCCTCAGAGGGGCTTGGTGGTAGGGGGAGCGCCACCTGGCCCCATCCCCCTGCTCCCCCCTCTCTATGTACAGGCCCCCGTGGGGCCCAGGAGTTTGGGAGTTGAGGATGCAGCAGTGGGTCGAGATGAATCATGGGAGCTGCAGCAGGAGATTGGGGCTCAGTATCCTGGGACTTCAAGGAGAAGTTGGTGAGGGGTCGCTCGCTGAGGGAACTGAAGCTGTGTCTGGACGAAACAGGTCCCTGGGTAGAGTCTAGGCTTCCTCCGGAAAACCTGGGTCTGAACCCTGCCTACCCTACACCTGCCTACCAGCTCACTGCTTGGATCCCCTCCACCGACAAACTGCCAAAGGAGACCCTGACTTTGCTGAAAGGCCCTGAGGGGTGTCTGGACCTTCACCCACCACCCCTCTAGAGGACTTCCTCTCCTGCCAGCCAGGAATAAACACCAGCAGCCTCCCCCTACCTTTCTACCACTCTAGGGCAGTGACGCGTTCCTCTGTACAGGAACCAAAGAGGGAACATCAATGTCCCAGGAGCCCCCCCGCCCCATCCTGTGCGCCCAGATGGCCACAAGAAGGGTCCCCTAGTTCTAAGGATGTGTCTAATCCAAGAGAGAAAATCATGAAAATTAGGTCCCCTGTTTTTCTGACCACCAACTCTGTGCCAGGGAATTTGCCAGAAGTTTTTACAGAAATGACCTCACTGAATCCTTACAACTGCCTAAGAAAGTGGTGGCACCACATCTTACAGCTGAGGCTTAGACAGCTTTGGAAGGCAGGCAGCTCTGTTTCCAACCCAGGCTTGTCTGCATTCAAAGCTCAGGCTGGTGGTCCCACCACCCTACACCCTATCTGCTCTCAGCCTTGGACAGTGGGAGCCCAGGGCAGGGGAGAGGCTTGGCGGTGGGGTGGTGTCTGGGGAGAGAGGCCAGTGTCCACTGTCTGAAACCCCAAGACTCAGACTGAGCTGGCAGCACGGGGCATCTGCTGACCACAGTCATTTAGCACAGGGGCAGCCGGGGTCGGGAGTGGGGGTCGGGGGGGTCTGATCCTAGAGCCTGGAACCACAGCCTCTCTTGGTGCTGTCCCAGGTTACTCCATCTCTGCCCACAGGCCTGGCCCCATGGACTCATGAGAACACCACACAGTGGGAGAACAGGATTTAGACCTTGTCTGAAAGCAGCCCTAGCCTTCTGCTCCTGTCTCTGCAGTGAATGCTGGGTGATGGCCCACCAAGTGGGATGAACAGTGGCAGGGCAACTCGAGGATTCTCAGGATTGTTCTGTTTGTGGGAGAAGCCCCCAGGTCCCCAGGGCATGGCAGTAGAAACTTGGCAGGGGAGCCCTCTGCACGTGGGATGTACTTCATCATGGATGTGGACCTGGGACCATCACACACTCTGGAACTGTCAGGAATCTGAGAATCAGGACAGCAGGCTGTTTCCACTAGGCAGTGAGCATAACGGTCAAGGTGTTGACTGGACCCTCCGCCTCCTTCTCCCAGGACAACATCTTGGCTCTACAGTCCTTGCTGCCAGAGTTGGTGGGGGCAGGGAGCCACCCAGTCTGTATCTGTGATGGGAGTGGGGTGGGGGCCCAGGGTGGCCTGCATGGTCCCGAGAGCTGTGAGTTGTCAGGACCAGCTCCTGCCTTCAGGCAAGCAAATGTCGGACCACTCAGGGCTGTAAACACGCTCCCCAGCCACACCCCAGCGGGGCCTTCCTCCCGCTTCAGGGCTCCTCTGGGCCTCCTCTCACCCTGCTGAGCCCTCATCCTGGTGTGCCAGAGGCAATGCAGATTCCAGTCTGAGGCTGGGCTTAGAGACCTCACAGGCTGGCTACTCTTTACTCTGGGGAGGTGGAGAGGGAGGGAGAGCGGCCGGGTTCCTCTTCGCATGCAAATAGGAACACAGGGTGTTTCTTGGTGGCTGCAAGGATAATGATGAAACCCCCAGGATATTGAGTCATTGTGCTGGCCAGCTGATAGCTAGCACTGACCCCCGTGCAATTGCACAGGGGTCGGACAGCTGGAGAAACGTCTCTCAGGTCCACGGCCCAAGCAGCCCATGGGATTTCCTAACCTGAGCCATCCCTCTCCCCTTCCTTCTCTCTCTCCCTCCTGGCTCCCTCTCTCCCTCCCTCCCTCTCCCCCATCCTCCTCTCCCTCTGCCCTGACCACTGCCTTGGGGTCACCTGGAGAGGCCACTGCTTCTTGCCACCCGGCCTTCTCCCCCATCGTGTCTGCCCTCCTGGCGCCAGTCCTGGGCATGGAGTTTGCCCTGGGCCTGGTGGGGAACAGCCTGGCCTTCTTCATCTTCTGCTTGCGCACGCGGCCCTGGACGTCCAACACCGTGTTCCTGGTCAGCCTGGTGGTCGCGGATTTCCTCCTGATCCTCAACCTGCCCCTTCGTGTCGATTACTACCTCTTCCACGAGACCTGGCGCTTCGGCGACACCGCCTGCAAAGTCAACCTGTTCATGATCGCCACCAACCGCACGGCCAGCGTGGTCTTCCTCACGGCCGTGGCGCTCAACCGCTACCTGAAGGTGGCGCGGCCACACCACGCGCTGAGCAGGGCCTCGGTTGGGGGCGCTGCCCGCGTGGCCGGGGGTCTCTGGGGGGCACTCCTGCTCCTCAACGGGCACCTGCTGCTGACCACCCACTCCAGCCAGTACTGCCTCAGTTACTGGCTGGGCACGAGACCCTCGGCCTCACTCAGATGGCACCAGGCCCTGTTCGTGGTGGAGTTCTTCCTGCCGCTGGCGCTCATCCTCTTTGCCATCGTGAGCATCATGCTCACCATCCGCCGCCGCGGCCTGGACGGGCAGGCGGGCCCGCGGAGGGCCATGCGCGTCCTCACCGCTGTGGTGGGCGTCTACACCATCTGCTTCCTGCCTAGCGTGGTCTTCGGCGTCGCTTCCATCGTGGCCTTCCGCCTGCGTGCCTGCCGCGCCCTGGATCTCTGCTCGCAGCTCTTCCACGGCTCCCTGGCCTTCACCTACCTCAACAGCGTCCTAGACCCCGTGCTCTATTGCTTCTCCAGCCCCAGCTTCCTCCGCCAGGGGCGGGCGCTGCTGGGCCTCGCCCAGGGCTGGCAAGGCTCAGACGGCGACAAGAGCACCTACTGGCCCTCCGCCAGGCGCAGGGCATGCTCTAGGAAGGCGGCGGCCACAAGGAGGCTGCAGGCGGAGGTCTCGGAGGAAGACTGACCAGGAAGGCCCCTCCCAGAACTGGGGTTCTGCTGCGGGTGCCTCAGGACGGAGGAATGCCTGGTCCTGGGCTGGAGGGCCAGGGTTCGTCCCTGGACGGTTGCTAGCAAGGGCCCCTCAACCGACCAGACAAAGGACCGCTGCAGGAGCCAGGTGGGTGGCGGGGAGAGAAGAGGGCCTGGGCTTGGAGTCGTGTGTCTGATGTCGTGGGGTGATGGCCTGACAGCACAGAGCACGACGGCAGGGGGAAACAGCCAGGGACTGCCAGCTCAGCACTGGGCCACAGCTGCCTTGTCCCAGGTCAGAGCCAGGGAACTGTGAGAGCAGAAGTCTTCTTTTAGAAATTTTGTTGTTGTTCAGTTGCCAGGTCGTGTCCAACTGTTTGTGACCCCATGGACTGCAGCACAGCAGGCTTCCCTGTTCTTCACTATCTCCCAGAGTTTGCTCAAACTCTTGTGCATTGAGTCAGTGATGCTATCTAACCATCTCATCCTGTCACCCCCTTCTCCTGTTGCCCTCAATCTTTCCTAGCATCAGGGTCTTTTCTGAAATTGGACAGCTATTTTTCTTACTATCTCCAGTTGGTTGGTTTTTTTTTTTTTCCAATACTAATAAACTTCCTTTTGAAAATGCAAGCCTATCTCAACTGATCTAAGGAAAATCAGTAAGTATCTGCAGGTTCATCTGGCATCAGGAGGGTTCAAACTGAGTTCCCCAAGATTAAGGGACACTCTGGGGACAGAGTGGAGAAGCTATCCAGGGCACCATCCTTCTACAGGAATCCTGGAGCCCCATATGTCCTTAAAGTCAGAACACTCCCCGGGAGAGGTCCTCAGGCTCCCAGGATGGGCGGCCCACCTGGATCCCCAGGAGGCCCCCATCCTGCTCTCCTCTGGGACGATGTGGGGATCTTCAGCCTGGGAAGTTATCATCTCCACCCAGTTCAGGCTCCTGGACCCCCTCCCCTGGCTTTTCTTAGCCCCAAGTACCCCTCCCTGGCCCTGGAACCTGTGGTGACTGCTACCCACCAGGACAGGAAGAGGCCTCCGGTCACCAGAGCCAGCTCACTGCCCTCCCCCAGGACCAGAGCCATCTTGCCCACCTCTCCTCCTTCCTGTTCTATTCCATATGCCTGTATCAGCATCTGAGACCATCTGGGCTAACCCATCTGTTGACCTGGGGCTCCCCAGGCACAAGATGTATACCTGGCATGAAATATGGGTTTCTTTTAGGGGGTGGGGCACATGTAGTGGTTTTCCCTACTGTCCCCAGTGGAAGTCATTGGGCGTGCATGACTTTCAAGGCTTCCAAAGGACTATTCAGAGGTCACTAAAGCCCCAAATATGTTCCTCTTGAACCCCATATGTTCCCAGCCCTAGCCATCTCAGGAAAATGAACATCTGCCCCCAGTACACACACCCTCTCCCCACTGAGGGGGACAGAAGGGCCTGGGATGTGTTCCCTACTCATCACCCCAGTCACAGACCCCTGGCCCTCAGATACAGGGTCTGACAATGGGAGCAAACCCCCTCTCCCCACCTGTTTTCATCCTCTCAGCCCAACCCTCTGATATCATGGACAGGGATGCCCTTCCTCAGTTAAAAGTCATCAAGAGTGGTGGCCAATCCGAGGAGAGTCACCCGTGTCCCAGGAGGGAGGTACATGGATGCCATGTGGATGTTATGGTGGGAGATGGAATGTGTCAGGCAGGGGGAGGTGGCCTGGGGGACAAGTTGGGTGGGTATTAAAACCCACCTCCCAGTGTGTCTCCATCCACTTTTCCCATTCCTGAAAACTCACCAACTACTGTCAGAAACCCACAGAGATACTAAGAAGCCAAACCAAGTGATGGAAAGGGCTGTGCCACCTGGGTCCCTCCAGGGGCTCCTCGGGCATCTCTGCCCTACATGGACCCTGCTCCACCCCTCCACTCTGCTGTTGCCTCTCACTGTAGAGCCACTCCTAGGACTCCCCACCCTCTGCTGCCACGGGAAGGAGCTGGCCACCCTTGGCCTGAGATTCGTCATTTCTAAGTCAGACCAAAATGCTCCTGGAGTCTGGGATTTAAGCACTTTCTCGTGAAGCCCCCACCTCCAGGGGGCACTAACATATACCGTGCTCTGCGTGAGCACCCGGCACCTTCCTTCTGGCGCTGTCTCTCCCCGCGTTTGTACCTGTCTGGTGGCTGACCAGCCCTAGTGGCCAGCGGGGCTCCCTCTGCCTCCCTTTCCTTGGTCCTCCCTTCCCTGGACCCTTCCCCTCCACACCGCCTTGTCCTCTCGCCCCTCAGGAGCTGGGCTCACTCGCCTGACTTCATGTAAGAGAAATGACTTGACGGTCCCTGTAGCCTGTCACTGCCGTCTCTCCCCCTCGAGGAGTCCCAGGTGGATGCTGATCACAGGCCTTGGGCCCACAACCCTGCACCTGCCCTGGGTCCTCCCTGCCCCTCACCTTGAAGCTGACGACCGCTCTCCCCACTGACGAGGCACTCTCTAAAGGGGGTCTGGGTGTCCCCACAAGGGAGAGAAGCGGGGCTTCAGGCTGCCTTCACACTCTCCCTGCATGGAAGGACCCCTTGGTCCTAACCTTGGTCCCGACCCACAGTAAACCCCCCCTCCCGGACTTGGTTCTCCATCTGTAAAATCGGAACAGTGATCCTGGCCCTTGCTCAACTCCAGGGGTTGGAGATGGAAATACCTCATATGTTGAGCACTGAATGAGAACTAGAGTTATTATGGGGGTGAAGGGAAGGGAAAGGGGGTAAGAAAGGATCGGGAAGGTGGTGGGGGAGAGAGCAAACTGCTGAAGGGCAGGGTTTTCTACAGATGGGAGAGTAGCCGCCATGGTGGTATAAGGTAGGCTGGAGACAGGCTGAGTAAAGACCCTATTTCCTACATTTGGATTCTAAGCAGCATTTCAGTCCCTAGGGGTGGACTGCACTTTTCAGTGTACGTGTTAGGCAGCACGTCTGTCCTCTTTCTCATGTGACCCACTGACCCCCTAAGGGATGAAAAAATGGCTTCCATGACTTTACCCCAGGGACTCATGTGCAGGGGGCAGGCAGGCATGATGGGGCTGACAGGCCTGAAGCCACTAATCACGCATTTGCTAGGCACACACCATGGCCCAGACCCCAAGCCACAAAGGCAGATGATTCGCCTCTGACCTTGAGTGCCTCTGGGCCAAGCCTGGGAGAGACAGACCTGCAAATGGATCAGAGGCAACCCACGCCAGGGGGATCTCGAGGAAGTCACACACCAATGAGCACGGCAGCACAGGGTTGGGGTGGGAGTGCGGGAGTGAGGGGTGCGCGTGCGCTCCATGTGGAGGACGAGGAAAGGAGCAAAGGCAACACACCCACGGCAGAGGGAAGGGCGTGAACAAGGGCACAGAGCTGTGAGAAGAGCCGGTGGGCACGGGGAGGGTGAGGAGAGCAATGAGCCAAGGGAGCAGGAAGCCTAGGGATGGAGTTAGGGGACAGCAGGAGAGGCGGGCTGGGCCCTGCAAGCTCAGGACAATCCAGCAGGAAAGCAAGTGTGTGTGAGGTTTCCAAGAAGTCAACGATGGTCAGCCTTGCTTATTTTCCTTTTTTGGCTGGGTCTTCAATGCTACACTCGGGCTTTTTCTAGTTGCGGCGAGCATGGGGCTATCCTCTAGTTGCGGTGCGCAGACAGACTTCTTATTGCAGTGGCTTCTCTTGTGGAGCATGGGCTCTAGGGCATGTGGGCTCAGTAGTTACGGTTCACGGGCTTAGTTGCCTGCAGGATTTCGGAATCTTCCTGGACTAGGGATCGAACCTGTGTCTCCTGCATTGGCAGGTGGATTCTTAACCCACTGAACCACCAGGGAAACCCCAGTCTTACATGTTGATCAGTAGTTACTCTGGTAACAGTTGGACAGACTGGTGAGGGGTAGGGGAGACAACCTGAGTAGGAAACAGTCTGTGTTCCAAGCAAGGGCAGCGGCAGACAGCACACAGGTACAGATAGGTGCAGCCCAGGTCGGGAAGAGAGGTGACTCTGTGGCTGACGGCTGGCGAGTGACATACTGGAGAAACAGGGGCTGCAGGAGGTTCAGAGGAGAAGATACAGTTAAGACAAGTTGGAGGAGCTTGGAGGACCTGCAGGCAAGTAAGTATAGCGGCACATTTAGGACTGGAAACAGCATTTCAGACTCTTCCTCTCACTAGTGGGGGCTGACCTCTTACAAGGAATGGATGAGGTCACCTGGGGAAGAGTGAAGAGGACCAAGAACCATCCTTAAAAACAAAATCCACACAAGTAAAGGACACACAAAGGAAGACCTGGTGAAATGCCCAGAAGAAACCTTTAAATAGGAAGGAAATCCCGGAATGCAGCAATTTAAAAAAGAGCATGAAAGAAGTTAAAAAAAAAAAAAAAAAAAAGGAATACACTACAGCCATCTTTTACGAGGGTAAAAGCCAAACATAAAATACCCAGACAGACTGCAAAGTGCCTCAGTATTTTCAAAATTCCTAATTGCATGCTGAAGAAAGCTGATGTGAGAACCAACGTGTGTGTCTGACACTGTCTGGTCAAGCTTCCTGTACTGACACCCTGGATTAACACAGCATAGTCTGTGCTATTAAAAATAGCTTTTCAAGAAGTGATAGGTTATTGTCTGCATAAAATTTAATTATATGCAAAATGTCCCATTTTGGTTATGGATTCATACATATGTAGTCATTGTATAAAATCATACACTGGAATGAGAAACACCAAATTAAGGAAAGTGATTTCTTCTCGCAGGGGACTACTACTATTCTGAAATTTATCTTTGTAAAAAACCCTGGGAAATGACTCTAAGTAATATCTGAATGTGGCTCAGTGTTGCTCTGGGTAGAGAATAAAGGAGTGAGTGTAATGAAGAGTAACAAAGACAAGTAACATGATGACAACCACGTCAAATGCTCAAGAAAGCTCAAAGAGGGTGACTGCAAGATGGGCTGGATGTAGCAATTAGGAGGTCTCTGGTGACCTTATGATGGCAATCTCAGTGGGTGGCTGGGGTGGGGCAGAATGGGAGCCATAAAGGCCTGTACTGTGTTGCGAAATTAATGAGACTTCAAGGAATGGAGACAAGTCTTTCTTCTTTAAACAAGTTTGCTAGTAAAGGGAGATAAGACAAGAGCTTCAGGTGAAGCTAAGAGAGGACCTGTGGTGGTTTGCCTGTTTTGTTCTGTTGACTGGATGGGGAAGTTTAAGCAGCCTGAGAAGGGAGAGAGGGTGAAGATGAGGGCAGCGGGGAGAGGATGATGACAGAGCAATAACAAACACTCTGTCCCAGGCCCCATGCGAAACACTTTACACACACTAATTTAGTTAGTTCTGTGAGGTACATACTATGATCCCATCTTACAGACGAATAAACTGAGGCACAGAGAGGTTGAGTAACTTGCCCAGGGTCATCCAGTAGTAAGTGGCAGTCTGGCCTGAGTCAAGACACTCTACTGCAAGCCTCTAAGGAGGGAGAGGGGGGCGGGAAACGATCCAACATGTGGGTACCAGGAGGGTTCTCTAGAAGCCGAAGGGCACCTCCACGGGCTGGTGGAAGGTCCTGCAGTGAAGGGGAACACAGGTGAAGGGATTCTTAGAAGACTTGGCTCTCAGGGGGTGAGAGCTTCAGGGGTAACCAAGGGTTAGAACAGCTGGTTCTGGGAATAAGAAAACAAGCTCCCAAAGGACATATAAATGGGCCGGCTCAGCAAGCAGCCCAGAGAGGCCTGGTGAGGCTGTCACTCACACCTCTGGGGTGGTCCCTGCAGGCTAAATGGTTTCCTCCAGTGACCCCCTGCAGTTAGTCCGGGAGCAAGAGTACAACAAATGGAAACCTCTTGACTATAAAAACCCAGTCCTGGCAATGGATCTTAAGGCTGGTACCCCTTGAAAGACAGGGCACATGACACTCTACAGGTGAGCTTCCAGAAAGAGGGAGACACTTGAATCAGGATTAAGTCTTAATAAAAAGACACCAAGAACCAGGGCATTAGGGATTTCACAGAAACAGGGCTGCTGGCTTGCACTTTGAGGGTCCCTCTGCTTCCACAGAGCCCGCTCTGCCCCAT
This sequence comes from Cervus canadensis, assembly GCF_019320065.1. Lineage (NCBI taxonomy): Eukaryota > Metazoa > Chordata > Mammalia > Artiodactyla > Cervidae > Cervus > Cervus canadensis. The sequence goes on along the minus strand of NC_057390.1, from coordinate 24,420,710 downwards.
CCAGCCTTGCTGAGCCCTCTTCTCTTGGGACTTCTGCAAGGACTGGCAGGGCCTTGCCCCCTCTACAACCTTTTCTAGTGTCCTGTAACATCGCGCATAGATGTCTTGCTTCTCTAGTGAACCTCTTGAAAGGAAGGAATTCAGTCTCTTTTTTTTTTACATCTCTCTCAAGTCTTAGCAAACAAGGGTTGCAAACAGGCATACTTCAAAAACACAGGCTGGAGGCGTTCCAGGGAGCCTACAATGATGGCCCCAGTACAGCCACTGAGGCAGAGTCTACACCGCAGTCAAAAAGGTTTGAACCAGTAAAATAGTCAACAGAGAGTAATTTCTACCAAGCTGCTTTCACACTCAGGGGCCTGGGAAACACTGAAGGATGCTGGGCATTCGGATCAGGCTCCTGATGCCTTTTAGGTCAACTCAGACATGTTGGTTTCCAACTCTCAGAGCTGAGGAGGGTGGGATGTAGACAAGGGCACTGGACTTCATCTGTGTCACCTGCAGCTCCTGCACCCACCTCACTGGCACGGAAGCCTTCCTGTCAACCCCCTGGATGGAGTGCAGCACATCACCATGGGAGCGGCCCCGCGCGTGTCCCCGCCACCTGGCTCTAGCACAGCAGTGCGAAGGGGATTGATGGAGAGAGGTCTGCCTGGGGCTTCTCCCACCTCCAGGCCTAGGGGACACAGGGTCAAAGCCACCCCTGGCGCAGCTCAGCCTCATGAAACCGCCATGTCCTCAGACTGTGGCTTATGAGAGAAGAAAGTGCCAAACTTGGGGAAAGGCCTCCGAGCACCTCCGTGTAGCTGGGGTGGGGATGTCAGACTAATGGGCCTGGCCCCAGAGCCAAACAGGGGAGGAAGCACCTAGGGCTGGGGGCTGGGGGGCCTGCCCCTGCACCCGGCCTTACAGCTGAGCCACTGTCCCAGCAAAGGGCAGCATAAAACCAGGCAGAATTTCCAGAAGTTTATTGGAAACAGGATACAAATTGATCAGTGGATGACATCTACTTACAGACAGACCACTCTGTAATAGCACACGCTGAATGAATTATCCTGGGGAAACACTCATGACCATTGATGCGTGGTCTGGGTGGGTGTTCTCCAGCAGAGAAACCAGACTGGGGGAAGAGGAATGGGCCGGGATGGACAGAACACTGGGACACAGCCTCCCTGAGGGGACAGGCGAGGTGGGTCTGCTAAATGAGTAAATTCCCCCAAAGGAGAACTGGGATAACTGTTATGAATAAAACCCCTCCCCCACCTCCCCAAAGCACTTTCCTCCCAAGCAGAGTCAAAGAGAACCTACAGAAACCCACCAGGGCAGCTACCTCCACCTCCACACACCGGGGTCTTGGGACAGCATGGGGAATCCACAGTGGGCTTGGACGTGACAGAGAGCGGACCAAGGCCACACATGTCCTGGGACTGCTTGCCCTCTGACCCACCACTTGCCTTCCGCTGCTCTGCTCTAAGAGCTGGGGAACTGACTGCAGGTGGCCTGTCCCAAGCTCCCAGGTCAGCTGGCTTCCAGCTGCATTTAGCTAACGCAGAAATCTGGAGGGCATGGGGGAGAAGCCAGGCTAATTCTGCTCCCTCTTTGCCTGGGGCGGGGCGTGGGGGGTATGTTTCTGGCAGGGCCCAGGTCTCTTCATGGCTTCAGCTCCCACCACGTAGGCCCTCTGCAGACCCAGGCCCCACCTAGTGGCCTGACCCTGAGGATCTGGTCCCACCAGCTCTGTGGGTCCCCGTTTCTGGTTACCCCTCAGTAGTGTCTCAGGCCTTCTTCTTTCTCATTTAAACAATTTCCTGGATTAAAACCCCTCTGTTTTAAATAGACTTCTCTGGTTTTCTTGGTTGGATGCTGACTGATAGAACCCAGGCTGTGGACAAGGTAGAATCACGAAAGGCAAGCTAGAAAGCAGTTGTGTCCTCTCCTGCTCCACTGCGGGGTGGGCGGGGGTGACGGGGGAAGGGAGGCCGACTCTCGGGCCTCAGTGTCCTTCTCTGAGGGTGCACGGCAGCCCTGGGCACGTCTGCTGGGAAACCTGCAGCTGGGCGTTGCGTGTCACCCACACGCTCGCTGCTCACAGTGCTGACGTGCCACTGACACCCACAGCAGTGACACTGTGGCCCCAACAAAGGGGCTGGCCAGGAAAGCCTCTCGGCACCAACTGCTCCCTCGGCAGTGACAGATACTAGAGGCTCCTTGGTGTCCATCCTCCAGTCCCCGAAGGTTCAGTGCTGGGGGGCTTTCCCGAGATGAAGTGGGAGCCTGAGATCTTAGCCAGGAACCCTCCCGTAGAAGGGCAGGGCTGCGGAACCCGGAGTTTTCACCACACAGCGATGGGAGAGCTGTTGGGGTGCACTTGTCCCACATTTAAGCATGAACTGGAGCTGGCCTGGGCCTCCCTGTTCTTCCTGCAGCCCCGGCCTGGCCCCAGTCTCCAAAGCTCCTCGCCTGGGGAAGGAGGGTCTCTCCCCAGCAAGCTAGCAGCAAAGTCACGGCGGCTAATGGCTCCTTTAACCACGAGTCATGGTCCCATATGGGTCAGGAGAGGACAGGGACAAGGTGAAGGAACCATTCCACGTTCTGTATCTATCGCAGCAAATCCAGGGCAGGTCATGGGGACACAGCTTGGTTGCGTCTCTTTCTTTAGAGGACGTGGCACGTGGCTGGTGATGCAAGAACCGGCTGCCTTCTCTCCCCCTGGGGCTTTACAGAAGGAGCTTCTCTGTGAGACCCTGAGGGCAATGTCTGCCACCCCACCCGGCTCACTGAGCATCCGACACAGGCCCACCCGTGGGGCCCCAAGCCAAAACCTGGAACAGCTCCAAGAGTTGGCAGTGGTGAGAATGTCCCCGGGGTCATCCCTCAAAAACTAAGATGAGAGCCAACCCCTCCTGGGGCGAGAAGCCACAGTGCCTGCGAGACTGGAAAAGGAAAAGGCAGCGCGTGCTTCGAGCATCACCCTCAGTCATCACGCATCACGTCCTCTGCTGAGCTGAGCCCAGCCTGCGATGACCAGACATCTGGAGCGTCATGGTCATTTTAGGGAAACCTCACTCTGCCTGGGTGGCGGAGGGGGAGGCATTCAGCTCATTTGGAGACACTTTGTCCTGCAGGCAGCTGGCCGTTCGAGGCACCTGCTGTCAGCCACCCAGTTTGTCTCTGGCCGCACGCTCCAGGGGCCGCAGGGAGGCCACACTCCCATTGTCTTTCATGCTGCTGTGACCCTGTGCCCTGCAGCCTGTCCCTGCAAACAAAGGCAGGGAAGCAGCAGACTCACATCTGCTCGGGGAGCAAATGGGGCATTAAGTTTTTCCTGTCCCCGCAGCTGTGTACACAGAGGGCAGAGCGGCCCCCCTGTGACACCGGCAGGGCCTGTACCAGGGCAGACAGCAGAAACAGGGTCACAGACAGGTCTCCGGGGGTCTAGGCACAGGTGCTCACAGAAATGGCCGGGTTGCCAGGGTGGTGGAGGCAGGGCTTCCACACAGACTCACCTGCAGACACAGCTCTCTTACTTCACCTTACAGGCCACACAGACTCCACCTGCTTAAAATTAACCTGGATGAATGAGAGGCCTAGAAGGACCAACCTGGCTGCAGCGGCTGGTTTGGCTGTGAAGGAACAGGGCAGGACATGACGGCTGGTCACCGTGATACACACGCTCAGCTCACGTTAATACCTGCTCTCGCTGGACTGCCTGGGACTAAGCAGAACCAAGAGAATGCCAGCCTCTTTCCAACAACAAAGCACGGATGAGATAGAGAGTCCACAGGCTTCCCAAAGACGATTTGCTTATCTTTTGTCAGAACCACAGGTAATTCTGTACCTGGGAGGGATGAAGGTAGGGGGACAAATACAGGATGCAGGGGGTGAAGGACAAAATTTCCCCACTAAAAAAATGGGGAATGAAGCCTACTGAGAAAAAGCCGAGGGACAGTGACAGCTGGGATTGGGGGAACATCCTGAACTACATCAACAATGGCACATTTCTTAAGAAAAATCCATTTAGAAACATGCCGTATCCCTCGAGTCCACACTGACACAGCCGACGACAGAGAGAAGCTGGCACATGCAGGGCGGCAGCGGCTCTGAGCCTGCAGCAGCCCCACTGCCCCGGAGCCGCGGTGCCCGGGGTTCAGAGTGCCGGAGAAGGAGGTCTCGGAGTAGCTCCCCCAGCCCCTCAATTCCCCAGGCAGGTCCCGCTCTGGGGCAGCGAGGCCTCTAGAGGAAAGCAAGGGGACACTGATTCACAAGAGGAGACGCAGCTGTGGGGACGTGTGCTCCTACAGTCTCTTCCCCGGCCTGGTCAAGGCTCCGTGGGGTGCACGCGGAGGTCTCCCCCGGGATACGCTGGGAATGGGGCCGCCTCCTTCCTGGGCATGGCTATGGACATCAGCAGGACAGTGTAGCAAGTCTTGGATTATAGGGTTAAACAGCAATAGCTCAGTCTGACACGCAGCATGTGAGTTCTGGAGAAGGAAAGAAACAGGGTCGAAGTTAGACAGGTGCTGATGGCAGAGGCGAGGGGAGAGGAAGGATGGATCAGACCTCCCACCACCATCATCACAGCCTTCAAGGAAAGGAGGCTGGGCATTGACTCAAATAAAGCTCTCAATGTCGTTGAAGGGTGGACCAAAGGAAAGTTTAATTGAGGCCATGAAAATCTGTGAGTGACACTGAGGTATCTTGACAGCTGGAGTCTGGAAGGGCAGGTGCAGTGGTCACCAGCCAGGCAGGCAAGTGCTGACACGCATCCTGGAGCAACATCGTGGAGCCTCTCTGGCCGGACGCTAGGGAAGGGGGAACGCAACAGGCCTCCAGGGGGCATGCCCTGATCTGAGGTGACCATAATTAATCATACGATGTAGGCACTCGGAAGCTAGGGACATATTTTTCCGTAGGAGGGGAGTGACCCCAAACACCCACTGTGTCACAATGTCCCTCCTTCCCAATGCCCCCACTTCCCCCTCAAAACTTCAACTCTCCCGTTCCAGAGCTGCACATCTAGAGACTCTCAAGAGAAACAAGGGAATGAGAAGCGGAAGTGCCGGCCAACCACACTGTCACCATCTGGTGTCACACAGTAGCTTGTGAAAACTTTTGCCTGTTTACTAGGTAAGTGGCTAGGAGGGAACTGGGGGGGGTGTCTGCTGAGACAGGATCAGGGGCTCGGGCCAAGGCAGGGCCTGGATACTCTCTCCCGTCACACGCTCTGCAACCGGGAGAGGACACGGGGCTAGGGGACAGGGACGCTCACCTTCACAGCCTCCCGCCATCCTGAGGAAGGTCTGCAGGATAGAGCAGAGCTGCGCCTTCACTTCATGAGCCTTTCTAGAATAGGGGAGATATATGCACACAGCCTGGTATTTGAGAGGGCTCAGCAAGTATGTGTCCAATTAAAAACCCAGCCAGTTCAGTTCAGGACTGGGCTAACCTGCTTTGTTCCATAGGTTATGGAACAAGCTTTCACCAGAAACTTGTGAGGGTAAGCAAGGTTTAGGCACTTGCTCAAGGCCGCATGGCGAGGAAGTTGAGGAGTCAGGATTTTAACTCAGATCTTCTTAATTCAGGTAGAGTTCTTCCTGCTACTCTAAGCTGCCCCATTCTCCATCCATCCCAGTGAGAGCACACTGCTCTCTGCAGTGTCTAAATTATGGGTTATGTGTGTGTCAGCATCTCCAGTATTTCTCAGAAGCCTCTCCTCTTGTGTGTGTGTGGGGAGAGGTGGGGGGGGACCACGCTGCCATTTGTTTATCCACCCACCTATGGAATTAAGCCATCTGCCCGAAGAGTCACTTGTAAATAGTTCCCAAAGTATCTGGCCTACCATGGTAAACTGTGCTTTCTTCTATTTGAGCTAAGCTTACCTGCTCCAGGTTTGAGAGCAACCCTCTCCTCCCACCAGCTCAGTATCTGGCATCCAGGTTCACACCTGCCTTCTCCACACTGGCCATTGTTTTAAGCTGAGATATGTCACCTCTTGCATTCTGGGCTGAAGCATCCCAGTGCTTACCACCTGCGCTTGTAACACCAACATGTCTCCCTGCTCAAAGCTTCCTCAGCCCCGCTGCATTTCCTCGTAGCAGGGAACCAGAGCCCCGTGAAGGGTCCCAGATACACAGGGTCCCAGAAAGAGATCTATGCCCATTCTCAGGTCTCCTTCCTAGATGATGTAGCCCAGATCATTTCTGTTTACACTTTATAAATAAATTCTCATATGCATCAATCTACATTTGCTATTTTTGTCTATACTAACTCCAATTCATAAGCACTTATTATTATTATTTTTACAAAATTTTCCCTTTTGCTTTGACTTTTCATAAGTACTTAAAGGGCTTCCCTGGTGACTCAAATGGTAAAGAATCTACCTGCAAAGTAGGAGATCCAGGTTCGATCCCTTGGTCGGGAAGATCTGCTGGAGAAGGGAATGGCAACCACTCCAGTATTCTTGCCTGGTAAATTCCATGGACAGAAGAACCTAGTGGACTACAGTCCACAGGGTCTCAAAGAGTTAGACACAACTGAGCAATTAACACACACACACACACACACACACACACACACACACGTACTTAAAGTCCCTGGACTTGGAGGTTCTTTACTCTAACCAACTGCTGCGCTAGAAACAATTTTTTTTTAAGGTTTCCAGCTACCAGTATCTGAGTTAATTTCTTCCCCTTCTGAAACCCAGAGGAGAAACCACCATCAGGATTCTAGAGTCTGGAAAACAGATAAACAAGCGATAACAGCCCATGCATTCAAGAAAGCCAAACCTGAAGCTGGCAGTGTGAAAAGCTGTCCAGTGTGCACAAAACAGCTCAGGAATGGATACCAGACACCTCGAGGGGGGCGGGGGAGGGGAGACTGCAGCAGAGATCAGTTGAAAGCTGTCTGAGGTTGCTGGACTCCTAAAAGCTCTCCTGACTCCACACCCCTCGGCAGCTGCCCACCTCCCACAAGTCTGGACAGTTATTCTCTAAAGAGGACCAAATAGGGGGCTGCGGGCCTAGGGAACACAAGGCACCAAGCAGGGCTGCCAGTGCCCAGACTGAGGGATCCCGTGAGCGCATATCCACTGAATGATAAGACCTCCAGCCTTCTTCCCCTTGAGCTCCCAGAAAGCAGGTAGCCAAAACTTCATCCTCTGAAAAAGAGACTATGCTGTGGTCTGAATGTTTGTGTCCCCACAAAATCCATATGTTGAAGTCCTAATGCCCAATGTGACGGCATTAGAATTCAGAACCTTTGGGAAGGACTTAGGTCATGAGGGCCCAACCCTTATGAATGGGACTGCTGTGCCGTGCTCAGTAATGTCCGACTCTTTGCAGCCCCATGGACTGGAGCCTGCCAGGCTCCTCTGCTCATGGAACTTTCCAGGCAAGGATGCTGTAATAGGGGGACTTCCCTGGCAGTCCAGTGGTTAAGACTTTGCCTTCCAATTCAGGGGGTGCAGGTTCGATCTCTGGTTAGGGAGCCAAGATCCCACATGCCTTGCAGCCAAAAAAACAAACAGAAGCAATATTGTAACAAATTCAATAAAGACTTAAAAAAAAAAAGAATACTGTTATAGGGTGCCATTTCCTACTCAAGGGGATCTTCCCCACCCGGGGATAAAACCCCTGTCTGTGTCTCCTGCATTGGCAGATGAATTCTTTGCCACTAGCACCTCCTGGGAAGCTCATGAGTGGGATTAATGTTCTTATAAAAGAGACCCCACATGCTCCCTAGCTCCTTTCATCATGTGATGACACAGCAAGAAGACAGCAGTCTGCAACCCAGAACAGGCCCTTCATCAGAAGCCAGTTATGCTGGCACCCTGGTCATGGGCTTCCCTGCCTTTAGAACTGTAACAAATTTCTGTTGTTTACAGTAACCATCTGTAGTATTTTGTTACAGGAGCCTGAATGGTATAAGATAGGTGGAAAGCATCTTCTCTGGGAAATCTGCCCAGCCCACAGAAAAGACCTGAGGATACCGACCCTCGGGCCACTCAACAAACAGCCTGGTCTGATCAGCTTTCTGCGAAGTGCACTGCAGGCTGAGGCACAGAGCTCTCATCTGACTTTAGTTTCTTACTCTTAAACACTATTACACAACCAAAGGTCACCAGGAGGAAACCCCTAACACAACCGTTAGAGACCAAAACAGAGAAAAATGCAAATTGGAAGAATGGATTATTCATGGAGAAGAAAACTCAAGAAACAGAAACTACTATCATTAATATCCTCAGACAGGTAAGGAAAGATACAGTGTCCACAAAACACAAACAGTATATTATTTCAAAATAAACTAAGAGAACCAACAGAGTTGGCAGGGAGGCTGGAGAAGGACTGAAGAGTTCTGTGTCCTATTGCTGTTGTTCAGTCATTCAGTTGTGTCCAGGGCTTTGCGACCCCTTAGACTACAACACGCCAGGCTTCCCTTTCCTTCACCATCTCCCAGAGCTTGCTCAAATTCATGTCCATTGAATCAGTGATGCCATCCAACCATCTCATCCTCTGTTGTCCCCTTCTCCTCCTGCCCTCAATCTTTCCCCACATCAGAGTCTTTTCCAGTGAGTCGGTTCTTCATATCAAAGCAGTGTGCGTCAAAGTAGTGGAGCTTCAGCTTCAGCATCAGTCCTTTCAATGAATATTCAAGGTTGATTTCCTTTAGGATTGACTGGTTTGATCTCCTTGCTGTCTAAAAGACTCTCAAGAGTCATCTCCAGCACCACAGCTCAAAAGCTCAATTCTTCTGCTTCCTATAATGGTGGGCTAATTTAGCTTGGGTTAACCCTCCAGCCAAAAACAGTGATAAATTCTATATAAAATATAAAAGCAAGTGTTTGAAGATAGTGGAGAGCAACCAAAATCAAGCATAAACTGGAAGAGAGATGACTTGAAAAAAGGCGAGACTAGGTGAGATTCTCTGTTAACAGTACCCCTGTGAGCAGTTCCATGCAGTACAAGAGGGATTTGGTTCCAGCAGAAAGCTGCAGTCTGACTGAGCTGAGGAATGCGGGACATCGCAGAGCTCAAGGCTGCCAATACAGCTGGAAATTGAGGGAAGAGGTCCTAAAAGGAAGGACACAGGTAAGGGGGAGTCCCCAGATTAACATACACACTCCCCTCAAATCACTGGCCGATCTCAGAACTACTCACACACAAAATGAGACTCCAAGAAGCCCACGGGAAAACATCAGCTAAAAGGTTTAAAAAGGCTAAGCAACAACCTCAGCAGCTGTCCAGTGCTGGGAAGACAGAGTTCGGAATTCAAATTCTACCAAGTTAGAAGGATGGGGCAAACAACTTGGTCTTTCCACTGAAATCTCATGGAACTAGGAGCAAAACTGAAATAGACAAGCCCTCATAAAGCCAGGTGATGCTAGTGGTAAAGAACCCTCCTACCGATGCAGGAGACTTAAGAGGTGATCATCAAATTTAATTCTTGTTAGAACATATCTTAATACTCTACAGAAAAAAAAAAAACAAACTTTACTGAGGAAAATAACAGAATCTTGAGTCTCCACAACTTATCATCCACACTGACCAGTATTCATTAAAAACTGTTAGACCTGGGAAACAGGAAAATGCAACCCATAATCAAAAGAAAAAAAGAGTCAGTATAAGATAATTAATGGATGATTCAGATGTTAGAATTAGCAGATATGGACTTAAAATATTTACTATAAGTATGTTTTAAAAATACATTGGAAAAGATGGATGTGTGGGGGACAATATGGTATATTTTAGGAGAAATATCAAAGACCTAAATGGGAATTCTAAAACTGAAAAATACAAAATATGAAATGAATAATTCATTGGATGGATTAACAGAAGATTCAGTACTGCTGAAAAAACAATCAGTGAACTTGTAGATCTCCAAACACTATTCAAACTGACAAATAAAGAGTAAATATTGCATGACTCCATTTAATAAAATTCTAGAAAATGTAACCTAATCTATGGTATTAAAAAGCAGATCAGCAGCTGCCTGGGATGACGTGGGGGTGATGGGGAGGACAAGAGGGCCAATTATAAAGGAGTGCAAGAAAATTTTTGAGGGTGACAGGCAAGTTTATTATCTTGATTATGGTGATGGTTCCTGGTGTGTGTGTGTGTATATGTTAAACTTATCAAGTTGAATATTTTAAATATGTATAATTTACTGAATGTCCATTATGCCTCAGTAAAGCTGTTTTTAAATTAAATGATAATGGAAAATAGCTTTATAGGGTATTTAAAATCTGTGCTAGAACAACCTGTGCTGACTTTAGAGATGCGATAAGAATCATTATCTTCTGAGTTTTAAATTCATTTAAACTAAAAACAAGAGAAAAAGAAAACTGGTACATTCATTTTAATATCAGACAAAATAGAGGAATATTAACAGAAGTAAAAAGGATCATTTCCTAGTGATAAAAAGGTCAAAAAGACATACAAAAGTCCAACGACATATATAACCAATAACAGAATTTCAAAACTACATAAAGTAAAAATTGGCAACTTTTAGGGAGAAATTAGACAAGCCTGGTTGGAATGTAAAGTAGGGTAAAGTAGTACTCTGCAGAAAGTAGAGTAAAAAGACACAGGGGAAGAAAACTGGAGGAAAACAAGAAAATCAGAAGCCAATGTAGGAGGTCCAGTATCCAGTATCTTGATCCTTTCTTCTGCTGTCTGGTCCCAGATACCTTAAATGTAACCGCCCTGTTTCCCCAGGACTCACTCATGGCCCCCAAAGGGCCTGTAGGCACTCACTGAAGCTGCAGTCGGACAATCGTGGGAAGGGTCTCTGCACACATCTTCTTAGGGAGGCTCATCTAACAAAGCTGCCTCCAAGCTTGTTCCTCAGTTTTACATTAATGACTTTTCATATTCATGTATGTGTAAATAGTTGCTGACAAAAATAAATATTTGGTTGAGGGAAGAAAATGCTATACATTATAACTCAGATGTTTTCTGAGCTTAAAGAGTGCTCAGTCATCTGGAAGGGAAAACAAGAAACACTGAAGGAAAATAATGAGCAAGGCTGGGACGCTTAACAAGAACCCAGTGGGAGTCTCAATCAAGGAGGCTGTGACTAATCTTCTGGAGTCCTTGCTCTGGGGGCTCTGCAGATTCAAAAGACTTCTCACTTCTTCACCGGGATCTGAAGAGACTGGGCAGGGGGATGCCTAGATCGGCTGGCTTCTAGAGTTGGTCTTCACTTTCCTGGGGCATCAAGATCTAATGCTGACGTCCCGCTGGCTTTCAAAGCCAGCATCAAGGAGCCGTGGACTGCTCCTCAGGTGAATGAGTCCACTCTCTGCTGAGGAAGATTCGCTTCTCAGGGACGCAGCTCCCTCCCTCTGCTGACTTCTTCCCTCTCCTTTCCCAAGCATCTACCATTACCCCTCAAAATCGGGACTCAGATTTCCAGTCAGAGGTTGACTTCCTTTCTCAAAGGTTCCCCCTCTACGTCACTGAGGATGGGAGCTCACAGGGATAGGCTGGTTACAAAGGTTTCCTTGCATGACCCCTGAAGGTAAACAGACTTACTGAGGGAGCCAGAGCTGGTTCTCACAGCCATCGGCCTCTGAGTAACTACCAAGGACTTGGGTCACTCTTCTAAAATCTCCATATTGCAGGTGGTGGTTTAGTTGCTAAGTCGTGTCTGATTCTTGTGACCCCATAGGCTGTAGCCTGCCAAGCTCCTCTGTCCATGAGATTCTCCAGGCAAGAATACTGCAGTGGGTTGCCATTTCCTTCTCCAGGGGGTCTTCCCAACCCAGGAATCGAACCAGGGTCTCCTGCATTGCAGGCAGATTCCTTAGTGACTGAGCTACGAGCGAAGCCCTCCATATTGCTGAGAGTCTTAAACCTAGACACCTAGACCACTTATAGGCTCATGCACTAGCATTTTCCTCAGGGGCAGGATGCAGAGTATTCTCTGGGAGAAACTGTGATATTTACTAGTAAACTCAGCAATGGACCCTGAGGTGGCCAGCTTGCCATCTTTCCAGAATATGCCAAAACACCAAGGTACTGATTGCTCACACCTAAGGTACCAGGGCCAGTCTTCCTCCAGAACCCCCACTCCTATGGATTCAGAGTGTGAGAGAACATCCGCTACCCTCAGATAATGCTTTAACCCTCCTGAAACTCTCCAGATACATTAGATAATCTTTTATAACTGCTTCACGTTCAATAAACTCTGGGGCCATAATAATCCATTATAAAAACTGAAGAAAAAAAGAAACTCGAAGGTACTTTAATATATTTAATCAGGTTTTAACATTATAGCTTGAGAACAGGAGACCAGAGGTGAGTCCAGGAGCACTCAATGTTCTTCCAAAAAAAAAAAAAAATGTTTTAGGAGATTCAAAAAAAATCATAGTCTTTTGAAATGACAGAAAAATGTTTGACAGAAGGCAGCCCGGGCCTAAGCATGCCTAGGAGTGCCATCAGCTGCTCCTGGCAGTCTATTTTTATTGGGATTTGTGAAGACAGCAGATGCATTCCCAGAGCTCTCTCACTGGTACAATGGCCTCACCTCCACCCATTTCCCAGGGTGGGAAGCAAACAGTTGGAGCTCTTGAATCACTGATTTCAGAAATAAGTCACCCAAAGGACAGTCTTCACATACCAGATCATAGTATTATACTTAGAGGCATCCCCATCAGATACCCCCTTCATTGTATAAAGACACTGAGAAATTATATTAGTCAACGCAGAAAACAAAAAGAAAGATAACAATCTGCGGTATACTCACAAACCTCAGGGGAAATAAGCAGGAGGAGAGCAGATTAAAAAGAAGTTTATTGTACATCAGTTCATCAGTTTCCTTGGCTCACAGGCCCTGACTCTGTCCCACTGAAAGCTCGCGTCTCTTCTGAAACTGCTGCTTCGGTTTCCCTGACACAGGGTCCTGTTTCCGTAGCACCCCTGGACAAAAGCCATGCCATCTCAGAGGAAGGGTGAGAGCACCTCCAGCGGACGCTCCCTTGGTCTGCGTTACTACACAGCAGAAGCTGTTCTCAAAGATCCCCATGTGATAAAGATGGAGACACAGTAGGAAGGCCCGCTGTCCCTGTGCAGTGCAATGGAAGATCCGCTGATATACCAAAACACAAACATCTGACACTAGGTAGGGAGGTGATCCCGGGGCATCTCTTTAGGGGGTTAGGAAATACCTGTACAGTCCTTCTGGAGTCTTTTCCGACTCAGCCTTCACTCTGAAAAAGACTTCACTGTCTCAGGATGATGCTGTTCTATCCCCTTTGCTGTAGGGTCTCTAATCATAGGAACCTTCAGGAAGCTAAATGGGCCCTCTTTATAAACTTAATTTTATCTTGAATACTTTTCTAAATCACTTAAACAAGGGTAGTTTTTCTTTATAAATACTGGCCCTGTCTATGTGCAAATATACACTGGAACATATCCATTTACTTTTAAGCAAATCCAAGAGTCATTGTTTTGAGAATCATACCTTTAGGTAAGAAATGAAGTTATAAGGAAAGCATTGACATTATTCATATACAATTCACATATGACTATAAAAACTTTGGTAACTTAATAGTTTTCAAAATAAAACAATAATGGCTCTTCTTTAAAGGAGGAGATGAAATCTTAATAATGTTATGTGTGCGTGCTCAGTCATGTCCAACTCTTTTGCAGCCCCATGGTCTGTAGCCCACCAGGCTCCCCTGTCCAGGGGATTTCCCAGGCAAGATACTGGAGTGGGTTACTATTTCCTATTCCAGGGTGACACTTAATGAACACTCACTATGCGTCAGAGTCGATACTGGAAATATAATTGAAACATATCTCACCTTTAGGTGTTTGTGGTTTTTCTCTATTTCTTTTTTCTCCCCTCTCTCTGACACTAATATAGCTCCTATCCCCTAAGTTCCAGAAAAAGGAGGGAGTATCATACAGGCAGAGGAGCTATGCAGAGGCAAGAGATGGAGTTGACGGCTTTGCTTATGGTTCATAGTCTAAGCAAAGAAAAATGCCCTCTATGTTCCTCTCTTTGTTTACAAACACAAACCCAGCTTTGATACACAAAAAAACAGAAATGTCTCCCAGGTACGTGCTGTACCAAACACACAGATCAGGGATCCTTATTCACCAGTGGAAACAACCTTAGATTTGGAGTTTAAAATCTCATGTCTGCTAATTGCTAGCAGGGTGACTTTGGGCAAATCCCTTCACCTCTTTGAACTTGGGGTTTTTCATTATTAAAATGAGGGTTATAACATCTACCTCACAAAGTGTTTGGAAGATCAAGTGGTATAAAGTAGGTGAAAATTTTTAATCATTATAACAACTTGGTTAAGGCAAATGAAATCTATATTTGTATTACAGAAGAGAAGAAAAAAAATGGTTATGGAAACCAAATGATTTACCCAAAGTCACACAGGAAATTATCAGAGAAGTCAGCAATTCATCCCATCTCACTCCAAACAGTCAGATGTTCTTTTTTCCATGGCAGAGGCAAATCCCATTTCCCCTGCTGCCCTCCCTTTGGGGCTCCCAGACATGATAAGTAATGCCTCTTCTATCCCCACTGGTCTCAGGGCCTTGTGTTCTCACAGCCACTGGAGTTACCCAAGTCAGCCGAATGTGGGAGGCGTTTGGCTTGCTGGCAGTAAGACTGTCAACTCTAAGTCAGAAAAGGAGGCAGGATTTGGAAAGCACTCTGATGGCATGTGGCCACCACTGGAACTACAGTCTGACGACAAAGACCAAAATAAACGGACATTGATATGGATCTGGGTAGGTCTATACTGACTCCAAAATATGAGGCTTTTTATGTGTGCAGGTTGTGTTTTTACCCTTAGAATCTAAGTTCCCTTAGGACAGTCACAGAGGTCTGTGGGTGGCTGAGTACCATGGGTTAAAAAGATACAGAATGCTGACTCCCAGGCCCTAGTCACACCAGGGCCTTTAAAGGGCCAAGGCCAGGTGAAAGACAGTAACTTTCAGAAGATAAGAAGAAGCTGCCCAGTCTTTTTTTTTTTTTTTTTTAACATCAGGTAAAAAACTATCATGAGTTTGAGCAAGCTCCGGGAGCTGGTGACGGACAGGGAAGCCTGGTGTGTTGTAGTCCACAGGGTCGCAAAAGTTGGACACGACTCAGCGACTGAACTGAAAAAACCATCTACCAGCAGGAATTCAGAGGCTCTTTTCCCACCATGAAGAACCTCCAACTGAAGGTGGAGGCTGAGCAAAGGGAGCAAGAAGCAGAAGGAAGCAGCAGACAGCTGAGACCTGGCTGGATATTCCAGTACAATCAGGTTTCGCTTCCAGCTGGACGAGTTCTGTCCACCAACATCCTGTCTGGTGAGCTCATCTGTCTGACATGCTGATAATTACATAGCAGTGCTAATTGATTTTATTATTGAATCACACAGAGTAAGACTCTTCCATGAATTTGTGCGTATCAAATCCAGTGTATAATGGTATTAACTCTCCCATGAAAATTCACTATTAGCCTTAGATTTTTTTCTAGTATTTTGAGTTCACCTTGGAAACTCAGGTGAGTCAGTGTCTTATATACTAAGGAAGTAAGAAATAGACCCATTATCCCAAGGAAAAGGTCCACTGGGAATACAAAAATGGGGACATTTTCTAAAGTATGTGCTTCTGTGACCCTCTTGCCTCTCAGCTGCACATCCATCTACTTAAACTCAGCTTTGTGCTGCTGGGTGCAGTTGGGACTCTGCAAATGCTTTTCTCCTGTGCCATTCAGATCCCTGTTACACCAGTAGGTGATGTGGGGCGGGCTAGAGGGTACCTGCAAGGCTGGGCAAGAGACTTGCTTCTCCTAGTTCCTGTCAGCCGCAGTGGGTTTCAGTTCTCAGTTTCACTTCACACTCCCAGAAGCAGCCTCATCACACTTGCTGAGAGATGCCGGCACCGACAGAGCAGTGTTCTTTCCTCAAGGGTCTGAGTCCCAGCTCCTTGGGCTTCTAGCTGTGATGACCCCCATTTCTCCATGTTGTTCCCCCAGCTCTAGTGATGGCGGTTGTTTCTTCTCCCCACCCCACTGTCCAACAGTGTTCCCTGTTTACCCATTCTGTCCTTCAACATCTATCACATTGATTTCTCATATTAAATGAGCTGTTAAAATAACTTATGTAGTTTCTACTTTGCTAATGCAGCACATTTGAGAGCCACAACTTCATTTATAACAGTGGGTAAAAGAGCAGACTCTGAAATCAGTCACACCTGAATAGGAACCCCAGCCCATTTATGCAACTTTGGTAACTTTGGAAAATTTAATTCACCTCTCCAGGTCTCATTTTTCTCAATCACTTTTATTTATTCAACTAACATTTATTGATCACCTGCTAAGTTCCAGGCACTATGCCAGGCAGCAGAGATACCATGGTATGCAAAACAGTCAAGTCCCCTGACCTGGAACCTTCTGTCAACTGAATCAGATGAGATAATGGAGGTAAGGCACAGGTAATCAGCCTTCCTCTCTGCACCACGACAGGGAAGCAGAGACAAATGGGTCTTGAGAAAAGTGCAATGGCTACGGTTCCTCTGAAACTGAGACAAGTGTCTTTTCCTTAACAAGGTTGAAGGTCTTGAACAACATAAACCCGGGGATTCATCGGGCGCTCTTGTCTGTGCCTCCTGTTCAGAGCAGAGAATAAATGCCCTCACAACAGTATCCATCCGAAGGAAATGGGACAAATAACTCTAAACAGAGAGCACTACATAGTGGCACTTTATAGAAATTCCAAAGAGACAAGGTCCTGTGATACAAGGGAAGAACAAAAGGAGCTACAACGCAGGGGTAGGACTGCGGTCCCGAATGACCATCACCACGGGGTGTGAG
Source organism: Cervus canadensis (assembly GCF_019320065.1). Classification (NCBI taxonomy): domain Eukaryota; kingdom Metazoa; phylum Chordata; class Mammalia; order Artiodactyla; family Cervidae; genus Cervus; species Cervus canadensis. The sequence goes on along the minus strand of NC_057390.1, from coordinate 24,403,886 downwards.
TGGAGAAAGACACTAAAAAGCCACCCTTCCAACATCAGTCACAACAAGACTCTTTTTACCATACAGAATATATAACTATAAAATAAATAAGAACTTACTTTCTGCAGTAGGACTATATACCTAGACTGCCCAGGGAGGTGATAAGATGGAAAAGAAAGATTCTTGATTCCATTTAAGGTTGAATCTAAAGGTCCCATGCTGCAGGCAAGGAAAAGTTGGAACGCAATCCCGTCTCCACATTTTGACACAATCCTTCCTTGGACCTCTGCTGACTAGACATCAGGCATATTGAGGCAAGGATGGCTGATATTCTCATTAACAAGGAAGTATTTCTGCAAGACTATTACGTAGCTAAATTCTCCAAAGCCATATCTGCTGCACATTGATTCCCTATAAATGCAAACTAAACTCTTCACCCTCAATTTTTTATTCATCTTGACATCACTATGACCATCAAAATCATACAGAAGGAAAACCACCATGGGAAATTATTACTAGAAGGTCTCCTCCACATCCTTGCTCTAGGGCCTCATTATAAATAACTTACTGCCATTGAAGGAATTTAGAGTCCCACAAGGCATGAAAAGCCTGGAGTTTTATTCATAAATAAATGCCAACATTTAAACAATCAAGACAGCTTCAAACTCTAGGACTACTGAAATGAACAGTATGTACTGCCCAGATGATTTATAACGCTTGTGTTTATAATCTGAATGGGAAGATAATTCAATTCCACCTGAAGAGTCATTATATGGCCAAGCCCAGGAGAAGTACTTTGGATAAGAGATGATATTTCTCAGTTTTCCCATTTCAAACAAATTATTATTTCTGTATTTAGGACATCACCCAGGTAATTCTTTTCATGACTTATAGTACTCTTGAGCAATTAAGGAAATTTATAAGGTGAATGAAGTCAGGGACAAATGCCAAATTCAAAATGATCCACAGAACACCAAAGAACCCCCCAGAGAGCACTGCTGTCTCAGACACGAGGCAAAAATAATCCCTTCTGCTCAAGAAAACAGAGATGAGCAGTGAGTGTGCATCACAGCGAGAGCATTATTATCCAGCAGAGGCAACCTGCTAAATACAGACTTCATTTCCAAACCAGCCTCCTAACAGGAAATGGGAGCAAAAAGCTCCCTTCTGAGAAGATGGAGAAATAGCAGTTGGCAAAATGTCTTCACTGTGGTACACGCAGCCTTCCCTTATATCCCCCTTTCTGCACAGTCCAATCAGAGGGAAGAAGAACCTGCCTGTTATACATTCCTGCACATGGCAGACGACCAGAGCAGTCAAGGGCAGAGAGGCCCTGGCCTATGGGATCAGCCCCCAGAATTCCTGGGCTTACATACCATCCAGGCCATTGTGATGACTGTAGTTTCTTTTCCCCAAAATGCTCAGAGACGTGTGATTCGGGGTGGCTAGCATCCGCTTGGTGGTTGGGGTTTGCAGGCTTGGTGTAGATCGAATTACATTAGGTTTCTTCGAAGGATGGATCTCTGACAGGGGGAAGAAAGGTTTCTCAACTCAGAACATGGCATTAAAAATCTGTGTGCACTTACCACCGGCTAACAGGCACACATCTTATTTCTTAATGAGCTGAGAGCCGGTTCCTTACGAACCAGCCGGTTTTCCCAAGGACTTGCATAATGAATCAACTTCAAGTGCTGTTACCATGGCTTTGTTTATCAAAAGGGAGCTGGTTCTGCCCCTGCAAGCTGAAGCTCTGAGCTTCATGTTGTGAGTACAAGGGGAAAAAAAAAGCCACTTCAAGAGGTCACTTTAAACACAAGATTTACTAAGGGAATAAGGCATCTGACTTTTGAAGGAATTAGAAATTCAAAGACTATCTGGAGAGGCAGCCTCAAAAAACACTACCTCTGCACTCCATCACACCAGGGACAAGGCACGCAGCACATCTGGTGTGTGGCAGCTTTCTGAGAAAACAGGATTCCTCCTCTGACCCTGCACCCAGAATACGGGACCAGGGTCAGTCACTTCTGGCCAAAAGCAGATACAGATGAAATCTGACACCCAACTCCCAATACTAGTGTTAAGAAGCAGCAGAAGAAAAGCTCTGACAGAGGATCTATCACAAAACTGTAAGGTGTGTGTGGTACACGTGTGTTTAAGTGAAGTATGTTGCTGTCAGTCACACAGCCCTGTTAATACTTTTTGGATCAAGTAGATGGACATAAATTGCAACACTGCAGAAACTGGATTTAAGGACCTCCATCTATTACTAAAACCAGGCAACCTCTTCTCTAAAGCTGAACCTGCTCACTGATCCTGAGTTGCCACCCAGCATGCCAACCATGCACAAGCCACCCTGGATATCAGCATTATGTACTGAAATTTAGGAAGAGCTGAACTGTCTTCACCTGTACGCCTTCCTCACTAGTGGAGGATTTTTGAGGGAAAGGCTGTATTCATCTTAGTGTTCCCTAAATAACTTAGTGAAGTGTCTTGCACATAGTAAATACTCAGAAATGTGTTCTGTAGGGAAATGGTTCAGTTAGGACAGCACCGCTGTGGGTTTGTCTGGTAGAGACAGAGACCAGTTTGCCCATAGGAAAAACATATATATTACCTATGGAAATGCTAATATGCAATGTCATATTCTATTTCTTATGGTCATCTTATGATCAGATACTTTCCTTTGCAACGTGGGAAAGGCTTCTAGGATTAGGCCCTGCAAGGGAACATAGTTAGAAAACTTCAAGGACTAGATCACCATGAGTTAGGTTGTACCTGAAAGGCTTCTAGGATTAGGCCCTGCAAGGGAACATAGTTAGAAAACTTCAAGGACTAGATCACCATGAGTTAGGTTGTACCTGTGATAACCATGTGATATTTTAGGGGGATATCAAAGCAAGTCTTTAGGCCCTGAAGGAATAAAACAGGAAATAAGGTGGCAAAGTAACATCAAAGAGGAAGCTGTGCACTCTGGCTCCTAGGATGATCTGATAAGGACCAGATAATATACCAAGTTTAAGGCTACACTTTGATTTTTAAAAGACTGGACCTCTTAAGCCTGGACACTTCATAAGTATAAATCTTTCTGACAAAATAATAAGGTTCAATGCAACTCTGAGCACATAATTCATTTTACTGAGAAGATGAAAAAGCAAGAATATTAGAAGCATAAAAACATGCCATTATAGCTCCTAGGTATAATAGGAACCATTTTAGAAACCACTATTCCACAAATTACTTATCTTAAAACTTTGCCCAAAAAAAGTTATTTTTGGTAATATTACATTATTCTTAATTATTACATTTCAAAATATAAATGGAACTACCATATTTGGTGACTTTCAAGTTAAATAACAGGATAAAAACCAGAAAGCAATACTAATGCTCCCCTTCAAGTAACCTTAATTGGTACATCAAAACTATAAATATTGTTTAAAGGTGGTTTAAACACCAGTTTTATCTCTTTTTATTTAAAAAAAAGTACATGAATCTTTCTCTATTTAAGGGAAGGAGTGAGGTGGGTTTGAAAATAGTGGAAGGGTTTATATCAAAATATTAAAAATATTCATCTTGGGACTTCCCTGGTGGTCCAGTGGCTAAGACTTCACCTTCCAATGCAGGGGGTGCAGGTTCAATCCCTGGCTGGGGAGCTAAGATATCACATGCCTCGGAGCAAAAAAAACCAAAACATAAAACAGAAATAATATTGTAACAAATTCAAAAAAGACTTTAAAAATGGTCCCCATCAAAAAAATCTTAAAAGAAAAAAAAAATTCACCCTTAAGAATTCCCTGGCAGTCCAGTAGTTAGGACTCAGCACTTTCATTGTCTTGGGCCTGGATTCAATCCCTGGTCAGCAAAATAAGGCCCTGCAAGCCATGTGACGCAGCCAAAGGGAAAAAAAAGAATATTCATCCTTAATTTTATAACAACTTGGGATGGGGACAGACGGTAATTAGAATTATCATGGTGATCATCCTGTAATGTGTATAAATGTCAAATCATTCATGTGGCACACCTGAAACTAATATAACATTGTAAGTCAGTTATACTTCAATTAAAAAAAAAAGAATATTCCTCCTCTAATAATTTAGTGATTCTTTTTCCTCTTCTTGCTTAATCTGTATCTATATACATAAATACACATTGCATTTTTATTCAATTACATTTTTAGGAAAAGTAAACCTATCTCTAACTCTGTATTTATTATGTTCTCTGTGTGTCTTGGTAATCAAACACTTCTCAAATAAAATAAATCGATTATTCATATGAAGGTATCCAATTTTAGCTACTTGAAAGGCTTACATTTAATATAGGTATGTCAATTTTGAGTAGCCGGTGATAAGATACAGATACTGTTCTCCAAGCTTTTCTTCTATTAAGAAATACCCACCTAAATACCCAATGATACATGCCAAAGGCTTCCTCGTGCTTTTGCTTTTCAGGGGACTTCCAGATAGATCCGCATGTCTGTCTGCATCTGAGGAGAAAGAAACACGGAGACAACCAGTGAGGCTGATTTCTCTGCCTATGCTACACACATGTCAGAAATAAAAGGTGCAAGTGAAAAACAGTACAAAAAAATCCTCCAGTTTCCTTCATGATTTCCTCTGGGGTTTAAGAATAAACTGGTTCCAGTTCTGGTTCCAAATTACTGAATGGGGTTTTACCTGGGGAACACTCGCTTTAAAGTCCCTTACGAAACAGCTAACATATCTTACACGCACATGCTTTCTTTCCGTGTTCGCACATCTGTAAATAGTGGAAATATGCTTCCTGTTTAGCTGTGCCATTTCTATATTACAGTAGAGAAGCTTCCATAAAATATATGAGGTGTTATCAGTCCTAATGTAAGATAAATCTGGCATGGAAGACAAAAATGATGGCTGACAAAAGGCAACAGATGTGACCAGCCCTGACCTCGATGGAATGAATCTCTATGGAGGAGTCTTCATCTATCTCGATTAACTTCAGTTCCATTAGATGAGCCTCCCCCAAGTAAAAATGGGCCACTTGATTTTATCACTAGTTTTCTGTCCTTCATATCCTATTATGATGTCATTAGCACTGAGACTGACAAGGTTTCCTGTTTGCAGACAGGTACTTCATCCAATAGTCAGAATAGTGAAATTCTGTAATGGGTATTTGTTCACAAAGTTCATATCACAGTCATTTCAGAGAAAAATAAAGCACACAACACACTGTTTTAATTAGCTGTCATTAGGATGAAGAATAGATGTGAAGGATGGCTGCATCTCATACAAGAGTTAAGTTACAGAGTTTGAGGTGACCAAAATACATGTATTGAAATGCTTTTTTAATTTGCAGCTATTGTCATAAAGCTTAACAGAGTAGCTTTAGCAGATATGATTCTGCTATGTTTATGCCTTTTGTCAAAAATGTCCCTATAAAAAAAAAAAAATGTCCCTATAGATTTTCTGTGATTGAGACCACATTTCTAGGCCTATACACAGGAAGTTTTGACATCCACAGGGATTCTCTGCAAAATTAGTGTTAAAATGTATAATTCAATCTGGAACTTCAAATAATTTAAAATTAAAAATTAACTTTTTCATAAGCTCTAACCCTCTCATCAAGGAAATTCTTCTCCAGTAACTACTAAACAGAAAAAGGTGGGAGAGTAGCATTTAAAAATATTGAAATAGACAAAGCACATAATGCAGAGCCTGGAATCTGAATTATGTATCCCAAGCACTGGCTAATTACTATGCAATCACTGACAACTATAAATGGTCCAATTTCTTCTCCTCCTACTCAGCTGATTTCCTTTGAGGAAAAATAAAATAAAATTACTAAGTTATGAAGCTTTTCACCTGTTGTTGAATAATAGTGATGTTACAGGCAGAAATATAATAAGCATATTTTGGAGGAGTAATCTAAACAAACATTAACATGCAGCCCAAACCCTGCAAGGAATGAACACCTGTCACATCACTATGAATTAATAGTAATAATTCTTTTCCAGTATTACTAACTCATCAAAAATTCAAGTTCTATTTAGGAAGAGGACAAGAGAAAATTATTCTACTAATAAAGTTTCAATGAATCATCTTAGTATTTCCTCAATGTTTTGGGCAAAAACCATTACTGTATTGTTAGTAATAAGATTTACTTCACTCTTTACTCGTTTCTAAGGCCCAAAGGAAAACTGCCAAAGCGACTCCAAGCGATGAACTCCCACATGACTGTCACCTTGACAATAATAAAAAAAACCCATCAAGAGTCACCAACACAATACCCAAAGACCATTTCACTTTATATTAATCTGCTTTTAATTTCTCACTAAATTAGTAGGATTAATTATGCAGTGTTCTAAGTGACAATTTACAGAGCACTTGAGTGGGAGATCAAAGCTCTTCAGAAGGATCCACGTTTCATCAATCATCATGATAAAGGAAGTATAGTTGGTGGCAAGAAAATCAGTCTCAACCACGAATAAGTCAAGATGAGAGGTGGGTGCTAAGACTATCGAACATAAAAACTGCAACCATTAAGCGATTATACTGAATACCAGCAGAAAAGAGAAAAAGCTTCTGTCTGGAGGGAGTGATCATAAACGTAGACTCTCAGGGCCACACTTGAGCTGGTTAAAAAAAATTGTGATCTGTACTCAAGACCAGGCCAGTGGAACCTTGTTCTCAAGTTATTCACCTAACTCTATTTAAAGAGGATTAATTAGTATGTATTAAAAGCACACAGGGAAAGAATGCAAACTGAGAAATGCCCAGAAACCAGAAAGAATCAAAATCCAGCCAGAGCGAGAACATCCTCATCTCACTCCAAACACTTGACCAAGCATGAGGCTTTCGTGGCTTCTGGAAGGCTGAGCTCTACTTCCTTGAGGTAAACTTGGAAAAAAGTTACCCATTTTTGGGTAACGCATGGCTATCTTTCTAAGATGTTGTAGAAATATTAGAGGGGAAAATAGAAAGCTTGCAAAAAGTACATACTGAATTAAAATTCACAAAACTATCTCACATGAAAGTCGCTCAGTCGTGTCCGACTCTTCGCGACCGCATGGACTATACAGTCCATGGAATTCTCCAGGCCAGAATACTGGAGCAGGTAGCCTTTCTCTTCTCCAGGGGATCTTCCCAACCGAGGGATCGAACCCAGGTCTCCCGCATGGGCCTTCAAAATTGCTATCATAGTAAAACCATTCATAGAATTTTCTTATGAGAAAATTTTCTTATAAAGGCATTTCTAAACAAGACACAAAACCAATGTGCCATTTAAAATAGAAAAAAAAAATTCAACTACTTAAAAAAAAAGCAAAATAAAACCTGCTTGGCCAACACAGCATCAAGAAAATCAAGGACAAAACAGGGGAAAATACTGGGTTGGCCAAAAAGTTTGTTTGGGTTCTGCCATACTCGCTAGTGGGAAACCTGAACAAAGTTTTTGACCAACCCAATATCTGAATTGCAGATCAAGAGCTAACTACCTTAAAATCCAAAAAGTTCCCACAAGCTGGTATGATTTTTAACAGAAAACAGGCCAGGGCAAAAACAGTGGACGAAAAAGGAAATACAAATTGTTTTCAAACATATGCAAAATTTTTTACCTTATTCAAAACGAGAAATGCAAGCTGATATAACTTACATGTCACTTACCAACTAGTTAAGGGTTTCAGAGATCAATAACACTGCTGGCAAGGTTCTAGAGAAACAGGCACTCTGTAGACACTGTGGTGGGAGAGTAAATCATAGTTTTTCTAAGGACAACTGGGCAGTGACTAGCAAAATTCAAAATGAAAGCTGCTTGACCCAGATGTTTTACTGTTAGGGATCATATGGGATCGCAAAGAGCTGGACACAACCGAGCGCCTGAGCACACACTGCGTACACACACCCGTAAGGTACATATACCAGTCTTAAAAGGTATCTATATAAGAGTATTTGTTGCAACATTACTTATAATAGTGACTGGAAACAACCTAAAATGTTTTAAAATAGGGGAACTGGCTCAAGTACAAAATATAGACTATTATGCAGCTGATAAAAGGAGGTAGCTCTCAATGAATTGGTATGAAATGGCCTCCAAGATCCATCAAGTAAAAAAGGCAAGGTACAAAGCAATGTAGACATTAACATTTGTACAGAAACAAAGAAGACACCTAGTTTGTTAGAGATACACATGGCCATCTCTGGAGACTTTAGACACGGATGACAATGGTTAGCTCTAAAAAAGGTATGAATGGGAATGGGGTTGATTTGGTCAGACTTGTAGCCATTTTTGTACCTTTAGAAAAATTTAAAAACATCCATTCGAAGGCAAGTTTTTACTAAAATAACAGACTATCAAAATAAATAAGCCAGAAGTGTTCTCTCCTAAAGTTAGAACTTAAAATTTCAAAAACTTAATATAATTATTAACTTCTGCTGAGAAACCTCTAGAAAACTCAAAATATATATAACAAGTTTCTTCTAAATGTGGGCCCCTAGAATACTTCTGAAGTTGAATTATCATGTTGAGAGAAAAGGGACTCCAGGTTCCCCTTTGAAGACATTCATACTGGGGAATGGTGCTATCATTAAAGTCCAGTGTGTTACCAACTCAAAAACGACTTAATTATTCATGTAAGCTACAGAGGGGGGCACCTAAGTCGTTTGGATCCACTTCTCTAGGAACTTTTGCTTCATCTATTGAATGCTAACATACTGCTCGTATTTAACCCCAGTCTCTGTATCCTAAGTCTCAGATAGAAACCATGTGCTCATCAGGTGTTGGGTGATTTTACAGATTTTTGACAAGTTATCCAGTAAACTCAGTGGTGATGTCTGAAAACAGTAACAAAGGAGGAACACCATCATCATTACATCATGGCATTTTTTTAATGAGGGGACGGGTGTCAAGAGGGAGAAGAGACAGGCTGTCTGAAACCTGATGCTGTGTTAACAACCATGCAGTCGGTCTGCGAATCTTGTCCAGGACATCATACTTCTCCTTATGAAGTGTTTTGGTTTTTGGTCCCGCAATCCACTTGTATTAAGCACTATTTACATGTTAGAACTGGTTCAGGCTCTGTACTTATATTAGTAATTTTCAGTATGGACTTACATAATCACATATAAAGGTATACTATTAAAATAAATAGGTATTTTGGGGTTTGGTTTTATAAATCACTTTTATATCTATAGCTATAAAACACATGTTGGTTATACCATATGTTTATTTCAGGTTAAAATTTTTTAAAAATAGGAAATATATTCCCATGACTCAAAACTGAAAAAGTTTAGAAAGATGCATTAGTAAGTTCCCTTCCCACCCCTTTCCCTCAGCCTCCCAAGTTTCCCTTTCTGAGAACCCTACTCTTACATACATTTTCCTTGAGATACTTTATGGACATGCAAACAAAGATTCGCCTACTCACTCTACTGTATTCTCTGACACCCGTTTCTTAATGAAAATAAAGGTCAGAGAATGCTGCTGTTAACAACAAAAATTCCTCTAAATAAGGATTAACCTGTGAAAACCCAAAGGTATGACTATGCTCTCCCTCACGTAATTGAGAATTTATCTATCCCGCTCCCTGCTTCTTCACTCTCACACCATCTGTCATCCCATAAACTCTGGCTATGATACTGCCGTAGTGGTGCTGCCAAGGCCAGAAGCCACAGGCATCAACTTCTGTAGTTCTCACAAGAATCTCAAGTTCACGGGGAAAACTATTTCCCTTTTCCAACATTATGAAGAATTACACTGAACATACAAATTGGAGCTCTTGATCCATCAATACCTTTAGAATTATAAACTTTCACCTGATCTGAAAGTGCATTCATATTGCATCATAGTGACTTAACTTTTACGGGGAGGGACAGGGTCACCACTACCTTTGAGAAACCAAGGAAAACTTATATTAAAAAAATAGTAATCATATAGCTTTACCCTCCCACTGGACCACAAACATGGTTGTGTACAGACATCAGGTTATTTAACACCTAATCTTACTAACAAGCCAAGATCAAAACAATCTGCTTAACAGGTTGTAACAAGGTACACATATGAGATTATGCAAGAAGCACCTAGATGCTAGGAAGAATTCATTAGCTGCTTGCTGGTTGCGGGGACCAGGACTGAGTATATGGCTGGTAAAACTTTTACACTTTAAGTTGCAATGTAAAATTATTCTGAGAATCTGATTCTACAAACTTGATCAATGAAGCTAACTACAAAATAAAATATGACCCTTGAATCTCATCACAACAAACGCCTCTGTTCTTTTATTATGATCATCATCATTATGATAGCTATGTTTGTAGAAATATAATACAGGAATTTAATCCTGACCCTTTTTAGTGGCACAGCCTTTCAACTACAACAAATCAAAATGAGGTGACAGAAAAAAACATACTTCACTGAAGAATCATCAAAATAAAGGCAATTTGCAAATTAACTGAGAAATTAACAGCTTAATGAGAAAAAGCTTCCTCAGAAGTCAATTAAGTTGGTGATGGTTTCTTTTCCATTCAAAGATACAAAGATGATTTTAATGGCAAAATTTCATTCATTTTCTTTCTCATAATATTTTTTATTCCTTATATTTAATAAATTATTTATAAAAATGTCTTTTAAATCAGCTAAGCAGTTTAGGTAGATATAAATGTTTTCTAGTTCCTTAAAATGGTAAGAAAATGATAACATAAATCCATGAACTCAGAAACACTAGCACAAAAATAGCATGAAATGTCAGTATATATGCCTAAGTTCTCAAATATATGAGTCTCATGCAGCTAGGTTTGCCCTCATGGGACGCAGAGATTACTTCCAATTTCTACTCCCTTTACAAAGCACTCTTCTTCTTTTAAAGCTTTTACTTGTACGTTTTAAAGCCTTTCAACTGTTCTGCTGAAAATTATCTTCAGTAACAAAAACTACTTTTCAATCATCACTCCTTTTACAGATACCTTCTTTAAATCAAAATGGAATACCTCATAATAAGAAATTTCTCACAGATAAAGTATCTACTGAATTTCTTTAAGATTTCCCTTCTATTAAGCCAGACAGCAAGTTTTCTTATCCCACAGGGCAAAAAACTTCCGTGGCTCTAACATGCTAACCAGGAATGTAACAAAGTATCAAGGCTAGAATCAGAGCTCACACACAAATTATGGACACGTTTAGGGGTACATGGTAATATGAGAACAACCTGCAATTCATTGGAACATATGACACTTGTTCTAACAACAACAAACATAAGCAAGACTGAATGTGTTGAAAATGAGAGTAATAAAATGATGTGTTAAATACTAATATATATGGCATATAATTATGAAATGGAAGTCAAACTGGACAAATAGAATGCTCAAACACAAATTCAGACACTAGCTCGTAAAAATTAAATGTGTTTTTCAGAAAATTCACCCAAAAGACTTTAGAATTCATTTATAGCTTGTTAAATCTTCTAATTTGTTATGAAACACTGAATTTCCAGAATATTATATAACTGTAAAGGGTTTGTGGGAAACTGAGAAGTTTACAAAGACGAACAATTTCTCACTAGTGTAAATTGGCAAGCTTTATTCTTATTCTACCTTATGGGTAAAGCTGCTTCCCCAATAAGGGCTTTTAGGCAACTCCATCACAAAACCCCACTGGGTAAGATCACCTCCCACCTATCTTTTGCTGAGCACTACTTTCTCACAAAGACTGCAGAAGTTTCAACGTTTCCTTTTCAGGTTGGCGTGATACAAATGGCAGCAGACAAAACAATGTTAAAAAAAAAAATAAACCAAATAAAAGGCTGCACACAAGAACTTATGTTTATTGCAAACAAAAATAAAAACAGAGAGAGAGAGAGGGAAGAGAGAAGATGGTCAGAAGCACAACATATAAGGTTAAGAATTTAAAAGCATCTTACATTCTGCCCTAATGGCAGCATAATTAATAGGAACAAACGGCCGTCTTGCTGCCTGCCGCAGCCGGAGGGTATTTTTGCAGACCTGCCGAGCAAATTTTGTGAAATATGTAGTGTGAAGGAAGAAAGCTTGACGGGTCTTCACTGCAGACTTCGGGCTCCCAGAGTTTCGGACTGGCATCCCCTGCATGGCCTGGCGAGACATATGGCTTCTAGCTCGCGGGTCCTGTAAACCAGACACCGACAACATGTGAGACCAGAACGTGTCACATACACACCGCTGCACTCTGCTCAAAGAAAAGGGTGAGTTTACGTCTTTCACTGAAGAATACATGACTTAATATAGGGTGAGCGAATTTTAAAGTGTGTACTTTGGAGTAGGAGGTGGGGACTAGAGAAGGAAGCTGGGTGGAAGCGGGGTGTCTATGATCCTATACTTTTTCCTCCTAAACTGACCTTAGCAATCCCAAATCATATTCACAACAGTGAAAAATTGCCAGGAGTAACATTATTATTATTTTAACATTGAAGTGTGTGTTAGTCGCTAGTTGTGTCCAACTCCTTGTGACCCCATGGACTAGCCCACCAGGCTCCTCTGGCCATGCAGTGCTCCAGGCAAGAATATTGGATTGGGTAGCCATTCCCTTCTCCAGGGGATCTTCCTGACCCAGGAACTGAACCCAGGTCTCCTGCATTACAGTGGATTCTTTACCATCAGGGAAGTCCCAAATATTGACGTGAGGGTCCTTAAATCTTGCTAGTTCTCAATAGGTAAATACCTATTATCTGCCATATGAGAATTTTACCAAATCATATTTAAACTGTTGTTCACCCCAAGATTGAGTCCATGCTCTCCTCTTTTACCTATGATAGCTCAGGAACAGGAAGAATGCTCAATTTGTATTTATTACTTTATGCAATAAAGCATATTTTCAACATGCTAAAGCTTGCAAACTGTTTCCAAAAAAGCCATTAAAACCAATATTTAACTTGTAGGCTCTCTTGTCATGCTAACACCTCCCACACACATTGTTCTTCTCCTGTCTGAGTAATCTCTCAAGACCAGTATTTTGAATACCTGAAAAAGCTAGATTTGTCCTTGCCCCTCTCCACACCTACCCTAAACATTTCAGTACTATGCTAGCTATAATAGCTTGGTTTATTTTTAAGTTTTCCTATACTCTACTTCTGTTTGCGAGGAGTGATTCAGGCACTGAAAAACATGGCATTTCTCAGCACTAAAAAGACCACTGCTTGTGTACCTCGGTAGCTGGGCTAGGAGGTAACTTCTCCTCTTCCGACTGGGTGGGCATCTTCAGGCCTCCATATTTTTTCCAATAGAGCCAACAGGTTGCACATAACCTACACTGCATATTAGGTGGGCCCCAAGAATACCACTGATGAGACTGTGTAGCTAAAGACAGAGGAAAAAATAAGTAAAATAAGAATGTGATATAACTTGTAACAGCAATACATATACAGACAGACATTTCAAAAATAGTCCAAAGCCATCTTTAGTTTACAATCTCATCTTTCTTCTTCCAGTTTACCCAGCAAACAGGAACGTCTGAAACATGCATGTATTTTTCAAGTCAGATTTCATTCAGCGATTTATTTCTCTATATGTCAAATGCCTGTGGCCCTTACTAAGTGCACACTATGCTGCTGAAGGAATTTTTGTTGGTTCATTAAAAACATCCTCTATTGTGTACATTTCTGGAGATAAGTTATCAGGAAGGTATTAAACTAAATCCTGGTTTCCAAATCTATGGTTCAGAAACTAGCTCAGGGTTTAAGGTGCTTAGAGGGACTCCCACAGATAAAGGTAGAAGTTGGACAGAAATAGGTTATCTGTTTCTCATTCCTTTATTTTAATCAATAGATAAAACAATTATTTCACTTTTTCTCTCTTTAGAAACAGAATCTGTTTCAAGACTCTAAGTCCCTATCAAATGAGCATGTGCAGCAGAGATCACAGCACGATTAAGACCTGAGAGCTCAGCTGATTTATTCCTGGGCTGAACACTACAGACCTATGTTATTTTGCTCTGAAGTTTAAATAACTGCCATATAACAATTTAAGTATTCCCACAATGGATCTGAAGTTTAAGGCAGAAAACACTGATGGTATAGTTAACGAGGTACATAAAAGTTATTGTAATTCTGTAAGTTTGCTTAGGAATATTCTGCCCTTGACCTGCAACGCTGCCTTCATCAGGTTAACATGTTCAAATAGCACTTCGGGGTGTCAACTAATACTTCACAAGACAATGCCAGAAAGGGATGACTGAAAAAAAAAGGATGACACAGTGATCACTACAGTCATACTACTTCTTATGAACCCCATCATGTATTATTCTGGGGGGACTCCTGGCAAACTGTAACCTAAAAATGTTCCCTCTTGTAATTTCAAACCAAATAGTCAAATAAGTCAAGCTGAGTTTTTTAAGCACAAATTTTAAAAATTCTAAATATTAGACATGGACTTATTTTGGATTCTGAATATAAAATTTCACTTGTATTTAAATATGTATTTTTATCCAAATTAATCATGATATGTCATTTTAATATGTCAACAAATGCCTTTCTCTTTATACAATTAACTCAAATTCAATTAGACTGACAAATAGAAAACATCAAATTCTTTCTATAAAGATAAATTTGATATGTATATTATATTAAAATATAATTTATAATAGATAATTTAATACATGGACCTCAAAAGATTATAAAATTAAAACTGCTTTTTTGTCATGCACATATAAAAATGGTGGAATAAATATTTAAAGGGATATGTGAGACTACATATAAAATGAAAGGGGTTTGTAAAGCAAAAATAAGACACATTAAGCCACTAGAATTTCTTTAGGAGTCTTTCTACTTTCACTTAAATATAAATGAAGTTCAAAATCTAAGATTTTCCCTAATGCAAAAACAGCTATGCAATCCATGTAAAATTCTGACCAAAAGAATCTAATTTTCCACAAAGTGTTTCCCCTTGCACTCTCATGGTACAGAAAATGGTTAGCCATGTGCTATTTCTATTAAGACAGCAATCCATCCGGCTCACACCTTCTTCCTTGGTTGTAGGAAAGCTAATTACGTGATTTGGCTTTAATGCCTTTTCTAATGCTGCCGCCTGGTATGGAGCACGGAGGGGAGTCAGAAACATCCCTCATCCCTGCGTCCTTAGGGCAGCGGGCTATCTCCCTTCCCAGGGAGCTGCTGAGACAAAAAGTGGGCACCAAGGAGATTTCTTTAGTCAACGCTGGTGTCCTTCCCTCTTCCACACCAGGCTGCTGTGACTGGAAGGACATATGGATGACTCTGTCACCAAAGCCCTGTTTAAGAGACTATTTTGTTGTTTGAGGTTTTAAAGAAATATAAAAAATGTATCTGGGACCTGCATGGCAGTCCAGCGGTTAGGACTCAGCATTACCACTGCAGAGGACATGGCTTCAACCCCTGGTCAGGGAACTAAGATTCCACATGCAGAGAGGTGCAGCCAAAAAAAAGAGAGAAAAAGTTTCCACTACCTAACAGTTCATCTCACCAACTCAATTTAACATTGAAGGCAAATATAATGCTGCCGGCATCAGGTAGGTTTTTTAAACAAGGAAAAATACTGATAAGTACACTGGGGCCCTGAGACAAACTGTATCATAAAACAGCATCTCCCAAGCCAGTGCTCTAAGGGAACTGGTCTGAGGGCCATAAACAGCAGTTTCAAGCAGTAAGTCCTTCCTACAAAGTTATGTGGAGCCTTTAATTTGTCAAAATATAGTGAGAAACACCAAAAGGTATATTGGTATATTTCGTGGGACCATGGTTTACACAAAGCTAGAAACAGCTCTGAATGCAGCTTAGCACGCACTGCTGTGGAATACTCAAACAAACCCAGGACACCACCGAAGCAAATCAAAGGAACCTAACAGCTAAACTGAGAGTCCAAGCGGAAGGTAAGAATGGGCATCTATTCACTCTGAGGCTGTTATCCTGCTCTCCACGCAGGGCTGACCCCCACACCCCCACCGGATGCTGCCAGCCCAGTCCCTGGGGGGTAGGGGGTGGAGAGGGGAAGAAGCCCTGCTGGAGAAAACTCACCGTAGCAGCTCTCACAGGCTCGCCCCAGGAGAGGGTTTTGCGGCTGGAATGTGGTTCCCACGGCTCCATTCACAGCACCAGGTTTGCCATTGCTGGTGGATATTTGGTTGGGATTTGGTTTGCTGCTTTCAATGAAATATAAAGTGAAGTGATAAAAATGACTTGTATAACAAGGCAAAAGGCTCTACATTTCATTATTGATTTATCTTAACCACACATAAACATGTGAATGTTTGGTGAAGAAGAAATAAAAATAAGGTGTTTAAATGAACCCAAACCATTTATCTTTACAAACCGAGGCTATGTAAAAACCAATCTCACAAGCGTGACACTCACAAAACAAGTAGAGTCATAGCTCTTCCTCACCCAGACACAATTTCCTTAGGATACTGTCTGAAATTTTGGAAGATGCAAGTTATTAAATTTTATTATTTATCATGACAAAATAATTTCTGGATTAAATAGATTAAGCAGTGTGCTGTGTTTAGGGAAAACCACTGCCCATTCCTGCTGCTGCAGGGAAAGCTGCTGACCCTATGCCCTGGCTCTCAAGGAAACTGCACAGAAGCTGCATGTCAACAGTGACGCTGTGGATATCAGCTGGGCCTATTGTGAGAGGTGAAGAAAGCTGAGCGCTGAAGAATGATGCTTTTGAACTGTGGTGTTGGAGAAGACTCTTGAGAGTCCCTTGGACTGCAAGGAGATCCAACCAGTCCATCCTAAAGCAGATCAGTCCTGGGTGTTCATTGGAAGGACTGATGCTGAAGCTGAAACTCCAATACTTTGGCCACCTCATGTGAAGAGTTGACTCATTGGAAAAGACCCTGATGCTGGGAGGGATTGGGGGCAGGAGAAAAAGGGGACGACAGAGGATGAGATGGCTGGATGGCATCACCGACTCGATGGGCATGAGTTTGAGTAAACTCCGGGAGTTGGTGATGAACAGACAGGGAGGCCTGGCGTGCTGAGATTCATGGGGTCGCAAAGAGTCGGACACGACTGAGCGACTGAACTGAACTGAAAAGCATTTCAGGAGACTGTGACCACTCATCATTTCTATTATGCTTAAATTTTTATGAAGATGATTACAGAGCACTTGAAATTAGAAAAACCAATAAATGTATCCAAGGCATTTCTTTCTAAGAGGAAAAAGGTAATATTTATCAGACTCCCAGAGGCCATAATTCCTCAGAAACATAGCCTGGACTGTCATGGCATTTACTGTGCCAACACGGCTCACTTTTTCCCATCTGGGGTAGCCTAACTGCCCTGCTTGTCAGTCACGCCCAAGAACACTGTACACCTAGGTGTACACAGTCTGTCCTCAAGTACACTCTTATTTCACCTAATGTATTTATTCAGGGTCCAGTAAAGAAAAGAAAAGTGTTGATACAAAGAACTTTCATTCTAGAGGAGCTTTCATGTCTACATGCTGGGCAGAAAATAAACAAAATAAATTAGCAAATTATTTGTTAGTATGAATGCTGAATGACTACATGCAGACTATACCTACTCCTATGGCCAGTGAAGTAAAGAGAGTTCACAACCACTAAGAAAGACATTTGACGTTTCAGCAGAGAGTAGACTCATGAGTTTCCTTTTTGCTCCTCCTCATTCCCACACTTACATTTACCAGTGAAAGCCTAATATGTAAACTTGACCTGATGACAAATTAAGATTTCTTTCCACCAGTGATACTGTAACTCTTAAGTGACACCCTATCACCAGCCCCCCAGAAGAAACCATCTAACCTCTGTGTGCACTGAAAGCCCTATTCTATAAATAGGGCTATTATTTATACTTCTTATTTGTGCCAGCAATGTATTTTAAAGACAAATTGGTTTTAAAAACACATTTTAAACTAGACAAAAAGTATTTCTCCTCATAGATTTCAATTGGAAACATATAAAATTAAAAGTGGTGATTCAGAATGACTGAGATTTCCAAGGGTATGTAAAAATCTACTATACATAGATAGAAATGATACCCCTTGAAGTCAAATGGCTGGTAATGTCAATTTCAGAAGATTTTCTCTAAATATGAAAATATCTGACATTTAACACAGGGCCAAATATATATGTGTTAAAAGAGAGCTAATACAAATTTACAGTTGAGCAGCCTGAAAAAAGCAAAACAGTAAACACAACTTCAGTTTTTCAAATGAATACAGAATGTTATATGGCTGAATAAACCACTGACTTTAATTATAATAATCACAAAAGGAAAATGAGTATGCAAAGGTGGAATATAGACAGGTGAACCACTACACATATGCTTTTCAAAACCAAGAACCTATAGATTAATTCTCAGGGGACAAATGGTTGATGCTAATGTGACGATTTTAATAAAAGTTTTAAAAGCTGCATTATATGAAGCTTCCCTTCCTTTAGCTAATGCCCAAATCCTTCCTCCCCTCCTCTGTGCTCCAGACTCCAGCTCTCCTGCCCTCTTGAGAACTTTGTGCACTTGATTCTCTTTCCTGGACCTAAATTTACCATGGAAACATATCTCTCCTATTAAAAAAAAAAAAATCTCCATTACTCTATCCAGACTCAACCCTCAACACCAGGAATTTGCCTTTTCAGCCAGTTTTCTTGAGAGCTGCCAGTCTTCACTGTCACCAACCACCTCCATGTTGCTACATTCCCTGGCTATTTTTCATTAGCATTTGACACTGTTAACCTCTTTCCCTCCTTGAAAGACACTCCTCTCTTGGGCTGGCTGTGTGATAATGCACTCACTTGGCTATTCTTTTTTCGGCTATCATCCTCTATCTGATATAGAAATACTAGATTTCCTCAAGTTTGGTCCAAGGCTCTGATTTCTTATTACTCTAAGAAATCTGTAGTTTCAAGAACAATATTATATGCAGGTGAAGCTCAAATTTGGACCTCTAGCCCAGAACTTTCTTCTGAGTTTAAGAACAACATATCTGACAACATACTCAACACCTCTTTTTGAAGAAAGCACACTCAAAATGACCCAACCTGGTTCTCTGCTGCAGCTTCTCATCATGGTGAACAGCACAGCAATCCACCTAATTAAAGCTAGCCAGAAACCTGGGACTCAACATCTCCCCTCTACCCCTCCATACAAGTCCATCACCTCCAAGTGGCATGCACTGTCCAGGCCACAGGTCTAGGTCAAGTTGTTATCATCTTTCTTCTCCAAGAACTTCATAATTGGTGTCCTTACAGCCACTCCCCTGACTCCCCAAACCATTTTCCAAAATACAGCCAGTCATCTTAAAGTGCATACAAATCTGATCATGACACTTCCTTGCTTCAAATCCAATTCCAGTGTTCATCAGAGGGCTAACCCCTGGCCCCTGCCCACCATACTGGCCTCTCATGGCTCACCACTCTTCATATCAGCCACACTGTCTTTCTCTCTGCTCCTTAACTATGTTCTGCCCCTTCCCATCTCAGGATTCAATCAGCCTGGAAAGCTCCCATCACCCAGTTAGTTAATCCCCTGCCTCGAGTTCACGCAAACTCACCTCCACAAGGAATCTTCCCTGACAGCACCACCTGAGTGTGGTCCCCAGGATAAACTCTGACACAAGCGCTTCTTCCCCATCACAGTCCTCGTCACACTGGGTGACTAACTGTTTGGCCTCTGTCTCCCCCACACTAGAATGCAGGCTCCAGAAGACCACCTGTCTTCTTAACTGACCCACCTCTAGTACCAAACAGAGTGCTTCGCATATAGGAGACTCTCAGGTTCAAACAAGTAAGAGTGGAAAATGGTTAAGACTCAGTGCTTTTACTACTGTGGGTGTGGACTCATGTTCGACCCCTGGCATGTGACAAGCCATGTGGCATGGTCAAAAAACCAACATAATCTACAATCTGTTTTAAAATAATATTTCAGAGTTAACTGGGAAATTGTTCAAAGAACTCAGATTCTTATCCAACTCAACAAAACAGATTCATAACTTCTATTTACATATATGATTTATAGAACATGGCTGTTCTGTAAACACTTTATTTACAAAAACTGGTGGCAGGTGAGATTTGACCCACAGACTAGTCTTCGACTTAGATCAAGACTCCAGGCTGTGGCAAGTTGAGAAGACTGGGGAAGAGGTGTACTCCTTCCCGCCAAACGCTCTGAGTTTCTGGGCTTGGCCTGCTCAGGACTGACTTCTTTAGTGCTTAGAGTCTGAGAAAAATGGCAAATAGGGATAGTGATTCTAGGCATCTTCTCATCCCTGAGGGAGATCATGAAATAAATCCTGGACCTATGAATATCCAGCTTGATTCATCAGATATAAGATCTAAAAGACTAAACTCCATTATCTCTGTCAGGGATGGCTGAGGACTGGATAAATTATGGCACCTTGATACAATGGAATATTTTCCACCCATTAAAAAGAAGGAAGTGGAAAAAAAAAAAAAAGACTCCAAAGTCAATGCAAAACTGAATAGAAACAATTATTTGTGGTATTTGGTGAATACTAGTTACTTTTCCTTTAATGTGACAGCACTGCAAAGTATAGCAATGCTGGTATGCTTGCTTTTGAAAATCTAAGACACATGAATCATAACACTGTTTTCTTTGGGGAGTTGTTCTTTTATAGATTAGTCAAATAAAACATTTAATATTTTAGAAAGGACATTATAGCTCTGAATAAAAATTATTGACCTTATAAATTACATGTTATCTACCTTGAGAAAAAAGACTAATAAGAAATATAACAATTCATCGTCTATGAGGCCTCTTATGTATTAAAATATGTATTAATGCATTGAAATTCAGTAAAGAAAAGGCTAGGTATATGATAACTATACTGAAAAAAGTTTGAATCAGTACATAGAATTTTGTAGTGAATTTCATTTTAATCCCCAAAGAACCTAGGATAGCAGTATATACATGGTGCTCAATAAACTAAATCTGCTTGAACAAATAAACTGTCAAACTTATGACCTCGAAAAAAAAGATAATTCATTTAAAATGTAGCAAATGAAAACTCCCATTCACTTTAATATGCAACAATTCCTGAACCCAGAGGATAATGACAGAATGCTAGGCATCTGAAACAATCAAGACCTATTCATTATTTATCCAATATTTACAAAGTTTGGTTCTAATTATGTTCCCTAACACTTTCTCCAAACAAAGTAAAATCCTCCATAAAATAAAAACATACCTCAAAAGGGTAATGCACATTACCCAAATAAAATACATTATACAATACAGAAGTCTCAAAAGTTGCTAGCTTTCTGAAACACATTTGCTTCAAATAATATTTTCATAGGTTAGTTTTCTAATACTTTCTCTGAAGCTTTGATGGCATTTTTGCTCTGGTCCTTTTGTTAGTCAACCTGGGGTTTCCCCCACTAGCCATTTTTCTTTCTAAAATAAAATCACTGCAGTGGCATTATAATGGAAAGCAAATTGTGCTTTGTAGTGGAAGAAAATAAGATACACAAAGAAATTCAAATCTGGCTGAAAATGACAAAAATGTAAATATTTTGTTTTGGATAGAATTAATACCATGGCAAATATTTTATAAGATTTCCATTACTTACTAAGTTGGGATATACACTTGTTTCAGTTTACTCTCAGCTTCTGCTGCCTTTAGACGTTTCTAGTTGAAAAGATAGATGAAATATTTTACACACAATGTCAAAATAATTATTACCACTTCATCTGTCTTAAAAAATTCACAAGAAAATAAAACATTAAAACATAATTCAAAAACTGCCTTTTTAAGGTGAGGTTTTTTTTCATGCACATGTTCTTAAACTGCAGAAACTTGTAAGAAAAATCACTAGATTCTGAGGTACAGAACAAGTATTAAAAACATTTTAGACACAAATTTTAAAAATAAAGCAATGAGCAACTCCATTTCCCATCCCTCCAGGAGCAGATAAATCAAACTTATAAGTAATCATTTGTACTTTTCACATTTAGTTTCTATTTTATTTCTTTTTTGCCTTTCTGGGAGGGATAAAAAATAAACAATGATCTTTGCTTTTAGAAAATTACTCAGAGATGATTAGTTTCCAAAGTCTATGCAAAAGAAAGAGACAGTAATTAAGCCCAATTAAATAAGCATTACCCTCAAATCTTGGGAGATACGCAGTCAACTTTAAAGCTTGATTGAACTCATGTCAGATTTTTAGGAACCAATTAGGAGCCAAATACAGGGAAAGGCATGGTGAAAAGATTATATAATCAAAGCCAGAGACTGATCAACACAACAGTAAATGCAAATAGAGAAAGAAAATAATGTATGGTGGATATTCAAAATTACGACAAATCAGAATACAAGGGAAGCCTTCATTTTCTCAATGAGAAGGAAATGAAAAAATTTAAGGAGACAACTTCAAACTTTTAAATAAGGAGTTGAAATTTTTGGAAAAAATTTAATTCAAACACCTCGATGTTTCAACCATCCTCGATGCCATCATTGCCACCATCTCTAGAAACTCCTTTCACTTTGAATAACAAAAGATTTCCAGAGCACATGGTCTTCCCATCTACCTAAGTAGATCCTGGGGGTGGGGTGGGGGTGGGGGGCACGCAAGCAAACTTTATTTGTAAAGTCAAGAACAGATGAGAAGATGGCAGACAAATGTGCTAAAGAACCATCTTGCTTGGGTTTGGATGCTAGTTTGAAAGAAGCACTTTCTGAATTATATATGATGATGACACTGGACATTTTTCAACAAGCCATGGGTATCTATTCACTATTCACAACCTCAACAACTCACTAGGGTAATTTTTTTAGTGATCCTTTAAATTGTATTTTTACAGCATCTAACACTTGCCATTGGGTGAGCATATACTTAGGGGGAAAAAATGCCTGTTAAATCTATTTGCCCCTTTGTCTCTACCAGTTCTGACACATATCTAGAAGAATATAATATACTAGGTCACCTGAGGAAAATACACATTTCCTCCAAAAGTAGTAATTGAGAGAATTACCCTTTGGGGAAGATTTAAAAAATAAGTTAATCTCTGCTTTTAGAGATAATTTTGGGGGAAAAGTTCTATATTTATGTACAGTAAACTTTAAATAGTAAAGACATTAAACTAGTAAAGACTAACTACTACACTTAAGGTCACCTGGGGGTATAATCACACAAATGTCCAGGAGGTTTCAGAACTTTTACACATCTGAAGTCATTTCTGTCAACTATACCAACAAAGAGATGAAGCACCAGGAACATGCAAGGAAAATAATACCTCTCGGGTGGATCTTTCCTGCTATCTTTTCAAAATATTTATCATAATGGAATCTGAAGTAAAGAAAATATTGAGACTAAAATCTTAAAATGACATGCTAAAGATATGAAATTACATAGTTTATAGTGGTCTAGAAAAGATAAAGCAAACTTGTTTTAAAACTAAAATTTAAAACTAAGTATACTGCTAAGAAATATTAATGTGTAAATAGCTCATTTTAACGCAACTATATTGGTAGCAACATGAAAAAATTACCTGCTGCACATATCTGTCAGTAGTTTTCCACATGTAATAATATTCAATGATGCTAGTCAATGATTTCCAAGGGAGCTGAAAAAATATGTAACATGATAATGAAAACAAGCTACTGTAGGAACTATTTTCCTTTAAAACCACTTCTTAAAAATAATGAGGCAATAACCTACATGGGAGACGCATTCTAGTAGAAATGTTTAAGAAAACTGAAATTAATTCTGAGCAAAGGGTCCCCAAACAAGTTCTATTCAGCTAGAGATGATGATACAACACATTTCTCAGCCCCCGTTTTGTTTAAAATTATAAACCTTATGACTGATAGCATTTCATGACTTAATCAGTTCTTCTCGGGCTATGGTGGGGTTGAAGCATAATTTTTAGAAATAGTATTTTGGAGTCTAGCCTGAGTTCTTTAACTTCCAAAGATGACATCCACAGTTTGGGGTCATTGGTCTGTAGCTTCTGTAGTACTTCTCATCTTTTCAAAAACTGCTCTACTTTAATCTATTTTGTTGTAAATAAAATGAAAACCTAAGTCTCCGAAAAAGAGCACAGCCAAGTGTGGTACAGATCAGCAAAGTAGGAAGCTTGTCTGCTATTTTCCATAATTATTCAAAAATGGCCCAATGAGTGTCTACTTATGAGACCCAAGATGGAAGAAAATATTTAGTATGTCCCTCAGTAAAAGGAGATCTGCTATTCATTCAAGAAGCCAATCAGGGCACTTCAAACAGAATGGTAACATTCAATTGTTAGCTGTTGAGGCAGATTTACTGATGGGTGAGTCAGCACCCTCTGACCCTCATTGAGCTTGCCCTAATGTACCACTGGCTTTAACTAGTTCTTCCCAGCCCCCAGTGCAGCTACGGGTCTGTTTGTGACCTACATTCACTCATGACATTCCCATCACCTCCATATTTAACTCATCTGTTTGGCCTGAAGAGAAAAATAAATGGAGTTTAGAAAAGCGAACCTATCTTTACGTTTAGTTGGGTGGCACCTTCAAGAAATGTGGCCTCCTTACAGGGGCAGATCAGCACTGCTGGCATTTCAACTGCAGTCAAAGCAAATAGAATTTTCTCCAATTTAACATAAAGCAGTCTAATGGAGCTGAAAGGGTCTGAGGGGCAATGTTAAGGAGCTGACTACAGCAAAATCCTAGGCACAGGACTTTAAGCAAAGCAAGACTTCTTATCTCCTAATTATTCTTTCGGGAAACAGCCCCTGGCATGCAGTTTACCTGGTAGTCTGAAAAAAGAAAACCAAGTGACCATGTAACCCAAGCTTCCTCATGAGCCAGATTTTGTCTAAGTCATAAAGTCCTAGTCAGCTGTGCTCAGCACCACCACACTCTCATCAAGAAGTGTAGGTCATGTCTGTGTCTACTCCTGATGAAGTATCATCTCTCCCTCAACCCTCACTCTGGTTTCATGGGAGTTCCCTACGATATGCCAACTGAAGAGGAAAAAATCCAAATGCAACAGATGGCTCTGCATGAAGCTGGCACCAACTGGAATTAGACTCTGTAGCATTTCAGCCCCAAGCAGGAGTGACTGAAGCACAGTGAAGAGGGGAGACCCCTGTGGAGAGCAGACCATTAGAGTGGACATCTGATGTTGTACTTTGAATTGCAAGAGAGATGGCCAGATGTACTAATCTACACCCACCTGTGGACAATGGTCATTTCTTTGACACAATGATCAGGGTCCTGAAAGGAACAGATGGGAGGACTGGCTGCGATGAGGCATAGAAGACAGATCTATGGGACAGACACCTGGAGGGGGTCTGGCTGTGAGGATATTTGAGCCCCTATGCTCACAAAGGTCCTCTGCACAGGCAGTTTCTCATTGATCTGCTGGCCAAGATGATCCCCTCTGTGGCCGCCAGCCGGCCTCTTTCCCTAGCCCCCCAGTGCCTACTCAAAGGACACAAACAAAATAGACACACACGTGGGGGCGACCACAGGGGTCTCTCTTACCGACTCTGATCTGACTCCTCCAAGTGTCTAACCTGCAAGGGACAAAGTACACAGGCCTCCAGCACGGCGCCATTCCTGGGAACGTGTTCACTAGACTAGCCTCTCAGCGTCCTAGAAAGCAGTTCTCTCTTCTTACTGAATGGACAATTATTCTAGATTATGACTTCCCTTTTTGCCTGAAATGCATTGGCTAGCAATACCATACACAGACTTAAGAATGACTTATTTCCACAGAACACTGCCTTTGACCCAGGACCCAGAACCTGCAGGAGTGAAGGTTTGGGTCACCCCACCAGACGAGATGAACTCTGATCATCTAAGATTGTGTTGACCTTTCTTTCAAATAGCAGAGGGCATGGGCAGCATCCAAACCTAGGTCTCTAGTCTTCCCAGAGATTTTATGAGAACTTAATATCCTATATGCCTTTTGGCTTATATCAGATGTAGTGAATTGTGTACTTAGCAACTAAGAAACCTAATATAACCAAAATATCTATCTTTTCTCCTAAACTAGGTGAGGCTGAGTTCCCTTACTTATAATCAAAAGTACTCTGATACAAAACTCGGACAGGGGAGGCGGAGGGGGTAGTGTTCTACTTCGAATGACACCTAAGGCATCAGAAAGTGTTTCACAAAGGGAGAATGGAAGACTAGAGAAACATCTATATTTCATTCCTTGCTCAGTGTCTTCTGCACCGACTTCCCTTTCTATTTTTATTTAAGGTCTGTTGGTGGTGGTGTGTTTTTACCTTTATAATTTAATGCAGAAGTTACAAGTTATAAAGACAGGGCTGTGGCTAAAAGCAGAAGAGGAATAAACATCAGAGATGGATGCTATGACATTAAATTTAAGCTTCCTCATTTAAGGAAACAGTACCATATTTTCTAATGATTCAGGGGTAATTGGTGTTGTTTGGTCGTTAAGTTGTGTTCGACTCTTTTGTGACCCCATGGACTGTAGCCAGCAACTGTGCTGACCTTTCTTTCAAACAGCAGAGGGCATGGGCAGCATCCAAATCTAGGTCTCTAGTTTTCCCAGAGACTTTATTGAGAACTTAATATTCTATATGCCTTTCGGCTTAAATCAGATGTAGTGAAGTGTGTATTTAGCAACTAAGAATCCTAATATAACCAAAATACTATCTTTTATTCTAAACTAGGTGAGGTTGAGTTTCCCTCACTTATAATCAAAAGTACTCTAATATAAAACTTGGTAAAAAGTAGCGTGTTCTAAGAACAGAGCCGAGATACACGGCACTTACTGACAGAGTCGGGGCAGAAGAGTGGTGGGCAGAGGTGGGTGGGCAGAGGCAGCAAACATGATGGGGGGCTGGGGGAATTCCTGCTGGAGGGTCGCCGTTGGGGGGTCAGGCAGTGCTGTCGGCTTCAGAAGTCCTGGCTGTGAAGCGTTGGAACATGGATCCCTGGCCCTTCTGGAGGTCTGTTAGCTTTCTGACACCCTTTAATAAATTTCTTCCTCCTCAAACTGGCTCACTCAAATGGATTCTACTGTCTCTAACTGTGACTTGCTCAGTATCCTTTCCAACTTCCTGCTAGTTCACTTTCTTATGCTACCAAGGCTAGAAATCCAAACAAGGTATTTCTAAGACTCCCCTGTGATTCATTTCTGCCAGTCAGATGTATATGTGTAAGACAAGTTCAGAAGTAAATTAAGCAGGCACAGTATGGATGGTGCATATCAAGAGGGATCCATCTTGCAGCAGTAAAAGTAGGAGGCACAGAATTATTCTAGATCCCATGAGTCTGCCAGAGGTTTCCTGATCTCAAGATCATGGCTACAGTAGTGTGACCCCGGCTCAGGTGTTAACCCAGCAGCTTCTCAATTCCCATAGTGGGCAGAGGTAAGAGCTCACTTGGGATCATTTCTGTGGGATTATTCTGAGATCCAGCTTGAGCCTACTTCTGCAACCCTATCAATGATTTTAAGTATCTAATTGCTAAAATTAAACCCCATTCAGTTTAAAACAGCTCTTATAAGTTTGTTATCTGCAACTGAAGTTTAAATGATACAATAGCCAGGAAATACCCTTCAATGAAAAGAGTTCCTATGGCAAAGGACTCCATTGTATGAGGGGGGATGGACTTTGCTATCTTGCACTTTAGATTTTTCAGGTTCCTCTGCATATTTCAGGTCCTGTTTAGGATGCAGAAATCCACAGGAGAATATCATCCCCACTCTAAAGACGAGGGGAAAAACAAAAATTTTTTTTCAAACCATACCAACTCGTTAGTCCATCAGAGCGCTAAGATTACAAGACAATCAACTGAACTAAGTTAAATTTCCAAGCCACTGTGAAGAGAGATAGGACTCATTAAATATTTTTACTTTGGCACAGCATAGAAACAAGTGATGAACAAAAATAAAGGTAAGAACAACAAAAAACTTACCAAATTATTAAAGGTCAATAGAGGGCTAGAACAACCATTTAGCATCTATGGAAGGGGAATTCAAACACACTTGGCACAGATCTCCATAAGCTGTTCCTGAGAAAGAACTGAGCCAGAGCAGGAAGCCCGAGAAACCCCCTTGGTGGTGGTGGAAATTTGAATCACACAAAGAAACGAGGAGCGGCAGAAATGGTGAATTTTTAAAAAATAAGTAACAGTAAGTAAGTAAATATTGGGGGGATTAATCTCTTTTAAAAAATCACCGACTGCCTAGAGCAAGAAACAGGAATAATTCACTGTGGAACTTAGAACATGAAATAAAATGTATGACAACTACAGCACAAGAACGGGAAAGAAGAACTGGAAGTGTACTGCTTCACGGCTCTTACAATGTATGTAATCTCAGTGGTAGTTATTTGAAGGCAAACTGTGGTACATTACAGACATATATTGTAAACCACCAAACAAAAGTTTAATTAGTAAGCCACTAGTAGAGATAAAATGGGAGTCATAAAAAAATTATTTAAAAAAGGAAAAAAACAATGGGACAAATGGAAAACTCACATTAAAATGATGGATTTAAACAGTTAATTATATTATTAACAATTATATTAAAGGCAAGTGGTCTAAACACTTGAAATAAAAGGCAGAGATTGTTAGATTGGTTGGGAAAAAAAAAAAAAGATTCAACTTATTATGTGTACAAAAAGACCACTTTAGACATAAACAAAAGTAAAAAGGATGGAAACAAAATATATCATGTCAACAATAAAGCTGGAATGGTTATGTTAACAGGAGAAAAATCAGATTTTGCCACAGGGAATATTATCCCAGGGATAAAGAAGCATAATGTAAACAGTAAAAGGTCAATTCATCACAAGAACATAACAATCCTAAATGTGTATGTGCATAACAAGAGAGAGTCAACATATTTAAAGCAAAAACCTAATACAATTCATGTCAATGCATGGCAAAAACCACTACAATACTGTAAAGTAATTAGCCCCCAATTAAAATAAATAAATAATTTTTTTTTAAAAATTAGAAAAATCTACCACTCTATCTACAGACTTTTAATACTACTCTCAACAAGTAATAGAACTCTCCAGAAGACTTGAACAACACTATTAATAAGCCTGACCCAATTAACATTTATAGAGTATTATACCTAACAGCAAAATACCTGTTCTTTTCAAGAGCACATGGTAGTCACCATTTATTATATATACTACACCATACACTACATACTACAAACAAGCCATATACCAAGGTAGAGTTAATCATATCTTCAAAATGTAAAGTTTGTGTGTGTGTTTAACAAAGTATGTTTTCTGAAAACAACAGAATTAAACTGGAATTCATAATCAAAAATATATATGGGGGGAAAAAACCCTACAAGCATGTGGAACTTACTTCTAAATAACCCATGGATCAAAAAGAAACCATAAGGGAAAATGAAGACATGAAACTGAACATACAATTTATCAAACTTTCTAAGATGAAGAGCACAGAGGGAATTAACACACTCCCTTTCTCCATCAGATACTCAGCAGGAAGAACTGGGACAGGGCAAGATAGGTGCCCAGGGATGGTGGTGTGGGTGTGCACAACGGTGATCTGCTGCCCCAGCCAAGACAGCCCCTTGCTTTCCAGACCCTTCACTTACACAAAAAAAGCATCTGCCACTGGAGATGGACTAGAAACTGTCCCACCCCCGAGTCCCAGGCAACACGTCGCGGCCAGTGCAGGGGGACTGGAAATTTGCTCACATCCAAGAATCCCTGCTAACAAAAGGCTGCACGAGGCAGAGGCTGGTTGCCACGAGGGAGCTGGAGGAAGGGCAGACTGTTGTGGGAGCACCACCGCTGAAACACGGGCACGGGGCTGGGGAGGAACAGGGCAACGAAGAAACCCCAGCCCTTACCGTGGACCACCAACGCCACACTACCACAGGGGGAGGGCAAAAAGGCAGAGGGAGGCTCGACCGTGCAAAGCCTGCCAAGGATGGGACAGGCACACTGAAAAATAAAAAACTCTCTGCTTTCCAGGCCCCACATTACTAAGTTGCCTCAGTCGTGTCCAACTCTTTATGACCCTGTGGACTGTAGCCCGCCAGACTCCCCAGTCCCTGGGATTCTCCAGGCAAGAGTACTGTCATGGGTTGCCATTTCTTTCTCCAGGGGATCCTCCTGATCCAGGGATCAAACCCACATCTCTTACGTCTCCTGCATTGGCAGGCGGGTTCTTTACCACTGGCGCCACCTGGGAAGCACAGGTAAGACTTTGAAGTCTGTGGATGTTCAGTTCACCCCCATTCACCCTTCCAGTGAGAGAGGGACCTAACCTTCAAAACACTGGAAGGTGGCCAGACATACAAACATGACACCAGACACAAATGAGGTTGATAGCAGTTACTCAGACTCACAGCCCAGGGGAAGAGGACATTGTACAAGATGAAGGGGAGCAACCTGGGAATGGAGAGTCCAGCAGGGGCTGCAGAATGCGGTGCAATGTAACAAGAGGGTGAGATATGCCTGGTTCTGGAAGAAGGTTCCCACAGGAGGATGTGGTTGGCTTGTGTCAATAATTCTGCCTGCTGGCAGGGAAATGAAACACATTAGGCTGAAGGCTGGGGGTGGGGTGCTAGGTGCATTAGCCACAAGGGGTGCATGAGCCATATGTCCCTCACCTTTCCCTGCTGGGTGAGGGACATATCTGGCAAGAAAGGGGAAATTCAGTTAAGCTTTTGGGGTCCTGTGGGGTTCAAAGACGGTACATGAAGTACTAGGCCTTGCAGTACAGTGGTCCACTGAAGGCAGCCAAATAGTAAGGAAATCCAAACCTAGTCAATGAGAGACTATATTAATATACTAAAGGATCTGGTTGAAAGGGTGGACAATACACATGAATAGATGGGGAATTTATACAAAGACAACAAGCATAAAAATAAAATGTGAATGTTAGGAATATATGGTACCATATTGAAGAATTCCTTTAACAAGTTTATCGGTATACTGGACATAGCCAAGAAAAGAATCAGTGTAGTAGAAGACAGACCAATATAAACAAACTAACACAGAGACAGCAAAGCTCAGCTCTAGGAAACTCAGTGAACTACAAGGACAGTAAGTATACAGAAAAGCCTACCAGGGCACACTGCAGCAGCAAAACCTGCTCCGAACCCAAAGTGAAGAGACAGTCTGCAGCACGAGGAAAAAGAAACAGTTCCACACACAGGGACTTCTCATCAGAGGCTATGTAAGCCAGACAGAGAGACATCCTCAGGATACTTAAAGAGAAAAAAGATTTTTAATGAATTCTATAAAGAATGAAATATCTGTTCAAAAGGGACAGTAAAGTTTTTCAAACAAAGCGGAAGTCAATTCTCGGTCAAACCTGAATTCACTGTCAGTCAAAAGTATATTACTAATAAATGATTACATTAGAAGAAAAGTTTCAAAGTAATGATCTAAGCTCCAACCTGACAAAAAAAACTAGGAAAACACAAAGAACATAAGCCCAGAGCAAGCTGAAGGAAAGAAATAATAAACAGAAAAGCAGAAATCAAAGGAACAGAAAACAGAAAAATCAATCAAATAAAAAACTGGTTCTTTGTAAAGATCAATAAAATTGATAACTTCCCTGGCCACACTAAAGATGAAAAAAGAAGAGCTAAATTACCAGTATCAGCAATGTGAGAGGGGACATCATTACAAATCCATCCCACAGAACTTAAAAGTATAATAAAATTATGAACAACTTTATGACAACAAACTAGACAAAATGGACAGGGAGAGAGAGATACTGGCAAGAGAGAGGAGGATGTACCGGTCTTGGTGCAATAATTAGACAGTTATCAGTAAGTGAAACTTGCCCTGGGAGAATAATAGAGTCAAATAAGAACCTGCAACAACACCGTGTAGCTACAAGTGGAGAACTACTGCACAGAAAAGATCACTGAGGAGATGGACTTCAGCTGGGACACCTGGAAATGGCTGAGAACAATGAAGAGTGGAGGACATCAGCGTAAGCCACCCAGCAGACCCAGCAGACACCACTGCAGTCACCAGCAGCCTGCTCTGCAGAGAAAACTGACAGCCCTGGTCACTGAGGACTCAGCAGCCCCTCAGCAGTGTGGAATACGGGCAGCTTGCCCACTAGGGGATTCTGTCGTGTTTGCTGGAGTGAACCTCAGCAGCCTCCTCTGCAGAGAAAACTGGCAGCTTCTGCCACCAAGGTAATCATCAAGAGCCACTGCTGCTGCTGGCCTCCTAGAGAAGGAGACGTTATTGCACCCCTCCCAGGAGACATGCACGGCCCAGACCCCCGGCTCCTCCACATGAGCTCACATCCCCAGCGCCAGAACACACGCTTTGTGAGCACACACACTCCACCCCAGCTTCAGTGATCCACGCATGCCCCACCTCAGGCACCACGGCCACCACAGAGGCACTCCAAACCCAGACTCAGCACCAAGAGGGATCCCCCTGCCCATGACAAGCACTGTGGGAGAAAGAGAGGTCAGGAGGTCCCCAACAGCCCTCTCTGCTGCTGCAGACACCTTCACCCTTGGCTGCTGCAATCTTTACTGACACTGACACCTGCAACCTTCTGACTTCAGCTCGTGGGGGTGAATGTGTACTACACCAATGAGCCTGCCCAGGAGCTGGAACTAATACACACCACTCACCTGGTGCCCTTGCACCCACTGCCCACTAAAACTAGTCTGCAAAGTCTGTTGTATGTGCTCCATCAAATCATTAACATAAAGCTATGAGAAACATGAAAACTTAAAGTAACATGACACCCCCAAAGGAACAGTAATTTTCTAAGAAACTAACCCCAAAGAAATAGATCTAGGATTCTGTGACCAAGAATTTAGAAGAACTGTTTTAAAGAAGTTGAGTGAGCTGTAAGAAAAACACAGATAGAAAATTCAATAAAATTAGGAAGCCAATGAACAAACAAAACAAGAAGTTCAACAGAAAGAAATCATTTGAGAAAAGCTGAACAAATTCTAAAGCTGAAGAATACAATGAATTAAATGAAAAATACAATGATGATCATCAACAACAGACTTGATCAAGCAGAAAAATCTGTGAACTCAATGACAGGTCATTAGAAATTATCCAGTCAGAGGAGGAAAAGACAAAAAAAAAAGAATGAAAAGAAATTTATTCCAATTAGCAGAAAAAGAAGATCAAAGCAGAAATAAATGCAGAAGAAACAAAGAAATAACAGAAATTATCTATAAACGAAGAGCTGGTTTTTGGGGGGAAGAAAAAAAAAGTAAAAAATAAACAAAATCTACAAACCAGTGGCTAGACTAAGAAAAAACTAAGACTAAGAAAACTAAGAGAAGACTGAAATAAACAGAATCAGAAGTGAGTAAATGTTAGCAAGTGTTAGTCGCTCAGTCGTGCCCGACTCTTTGCGACCCTGTGGACTATATCCTCTGTCCATGAGATTTTCCAGGCAAGGATACTGGAGTGGGTTGCCATTTCCTTCTCCAGGGGATCTTCCCAACCCAGGGATCAAACCCGGGTCTCCTGCACTGCAGGGAAATTCTTTACCAACTGAGCTACAAGGGAAGCCCACAGACTAAGAAAAAACAAAGAGAAGATTGAAATAAACAGAATCAGAAGTGAAAGACATTACAAATGACATCACAGAAACATAAAAGGATCCTAAGTGACTGCTATGAACAATTACATGCCACCAAATTGTATAATCTAGGAAAAAATGAATAAATTCCTAGAAATATACAATCCAGACTGAATCATAAAGAAATAGAAAATGTGAACAGAAGACTGCATCAGTAATCAAAAATCTTCCAACAAAGAAAAGCCCAGAACCAGATGACTTCACCAAACATTTAAAGAAGAATTCATGCCAACACGTCTCCACATCCCCACCAGCATCTGTCATCTCTCATTTTAAAAAAACAATAGCTAACAGATATGAGGCAACATCTTGTTGTGATTTTGATTTGTACTGCCCTGATGATTAGTGATGCTAAACACCTTTTCACATACTTGCTTTTCACCAATGAGGATGGTAGCTGGAGGCTTGTCATATATGGCCTTTAAGTTTATATATTTCAAGTACAGGGTGGTGGAGAGGAGAGATAATAAGTTAACAACACTCAAGATGGGGTTAACAACTGCAAACTATTATATACAGAATGGATAAACAAGGTTCTATTGTATAGCACAGGCAATTATATTCAAAATATTCTGTGATAAACCATAAAGGGGAGGAATATTTTTAAATGTGTATATATACATAATAACAGAAAGTAAAATTGTAAATCAGCTGTATTTCAACCAAAAATTAAATAAGGCAAAGGCTTATTTAATGATTAAAAACAAACACCCAAAACTACAAAAAACTATTCAAAACCACACTAAACAAAAACCCTTTGAACAGTTAGGCTCCTGATAGTCTACCTTCTTTTAGGTTTTTGACATGCTCAGTTGCTTAATTGTATCACACTTTTTGCAACCTCATGGACCGTTGCCCTCTGGCTCTCCTGTCCATAGGATTTTCCCGGCAAGAATACTGGAGTGTGTTGCCCTGCCCTCCTCTGGTGAATCTTCCTGACCCAGGGATCGAACCCACATCTCCTGCATTGCAACAGGTTCTTTACCACTTGAGTCATTCGGGACACTGGTGGCTAATTCCAATCTCCAAAATACAACAGTCCTAATGAGGACTGGCTCATTGACAAGCATTCTAACTACCTTCAGAAAAAACTAATATATAATGTGACAAATTTACAAGAATTTTATTAGGTCATGAAGGCAACAAAAACCCATCTAACAGCATTATTGCTGTTATACTCATTTTCACACCATTATTTTACCTCCTATGAATGCCAGCTTCTATGTCCAAGTGTATTTCATTAAGCTGCTGTTGAGCGTTATTTCCTAGTCCTGTATTAAGTGCCCAGGAGGACTGTCTACAAGTTTCACACCTCCGTGTATACCTGTTAATCTATTCTCCCCTTTTACGCATCAGGGGTCCAGAAACGAAATACCAGTTAACTCCCTGAAGAGACTCCTGAGTTGACTGGCACAACCAATAGCTCCCTTCCCACCACTTTCACAATACTTGTCCTTATGGCTGAAAGAAATGATTACACTATATTTTACTTGAGGGCTTATCTTTCCATCTCTTGATCATGACTGCAAGTCATTCTCTGAGGTAAGGTCCACATTACATTCCTGATGCATGCCTAGTGTGCTGCAGGTGCTCAACAAACATTTGTTGAATTGAACGGAGTTCAGAATGATTACCAGGACACAAAACGAGCACGCCACACTCAGCGCAGGGAAAAACAGCTTCACTTTGGTGCTTCTCATCATCTACTCCTTCTTTAGATCTGCAGACTTTGCTCTTTAGGGGGTTTGGTTTTTGCAGTTTCTACTTAGTGGTGTAGTTACTGTATATTACATTAGTAACTCTGCAATGCTGTGTTATTCTGGCCATCTGAAGCTAAATGCCACCAATGCATTTTAAATTCCCAGCTGCACACCCTATAAATTGAAACCATGACATATAACAATCTGGGTGTGAGTAAAGTTTTGCCAAAACAAATGCCAGTGACACTAACAGCTTTAATTATCATGTTTGGGATTTAATATATCAACTCATATTGATAAGTAAAATTTTCCTTCAGAATAATTTTAAAAAGATGCAACAACATAAAAAGGCAGGATATTGGCTCACATTATATACTTCATAGTCTATTATAAAGAGTCTTTTTTCATAATTTAAAAAAAAAATGACCGCTATAGAAGGCTATTTATGAACTTCACAAATAGAAATTTCCCCATTTCAAAGAGACTGTAAGCTTAATTAAAAACAGCAATTCCATAAGACAAAGCAAGTATACAATAGTAGACACAATTACCTAGTATTTAAAAAACAAGTAACATCATGTACATTATCAGGAAGAGTAAAGATTGAAAACCTGAAAAGCAAATCCTCCTGCTTTGCTTGGTACTGGTTGTTTCTGTATTAGAGGTCTGTATCAAATTCAGGCTCAATGATTAGTAAGATAACCAGAAAAATACTGAAGGTCTAAAGGAGAACAACAAGCTTAAAAAGCAGAGATCAGAAGTATCTAGTGCAAATGGTTAGAAAAGCTGTGCATAAATTAAACCTGGAATTCAGAGAGAGGTGAAGAGGATGAATTCATACTGCCAAGGTTTATAACAAGAATCTAGGGCTTCCCGACCCTGGGTCTTACTTACAATTACTTCTCAGGACAAATGTCAATGTCTCTCTCCACAATACTGACCTGCATTCTATGCTGAGCAGACAAAAATTACTAAGTCACAGGCTTGCTAATGAATAGTTTAAGGTTTACCAAATTTTTAAGAGATAAAATATTCCCACTCCAACATTTTACTTAATTCACAATTTTCTACTTACAAAGTCTTGACGTATGTCATTGAAGTCTTTGCCATATTTTTCCAATGCCTCTTCAAATAAACTAGCTTCAGAGGCAGACCATTCTTCCATTTCATCTCTGCATAAAACAGGTCCCCCAAGTGGTACTAAGACACTAATTGCACTGCTCAAATCATAGCCGTGCCTATACAATGTATCCATAGCATGAAACTAAAAAAATAAAGAAAATGGAGAAAAGAGATTAGCCAGAAAGGCAAATTTTCTTGATTATTTAAGAACAGAAATATTAAAATGCATGATGGACTTAATTAACAACAATATACTTAGTATTTTTTAAGTAACATAATTAAGAAAAATTTAAACAACAGATTATTCGATTATTTAAGACATCACATATTGCTTTCAAGAAAATGATGATTTGTACCTTTTAAGATATGTATTTAAAAAAAAAATGTATTCACTTCTTAGAGCGACAAATGGCTAGATCTTCTAACCATGAAGATCTAGGACCTCCAAGAATTAAAATGGGAACCCAGTTAAGTTTTACCATCCTTTTGGTTCAAAGTGCCAGAGTCACTTCAGCTATTGTATAAGGCTGGCACAGCCTTCTTTGACAAGGGAAAAACACAGAGGATGTATAAGAGAGTGAGAAAAAATATTTTCAGGTTGTATTAAGAGAATGATATACTAGGAATGACAGCTGGAGGAAAAACACCATGAAACAGAATGATGGTTAAGACAAAATTACACATCCATGTTAAACAAAACAAAACAAACAAAATAATATATCCATGTAAAAACAGTAACTTGGTTGAAATTCTGTAAGACCAAGAACAGATGACCAGGCTTGCTTGAAACAGCTACCTAGGCCAGTGTGGATTTCATACATATTCCAAAGGTGAGTGATCTGAAAAGCAATTAGAAAGGGAGGAAATATAAATTTGGGTAGTATAACTGGCTTTTTTCAAAAGTACCTTGGGTCTAGCTTATTTTAAAAAGATTCGTTCACAATATGCACACATATTTGTATGTGTAGGAGGAAAACTGCAGAACAGGACGGTTGGCTCTGTGTCGAGATAAGCATGTAGGTGTGGCGCAGATGTGGTTGGTGATCAAATCCTTGCCAAGTGGGAGCTAGTTCTGTTTAAGCTTTCTAACATGTGAAAGCCACGTGTTAAACCTTTTACACAAAGTATCTTCTGATAATTAACTAAAAATTTCACAAATGGGGAGAGAGCCACATCTATGTTTTACTTTGGTCACCTGACATGAAGAACCGACTCATTGGAAAAGACTCTAAAGATGGGAAAGACTGAAGGCAGAAGAAGGGGACGACAGAGGATGAGATGGTTGGATGGTGTCACTGATGCAATGGACATGAGTTTGAGTAGGCTCCAGAAGTTGGTGATGGACAGGAAAGCCTGGTGTGCTGAAGTCCATGGGGTTGAAAAGAGTTGGACATGACTGAGCAACTGAACTGAACTGATGTAATAAAAATTTAGCTATGGTCCTGAAATAACTGGTAGGGGACAGTTCCCTACTGGTACAAAAGCATAAAGTAAGCTCAAATAGCAGCTAATATCTATTAAAGAGAAAAAAAATTGGCTACAATATGACTAAAAAATACGTACTTACACTGTGATAACATTAAGATCTTGAATAGGGTATGGAATATGAATTTGTTGACAGAACAGGCAGAATTTAGGACATGATTAGGAACAGTAATTAACCGCTTTTACAAGGGTTAACACCTCCCCTCAAATCACTGGATTCCACAAAACAAAAACATGTAGAGATTTCATTATCAATTTTCTAGTTATTATCTCAGCTAAGACCACACTGACCATGTGTAGTCTTTTGTTCTGTCACAATCACGGAATAATAACTTCAACTTGCAAGTGAATTTCTTCTCTTCTTACTCTTCTGCAGCAGGGGTTACAAAAATTTTGGAACTGATCTTGATTCTTCACTTGAGTTCTGCAAACTTCAAAATCAACTAAACTGCACCTTTCTAGATAACCTCTCAGTTGACAGATTCAGCAATTTAACTGTACATACACTGTTAATTCACTCTTACACCATCCTTGAAAATAAAAAACTATTGTTTCTAGATAACTGATCTATGAAAATGCAAAGACAAATGTCATTTAGGGATCCCTTCAGTTAATAATATATTCCCATAAACGATGATTTTCAAAACTCCAAATTTTACAGTGCATAACAAAAAAAAATGTTAATGGTATTCAAAAATCAATAGTTATACAAATTAACTGTGTTGAGATTCCTCAGGAGGTACAAGTAATTTTTATAATACACAGGTGCTCTGAAACCAGAAGTCACAGAATTAAATGAGTTTCTCTCAGCTGATATTATACCAACCATTTGAAGCATGAATGGATTTTAAGTCTTTTTGTTCATGTTAGATGAATGAAAATGCCTTTCTTATAGGTACTTTTTAAAATGATGATGGGCTAGTATCTAATAAAGCTTCAAAGTATGAAAAATACCCTAGCCTCTATAAATAACAGTAACCCAAATTCCAAGTGATCAGGTTGTTTTAAAGATTCTGTTCTTTACAGTGTGTTTATATCTCTAAACACTGAAGCAAAGCTTTGCTTTTGAAGACTAGCTCCTGCCTTGTGTCACAAATCAACTGGAAAGAATGGGTTGGACTAAGGGTGACCATAGCTATGAAACCTCCAAGCCCACATTTACACCACAGCCCAGAGGAAAGTGCAGTAATGATCACTATGTGAAGAAAATAAACATCCCATGAGACACAGGCACTGTGGAATGCCTAAGGAATAATTCTGTTAAAATCAATGACCAGAAAGGATCACAAAGGAAACCAGAGGATCATGTTATTTGTTCAGAGTCCATATTAATGCCATCTTTCAGACACACATAGAACTTTCTTCAGAATGAACTTTTGTATAGTTTAATCCAACCCTAAAAAGCCAAGTAAAGCACAAAATATACTTTCTAAAACAGAGTAGACAATTTCCAGTGAAGACTCACAGAAATAAGCTAAGACAAGTCACAAGAGCATGACATATAACCAACAACCTACTGTTTATCAGTAGGATAAAACTACTGTTTTATCAGTTAACTATCTTAACTATCAGTTAAGATAAAAACTCGAAGAGCTAGACATATAAGAGAACACACTGGCTGAGTCCATTTATGTGAATTTTGGGAAAAATAACAATTTATGATGAGAGAAGTCAGAATAATGATTACCTGAGAAGAGGAGATCACTGACTTGGAAGGAACATAAGGGATCCTTGTTCATCATCTAGATCTCAGTGGTGGTTATATGCATGTACATACATGTAAAACTTTATAAGCTGGGCATCTAAGTGTACTTAATATAATTTATTATATGTATATCTCAATTGAAAATAAGATTAAGAACTTAAAACTGAAAATCCTCCCTCCAGCTAAATACTTTGTGAAGACACCATCTTCTAAATAGAGACATAGATACACACAGATACAGAATCCATTCAAAACTAAATTTTAAAAATCATAACAGCTCAGGAAAGCTCTTCTCTCTGCCAAATAGTGGTGAAGGTGTTGTCACATTTCATCTCATTCAAAACAGATGGAGATGACAAACAGAAGTATTTTAGGAGAAAGACTGACAATGAAATCTTGGCAGTGGAATTCTCATCTTTTGTTCATCAAACAGAATTACATTATGGTAAACTGGACTATTGTTCAGCAAATATTCACTCCCTCTGTGGGCCTCCAAGAGAGTGTATTCTTCCATTCTGTTGAGGTTGGGTCTAGCTATGTGACTTGTGTGGCCAACTGGATGTTAATGCTGCGTGACATAACAGAGCCTTGACATGAGTTTGTGCATTTAGACTTGCGCTACTGATGTTTGCCAACAGAAGAAGAGAGAGATACACAGCAGGACCCAACCTACAGTTTCACACCTGAATCAGCCCAGTATAGTTCAGCAGAACCCTAGATAATCTGTAGAGCGGTGTGCAAGATATTAATGCTTGTTGTTTATAAAGCGATGACATTCTGGGCAGTTTAACCTATGTTTTTCCCTTTGGGGAATTAAGAGCTTATTCACCCAAAGCTAGCAGTGCTGTGAGCAGAGCAAACAGCCTACAGCTGCTGCTCCTCTTTGGAATGATCTCAATTTAAGAAAGATTCATCTCCCCCATCTCCTGGGGCAGCCTGCATCCAATGAGGCAGGAGTGTACAGGCTGAGGTCATTCGCACAGCATCAGAGCCCACCTTCTCCCTCTGTTCAATTCTGCCTCCCTCCCTTCTCTTCCACAGGTGTATATCCCAACAGTGCTCCTTAATACATTTCCAGCATTCAAATCTCATTGCAGAATCTGTTTCCCAGGAACTCAACATGTAACATTTTGCCAATGACAAAATGACACCCATATATATTCAGTACTAACTACTGATTTGTTCAGTTAAGAGTTTTACAAAAAATTTTATATGTATAACACCAGCACAATATACAGCATTCAGACTATCAAGTCTATTTTAAAATTAATGAGCATATGGTTTTTTCCAAGTAGAAATAGAAATTCTCATGACTAAACCTCAAACCACCATCAAGGCAAACATTTTTATATTTAAGTAGTATGCCATCCAATTAGTTTTTGCTTCAGTGCACAGCACTCAAAGGAAAAGCCTTCATTCATAATCAGATTTGTGAGGACCTGGTTGTCATTCACTCATATCAATCTATAAGACACCCAGAGACATGTTCTTCTGTGAACTCACACTTTCATTATCATCAAGAGAAAGCTCTAGGTGTGGCAGGCGATGGTAACCCCGTGGCCCTAATGTCACTTCCCACTTACTTTGAGCATAACTGTGGGGTCTTCCCCCCGCTCTGATTCTAGACACAACCCAGACAAACACAGAATACAACTGTGTAGAGACACTGAAGAACAAACAATGCAGGCTAAGATAATTCAGCAAGCGGAGGTATGAGAGGTGAGCTTCCACACAGATCTGAGCTTTTACCTGGAGGGTATTTCTAAACTGCTACAAGAGAGAACAGACCAAACAGAAAGTCAGCTTTGTACTAAGCTAAGGTGAAAATGGGGAGAAGGCAATGGCACCCCACTCCGGTACTCTCGCCTGGAAAATCCCATGGACGGAGGAGCCTGGTAGGCTGCAGTCCATGCGGTTGCTAAGAGTCGGACACGACTGAGTGACTTCACTTTCACATTTCCTTTCACGCATCGGAGAAGGAAATGGCAACCCACTCCAATGTTCTTGCCTAGAGAATCCCAGGGATGGGGAAGCCTGGTGGGCTGCCGTCTATGGGGTCGCACAGAGTTGGACACGACTGACAAGACTTAGCAGCAGCAGCAGCAAGATGAAAATGGGCAAGACCACTTTCACCTCTGAGGGAGCAAAACCCTTGGATATTTCAGGTCTAACTGAGAATTACAATATGTTAAAATAATTGGTATCATACATGTTCTCTGACCACAAGCCCCAAAGCAATTAAGATAGATTTATGAACTGCATTTCCTTGGAAATTAACTCCCAATCAAATGCAAAATTATAAAGTAAATTAGGAAATACTTAGAACCAAGTGATAATGAAAATATTACATATTAAAATATGAGATATATAGGGACATTTATAATCCTAATTACTAATAACAGAAAAGTAGATAAATGATATTAATAAGCTAAAAATTGGTCTTGTAAAGTTGGTATAGGAATATCAGGGTAAAGCCAAAGAAAAGAAGAAGGAAGAAAATAATAAATAGAAAACAAATATACAATAAAGAAAATCAACAAACCTAAAATCTCATTCTTTTAGACAAGAAAAAGAGAATTTTCCAGCAAAACTATCAAGGAAAAAAATAAGAAATGACACATAAACAATAATAGGAATATTCCCAGGTGGCCCAGTGATTAGGATTCCACGCTTTCACTGCAGAGGGCATGGTTTAATTTCTGGTCAGGGAACTAAGACCCCACAAGCTGCATGGCATGGCCAAAACCAGACAAAATTCCTATGAAAGATTATGTTGCTAAATTTGAAAACCTAAGGAAAAACAGAAAATCTCCTGATGTAACTGACCAAATGACTTAGATAGAATAAAAACTTACTCTAATTATTAATCAAATTATAACCATATCCCAAATGGAGGGATTTTCTACAAAGTAAATGACCTATACTCTTCAAAATGCCATGGTCACAAAAGACAAAAAGAGTGAAGAACTGCTCAGGATTGAAAGTAATTAAGGAGATAAGACAACTAAATGCAGTGATTCTCAAGTAGATCTTGGATGAGAAAGAAAATTTTTTTCTCCTGACCTTACTGAGACAACTAGCAAATCTGACTAAAGCCTTTAGATTAGATAACAATATTATATGTTCATTTCCTGAGTCTGAAAACTGTACTGTGGTTAAGTGAGAAACGATCCTTGTTCTTTCAGGAAATACCTCCTCAAATACTTTGAAATAAAGGCACATCTAATCTGTAAGTAAGTAAGTGTTAGTTGCTCAGTCATGCCTGACTCTTTGCAACCCCATGGACTGCAGCCCACCAGGCTCCTCTGTCCCTGAGATTTTCTAGGCAAGGATACTGGAGTGGGTTGCCATTTCCTTCTCCAGGGGATCTTCCCAACCCAGGGATGGAACTCGGGTCTCCTGCACTGCAGGCAGATTCTTTACCGACTGAGCTATAAGGGAAGCCCAAACTTACTCCCAAACAGTTCCGAAATAACAATATGAATATAGAGAAAGAATGATAAAGGAAACATGGTAAATGTTAATATTGGGGAATTAGGGTGAGGAGAGTACAGGAAGTCTTAGTACTATTTTTACATTATCTCAAAATACAAAAATAAAGTTTTAAGAAATGTAACAGCAAGCCTTCATTAACACACACTTATAAATTCAAATCTCTTCACCATGAACCCTCAACAAAGAAGTCAAAACAATTTTCACTATATTGCCCCATAGTTCAATTGTGCAGTGATTTTCTAATGTTTCTTTTATTAGTGTAAAATGCATGGGAGGAAGTCAAGTAAAAGGCAACATACACTGAAAACAAAAAATAAAACAAAAACAAATTTACGCTCAAATTTAAAAGAAAGAGATGGATAAAAAGATGCTTAACACAAGGAAACAACTGCCCCCAAGACAGTTGGAAGTGTCTCTAAGGTCATTTTATATTATTTTAAAATTCTTACCTGCATTAGATCATCAGACAAAATGAAAATGTGCTTAATGTAGTA
Organism: Cervus canadensis; assembly: GCF_019320065.1. NCBI lineage: Eukaryota > Metazoa > Chordata > Mammalia > Artiodactyla > Cervidae > Cervus > Cervus canadensis. The sequence continues at coordinate 24,360,421 of NC_057390.1, read as the reverse complement.
AAGTACTGCCTTAATACTGTATTTAGAAGGAAGGAAAATTTCATGTTTTGTATGTTTTACTGCAGTGGCAATCCATTAGTTCAAATTCTAATTTTAGTCTTGTATACATGGATACTCAGAAGTACTCTTAAGTTCTAGCAAAATGAGTTTTAAAAATTACATGAATTCTCATTTAATCAATTTTACATTCATTGTGAAGACTAGATTTTTTTTTTAATGTAAGTTGATGCCTAAAATGTTCATTAGATTTATATACTGTACCAAGTACAATTTCTTTAAATGATGTAATGACTGTGATTTCCAAACTGATCTCAATTCGCAGTACCCTCAAAGCCCTAAATGAAGTGTCTGATGTGAACAGGAATCACAAACAAATAGTGAAGTCCATGGTCAACAGCTGGCATTTTAACAGAGTATCTGAGGGATAAAACTACTGTTGGTTAAATAAATTTTCTCTTCTCAGAAAAAGAAGTTATTTTTTCTAAGTTTTTCTTGATGGGAAAATTTTTTTTTTTTAAAAAGTATAGCTTGTTTGAAGCGGAATATCTTTAAACTATAAGTGATTTCCCTGTAACAACTATGTTAAAATGGTTAAAATGTATGGTTAATCATAGCCTAACAATCACATTCAAACTTGATAATCTACTACAATGACAGTAAATATGGCATGAAAAAAACCGTTGCAGTCAATAACGCTATAAAATCAGAGGAAACTAAATGAGACGCAACAAAGATGAGGGGAAGGAAATGTATCATCGTCATCATCAGCTCAACAATAACAACTAATGTTTACTGAGCTCTTTTAATGCGCCCGACACTGTTCTAAATGATCTACAAATATTATCCTGTTTAATCCTCAAGGTGATGCCACAAGGTAAGTCAGAGACAGGCTTTTCTGGAGGCTGAAGGAGGACACTGAGGCACCGCCTGCTTTCTCTTCTAGTGAAGATGGGGCTGCAAGAGCCAGATGAGCTCAGTGTTTGCGAACATCACCTTAAATGAAGGTACAGAAACTGCTGAACACAATCACTTCTGGAATACTGATGGAAGCTCAAAAAGACTTGTGACATAGCAATAAATGAGTTGCCTTCCACCCAATCTGGACAGTCAATGACATGGTGAGCTCTATGCCCCTCAAGAGTATACCAGCCCCAAAGAAAAAAAAAAGACAAAAAAAAAAAGAGTATACCAGCCCCAAGGTATACTCTGGCAAGCCAACGCAGTTCCATCAACTTCTATATGCTTGCATACATATATCAGCAACTAACAGGGGCACGTGTGCATACCCTCTTCTTGTCAATCTATAACCTCAAAGCAGAAAGACTTTATTATTACCATTGCTGAAGAGGAAGCTCAGACACAGTGAGGTTAAACAACTTGCACAAGGCTATATGGACCAAAAGCTACAGAACTAGAGGGAAAAAAAAAGAATAAAAAAAGTACATTCATTTGTATATGAACATTCATGTTCATAGCAGCATTACTCACAGTAGCCAACAACTCAAGCTCCTACTGACAGATGAAGGATAAACAAAATGTAACATATACAAACAATGGATTGTTATTCAGCCTTAAAAGGCAGGAAATGCTGACATATACTACAATATGGGTGAACTCTCTTCAAGACTGTTATGCTGAGCAAGCCACCAAAGGGCAAATATACGGTTCCACTTATATGAGGTACCTAGAGTAATCAAATTCTAAGAGATATAAAGTAGAATGGTGACTGCCAAGGCCTGGGGACTGTTTGAAGGATCTGGGTTTTTACCCTAAGTGCAATGAAAAGACACTAAAGCAAATAAAAAGACACTATCTTATATAAGGTAAGGGACAGCAAAATCAAAGTTGCATTTTTAAAAGATCAGAAATAATATAGAAATTAGAGATGTTCCAGCATGTGATTTTCTCCCTACTAAGTCAACCCTTTCTCAGAACCAGACTTTAGCATCAGGAAACCTAAGTTTCTAGGTTTATGTAAGTTATTTAACCATTATCTCTAATATAGTCCATCCTAAAAGATTTCTAAGGCCCCCCAAAACTCAAAAAGCTTTGAGTCCTATTCTCCCACCTGTTTTGGCACTCAGAGTCCAGACAAAAGAGAAACCTGGTACTTCTGCAAATACCTATTCTCAGAGACAGAGGCTTTCCTCCAGCAATGGCTCCCTAATAATGCACATGGCACCTGGCCCTCCCGGCCACAAGCAGAAAGGAGCAGTCTAGGACATCCACCAGCTATTACTAACTAACCACTTCTTAGCTTACTTTGTTCCAAGGAATTCTGCGTCCACAAAGCAGGAGGAAAGGAGAGTGAATGTGGGGATTGGTATAAACCGATTTTTTTCTTTCTTTGCATATTGTACGAAGTACAATATTGTACTAAGTATATTTAATATTTTAGTGAAATAAACGTGAAATCTATGAAGCCTCTGTGACGTCAATGTTTTAACAAATATAAATCTTATTATATGGCTTAGACTAGTAGGGTTTGAAATTCACAGCCCAGCTATGTTTGTAACAGGTCTCAAAATGAGGAAGTTAGATCCAACAATCCTGCAGGCAGCACAATTACCTGCTCCCAAAATATTACTGGTGATTTGATAAACTGGCATACACTGTCTTGGACAAGCAGATGTGTCAGCTGAAAGCTAACCATAGTCCTCAGAGGACAAGTCACAGAGGAGATCACCCCAACAGGGAACCTAGGTCGCAGCAGCTCCACAACCCAGCCCTTCTCTGTGCTCTCCAGATCCATGGTCTGGTCACCTGATAGAGAAAGGTACTAACCTGTGGGTCTGTGAACAACGAAAGCAAAATGAGAATCCAAATCTTCAAATTCAACTAAATGATGAAGCCATTTTCATTTAATGGCACAAAACAATTTAGCAACCTTTTGCACACTGTTCTTGGAAACAATGTGCAAAACTCTTTTATCAACATAATATTAATTTTAAACCACTGCCATTCATTTTTTTAGAAATGCCTTAAGATCTCATATTTTAGCATCAAAGTAGTAGGCCCGGACACCACTGGGCAAACAGGATTAAAGGTGAAGGCATGGCCTCTGAAATAACAAGAGGCACCCTGCTTTCAAGACTTCTAAAAAGATGTCAATTTTATGCAACTGAAAGTAATACAATCTCAACACAAGAACATACAGAAAGTCCAAGTGAAGTTGAACCTAGACTAGGTAAAGCAGGAAACCAAGACACATAAATGTTGTAGACAAAAACAACCAGTCTTCAGCATTGCCTGATCCAAGACAGACAACCATGATGTTTAAACTCAAGCTACTTTAACAAGAACAAACCAGAAGAGGTAATCTGACGGAGAGAACTCCTCAGGAGTCAAGATCCAGATCCTGTCTCTTAAACCAGCTGTACAAACAAGCTGTATACAAACCCAATTTCCTAAGCCTCTGAGCATACTGATGCTTAAAAAAAGTATAATACAACACATAATTTAAGATAATAGTGTAATTAAAAAGTGACTCCAAAGTGCTAAATACTAAACAAAATAAAAACAGAAGAAATGATAACAACCGGAGGGTGTGAAAGTACCTACCTAGATGGCATGCAATACACAAATATTAAAAAAAAACACCACCACAGACACACACACACACACCATATAGTTAAACTAATTAAGATATAAAGATTGTATCCCCTTTAAAATATTTCTTTTTACAATGGCCTTCAACGAACAAAAACAAATACTGCCCTCTTCTCAAAGAAATTCATACATTGTCCCACCAGTTACCAGCAGTGGGAAGCAGAGAGCCGCCGCAGCTGTGAGTCAAGAGCCCACACACCTGCTCTTCACCTGTCAGACTGAACTTAAGGCAAATCCCAGCCCCAGCTGTCTTGTCACAAGAGCCCTGTCCCATCTCAGGAACTGGCTTTGTAGTCTCACTCCTCAGTGTAGAGGAAATTTGCTGGATTACAAAAGAGATAGCAACCCCCTCCTTAATAATCTGGGAACCATTATAAGAACATTGTCAAATCACAAGAGACTGACTACATAAGTGACAGTTTCTCTATACAAGGCAAAATCATGCAACATTAGAAAAAAATTTGCAGATTCTTATATGAAACAGTGTTATGTTATAGTGTTAGGAAAAACATGAGGTAGAGGGGAGGCACAGTATAAAACGCTCTTTTTAAATGACTTCAACTCTACGTTAAAAACAAAGTCATGTGGAACTTATTATCAGTATCAAAATTTATTATAATATGGTGCTTTCACAGGGACAAATAGGTCAATGAAACAAGAGACCAGATTAAGAATCCTAAGCATTTTTAGGATCATGAAATAAGATAGAAGAGGCATTACAAAATTCTGAGGCAACAACAAATTCAATAAAAGATGCTGGAATAATTAATTTTCCATGTGGAGAAAAAAATGAGACTGCTACCTCACTTCATTCTTAAAAACATAAACTCCAAATGTATTCGTCTTACATACGAAAAAAACTTTAAAACTATTAGAAAAAAACAGAACAATAATATAAGTGAAGAATGGACAAAGGATACATTAATCTAAAATACTAAAAAGAAAAAAATCTGAAGAGTCAATATGAAAACATGCTAAGCCTCATTAAGTACTCATGGAATTATAAATTAAAATAAAATAGTGTGAGATTAGTAAAAAATTTTAGTCTGAACATACCAAGTGTCCAAGCGTTGAAGACAATGTAAGGAAATGGAGGTAGAAAGAAGTACAGTCATTAACTGCTTATAGGATTACAAATTTCTAGTATGGCGTATAGAATAATTTTGACGCATGTGGTCAAACTGAAAATGAGCACTATCCTATGAATCACCATGAATAATTATTCCAATTCTAATTACAGCCTGGAAAGCTGGCACACATGCTCAGAAAGGATATGTGTTAGAATTCCCAATGCAGCGTCATGGGTAATAGCAAAGGGAAAATGCTTTTAAAGCAGTCCAGATGTTCACTGATTGGTAAAAGCATACATACATAATATGGAGTAGTATTCTGTGAAAGAATACTACAAGTATTACCAACCAGTAAAAGTGAGTGAAGGAGGTACATATTTATTAACATGGCGCCATCTCACCAATAAACAAATAGCAAAATGTAACAAAGTAAACGTAAACACATGTAAGACAATGTTTATGTGGTTTTGGAAACATCAATACATAGCACATCTAGAAAAGCAGGACTAGATAGCAGTACACTAGATACAGCAGCTGCCTCTTCTCAGGAGGCAGTGATGAGCAGGGTCAGAGGTACAGAGAGAGGATGGGGAATAACATTAGGGAGAGAATATGAGAGATTTCATCAGTAATACAGCAGTGGAATGGCTCATTGGAAAAGACCCTGATGCTGGGAAGGATTGAGGGCAGGAGGAGAAGGGGAGGACAGAGATGAGATGGTTGGGTGGCATCACCGACTCGACGGACATGAGTTTGAGCAAGCTCCAGGAGTTAGTGATGGACAGGGAGGCCTGGCATGCTGCAGTCCTGGGGTTGCAAAGAGTTGGACACAACTGAGCGACTGAACTGACTGATAGTGGTGGAAAAATCGTTTATTGCAAAGAACTAATAAAATACTAATATCTGCTTTAGGTGGCATTGCATCGTATTTTATCATTATTTTATCCTCTGTGCTATTCTGTAATTTGCTAGTTTATTGTTTACAATGCATAGAAAATCGCCAAAAGGAAACATAACAAAATGATAAGAATATTCCACTTTGGGTAATGAGGACAAAACTTTTCTTTTTTTGGTTGCTGTTGTACTTTATTTTTTAATTTTTTCATAATAAGAATAATTAATTTTAGAATCGGGGAAAATTTTATGTGTACAGATAGTGATTAGATTCCATGTAGTTCTGATTCACACAAACTCACACATATACTTTTGCATCTAAAAGTATTAAGCAACCAAAATACAAATCTATCTTGAAACCTCTAAATTTTCATAAAAAATTAATGTAGAAACAAGATAACAAAACTCTTTTCTATAAACAATATTCTAGTCTTTGAGAAAGGATAAAGAAAAAGGTTCCTTAAAGACTATAGACTATTAATGTTTACACCTCTAATTGTACAAAAATACAAGAAAGCTTTGTAAGAAACAAATTTGTCACACATTCTAGTTCAAGTTTTTATATTATCATGATAAATATCTTGTGTAAAATATTTGAAATTGGAGTATAAAGCAATAAAACCTGTAATTGTACTCCATCAGAAAACAAAATGCTAACTTTTTTGTGTGTCTTTTTTTTTAATTTATTTTCTCATTTATTTTTATTAGTTGGAAGCTAATTATTTTACAATATTGTAGTGATTTTTGCCATACATTGACATGAATCAGCCATGGATTTACTAAAATGCTAATTTTTATTATCTATAACAAATATCAAACAATTTAACCTTGTCAAACCTCAGTTTTCCCGTTTGTACTAATAACATGAGTGTCATACCATGCCTATCTCAGAGGGTGTGGAAATCAACACAGTAAGGCAGTTCAACAGGCAAAAGTATGCAGGTCTGCTTTGATGGAGGGCACAGAGCAAGAAGCAACAGCCAAGCTCCAGCCACAGCAGACATCAGGGGTATAAACCGAATGTGGAAAACCTCATTTGGTCACCAAGGGAAGAAAGGAAATAGTCTTAAAAGAAAGCAACCATAATATAATGAAATAATTGGGGAAAACAGAACTTTTTGCTAATGAACAGACCAAAAAAAAAAAAAAAAACTTTAAATACTGATACTAAATAATGACACAACAAAAGGACTCCTATAGCAATGGTTTCAAGAAATGGTCACTTTCACTTAAACTGTAAAGCACTACATGTGAGCTACAACCATTTACGTACATAGACACAGTACATGAAAAAAGCACAAAAGTCAAGACAGGTGGATCAGAATACTGAACTGTTTTCTCCAAAATGTTTTTTGTTTTTTTTTTAATCATTTTATACCCACTCAGTGAATAGTCGTCATTCTTGCTTGTCTCAATTCACAAACATAAGGGGGTGACTTAGAAATGAGACAGCCCAGTTAACTTACCAGCCAAGCCAAATCAACCTAATAGCAGGCCTTAGAGCCGGGAAGTTCTCAGGTCTATAACATTGCTATATCAGCTTTTAAATTAAACAAGCAGCAGAAGAAATAATAAGCCCCAAATTTCAAACAGCATCTTACCAGGGTGATGTCTCGAGAAGCTGCAGCTGCACTCATATGCAAACTAGGCTGCCTTACAGAACTGCTACAATCAAGGGCTCGAGCAAACGTCCCAACAGCACTGGGTAAACCATAACAACAAAAAGGAAAGATTAAGGCACTGTTGTTCTTTTATCTTGAAAAAAAAAAAAAGTCTGGGTAGTAAACGAACAATTGTAAAAGTCAAACAAGTTCTTTGATGTTTAAGATTCAAATATCAGATAAAAAGTATTCTTTACAATTTAAGAAATGACAAGCCAATTCACTATACATATAGGTCATTACAATTAAATTAAGAAGCTTGTGTGGCATTAACAAGGGAATGATCTATAGTGAAATTTCATGTAGTTAACCATCTGGTATACAACTGTGTTTCCAAAATGAGAAATACATTAGATGCAGAATTTGACTATTACTGTAAAGCAAGTTGTGACCACCTTTTTAGCCCAAATGGTGAAATTCCAGTAATGTTTTTCCCTTGAAATGAGATATCGTCAACTGTAGCAACCTAGTACAACTGTAGCTACATATTCCTTTGAGGAATATGTAACAGATTTCCATTTAAGGAAAGAAAAACAATTATCACAATACTGATTTAAATTTAATGATTTAGAAGGCTTTTCCATATATAGAGAACTCTAACTTCAAGAAATAAAACATGAAGAGAAGATTTCCTCCTTGTTGTCTACGCTTTAACATGTTAGCTGAGGAAGTTTTTTTTTAAGGTTTTAATTAAAATATAAAACACGTGCAAAAAGCACACATTGTACCACTCTTTGGATACCACAAAGTCAATGCATCCACGTCAGCAGCATGCAGGTCAAGACTCTGACCTGACAGCACTCAGGTGCCTGTGTTCCTTCCCAGTCACCACGCGTCCCCAAGGGGAGCAAGCATCCCAGATTCTAACACCCAAGGTAAGTTTTGCTCAAGAGAGAACTTAAACAGAATCACGCACTGCGCACTCTTCATAACCAGCTTCTTTTGCTCAAAACCATGTTTGTGGGCTCACCCGTGCTGCCTGTTGTAGCTGTGTCCATTCATCTTCCTTGCTGTGGAGCATTACTTGGCGTGGTGTCCCACCCCAACCCTGCTGTTGATGAACATTTGTTTCCAGTCTGGGGCTACTATGGATAGTGCCACTGCTGCCATCTTCATACATATATTTTGGCACACAGATGTATGCATTTCTGCTGGGTATATATTTAGGACTGAAACTTTAGGGATGTGTGTGTTAGATGACAGCAAACAGTTTTCCAGAGCAGCTGTACCAACTTGCACTACAACCAATAGGATATGTGGGTACTGGTTGCCCCACCTCTGCACCAATGCTTGACACTGGAATGTGCAGTGGTACTTAACTGGGTCTTAATTTGTACTTAGATTTTTTTTTTTAAAAAAAACAAAACTTGAAAAAGATACGGGGAGTATCTCCTTGGTGCCTCTCATGCTGGCTTCAAGAGAAAAGAAAACATGGCCCTTGGCAATCAGGAAAAGGAAAGAACAATAAAAATCAAATCTGAAACTGCAAAGCCTACTAAATAAACCAAAATCCAGGTAACCTGTCTGGAGACTCCAGGCCAGCGATTCCACCAATGATTCAGTCCCAAATCTTCATTTCAGTCTCATCTATTTCACTGATTGGCTCCTCCCCAGCAACGTACACCAACCAAGTCTCCTCATCCAATCAGTTAGTGGCTAGGCATCTGGGCTCTGGAGTCTGAATGCCTAGCCACCGATAACAGTGCCTAACTTCCATGGTGACCAACACTATGAACAGTACAAAGGATGGGCTAAGGGCTTCTGTCCTTTGCATTATGACAAACATCCAACAAAAAATTAGAGAATATAATGGAGATGATTATAATTATGTCCAGATCTACCTCACTCTAATATTTTGCCATGTTTGAAGCAATAAATATATACTGTACAGCACAGGGAAATACAGCCATTACTCTGAAATAACTTTAGATGGAATATAATCTATAAAAATACTGAAACACTATGTTGTACACCTGAAACTAATATACTATTGTAAATCCAACATATTTCAATAAAATAAATCAAAAACTAAGCTAAAAAGATAATATTTTGCCACATCTGGTTCATTCTTTAAGGAAATAAATATTATAAATTTCGTTAGAGCCCCCATATACATTCCCAGAACTCATACATGCATACATAATATGCATGTGCATACATAAGCCCATTAATGAAATAATAAGACATTGTTTGCATGTTGTAAACTTTTTCTTTTTTTAAAGTCTTTATTGAATTTGTTACAATATTGCTTCTGATTTTTTGGTGACAGGCATGTGGGATCTTAACTCCCCAACTAGGGTTTGAACCCATACCCCCTTCATTGGAAGGCAAAGTCTTAACCACTGGACCACCAGGGAAGACCCCACTGTAAACTATTTTTATCAGTTGATCATACTTTTTCTTTATTCAACACTATTTTTGAGGTTTATCTCTGCTATGTATAGCCCTATTTCATTCTTTTAATTGCTGTAAATTAAATTCATTTTAATTGTTGTAAATACTCCATTACTAAATAAACCTCAATTCACTCATCAACTGCTTGCTGGTGTACTTTTAGGTTTTTTCCAATTTTTTTGCTATGACAATGCTATGATAATATCTTTTACTTCTGTTTTGCCGCAATTCCTTCAAGAATATCATTTACTTTTATAATTGAGAAAATAAAACTAAACTTCTAAAAAACAAAACAAAAAAACTAGACTTCTATCCCATTCTTTTCTCAAGAAAAGGGGCAGGGGGCACACAAGACAGTCAGGGAGCCAGACTTAGAACTCCTAAGGAAAGCCTTACACCTAGCGACCGACCTTACTCACATGTGGTTGCAATCAGAGGGGCACATTATTATTTACACCTGGAGAGTCCCTCATGTGGAGAAGGAAATGGCAACCCACTCCAGTGTCCTTGCCTGGAAATCCCAGGGACGGGGGAGCCTGGTGGGCTGCCGTCTATGGGGTGGCAGAGTCGGACACGACTGAAGCGACTTAGCCGCAGCAGCAGCAGCAGCAGTCCCTCACGGGCTTAAAGGAGATCACTACTTTAATTAAAGTTACGGGATTTCAGCTGTTGAATTTCTTCTTTATAATTTTTTGCAGTGCTGAAATTTTTACAAGGAGCATTTATTTTCTTAATAAAAATTAATCTATTTTCATTTTTAAAACAAAAACTAATGCCAATAAATCAATATTATTAAAATAAATCACAGTATTTAGGAAGTAGTGTGATACATATTAGGCTTTCTTACACAGAAGAATACAACCAATGAAAAAAAGTAGAACACAAAGAAAGGAAAACTCACAAATTTTCTATGAATTCTTTCATATTACAAATATATATGTGAGTGTGTGTGTATATATATATATCTTGACTCAACAGCGCCATACTCACCGGGCTACAACTAAAAATTGGTCAATCTGTCGGTCTGTAAGTGGGCTATTTGGGTCCCAAACCTTCACTTCCAATTTTGACTGTTCTCTCTCATCTGATTCTCCTGTCCAAGAAGAAAGAAAAGGGAGTCTTGTTACTCACAAGGCACATACACTGTCACATATGATTGATGATTGTGGTCACCACGACTTTAAAACTGTAAGGTAAATGTTCATGGTTTGTGTACATTTCTTCAGATAGCAGATGTAGAACACTCTGTAAAGAGAATGTTGATAACACAACCAAACTAACCATGTGATGTCTTCACTTAGTCATTAACATGTCTTTCCTGAGTATTCACATGTGTGAGGCTCCAAGCCTTGCTAAAGGAGATAGACACACAGAAGAAAGCTCTCTTGCAAGACATTCAAATGATGGTAAAACTTACTCATAAAGAACTATGACACAAACGAATAGGAACAGGTGTCGCAGAGACATACACATATGACTGCAAGATCCTGAAGAGGACAGAAATCATTTCAGGCTAGCTAGGGAATGATGTCATGCAGGAGGTGGCATTCCTGCTAAAAAACTGAAGGGTGTGGATGCACTGGCAGGGGGAGAGAACTGAAAGTAAATGAGAATAGGAACAAAGTCATGGGGTTTTAGGATGTGGCAGGAAAGTAGCAAACTTTGTCAGGAGTGCATGTATCAAAGGGAACGAGAAGAGACAGCTGTTAAGAAGTGGGTTATAAAAATACTACTGAAGATGCTGCACAGAGTTTCTGAATAGATGTCTGTCTGGAAGTAATACGACGCCTTTGCCTTGTTAGCAGGAGAGTGTCAGAGCGAGAACCAAATTTCACATCTTACACTTAGCAATGGAGTAATCTGCTCTACAGAGATATGTGATATAGACAGAGAGACAAGGTATTGACAGGGATAATAAAGAGCCTAGAGAGGATATTTAGGGATATCAATGACAGACTGGTATAACGGGAAGGTTTCCAGCCTTGAGAATTACATAGACAGTGCTGGCATTAACAGAGAGAAGGAAACAATCAAAAGACTGAGGAAAAGACTGAGGCTAATACAAGATGCTTTCTTTTAGGAATGTGTCACAAGGAGATAGACCATCATGCAAGATTTCATGTTAGGACAAAGGATAGTAATGGATGTGGCAGGCAACTGGATTCTAATTTACAGCTATGACTTTCCTATCAGGCTAGAGACTGGTCTGGGCTTTGTTTTGGTTTTGATCACGGCATCTTAATCTCAAGCAGAGTGACTTGCGCTGAATGACAGACTGTGAGGCTGAACAGCCCCTGGTGACTGATGAATCCAGGCTATGGGCTTATGATGTGTTCCCTCCTAGGCCGGGAGGAAGCAGGAGCTGAGGTTCAAAAGGAGAAGGGGGCCCCAGAATCCCCACCCCAACCATCTGCAGTCTGCTAATTACAGCCACTGCCCTCAGGGTCAGGGGGCGGGGTGGGCCTGTCCATCTTGCTCCCTCTGCAAAGGCAGGTAGATAACCAGAGAGAGAACTGCCACCACCAACAAAAAGAAGGGCAAACAGACCAGACTGAATACTAGTCCAAAGACATATAAGGTGTTTAAAAGGATTTTGGTTTTCATTATTTTTCCTTACAACACATGCTGAGCCACAACATTTAACTGATTCATTTTAAAAAACCAGTTACAAACCCAAAAGTCTGTAAACATGAAACTTTTGAAAGAAAAATGAAGCAATTGTACTTCCCTGTGTCTTCAAGAAACACACTTTTAAGTAAGATGAACAGTAAAAAAAAAAAAATTAAATCTACATTTGTAATCTATATTTTCAAATAATACAAAATGAAATCAAGATGATATTCAATATGAAGCCCCTTCTATTATATATCCCAGGATGTAAGGCTAATAAAACTGACATTGACTTTTCAAATTCAAGTTAGTTAAACTGATAAACTTCAATCCTATCCATTCATTTTGTAGCATACATAATAAAGAGAATTCAGTATAAGAATTCTAAATAAAATTGCTATAAACAATAATAAAACACTCTTGAGTGTCTTTCTACTAACAACTGAAACATACAATACCATGGGATGGGAACAAAAACAACAACAACAACAAATACAGAATGTTCTATTTAAAGTCACTCTAGAGAATTCCCCATTTTGGATTCATCACATAATATTTATATCAGTTTAATCCCTTTTCACAAGGGAAAATCTTTTAAGAAGCTCTAGAATCTTATAACCAAATACTCAACAAAGCTAACAGCAATCTGGAGAATGGTCTTGGGGAATGTACTATAAGCCAAAAGCAGAACCAAGATGAATTCTATACTCTGGTCATGTTCATTCTAGTCACTGCAATAATCTCACTTTCTTCCTCCATTTATGATAATCTGGGCAATTCCAATCTGCTCTGGTCCCACATTCACCTATGAAGATCTCTCTAATCTGTGAATTCCTACAAACTGTATTTACCAACTAATTACATATAGCATCCTATTTTCTGCTTCATACGTTCCTCTTCATAATTTTGAAAAAATATAGATTCAGCGATGATTTTAAATGTTTGCTGTAACCCTTCAACTACAGTTTAAGATTTCTAGAAAGTAATGACAAACTACTTCTTAAGTATGCCCCCAAAGAGCACAAAATGTTCTTCAAAGACTGGAAGAACTAAGGCTGTATGAAGATAGCATCTTACAGATCCTTTGAAGGACAATTAGATATATTCTTTGTTCTAAATATAATTCATTTTCTCTACAACAACCATCAGAATATATTATATTCAATTCAGAAACACAGATGCCATTTATCACCATTTTTATTAACGTTATAAAAGTTCTGGGCACTGTTTTAAGTTATGCATCAAAGGAAAGTTACTAGAAACAAAAACTGGGTGATATAACTTCTATGTGGAATCTTAAAAGCCAAACTCCTAAATACAGAGTAGAATGGTGGTGATGGGGGCTGGAAAGGGGGTTGGGGGGAATAGGGAGATTTTGTTTCAGCAGACACACTTAAAATAGTAGGCAATGCAGGGACCAGTGATTACAGACAGCAACACCGTTACTATCAGCATAAACTTCAAAGTTGCTAAGAGCCTACATCTTTGCTCCCACCACAAAAAAGAAGTAATAATTATATGACACGATAGATAGCTAACGCTTTGGTGGTAATCAAACTGCACCATATAAATGTAATCATATGAAAACATTAAACATACACTGTTATATGACAATTATATCTCAATAAAAATAGGTTTTAAAAATAAATTATAAGTAAAATTTAAAAAATGAATATATAAAACTCAATGGCATTCCAAAGAGAATGAAAACAAAAATGTAAAAAAATAAAATTATATAAATAAATCACATATATTATGGCAACAAAAATATAAAATACTAAGAAACAAAATTGAAAGTGGTGTTAGTGGTAAAGAACCTATCTGCCAATGCAGGAGACATTAGACACATGGGTTAGAACCCTGGGTCCAGGAGACCGCCTGGAGAAGGGAATGGTCCACTCCTGTATTCTCGTCTGCAGAGTCCCATGGGCAGAGGAGCCTGGTGGCTACAGCCCCTGGGGCTGCAAAGAGTTGGACCTGACTGAAGCAACTTAGCATTTGTGTTTATATAAAGAAATTACAAGACTTTCAGAAAGTAAAAGATGACAAATACAGAAGATTTCAAGATCTTCAGTTCAGTTCAGTTCAGGTGCTCAATCATGTCTGCCTCTTGAGGACCCCATGGACTCTAGCACACCAGACTTCCCTGTCCATCACCAACTCCCAGAGCTTGCTCAAACTCATGACCATCGAGTTGGTGATGTCAATCAACCATCTTATCCCCTGTCCTCCCCTTCTCCTCCTGCTTTCAATCTTTTCCAGCATCAGGGTCTTTTCCAAGGAGTCAATTCTTCGCATCAGGTGACCAAAGTATTGGAGTTTCAGCCTCAGCATCAGTCCTTAAAATGAACATCCAGGACTGATTTCCTTTATGATTGACTGGTTGGATCTTCTTGCAGATCAAGGGACTCTCAAGAGTTTTCTCCAACACCACAATTCAAAAGCATCAATTCTTCAGCACTCAGCTTTCTTTATATTCCAATTCTCACATCCATACATGACTACTGGAAAAACCATAGCTTGAACTAGATGGACTTTTGTTGGCAAAGTAATGTCTCTGCTTTTTAATATGCTGTCTAGGTTGGTCATAGCTTTTCTTCCAAGGAGCAAGTGTCTTTTAATTTCATGGCTGAAGTCACCATCTGCAGTGATTTTGGAGCCCCCAAAAATAAAGTCTCTGTTTCCATTGTTTCCCCATCTATTTGCCATGAAGTGATGGGACCAGATGCCATGATCTTCGTTTTCTGAATGTTGAGCTTTAAGCCAGCTTTTCCATTCTCCTCTTTCACTTTCATCAAGAGGCTCTTTAGTTCTTCTTCGCTTTCTACCAAAAGGGTGGTGTCATCAGCGTATCTGAGGTTAGTGATATTTCTCCAGGCAATCTTGATTCCAGCTTGTGCCTCATCCAGCCTGCCATTTCTCATGATGTACTCTGCATATAAGTTAAATAAGCAGGGTGACAATATACAGCCTTGACGTACTCCTTTCCTGATTTGGAACCACTCTATTGTTCCATGTCTGGTTCTAACTGCTGCTTCTTGACCTGCATACAGATTTCTCAGAAGGCAGGTAAGGTGGTCTGGTATTCCCGTCTCTTTAGGAATTTTCCACAGTTGGTTGTGACCCACACAGTCAAAGGCTTTGGTATAGTCAATAAAGCAGATGTTTTTCTGGAACTCTCTTGCTTTTTCGGTGGTCCAACGGATATTGGTAATTTGATCTCTGGTTGCTCTGCCTTTTCTAAAACCAGCTTGAACATCTGGAAGTTCATGGTTCACATATTGCGGAAGCCTAGCTTGGAGAATTTTGAGCATTACTTGCTAGCATGTGAGATGAGTGCAATTGTGCAGTAGTTTGAGCATTCTTTGGTATTGCCTTTCTTTGGGATTGGAATGAAAACTGACCTTTTCCAGTCGTGTGGCCACTGCTGAGTTTTCCAAATTTGCTGGCATATTGAGTGCAACACTTTCACAGCATCATCTTTAGGGTTGGAAATAGCACAAACTGGAATTCCATTGCCTCCACTAGCTTTGTTCGTAGTGATGCTTCCTAAGGCCCACTTGACTTTGCATTCCAGAATGTCTGGCTCTAGTCCAGTGATCACATCATCGTGGTTATCTGGGTCATGAAGATCTTTATGGTATAGTTCTTCTGTGTATTCTTGCCACCACCTCTTCTTAATATCTTCTGCTTCTGTTATGTCCATACCATTTCTGTCCTTTATTGTGCCCATCTTTGCATGAAATGTTCCCTTGGTGTCTCTAATTTTTTCTGAAGAGATCTCTAGTCTTTCCCATTCTGTTGTTTTCTTCTATTTCTTTGCACTGATCACTGAGGAAGGCTTTCTTATCTCTCCTTGCTATTCTTTGGAACTCTGCATTCAAATGGGTATATCTTTCCTTTTCTCCTTTGCCTTTTGCTTCTCTTCTTTTCTCAGCTATTTGTAAGGCCTCCTCAAAAAACCACTTTGCCTTTTTGCATTTCTTTTTCTTGGGGATGGTCTTGATCACTGCCTCCTATATAATATCATGAACCTGCGTCCATAGTTCTTCAGGCACTCTATCAGATCTAATCCCTTGAATTTATTTGTCACTTCCACTGTATAATCATAAGGGATTTGATTTAGGTCACACCTGAATGGTCTAGAGGTTTTCCATACTTCTTCAATTTAAGTTTGAGTTTGGCAATAAGGAGTTCATGATCTGAGCCACAGTCAGCTCCTGGTCTTGTTTTTGCTGGCTGTATAGAGCTTCTCCATCTTTGGCTGCAAAGAATATAATCAACCTGATTTCGGTGCTGAACATCTGGTGATGTCCATGTGCAGAGTCTTGTGTTGTTGGAAGAGGGTGTTTGCTACGACCAGTTTGTTCTCGCCACATAACAAGATGGCGGAGTAGAAGGATGTGCTCTCATCTTCTCCTGCAAGAACTCAAAAATTACAACTCACTGCTGAACAACCATCAACAGGAGAATGTTGGATCCCACCAAAAAAAGATACCCCACGTCCAAGGGCAAACGAGAAGCCCCAGTAAGATGGTAGGAGGGGTGAAAGCACGTTTAGAATCAAAACCCCATACCTGCCAGAGACACTTGGGGGTTCAAACAAAACCTTGTGCACCAGGACCCCAGAGACCCACAGAGACCGAGCCAGAACTGTGTGTCAGTGTCTCCTGCAGAGGTATGGGTCAGCAGCGGCCTGCTGCAGGGGCAGGGGCAGGGACAGGGGCTCTGGTTGCAGGAGACCTGGTCACACAGCCTGTGGCATAAGCCCTCTTGGAGAAGGTCACCATTAACCTTGCCATTGTGCTGCCGAGCAGATGACCCACAAACAGCAGAACAATTATACCGAAGAAATTCTTGCACTGTTAAGAAAGTTCTAGGACCCACAACAGATTCCCCAACCTGAGGATGTGGCAAAGGGACTGAGAACCCCCAGGTAATTTGACTTTGGAGTAGGATCTGATTACAGAACCTACACAGGACTGAGGAAACAGACTCTTTGAGGGCACAAACAAAACCTGGTGCACACCAGGACCCAGGAGAAAGGAGCAGTGACCCCACAAGAGGCTGACCCAGACTTGCCCACGAGTGTCCAGGAGTCTCCAGGGGAGGTGTGGGTTGGAGGTGGCCTGCTGCAGGGTCGGGGGCACTGAGTGCAGGAGTGTGTGCACGGGACCTTTTGAAGGAGGTCTCCATTATCTTCATTACCGCCACCATAGTTCTGTCTCAGATCAAACAACAGGGAGGAAACACAGCCCCAAACTGGATTAAAGATTTAATGAGCATGGCCCCGCCCATCAGAACAAGACAGAACAAGACTGTTTCCCCCACAGTCAGTCTCTCCTAACAGGAAGCTTCCATAAGCCTCTTATCCTTATCAGTCAGAGGGCAGAAAGAATGAAAAACACAATCACAGAAAACATCAAACTGATCACATGGACCACAGCCTTGTTTAACTCAATGAAACTATGAGCCAGGCCATGTAGGGCCACCCAAGATGGATGGGTCATGGTGGAGAGTTCTGACAACACATGGTCTACTGGAGTAGGGAATGGCAAACCACTTCAGTATTCTTGCCTTGAGAACCCCATGAACAGTATGAAAAGGCAAAAAGATAGGACACTGAAAGATGGAACTCCCTGGGTTGGTAGGTGCCCAATATGCTACTGGAGATCAGTGGAGAAATAACTCCAGAAAGAATGAAGAGACAGAGTGAAGCTGCTCAGTCATGTCTGATTATTTGCGATCTCACAGCCTGTAGCCTACCAGGCTCCTCCATCCATGGAACTTTCCAGGCAAGAGTACTGGAGTGGGTTGCCATTTCCTTCTCCAGGGGATCTTCCCGGCCTGGGGAACGAACCCAGGTCCCCCTCATTGCAGGCAGATGCTTTGCCGTCTGAGCCACAAAGGAAGCCCAGAGGCAAAGCGAAAACAATGCCCAGCTGTGGCTGTGACTGGTGATGGAAGTCAAGTCCATCAAGTCCATTGCATAGGAACCTGGAATGTCAGATCCATGAATCAAGGTAAATTAGAAGTAGTCAAACAGGAGATGGCAAGAGTGAACATCAATATTTTAAGAATCAGTGAACTAAAATGGATGTGAATGGGCAAATTTAAAATCTTAAGGCTATTGTTTTTGCACAAGTATTTCAACTTAAATTTAACAAAGTTTAGTTTTGAAAACCAATAAAATAATTCAAATATTTATCTCTACATACAAAGAATATTATCATTACTGGAAATAATGAAAGATTATCTAAACTGGGTGGAATTATAATCTACATCGACAGTAATCAAACGAAGTTGTATTGGCACAAAGACAGAATCAAAACCCACAGAAATAAACCAGGTCATAAAATTCATATTTGAAAATTTAAATATTTTTGTAATCATGTAAATATTAACCAACATTTACTTTGTGCCCACTATGTCCCCAAAACCCTTTACAATAGGGTTTCTCTGTAAACTGTGTATGGGGGGGAGAACAGTAACTGTGGGGTGGGTGTGATACTGTGGATTAGAAGATATTCAGCAGCACCCCTGATCTCCACTCACTAGGTTCTGGTAGCGTCTCCCCATCCTCCAGCTGTGACAACCAAACATGTCTAAAAAGTCACAGACATCATCTCATGTCCCATGGAAGACAAAATTGTCCTGGGTTATAAATTTGTACTTTTACACAGTTGCAACCAGTTATCTACCTGCACTACTTATTATGGTCTGATGTTTTTCAGTTGATTAACATCCACCACACTATAGGAAATACATTCTGCAAAATTAGACACTTACCTTTAAAGACCTACAAACTTGGTAACCAGAGCTTGGTAACTTGGTAACTTTAAAAAAAAAAGTAACAATCATAATAAAAATACCAACACAGTTAAATCTCCACTGACATTTGTACGAAGCACAAAGGTCAGTCAGTCCTTTATCTCCCTAAACCCTGGACTTCTACTTCCTCCACTGAGATGGGGGTCACTGTGTACAGTTTCAACAAAATTGAAAATAAAATCTAGGGTGCAAGTTTTTACAAACATTGGGGAAAATATTTTTCATCCACCTGTAACTCTAAGATGACACATATACTTTCAACACAGTGAAAGCACCCCAGTCTTTGAGGCTACTACTTGCACTGGAGGATGGCACTTTAGTAGAATTTTCATCTTTTGTTTTTCTTAAATGCTCTTCATCTGCGAGAATAACTGCTTGGAAAGGCCTCAGATAACTGACATAATCTCCACACTATCCTGATACTTTTCTATTGACTGACTGTATATGGGTTAATTCAAGTTTTAAAAGCATATAAGGACACAGCCTAAATTCCCAAATACAGACAAGAGCTACTTACTTCATAGCAGCAGGCAGCGGTGGCCCAGCAGAAGCAACTGCAGAAGCTAACACTAAGGAGCGGGCGCTGTGCTAAATGCCTTACAAGAGTTACTTCACTTTACCACCACAACACGCTGATGTGTTTTAGAAAAAGGAATGGGAACTTGGAGAGATTAAATAATTCTCCCAAGGTTATTCAGCTAAAATACAGTGCAGCCAGATTACACCCAAAATTGTGGATCCAAAGTCATTTTCCTTTAATAATTTAATGTCATAATACTTTTCAATTTCTTTCTTAAAATTCCAGTGTTACAATACAACTAAATAATAATTCAAAACTTATTACATGTGACATCTTTTTTTCTTCAGAAAATTCTTTAGGTTTTTATTCAAACTCAATTTAAATCTCAAAAGCAACTTTTACCTTCGTTTGCAAGCTACATACTCATTTTTCCAGATCTTAAGAGTTTGTTAGACAGTGGGTAGCCATAAACGAATTTTTAAATTCTAAAGCCACAAAAAAGAAATATTCACCAGCAAGACAAATGCCACAACAACGTCTTAAAATTCACCAGGACACATTCACAAAGAAAGCAAGCCTGTAAAATATTCTGGCATGGGGCTGATGCTTCCACCTACTTAGGATATTAATTCAAGTTTTACATTCCATGCCAATGCATACTGGAATCTGGCTACTGGTCTGAACATATCCACTTAAGATGAGTAAAAGGGTTATTAGTAAGCACAGACTGCATCAAGCCCTAAATATCTGTTCTTAAACATGATGTTTTCTACTACTTGATTTCTCTGCAAACAGGTACTAGCTGTGTATGAAAGTTTCTATGATGGCAATGTCTGTGTTTTTCAAATATGTTTTAACTGACGGTGTGTCTATCTGCCAACCTAGCTCCTTCTCCTCAGAAAATACATTACTTAGAAAAAGGAGGTTCTTAGGACTTCCTTGATGGTCCACTGATTAGGAATCTGCCTTCCAATGCAGGGAACACAGGTTCAATCCCTAGTTGCAGGTTCAATCCCTAGTCGGGGAACTAAGATCCCACATGCCCAGAGGCAACTAAGCCTGCGTGACCTGATCCAGAGCTTAGCACGTACAGCCCAAACAGAAAGAAGCTAGCATACCACAACAAAAGATCCCACATGCCCCCAAAAGAACCGACGCAGCCAAAATAAATATTTTTACACAGTGTGTTCTTCAAATCTTCCATCTAGTTGGTTGTCTGAATACAAGTGAAAAAAACATTTTGGATATGTTAAATGCTTCCAGTTGAAATAAGAGTCCAAAGTGACTTTTATTTATGATGAAAAAAATGCAGTGTTTTTCACTGTTAAGGATGAGTACCTACAAATAAAGCTAATAATAAGTTACAAACTTTAAAATAAACTTAACAAGAAATAGATAAAATCTATATTAATAAAGCAAAACAACCAAACAAAAGACTTCCACGAATCCAAAAGTAGTGTTCAACAGAGAAGGACATTTCAAAAGTCATAAAAACGTCTGTTTTCCTTAAATTAACTTAAGAATTAACTGTAACTCACATAAAACTAGGAAGGAAGAATTTTTTTTTCAAGCTTGGAAAAGTAAGAGGGGGAACTAGCCTCACCAGATATTAACACATACTACAAAGCTTCTATAATTAAAACAGTGAGTTATTAGAGCATAAACAGATCAGAGTAATAGAACAGAAAACTCAGAAGTAGAACCATATACTGCAAAATATTATAAAATAATCAATTACCTCCCAAAGTAATGTTAATATTAATACAATTTGAATTAGAATCCTAATGAAATCTGGAAAAGAGGAAATTGACAAATTGATGATAAACTTCAACAGTAAGAAAAACAACTATGACATGACAGCCCACACCCCCCACACAACCAAGAAATTTTAGAGAACTGAGGGAAAATTTGCCCAACCTTTAAACATACACAAAACAGATAAATGTGGATCTATCACATGATGGAATATTGCACAGAACATAATTTCATGGATGTCTATACATATTTATGTAGCAGTCTGTGAGATCGTGTTAAATTAGTAACAGTGGTAGTTACTAGAGGGTTAGAAGGGGCGATCTAAGGGACTACTATACTTTTTGTTCCCAGTATAATTACATTTGCTATCATAATTCATACTGCTTGCAAGAAAATAAATTTTAAGACTTAAAAAAATGAGAAAAAGAAAAGGGAAAACAGTGGAGGTCCTTCCAATACTATGTTCCAAAAGACTTCACGATAAGCATGTCTAACTGTGAAGACTGGGGGTTTTGACTGCGCAATGAAGAAATGGGATTCTAAGAGACGTGAAGTACTGAATATGGCCTTCGGATTGACTCAGTGGGCCCTTCGCTTCCATCTCACCCACAACAACCTGACTTTCGTATTGAAGGTGACCTTGTATAGTAAGAAAGGGGTCTATTAACTAAATAACATCTGTAAACCAACCACCCAGAACACTATCAAGACAAACACTATATTAAAGGCAATTAACACTTGTTAATGAATTCTGAGATTTATTATATTAATGAACATTTAGTCACATTTTAAATACATAGAATGCCTTTGACAGGTAACTGGTGTAACTCCCTGAATGCTATAAGCTGTTAAGAATCACTCCTTTTACCTGAAAGAAAAACCTCAAGATTCTCACCCTCAAGAACTTCAAATCCTCACTACGATATACTGTAGAATAAACTATTGCATTTTATACATGATTTTATTTCCTTAAAATATTCTTTTTTTTATTTTAAGCTAGGTAGATATGCTTTCCAATTACATAACTCTAACCAGCTTTATGCATTTCAGGGGCAATATCATATTTAAATGTTTTTCAGGTAGGTGGGAACTCATGAGATTCTGTGAGCTGATTTTTCTGCCCACTATAACTGGAAATATCCCAATTTTATTACTTGCTTCAGCATTTATCTTTACGTGAGCAATACACAAAATTTTCTAGGCTTTCTATACACTTAGGCTTATGCTCGGTGCTCAAGAGAGAATCACACACTTTAATAAAAATAAAATAAATTAGAGCATTCCCAGATGGTTAGGCTTCAGAGCTTTCACTGTCATGGCCCAGGTTCAGTCCATGGTCAGGGAACTGAGATGGCACAAGCCAAAGTGTGGCCAAAATTTTTTTTAATTGATTAAAATAAAAAATTAAAATACTTCAATAAATATATATATACACAAATTTTAAGATGAAATTAGAAATACAACATTGTAAATCAACTATACTTCATAAAATACATTCAAATTTTTACTGAGAAAAAGAGTCACACTATCAGTAGCTCAGACAGTCCTACATTTAAAAAAGTCAAATAAGAGACAGGGCGCTCAGGGCTGGTGCACTGGGATGACCCTGAGGGATGGGATGGTGAGGGAGGTGGGAGTGGGGTTCAGGATGGGGAACACATGTACACCCGTGGCTGATCCATGTGAATGTATGGCAAAACCACCACAATATTGTAAAGTAATCAGCCTCTAATTAAATAAAAAAAGAAGAAAAAAGTCAAATAATAAAAATAGCACAAAAGATTACATGACCAACACAGTCTACACAGTTCTGAAAAGGGGAGAGACCAGAGGGCAGGGAGGAGTCACAGAGGGCTGCTGAGGGGATGCAGAACGTGGGCCAGGTACCGCGGACGCACACACCAGGGACACGCCTGGCTCCTGGTCTGTGTGGGGATGACTTGCTGAATATCTCACAAAGGGCTGTACATTTGTCCAAAACTCAAAGAATCCACACAAAAGTGGGTGAAATGCACTATATATAAAGTATACCTCAACTGAAACAGGGAAAAACAATCTGGAAATGATTACTTGGAAGCCAATTGTCATTCTGTATAAAATTTCAGACACACCACCTTACAGCTTAGCTATTTCTTTCCTGGGAACATGTTTTCTGGTTATATCCAGAATACAAAATTATCCATTATCTAAAGGATACTCAGTGCAGTTTTGTCAAATTTAAAAATCAAATGCTTTCAAAAATAAAACACTAAAGTCTAAGATCAAGCATTAAGGACTATATAAATATCCAAAATTATTTTGGGAACACAAGTTGATTTGTACAGATCAGAATGCCAATAAATGCAATCTCTCAGCCCATAATGGAGAAGGAAATGGCACTCCAGTCCAGTAATCTTGCCTGGGAAATACCATGGACAGAGGAGCCTGGTGGGCCATAGTCCAAGGGGTTGCCAAACAGTAGCAGCCTATAAGAAACCGGTTCACTACTTACAATCTCTTTAAAAACACACACACACACCAAAACAAAACTTCTAAACACAGTTGCGTGCAGACATGGCAATCTATTCTCAAAGCTTAGTCATTACTGACTGACCTTTCCTGGTACTGAGTTCATAAAAATGCAGAAGTCTGCAACCTAGTATTATCCACAACCGCCCATCTGCCCACCCTGACAGTGAAAACCCACCAACCACAGTGTGTACTATGGTTCACAAACTACCCTGAGTTGATTTAACTTTTCTGCATACGCTTCCTATAGGAAAGCATGGTAAACAATGCAAATTATAAAAACCTTAAGGAACAATTTCTAAACCTCTCTATGACAAAATTCTAAATTTCTGTATAACAAAAATAAATAAAACATTTAAATATAAAATCATTAACATTTCATAAGTGAGGAGGTAACATGTGCAATACTCACAAATACTTCTACATTTGTTTATCTTTAATATGCAAAATACTCTTGCCAATACATATAAATAATCAAATAGAAAATACACAAGAAATTTACAGAATAGCTAAAAATAACTAAGGAAAGCATAATTTCAACTTTTAAAAATAATAATAAAAAAAGCAACAACAAATGAAAAGCTAATACAATAGAGTAACAAAATGGGGGCGCTAATAATCTATCAGTGAATGCATCTGATTTGCTCGTACAAAAATTAATATAGCCTTTTTGAAGGGCAAAGTGGCATTTTCAATACTTCCAGGAAACTATGCTTGAAAAATGTTTACACAGCATAAGTATGTGTGAATATTTTCTAGCAGTATCATTTGCTCAAAATATGTAGGGACTTCCCTGGTGCTCCAGTGGATAAGACACTGCGTTCCCAATGCAGGGGGCCCAGAGTCTAATCCCTGGTCAAGGAACTAAGATACCACATACTGCAACTAAGCCCTCGCACTTGAGAGCCCACGCTCCCCAACTAGGAAAGCCTGAATACCACAATGAAGAGCCTGCACACTGCAATGAAGACCCAGTGCAGCCAAAATGAATTTTTTTTTAATGTAATAACCTAAATGTCTATCAACAGGGGTACTAGTAAAGGAAATAAATTATGGCACATCCATGCAGAATTAAGAACTCTACAGTCACAAAAAGAATAGTCACTCTCCTCATTAGGGAAGATGCAAAAAATACACCATTAACTGAAAGAAGCAGTTGCAGAATAACCTGCAACTTGCCACTGCGCAAAGACCATTCTGAATGGATTATGAGCCATAGCCATTATCAAAATAAAATATGGGTTTTGCCTTGTCATACGGTTCATGGGGTTCTCAAGGCAAGAATATTCAAGTGGTCTGCCATTCCCTTCTCCAGGGAACCATGTTTTGTCAGCCTGCAGACATGAAATTAAAAGACGCTTGCTCCCTGGAAGAAAAGTTATGACCAACCTAGACAACATATTAAAGAGCAGAGACATTACTTTGCCGACAAAGGTCCATCTAGTCAAAGCTATGGTTTTTCCAGTAGTCATGTATGGATGTAAGAGTTGTACCTTAAAGAAAGCTGAGCACTTTTGAACTGCGGTGTTAGAGAAGACTCTTGAGAATCTCTTGAACAGCAAGGAGATCAAACCAGTCAATCCTAAAGGAAATTAGTCCTGAATATTCATTGGAAGGACTGATGCTGAAGCTGAAGCTCTAATACTTTGGCCACCTGATGCAAAGAACTGACTCCTTAGAAAAGACTGATGCTGGGAAAGACTGAAGGCAGGAGGAGAAGGGGATGACAGAGGATGAGATGGTTGGATGGCATTACCAACTCAGTGGACATGAGTTTGAGCAAGCTCCGGGAGTTGGTGATGGACAGGGAAGCCTGTGCAGTCCATGCGGTCGCAAAGAGTCAGACACGACTGAGTGACTGAACTGAACTGAAATACGGGTTTGGAATGAAGAAAAGGGTGTGGTGTTCATTTTCTATATTACACTTTATTTTGTATTTCATTTTTTTAATGTTAAGAATGTTTTACTTTTCAAATCAGAAAATAAAGGTTTTAAGTATACAGTTACGACAGAAAAAAGAAAAATTAAGTCTTGGTAGGAAGATATGTTTTTAAAATGTAAAGTTTTAAATCTCTCTGGTCTACAAACTTCCCAGTTCAGCCAAAACCCCCACCAGAATGTAAGTGTTCACTAGATTCCATGGCTACCTCAGACAGATGACGTGAAGGCACATCAAATCTCAAAGCGTGAGTCTGTCACATTAAAATACAAGTTCAACATTAACGCTCTTAAAGTTGTATTTAAAAGAAAAACACAGGTAGAAAATTCATGAAAATGTGAAATGAAAAATGAATAATTGATCAAATAAATTATTTTTCATTGCTGTTTATTTCTAAAATCGGAAGAGGTCATTACTTTTAAACTTTAGCCTGAAAGTTGTTTTTTCCATCTGATGAAAACACCCAAGTTTCAAGGAAATTTGTTTTCACAGGATTTGAAACTCAAAAGAAAAACATACCTTCTAAGAGCATTTCTGGAATGTCTGCTTGATATCTAGGTCCCACTCTGATTTCACCTTTGTCAGCTAATAGTGTTTTCACTGAGGGATCATAGACCAATGAGTAGAAAAAGGTATCCTGGAAAAAAAAATGACAGAAGACAGAAATATCGACATAAACCTAATTCCTTCTACTTTTTATAAAGCAATAAATCCAGTGTCATAATAATGAAACGAGAAAACTCCACAGAGCATAAAATTTCATTTTGGTGAATAAATTCATAAATCTTTAAGGAAAGCATAACGCTACTATCATCAGGTAAACAATATAAAATTAAATGAAATGAAAACAAATAGCTTACAATCAAGGTGGATAATAAAGTGTTACTATTATTTGTTTAGTTAGTCTAACAGAAAACCATTAATTGCTCTAAAAGTTAAGCTAAAGTCAAATAAAGACCACTGAAATCCAGTAATCATTTTAAAGCTGTAAAGCCCACACCAAACAGTAAGAGTGCCTTCATAGACACATGACACTCTTACTTTGAGAGTGCCCATCCCACATTTCATCAAAAATACTAAAATGCAGACACATTTCACATTAAAACTATAGAGCTTAGTTTATATGCAGTTTACTAATATGTCACACTGCATACACTTAATTACAATTATCTATTTAAGTACAATTGTCCATTAATTATAATTCTGAGGTTGTCCTTTAAATTCTAAAACATATGTATATATGGGTAAGCATACAAACATAACTATACATTCTATCATCACCAGCATACCCACCTGACTTTCCATGGTCACTTAAAAGAGCAAACAACCTACTCACTGGACCTAAAGGATAAAATGACTATAGCCAACAGTCTTGAGCTGAATTCTGCATAACCACTAGAAATCATCTGAACCAGCAAAGTCTTGTCTTTTGTTCCCCCCCCACCTCCCTGTCCCATGGATGTGAGGGTCATCTACTGCATGATTCTCCGTATTAAACCCTGAAAGAGCCTATTAAAGAACAGTAGATTGATAAAGGACTGAGGTTAAAAAGCAAGAGGATAGGAAAAAAAAAATCATGAAGACTTTGCAAATTTTCATCTACTGCAATCCTTAGCAGATACAAACTGTTAACAAATTAGAAGGTAACAAATATCATCTTAAAAAAATCAGAGAATTTCCAAGTGATCCAGTGGTGAGGTCTCTGCGCTTTCACTCAGTGGCCTGGGTTCAATCCCCAGTCGGGTAACTAAGATTCTGCAAGCCACACAAACACAACGCAGCAAAAAAAACAAAAATCCACTCTCGGAACAGCCAAATACAATATAATATACTAAAATATATTCACTATTTCTTCTTTTTATTTCTGCTTCTGTGAATGAAAGATAACTTCTGAGCATCATCAATCCATATTATCCATCATTGTGTTTGACAGAGTGACAATAAACTCCACCTCTTTTCCAAATTTCACAAGACTATTAGCCTTTTTTTCTGCCTTGAATACTTACTTTCCTTCTAATTTTATTAGGTTTCTGGTGCACAGCAGTTATACATGTTTGCATCAATCTTTTTCTGTAATGTTTACTTCACTTGAGATAAGGAAGCAACACTCTTGAGCACAGAAAACTATTTTTTAAAAAGAAAATATGTCCCTTTAATTTTGCTTTTTTAAAATATATATGTAATAAAGATTCTGGGAAAATAAACACTATGAAATTATAAAGGTTAAATACTGAACCATTAATAAAGTATTTTCCCCACAATAAAATTGATAAAAGTCACATAAAACTGCAAAATGTAAAATAGTCTGCTTACGAGAATTTCCTCCCTTCAATGACATCCATGCTCTAATTCAATTTCATAAAAATGTTTATGACGTCTCTTGGAGGTTACAGAAAAAATTATTCTTAGGTGACAAAATTTATTAGGATTCCAGTAAAGAAAGCAGACCACCAATGGTAAAATTTTACCTGCAAAGAGCCTCAAAGAAAAGCTATTTACTTCAAAAAAAAAAAAAAGGTAGAGGACAAAGTATTTTTAAGTTATTTATTTCATAAAGCCCAAATTAGTTCTTCCCCCCAAAAAAGTTCTTTCACTACCAATTCAATCATGTGCTATACTTTACCAATTTTCATTACAAAGCAAAGACAGACAGACAGACATGGGAGTTTTTGCCAACTTTTATCTCAGTTAACCAGAAAAATGAAATTACCTGAATACATTCTAATCATTATACTTTTACCATAATATTGCTATCATTATGCAAAAATTTGTTAGAAGAAGAAATAATACAAAAGTACAGGCTTTGTATGAAATAGAGGGAAAAACACAAACAATTATAATTGTGAATTACCTCTTTATCAAGATATGACAATACTGACTCTGTCTCATTCAGAAGGGCAACACTGCATTTCCCCCTGTTGAAAGAGAATAAAAGTGAATAAATGCAAGAAAAGCCACCTTGCCTTCACAGAGATGATGTACACAAAGTTAGGAATATTCAAAATGTAAAGGTAGTATTGAGAAACTAGATGGCAGTTAGGACCATCTAGACACGTATATACTTGGACTTAGTCTACATCTTGGTGTTATGGAACCTAAAAAACAAGGCTGTAGACATTTGTTGAAAGGCTAACCTGGGGAAGGAACGGTATTAGGCAGTAAATCCTTGCAACATAAAACATTTCACAGGTATTTCCTAACTCTTTAAGAAGAAAAGAAAGAAGAGTACATTGTAATCTTCAGACAAAGTTAGTTTTTGAATATGTAAAGAGTTAATATGAGGTAACTTTATACAAGGGATTTTTAAAGAAATCACCATGTAAACCAGTGCCTAAAATAATCTTCAAATTTTTATAGTAGCCACTGCATACAAGAACATAAAAATAATACACATTTACATCAGGATTACCTGATGTAACTATACCTTTATTGCTAACTTACCTTTATTGAAACTGCTCTAGTTTCAATAGTTAAAACTAGTTAAAATTTAAACACAAAGAACTCCTATAGAGCAAGGGGCAAATAAAGATCAACAGATTCACGGATTTTGAAGTCTCATGGCATTTACCTTTGATCATAGCTGGGTGTGTACTTGAAAATGAAATGCTGTTTAAAAAAGGCCTGTCTAGACCTGAGTAAAATTATGGTTATTCACGTAGTGGTATTTAATACCACTTTTAAAATTATCTTCCCAGCTTGAAAAATTCAGTATAGCTACAAATTTGACAGGAGAATTTTGAGAGACTATCCAAGTTACAGATATTGGTCAGGGCTCACAAAATACTTTTTAAATGTCATAATATCACTTGGTTTTCTAAACAAAAGTAACTACTTGCTCCCCACGAATTAACAAGTAAAAACAAATGCATCAAATACACATTACATAGGAAGTTTGTTGTTGGATTATCAGAGTGAAATACAGTTCAAAGGAAAAAATTACCAAAAGCAAAAGTAAAACACTAACGCATAAGTCAAAAACCACACTAAGCATTTTGCAACTGTATGTTCCTTAAACCTAAATTTAAAAAAAAAAAAAGTTTTCCTCGCATCAAAATATCTTTCTCTGTTAACCATCTCAGATTGCTATCACTTCAAAAGGTTTCTCTGAGAGCATGTGGTACTTCTCTACTATCCTATCAAATCCGTAATTCGCTTACTGGGAGTTATGAAGGTTTTTTGTTTTTCCAATATATTTTATTCATGCATAGTACTGAAGCAGAAAAAATAACACCATTACTTCAGTGCATATAACACTCAAAATCAATAATTACCCAACATGCTCATGCAAAGTACAGAATTACGAGAAGGGGAACTGCTCTGCTGCTGTTAGTACATCTACTACTGCCATAGAAGAACTTCTATGGCCTGTGAATATGTGCTTACACATGCAAGAGTGCTTAAGGAACAAACGGATTTCCAAAAATAGTTTCATTTACTTCTCTTGCCTCAGTAACAGCTGACAAAGCAGTATTTCTAACATTTAATACTTACTCCACTTAGAAATCATAAAATCTTTTTTTTTAAGTTCTCTATAGTCAGGTTTAAAAAAAAAAATGGGAAGGAGCAGATGCTATAAATGTTATTTTAATAGGTATCACTTGAATTTTATAAGAGACACTGAAAATTCATAAAAAGAATACAGCATAAAGGTGCCTCCATACTGCCTGAAATGATAGAAGATTTTTTTTTTAAAGAATTATTCATTGATTTATGGCCACGCTGGGTCTTCACTGCTGCATGCGGGCTTTCTCTAGTTGCAGTGGTCAGGGACTACTCTCTAGTTGCAGTGTATCGGCTTCTCATTGTAGTGGCTTCTCCTGTTGCGGCGCATGGGCTCTAGAGCACAGGTACACAGGCTTAGCTGCCCCGCGGCATGTAGATCTTCCTGGACCAGGGATCAAACCCCATGTCCCCTGCCTGCATTGGCAGACAGACTCTTTGCCACTGGACCTCCAGGAAAGTCCATGAAAAAAGATGCTAAACTGAATCACTAAACCATTACTTTCATATTTACCTCAGTAAGTAAGGAAACACTGGTGATACTGGTTTTAGAGGCCCAAGATGATTACAAAACCAATAAAAGCAGACACCCCAATCAATCTAAAATGTAAAATATCTTTGGAGA
Source organism: Cervus canadensis (assembly GCF_019320065.1). Lineage (NCBI taxonomy): Eukaryota > Metazoa > Chordata > Mammalia > Artiodactyla > Cervidae > Cervus > Cervus canadensis. The sequence continues at coordinate 24,329,505 of NC_057390.1, read as the reverse complement.
TACAGATTTTATGCAAATAGAAAGGATAATAGACAATTTTAATTTTTCTTTAATGTAGCTATACTGTACCTTTCCCCCCATTAGAAACAAAAATGTGACACTTAGATTTTCATGTACATATATTAACAGTTAACAAAGTAAGAGATTGAGTCAAAATTATTTTATGAAGTAAACATGAATATGTAATTAACACATGTACCACCACGTCAAGAGTTGTTGATAAACTAGTTTAAAAAGAGATTTAAAGTGTTGGCTTCCGTTATGCTGAACAAATCTTGGCTCACAGGAAAAAACATGATAAATTTTAAGCTAACTGCAAACTAAAGGAACTATTAACAAATTCTGAATATAGATAATGCAATTGTTTTATCCTGAATCTCAAGCAATGAACCTGTGTCTCTTCCACAGCACTTTAAACCATAAGGAATAAAGATACCAAAACATTAACAATATAAAACATAGGAAAGACTGTAACATTGAGAAAGATCACTCAAGGCCCATATAATCATTCATACTGCTTTTCGACAGGAAACCACACAGGAGCACAGAATTTCTACAGATAACATATTTTCCCACATATGATTCAAAAGTTTTTTTTAAATATATTTCAAATAATATATATAAATATTCTATTTCAGAAACTGCAGAGTACAGGGACAGAGAAAAATGTAATTACTACAACACAATACAGCCCCATGTTTAATGGCAGGTGCTGGTCAGCCTGCAATCTGCTGTTTCCTTAACAAGATGTTAGCACAATCCCACAGGACTCAAAAACCTTATGTAAAATGTGCACCCAGGTTATTTTTCCTCTTATCAAAAGATGTTACCCATTTGTACAAGTGGAAAACAAGGAAGTTTAAATTAGCATCCATTTCCCCCACTATCTGAAGTCTTTCCTTCACTAACACACAGAAGTACAATGGTCCAGGACCTGGAAAAATGAAAATTTCTTAGTGTCGCATGAAGATAATTGAATCCAAATATCTTGGAAGGGATCCAAGAATCTATGTGGTTAACAAGCATGACCAGGTGATCCTTAGGCACAGTGAACATGAATTTTAAACCTGCCGTGTTCACTGAAAGCCATTATTTCTTCATTAAAGAAAGGTATTTTTCCATTAAAAAAAAAAGAAATCTTGCCATTTGCAAAAACATAGATCTAGAGGGTATGAAATAAATCAGACAAAGAGAGACAAACAGCCATGTGATCTCTCACTTACACGTGGAATGTAAAAACAAAAAAATAAAAGGAAAACAGACTCACAGAGAACAAACATGTGGTTGCCAAAGGGGAAGGGGCAGAGATAAGGGTGGGCAGTGGTGCACGGAGGCGGGCAGCAGTGCATGGGGGCAAATAGGTGAAGGGGATCAAGAGGTACAAACATCCAATTAGAAAATAAGTAAGTCATGGGAATGTAATAATATGCAGCATAAGGAATACGGTCAGTGATACTGTAGTAACTTGGCATGGGGGACAGGCGGTTACTAGTCTTATTGTGATCATCTCGTAATGTATGCAAATGTCCAATCACTAAGTAGTACACCTGAAACTAACATAATGTTGTATGTCAATTACATTTCACTTTTTAAAATATGCAAAGAAATAATTTGCTGTTGTGGTGGGGTGAAGACGCTCAACATTCTTAGCCATTAGGAAAATGCAAAATCAAAACCACTGTGAGATACAGTTCATAGAAAACCACAAAGATGGGCTAAAATGAAAAACACAGACAATAACAAGTGTTGACATGGATGTGGCAAAACTGGAACACTAACACTTTGCTAATGAGGATACAAAACTGTGCAGTCACTTGAGAAAACAGTTTGGCAGTTCCTCAAAATGTTAAACACAGAGCTGCCATCTGACCCAGCAATTCCACAATACCATGAGAAAAGAAAACAGACATCCACACAAAAACTTCTGCATAGATGTTCACAGCGGCATTATTTACAATAGGCAAAAAGTAGAAACAATCCAAATTTCCATCAAGTGATGAATGAGCAAACAAAACATGCAGTTCTAGTCCAGGTCCAAAGGCCTGAGGATCAAGAGGGCTGCTGCTATAAATCTCAGTCAGAGAGGAAAAAACCGAGGTCCCAGCTTAGTCAGTCACAGAAAGGGAGAATTCTCTCTTCTACCTTTTTGCTCTTTGCAGACCCTCAACTGGTGGGAAGAGGTTTCCCTCACACTGGGAAAGACAAACTGCTTTACTCAGTCTACTGATTCAAATAATCTCTTCTGGAAACACCCTCATGGACAAACACAGGGTTTTTTACCCAGACATCTGAGTGTGACAGTAGCCCGGTCAAGCTGACCACTAATTTAACCACCACAATATCTCAATAAAGTCATCATTAAAATATATATATTATTCTTCATAACTAACAAGGTCATGAAAAACAAGGAAAGACAGGGACACTCTTACAGACCAGAGGACATGATGAAGACATGATGCCTAAAGGCAATGTCAGGGTAAATCCGGGAACAGAGAAAGGACGTCAGAGAAAAGAATGCATAATGTCTGAATAAAGTCTGGAGTTTAGTTAACAGTAATATACCTATGTGAATTTCTTACTTTTGATAAAGATGACATGATAAATAAACTGTAAACATTAAGCAGAAACTGAGTGAAGGGTACATGGAAACTCTCTGTGCCATCCTTGAAGCTTTGTTCGCAAATCGGAAAGTATCCCAAATTAAAAAGCTTACTTTCTAAGACTCCCTCCTTTCAAAAAAGTGACATCTGTGTCACTGGTCTTATGAGACCGATACTAGCCACAAAATGAATTCTGAACATTTTTTTCATATAAAGAATCACACCTGGTTCAGTGATTGGAAATTCAGCAAATAGTTTTATACACCATTTAATCCACTAAACACAATGAACAAATTTTTAAAAATAAAGTTCTAAAATTCAAAATGCTTTCAGAAGATTATGTTTCTCAACAGCAGCAATGTAAGACAGGACAAAAGAGAAGATTCAAAATTCTGAGGGAAATTATTTCCAAACCAGAATTATATCCCTAAACAAATCATCAGTCAAGTGTGAAAAACATTTTCAGATAAGCAAGGACTAAAATGTCTTACCTTTTAGAAGATTAATCAAAAGGAAAAGGCAAAACAATTATTAATTCCAAGGAAAACAAAAGGTTATACGAGACAATTATGTGAGGAATATTTATGTGCTCATAAAATAGAGATGATTATTAAGTTAAATAAAACTGTGATATGCTGGACAACAAAAGGGAATGGAGAAGAGGAAGAAAGAGACATTTCCAAAATTGAAAATGAATAGTAGCAGTGTAAGAGTAGTGTAAGCGCCAAAGTCAGTGTTAGAGAAGTTGAAAAGAACCGCAAAACAGGAAGCAGGCACACAACTGCCTGAGACAATTTTAGACAGCTATATACGTATATTTAAGGTGAAGGGGGAAGGTCCTAATTAGATCAAGTATATATATTTGTGTGTATACACACAGACACATACATGCACCAAGGGAGCAAGAGTTATGATGACATTAAATCAGGTTTTCTCAACCCTGGCAGCACCACTGGCTGAGTCAGTAGATGATAGGAGTCCCAAACCAGATGCGAAAACCAAAACTGTCCAGACTTTGTCAAATGTTCCTTAGGAGACAAGAGTGCTCCTGGATGAGAACACGATATTGATTAACCATGGTTTTCTTAACTATATCTTACTAACAAATATTTAAGGACTGCCTATACAAGTGAAAAAATATAATTTTCTACAATTTTGGATTATTAAAAGGAAGAGAATAAAGGACAAAGAAATCTGGACACTTTAAGTATTTCTATTCAAATACAGAATTTCTGTTGTTAATACTACTTTAACAGATGTTAACAAATAAAAGTTAAAGCAGGCCCCCAAGAAACAAAACAGAAAAACTGAAACAACTCTATGAGTAGGTGAGCTAGAGGAATAAAAAACCAAGAAGAGAAGGTTAAGCTTAATGTAATAGCTCAGTGGACTCTGTGAAGAAACATGACAAGCAGTGTTTTAGAAAGCCTCCTTGTGTTTACGGCATGTGGAGAGAACCAAAGCAACAAGATATGAATCCCTGATACTGATAACAAACATGAAAGAAACTTCCAAAGAGAAAATCAAGGGAAGAGAATCCTCTCTTGGTGCCACTTTCCCCTTTATAACTAGGACAAAGTGAAATGTTCAAAAGGCACTAGGAAGTACCTCTTCTCCAAGAAAAGATGACCAGTAAATTGTTTTGATACTAAGAAAATCTCGTAAGCGATTCTTTGTGTAACCGTGTGGAACAGCAGTACTGTTCCACAGTATAGCCTGGTATATACCCAGTGCTTTTCTTCATTATCATTTTAGTTGCAAAAGAAAACACTTCACTGTAAAGAATTAGCCTCCAACTAATAAAAATAAATGGGAAAAAAAGATAAATAAAATAAAATAAATTCCAAAATAAAATTAAAAAAAAGAAAACCCTTCAAGCACTAGGGTTAATCATTTCAAAGGAAAGATTACACAGCATAAACAAAACAGTTGAGAAAAAATGTGCTAAACATGTAGACTTAAAAATGTTAAATTGTGGTATGATTTTTCTCCAGTTTCTGATTTTCCTCCAGTCCTGCTTCTCCTAAAAGCCTAAGCATGCTAAGTAACTTCTTTATGCTACAGTCATCTCGTAAGTAGCACTACTTATGGTCTCAATAGCACTCTTCTGGCTAATTCAAATTTTGTTTACAGATACCAAGAAAATCGCAAAAATCTAACATCTTAAAATAAAAATACTGGCACAACGAAATGTACAGAAAGAAAATTGCTTTTATTAGTTTCTTTAACATTAGTAGTCAACTCTAGAGAGAGACTGCTAATTCACAGTGGGGTTCTACTTTATTATTTATACACTTTAAACTTAACATTACTAAAACAGGAGGGAAGGGGGCAGGGCACAACCTTTAAAAGAATGACACAGCCCGAGAACACAACACAAACTGATTAGAACCAAACAAGTCCAAGACGGCAGACATTCTAAGTCCACTAGACTCTGAACCTCAGTATACATGGAACAACAGACTGGCTCCAAACAGGAACAGGAGGACGTCAAAGCTGTATATTGCCACCCTGCTTATTTAACTTATATGCAGAGTACATCATGAGAAACGCTGGGCTGGAAGAAGCACAAGGTGGAATCAAGATTGCTGGGAGAAATATCAATAACCTCAGATATGCAGATGACACTACCCTTATAGCAGAAAGTGAAGAGGAACTAAAGGGCCTCTTGATGAAAGTGAAAGAGGAGAGTGAAAAAGTTGGCTTAAAGCTCCAAATTCAGAAAACTAAGATCATGGCATCTGGTCCCATCACCTCATGGGAAATAGATGCGGAAACAGTGGCTGACTTTATTTTGGGGGGCTCCAAAATCACTGCAGATGGTGACTGCAGCCATGAAATTAAAAGATGCTTACTCCTTGGAAGGAAAGTTATGATCAACCTAGACAGCACATTAAAAGGCAGAGACATTACTTTGCCAACAAAGGTCTGTCTAGTAAAGGCTATGGTTTTTCCAGTGGTCATGTATGGATGTGAGAGTTGGACTGTGAAGAAAGCTGAGCGCCGAAAAATTGATACTTTTGAACTGTGGTGTTGGAGAAGACTCTTGAGAGTCCCTTGGACTACAAGGAGATCCAACCAGTCCATCCTAAAGCAGATCAACCCTGGGTGTTCATTGGAAGGACTGATGCTGAAGCTGAAACTCCAATACTTTGGCCACCTCATGCAAAGAGTTGACTCATTGGAAAAGACCCTGATGCTGGGAGGGACTGGGGCAGGAGGAGAAGGGGACGACAGAGGATGAGATGGCTGGATGGCACCACTGACTAGATGGACATGAGTTTGAGTAAGCTCTGGGAGCTGGTGATGGACAGGGAGGCCTGGCGTGCTGCAGTCCACGGGGTCACAAAGAGTCAGACACTACAGAGTGACTAAACTGAACTGATGAAGCACAAGCAGGAATTGAGATTTTGCTGGGAGAAATATCAATAACTGTAGATATGCAGATGACACCAATCCTTATGAGAAAGCAAAAAGGCTAAAGAGCCTCTTGAAGAAAGTGAAAGATGAGAGTGCAAAAGCTGGCTTAAAACTCAATATTCAAAAAACTAAGATCATGGCACCTGGTCCCATCACTTCATGGCAAATAGATGGGGAAACAATGGAAATAGTGACAAACTTTTATTTTCTTGGGTTCCAAAATCACTGCAGATGGGGACTGCAGCAATGTTATTAAAAGACACTTGCTCCCTGGAAGAAAAGCTACGACCAACCTAGACAGCATATTAAAAAGCAGAGACATTACTTTGCCGACAAAGGTCCGTCTAGTCAAAGCTATGGTTTTTTCAGTAGTCACATATGGATGTAAGATTTGGACCATAAAGAAAGCTGAGTGCTGAAGAATTGATGCTTCTGAAATGTGGTGTTGGAGAAGACTCTTGAGAGGCCCTTGGACTGCAAGGAGATTAAACTAGTCAATCCTAAAGGAAACCAATCCTGAATATTCATTAGAAGGACTGATGCTGAAGTTCCAATACTTTGGCCATTTGATGTGAAGAGTTGACTCATTAGAAAAAACCCTGATGCTGGGAAAAACTGAAGACAGGAGGAGAAGGGGACAAATAGAGGACAGGATGGTTGGATGACCAACTCAATGGACATGAATTTGAGTAAGCTCCCAGAGATGGTGAAGGACAGGGAAGCCTGGCATGCTGCAGCCCATAGGGTCGCAAACAGTCAGACACAACTGAGCAACAAGAATAAATTAGAAATATAAAACAGCCATTGGACTGAATGTGTCAGGCAAGTGTATGCTCCTCGGTTCTTTTTTCTTTTTTTTGCTCCTCGGTTCTGTCTCACCACAATAAAGATTTGGAGCGACGGACATTAAAGCCCTCGGCGCGGCACAGCTCTCGGGTCTTGGACAAACCATGTTATAGCTCTTAGACAAATCAGTGTTACAGCTCTATTTTATTTAGAAGGTAGCAGGAGAATCCATCTTCGAAGCGTGGGGGCATGCCAACCCAAAGACAGGAAGAGAGTGGAGGAGTGTGCCAGCGTGCAGGGGAGAGAGAGGGAGAGAGACACAGAGGTAGAGAGAGAGAAAAGAGAGAGAGAGAGAAAGAGCGCACGCACATGGGGGCGAGAGAGAAAGCGCTTTGGCTCCTCCTTTTATATGTTTTTTCCTCCCCCTGGGCCTGCCCTAGGCAAATTGGGCTTAGCCAGGAGTGCTGTTTGTTCTACCTGAGGTCCTCACTCCAGTCCTCGGACCTCCGTTTGACCTTAATTTGTTCTCTTTTCGCAGGCTTTTCCCTCCCTTGTCTTTTAGCCACACCCATTTTGGACTCCTGTTTCCTATTCTAACCACCTAACATTCCCCCCTCAAGAGACGGGAGGCCCAATTCTTTGGGAATAGAGGTGTTGAGGTCTCTCTGGCTACTTCCTGCTGAATTGGGACAGCGAAGGGTATTAGGCCTCCCACTCTTGCTAGTCTCAGGCCTCAGAGTCCTCATAGCGGTGTCCATCTAAGGGTGAGTGATATTTTCCACGGTCGGCTGTAGTTTTGTATCTTTGTTGAACTGGCATCGCATGTTGTAGCTCCAGGAATCCCACGGACATAGGAGCCTGGCAGGCTCCATGGGGTTGCAATAGTCGGACACGACTTATCGACTAAACCACCACCACCACCTCACCACCAAGGTCATCACTGAAACTGCAGAAAACAATGGGTAAGAGAATTTTAAGCTTTTAACAAAGGGAAATTTGGGTAATATGCAGAGTGTGGAGAACCTATGCGATATAAACTACTTTCAATGACAATAGATGTTTGAGGACAATGGGGTTAGTCATCTTTAACCCAAAATTCAATTCCAAGCCAAATTATGTACCACATGTGTAGTAATAATCTATGAATTTCATTCTACAATAGCATACGAAGTTTAAAGAAATATGTAAAACAGAGATTGAGTCTGATAAAGTTGATAGCCTCTGCTGTTGTTATACACTAAAATATAAAAGTTTTAGTTACACACTAAAACATAAAACTAAAATTAAGAGTCATAACTAAAAACCACAGAAGCCTTCCAACTAGTATATGAAGAAGGAACAGTATAATTAGAATATCACTACTCCATAAGAATTGTGATTAATGGAACTCCAGGTGTGTATGTGTGGCAGTCACTCAGTCGTGTCTGAATCTTCACAATCCCATGGACTGACTGTAGCCTGACAGGTTCCTCTGTCCATGGAATTCTCCAGTAAAGAATACTGGATTGGGTGGCCATTCCCTTCTCCAAAGGATCTTCCCAACTCAGGGATCGAATCTAGGTCTCCTGCATTGCAGGTGGATTCTTTACCCTTGAGCCACCAGGAAAGCCCACATTGCAATGGAGCTTTCATCAAATTATCAACTTGTGCTATATATGCAAGTCTGTTCTGGCTTTTCTATTCTACCGCACTGGTTTATTTCACAATCCACTTACCCATACTACCCTACATTAATTACCGTAGCTATACAAGTGTCTTAATATCAAATGATATAAGCCTCTAACATTATTATTCTTAAAGACTGACTTTATCATGATTCTCAAACTTTTAGATCTCTTACGTTTCTAAAAATTATTGAGGACCTCAAAGAACTTCTGTCTTTGTGGGTTATATCTATCAATATTTACCTTAGATAGATATTAACATTTAAAATTTAACATCAACTAATTTAAAATAAAAATAAATATTACACATTAGCAAATATTTGCTATTAATAACTACTTTATTTTCCCCTCCAAAATTAATGAAAACAGTGGTACTATTTTACAGTTTTACAAATTTCCTCAATGTCTGACTTAACAGACAACTAAGTTTTCACATGAGTGACTAGTTTACTTCATTTTCAAAAAACATCCACCATATGGTCGTGTCTTAAAAAAAACATAGTTTATCTCTCAGTGGCTTTTTCAGGCAAACATGGTGTTCCGTGACAAAGGTAGCTATTTAATAGTGCAGCTCATATTTCAAACAAGACCATGAGTTTTTTCTCAAGATAACCATCACGCTTGCGCATACCGCCAAAGTGATTCATGCATACTTCTCATTTCAGGACATGGAAGACTAAAAAGATGTGTGACCTCTTTTTGCTCCTTCCAGTTTTATGGAGGTATAATTGACATACAGCGCCGTACAAGTTTAAGGGGTAGAGCACAGTGATTTGAAGGATACATCGTAAAATGGAGATGTGTAATCTCCTGAAATAGGGAGAGGTGGTGGGTTGCACAACATTATCAGTACCCTGAATGCCAATGAAATGTACCCTGAATACCGTACAATAGTTAATATGTTGTGTGAATTTTTCTTCAATTTTTTTTTTAAAAGCCATTTGAGATTTATTAAAATTGAAAAACTGTACTGTTTTGCAAAGGACATTCTTAAGTGCAATTTGCCTCTTTTCCCCTTTCCTTTTTAATTGCAAATACATACAATACAGTGGTAACTACAGTCCAGTTTGGTGACAATGACTTGATTCCAGCTGGCTTCGTGCCAGCAGCTGACCCACCACTGCTTTTGCACATGATTTTGTTTTGACAAAATCAATACAGGGAAAAGGTAAGTAACACCTACTGTTGATATGAAAATAGTTTTGATCTCACAAGGCCCCACCTGAATGTGTATGGGGGGATACCCAGAAGAATACGAACCATGCTCTGAAACATTCTTGGTCCTTTCCATTACCACAGATTTTGCACTCAGCTTCTTAATTTACACACACACACACACACACAGGACCCTGCTAAGTTTTTCTTTGGAATTACACTGAATCTTTGGATCAATTTGGGAAAAACAGACATATTGTTACACGTTTACTTTACTAAGTCTTTAATTTAATTCCTTTAGCAATACTCCATAGTTTCTATGTGGAATTTTTACACATCTCCCTTTTCTTTAAAGACATCCTTCTTATAATTTATTCCTAGGTGTTTGATACTGCTTGATGATATTGTAAGTCCTATCTTTTTAAACTTAGCATTTAACTGACCTCTATTCACACCATATACATAAAACAGACCTAAATATAAAAGGTAGAACAGTAAAACTTCAAGAAAACAGAAGAGTATCTTCATGATCCTGAGAAATCTTTGCCCAGTCCAAGACAGTAACACTTGGATTGGTTTCTGAATGAGCACAGTCTTTCTGAATGACAGAGTATTCTTTTTGTTGGGGGGTGGGGGTGCGGGGCACACTCATAGCAGTGAAAGCAGCAAGTCCTAACCACTGGACAGCCAGGCAGCTGCCCGAAGTATTGTTCCTCTCCTTCTGCTACTTCAGATGTATCAAACCTATCAGGCATGTCTGTTAACGTCTCAAGAATGGAATTTTTCCAGCCTTTATTTAACTGTCCTCCCCCTCTCCTCCTACTGTTCCATCATTCATTTTCCAACCATATTTCTCACATATTTAAAAACAAACCAACCTAGAAAGAGCAAAGATGACAATAGCAGCACTGAAGAATAAACACCACTTAACAAGGGAGGAAGCTGCACTTGGGGAGTGTAGCTCCTCTGCCATACCCAGTAAACTCCCAACAACACAGAGTCCAAACCCAGAGAATGCGCACAAGATAAGAAAAGAAAAACACATTGGAGATACACCAAAATGTCAGTGCTGCTGGGTGGAGAGATTACAGGGGTTTGTGTCTGAACCTTTTTTCATGTTTTTTTTCCCCCATTTCAACAGTAAATTATAATTCTTCCATTATCATAAAATAAACAATAAGTTTATTTTACAATTTTAATATGTAGTAATATTCAATTTTAATATGCACTATTTTTCAAGAAACAGCAAAATGGGCATATTCATAATGTACTGTGATGGGAATATGAATTGACAGAATAATTCTTGAAGGAAACAGCATTTTGCAAAAAACATATTTGGAAAATGTACCCCTAAATTAGAAATAGGGTCAGCTATCAAATGTAGCTAATATAACAGTAGCTAATGTTACCACTTTACTACTACTGGGGAGGGGGGGATAAAGAAGAGTTTAGTTTTTAGTAGATTCCTGCCTATTCTGTCTTCATTAAAACCAGCCAGGTTGTCAGGCAAGGCATGGAGTTAAAATGAACACAAAACTGGCATTTTCCCTATCTAATATACAAAATTTTAAATAATACTTCTTCCATTATACGCCTAAAATGTTCTCATTTCAAAGCAGGTAGAAATATAGAAAAGCATAAATATGAAAGTTGCTTGCATTTTCTGATAGTAAAATAATCCTGAAATCTACCAAATACCAAGTTCCTATTTATATTTATAATGCAGACTCAGAGTTAGGAATGAAAATTTCATTTATTTGCAACAAATATCTTTAAAATTCAATACACAAAACAATTCTTCAATGAACCTATCAGTATATATATTTCTACACCCTTTCCTAAGAGCCTCTGTTAGATAAAATCAAAAAGCAGAATTGCTAGGTCAAAGGATATTCACATATTAAAATTTTATTTCTCTGACTATAGTTATGTTTCCCTACCCTCATCAACACTGGGTGTTAAGACAAGAACTTCAGTATCCCACCCCCCAAATACCTCTTATTGGCTAGAAATTCTTCCATTTCCCCCTTTCTCATGGTTGCTATATATGGCTTGTAAATTCATTTTGTTTGATGACGAATAATATGTACACAAAATAGACTTCCTATCCTTATCCTAGCCCTCCATGTAAAAGCTCGATGTTGACTCTGAATATCTCACTTTCCCTCAAAGTCCTAAGCAACCTGTGATTCCATATATCAATCTTTAATTTTCACGAACAGAGAAAGGCACACAACCTAAAACTTCATTTAAGGTTAGGAGTACTTGAGAGAAGATTATTCTGTTGATGACTTTTATTTCCTTAAAGGACAAAAATAAAATTAAATGAAAACTATGAAAACTTCAAAGTCTGACTGACTATTGGGTACTGTGTTCCACAGCAAGCAGGAGAAAGAAAAGAGATAATGAGCTTCTAGAATCTTACACTCCAAGACGATGTCTGACGTGAAGAACCTAGACAAATAACACATAAAACCCAAGATTTTTAACAGCTGCTAAACATACTTTTTTAACCGAATTAAGAAAGCTTATTTTGGAGGTGAGAATGCAGAAGCAACACAGCGTTGCTTGAACCAAGAGAAGTTCATTATAAACTGTGGCCACAGCCAGTCTTCTACGGGGCAATGATGGTGGGGGTGGTGATGACCATAATCACATTCTGGAATCCCAAGCTAAAAATTGTTTAAGAGGAAAAGAATGTAAGGTTTTCTCTGAAGCACCCTGTCATTAAGAGACAGCTTGAACACTATGTGCACCTGTATCTTTAAGACCTACTGTGTTCTCCTATGCTTAGTCACTAAGTCGAGTCTGTGTCTGACTCTTTGGGACCCCATGGACCTCAGCCCCCAGGCTATTCTCCAGGCAAGAATTCTGGAGTGGGTTACCACGCCCTCCTCCAGGGGATCTTCCCAACCCAGTGATCAAACCCAGGTCTCCCTCCATAGCAGGCAGATTCTTTAACAACTGAGCCACCAGGGAAGCCCTTAAGACCTACTACTGAGACTAAATTTAGGTTCTATAAGAGTTTCTCTGGATTTTGTCAAGGTTAAGCAATGAGGAAGGCAGGATCCTCACCAGTGATGCTCTGAGCAAGGGCCAGGTCTAACAACACGGATATAATGGTTGCTCTATCACTACTCACTGCTCATAACAAGACTTGGAGAAATCATCCAGTCCAAAAGCCTTTACGACAGGACACGTTGGGGCCAATAATCAACAGGTACCTAACAAAATGCTTTTAAGACACAATGAAGCATGACTTCAAAGGCTGTGATCCAGATCCCAAGGTTGGCAAGCAGGAAAGGATTGGCGCTAATTAAATATGACTAACTGGCTACACCAGAGGCAGGGAAGTGGTATTAATCACTACATGTACAATGCTGTAATTAGCTTTTTAAAAACCAAGCTTTGTGCTTTCAAGGTAAGGAAAAAGTGACATCGGACCAAATGCAAGACACATCTACAAACTTAGGCCCTCAATCAAGTAGCTAGTTCCCAGTCACTATTTATATCTCTAACACTGTATGATAGTATAGTTTATATGCTTAACTCAGTTTTTAATTCAGTTCTGACCATTCAACTTGAGTAAACAAAAAAATTATGTGAAAAAAGAAATAGGAAATTAAAGAGCCTATCTACCCAACAAGCTACTAAAATGTAGCTTTCTTTGTCTCTGATACACACATTACAAACTCATCGTGAAAATCAAATAAAATACATGTAAAGCAAATGGAATAACACTTATCATAAAGACTCAATAAATACTACAATTTTTAAAAGCCAAGTTCAATAAACATGGGCTGTATATAACTGAAACTGTATATAAACTGGAAAAAACACAGTATTTTACACACACACACACATCACACACACTGTCATGGGTCTAGTTAGCATAAAAATAAATTTTACAGTGCTTTATATAACCCAAGCAGCATACAATCTATTATTAGTGACCTAAGGCACTATGCAGGAAGCATGCTGTCTCTCGCCTTTACTCCCCAAACAATGTTCCAAAGGAATTCTCATGTTCAACCCCACCTATCTCACAAACAAAAGGTGAATCGCTAATTCTACCCACAACAGTCCTGGTCCTATTCATTCTCTTTCAATGAAATAAAAAGGAGGCTCTTCCTGAAAAGCCGTCTCTTCCTGCCACTCTGGAAGTTTATAGCATCTGGTTAATATTATAGATCACAAAAACTACAAAAGACCTCAGGAATGCCTCAGTCAGGTTTGTTCCCCTGTTCCATACAGCACAAGGAGATTCTGGGCACTTGATAACGTCTCTGAGAATAAAAAGCCAGTATTCATAAAATTACCCCTCTTTGCTGCCAAAGAACAATGGGACTTCAGTAATTTTCTCCTGTTACAGCACAACAGATAGGGCATGACTTCAACATTAGCAAAATGTCAAGATCACTCCAAAGTGCACTTGTTCTACATCAATGTGAGGGATGGTTAGCACGGTGTCATGCTTTGGCCAGAGACTGCCCCTAATTTCATTCAGCTGTTTGAAAATGAGAGCCAAAGGTGAGAAAACCTCTCAACTCTGAGAACAAAAAACAAATCCGAAAACAAATGCCCCAAATGTCTATATCTCTTCCTCGTAATTCAAAAGAATTGGCACAGGGTAAACTGAAGTTTATAAGCTGCGGACCTTGTCTTTTTTTTAATCAAGCAGTTAGTGAGCTCCCTAATTGAGAATATATTCAGAAAATGTGTTCAACATGACTGAATGATCATGTAGTCTATGTAATTTCCATGTTCAACAAAGGCATGTCTTGATAATCCCATTGCAATATACTCTCTCAGTCCTTGTGAAAGATGAAAAATACTTCACTAGTTTTTCCATTCCAAGCAATCTGTTAAAGGAAACCAACATTTCTTATAAACAGATTCCAAGCTATCAGGAGGGTAAATTAAAAATATACTTGCGTGTTTTGGATACATTTTTAAAACCATTTGTCAGATTCTCATTCTGGCAAGAGTCTTATGACTGGCCACATAACTTCTTGAGCTTAAAATGAATCTTTATATTCTAGTTTCTTCCAATTAAATGATAAATGCATATGGCTCTTCAGCATTTATTAGTTACCTGTATCTTTAAGAAAATTACAAAATATGTGTTCATGTTTCATCTCTTTCAGCGAAAAGTAACTTACTTTCCTATTTTTTGAAATACCCCTATTTTTAGATTAAGTGACTGTTCCCACATTATCTGGCCTGATTATCTTTTCTAACAAAGGACCCTAAGTCACACAGAACATATTAATACTAACTCTCACCAATCTAAGCACAATGCTCCCTAAAAAAACTAAAAAAAAAAAAAAAAGCAATTATATATGATGTTAACTATTGAGGAGGATCAAGCTATCTCTGAAAAGATTTGGAAAAAAGGGATTCTAGTATCTTTGTCATACATTTCCTGTCTTAGAGGAAGGATCTCTGCGTCCATTTCTGAAAAGAGAAGTATAAGATACACAAAGGTCGGGGGGATTGTGGAGTGTTATGAAGACCAACCCAGAGTTTCAGGAAGTCTCCAAACGTGTTTGAGCCCAAAGTAGACAGACTTAGATACAATATCGACATTCAGGATTAAAGAGGAAGGGACAATTTTTTAAAATAAATAGTTATTACATTTTATTTCTGTACATAAACAGCTTTTAAGTCAATCATAACTAGTGAAGGGTTGAATAAAAGAATAAAGATTGTGAACAAAACAAAAATTGAAGGAACTTCTTTAACAAGAGGGGACAAAAACACTGCATCCCCCCACACCCACCACCCTAGACACAAGCTTCTTCCTGCCCACACCCATGCTCACCTGTTTCCTTTTAGCTCAAAGATGCCCCCCAATCTCTCAAAGGCTGAGTAAATGCCAACTCCTTCGGAAGCTTTCCTGACACTGAGGGTCAGTAACTGCCTGTTTTTTGAGTTCAAACATTTTGTTATACCTCTAAAATGCACCTACTGCAGACAGCACTTAAAAAGAGCTTAACCTATGCCTAAATCTTACCACCACCAGATGAAAAAGACCACCACCATTCTCCCCAAGCTACAAACCAGGGACTGAATTCACTTTTCATTGCATCAATGCACAGAGCAGATGCAAGTGAGTCAGCAGTAAAGAATAAAAAATTTTCATCCCAGAGGCCCTCCAACATAAATAAATAAAAGGTACTATATCCTACAAGGTCAAGAGACACTTGTCTGGGAAGCAGATCTGGGGTTCTAGTTCTTGGACCCTAGTAAGTCTACTTTTTTCTAGGCATCTGGAGAAGACCAGCACTCCCCAAAATGGTGTCTGCTGGACACTGTTCCGCAAGATGCTAATAGATAACTTAAATGACTGGAAAAGTCCGGATTAAAACAAAGCCAACATGGTTACTTGACTGCATAACATGTGCAGGGCTTTAAAATGCTAATATAAACTATAAATTTTCAAGATAAGACTACATAATGAAGCCCTTAGTGAACTGATTTGAGCAAGATTGTTGAGTTTGGGAAATGCTTCAAAAAGGTTGTTTTCGTTTTGTTTCTTTCAACTGTCATAGTATTACTGAGAACATCAGACCAACTTCTAAAAAGTTCTTACCTGATATGTGTTGCGGGCAGAGATTCGTATTGGCGCGACAAAAAGAGTTCCCTATGTTTCAACTGATGTTTCTGTTTATCGGTCAAGTCAGCCTCGACTGTTGTTTCAGATTCTTCCTCAATTTCTTCTACACAAATAAAATTCAAAAAATGCATTATTACAAACTGTATTATCTACTTTGATTATTAAGATAGACTGAATCAGGCTTTAATTCAATATTTTGTTCAAACTAATTGATTTTAAACTTACACATTTAACTTGTAATATGAATTACAACCATAACATTTAGTTACCTAGGCCTCAAAGGAAGAACTCCAATTTTAAGATGGCAGATGAAACCATGCATATATCTTATGTATCTCCTCTCCCCCCAAGAAATCACATCAAAATAGCAATGGAAATATACTAACATTTCAATGACAATAAAAAATGAAGCAACAATGGAAGATTTTCAACAACAGGTTTAGAAGATGAAAAAGAGACGTTAAAAAAAATAAACTACACACAGTCAAGAGGAGGAAGTGACAATCTATGTGTGTACAGAAAGGGATGCTGTGGAGAAGTGTGGCACAGAGCGTGTACTGACTCAGTTCTTGAAGCTACCAAGTATTGTGAGAAGCGAAAAGTGGGGTGAGATCAAAAAAGCAGGAGAAAAGCATCAAAAGTCTATCTATAACACAATAACTGTATCCCAGAATACTCCATTTAAAAATAGTATAATCAGAAAACAAATAGTGTTAACACATTTCAAGTTTGATAACACAAATGAAACTAATAGAAGAATTAGAAGACAACACTAATGAAATCTCCCCAAAATTAAGACAACTGAAAACCAAAAGATTAAAAAATTAAAGAAGAATGCATGTGGTCCAACATCCAACTAATAAAAGTTTCAAAAAGAAACAATAAAGAAGACTCTCTAACTTCTTTTTTGTGTGTGTGTGGAGGGGGAGTGGTCTAGGGAGGGGAGAGTGGGGATGAGGAAAGACTTATCCAAGAATGATTCAAGAAAATTTCCCCTTACTAAGTGTCCAGTAAGAATGAGTGTCCTGATTGAATTACCAGCACACTTAACTTTTTTTTTAAGTAATGGCATGAGAAGACTACCACCATTTACAGGAACAAAGTGTAAGCACACCAAAGAAACCAGAATCTGCGTTGGAATCACAGATGAACAGCAATACCGCATGCTAAGAAGACAGAGCAACGCCATCCAAGAGGAAACACGACATTCAACCTAGAACTACACAGTAAACTATCAACTCTGAAAACAGAGTAAGGCCAAACTTGCACTCACTGAACCAGGTCCGCCTTTGAACAATGTGAGTTTGAACTTAACGGGTCCACTTATATCTAGACTTAAATACAGTATACTGGAAATTTTCTGGAGGTTTGCAACAACTGAAAAAATTTACAGATGAACCCTGTAGCTTAGAAATATCAAGGAAGGACTTCCCTGGTGGCTCAGTGGTAAAGAATCCGCCTGCCAATGCAGGAGACACACGTTCACTTGCTCCAAGAAAATCTCACATGCTACAGGGGAACTAAGCCTGAGTGTCACAGCTACAGAGCCCACGCTCTGCAACCAGGAAGCGCACATGCCCTAGAGCCTGAGATCCACGAGAAGCCACCGCAATGGGAAGCCCTAGCACCGCGACTACAGAGTGATCCCCACTTGCTGCAACTAGAGAAAGTCCTCTCATAGGAACAAAGAACTAGCCAAAAATAATTCATTAATTTTAAAAATTAAAAAAAAAGTCAAGAAAATTAATAAAAGTGGTCATCAATTCATAAAACATGGAGATACTAGTCTAACCTTACACAGGCATGAGGTGAGTGATATTTAATAAAAACTAATACTACGTTAGTTTTCTTAGCATTTTACAACATTCCTTTCGAAGAATTACATTACCATTCATTTCGCTAAACAGGGGCTTCCCTGGTGGCTCAGACTGTAAAGAATCTGCCTGCAATGCAGGAGAACCAGGTTGGATCCCTGGGTCGAGAAGATTCCCTGGAGAAGGAAACGGCTACCCACTCCAATATTCTTGCCATGGACAGAGGAGCCTCGTGGCTACAAAGAGTCAGATACGACTGAGTGACTAACACTTATGCCTCTCTCCTGTATTTGGAAAAACTATTCATAAGCATATTATCAGAGGTAAGTGATTTTTTTAAAAAAATCCAACAATGTTTCCAATAGTGTATTTGCCCTAAGTATGGGCTAGGTTACTGTGAAGCAACGACAATCACAGGAGACTACTATAAGGAATCATCATCAATGCATGGATTATAAAACCCATAAATAAATATGAATTTCTTTACAATTTTTTTCATTTCTGATGTCTAGTGTTAGTAATACACAAATCCATTGGATCATAGAAAAAGCAAGAGAATTCCAGGAAAAACATCTACTTCTCTTCATTGATTATGCTAAAGTCTTTGACTGTGTGGATCACAATAAACTATGGAAAATTCCTAAAGATTTGGGAATGCCAGACCACCTTACCTGTCTCCTACAAAACCTGTATGCAGGTCAAGAATCAACAGTTAGAACCGGACATAGAACAATGGACTGGTTTCAAGTTGGGAAAGGAATACGTCAAGGCTATATATATTTTCACCCTGCTTATTTAAGTTATATGCGGATTACATCATGAGAAATGCTGGGCTGAATGAAGCACAAGCTGGATCAAGATTACTGGGAGAAATATGAATAACCTCAGATACACAGATGACACCATCCTTATGGCAGAAAGCGAAGAGGAACTGAAGCACCTCTTGAGAAAGTGAAAGAGGAGACTGAAAAAGTTGTCTTAAAACTCAACATTCAAAAAACGAAGATCATGGCATCCAGTCTCATCACTTCATGGCAAATAGTTGTGGAAATAATGGAAAGAGTGACAGACTGTATTTTCTTGGGCTCCATAATCACTATGGATGGTGACATGAGTTTGAGCCAACTCTGGGAGATGCTGATAGACAGGGAAGCCTGGCGTGCTGCAGTTTGGAACCAGTCCGTTAGTTCATGCCTGGTTCTGACTGTTGTTTCTTGACCTGCATACAGGTTCGCAGGAGGCAGGTAAGATGGTCTGGTATTCCCATCTCGTTAAGAATTTTCCAGTTTGTTGGAATCCATACCTGCAGAGGCTCACAGATGCTCTGCAGCCTTCCCTGGACCAGACCAGACTGCGTGTCTATGGGAACAGCCAGAGTATTGAGAACTCAGAGTCAAAGGGCTGGCTGGCTTCTCTCACAGCAAGTAAAGCCCCAGGTGTGGCCTCAGAGGCTTTAACTTTTGGACACTGACTGGCAAAACACGCACCAACAGCAACACATTTCTGCTCCTCACAAGCTTTTCTACAAATTTCTTACATAAGGATCCAGGACCACAGGAAGTTTTATCATGTGTGACCCTCTAGCTGTTGTTTTTTTAAATGGTATGAGGGCAATGACTAGACTAAGTATCAAATGTTTTCTACCCTCAAACATTTAAAACTCTGAATTGAAAATGAACTTGCAAAAATTAAAAACTGATTTAGAAAAAGATCCAAAAAAAAGAAAAAGATCCACCAAGTTCAAAAACTGAATAATGTGATTTAAAATTCTTTGAATGTTCTTTATAATTAACTACTCAAATAGAAACGCAACACTAAAAGAGCCATTTACTTGCAAGTATAATAACATTTCACCAGTGGAGATCAATGAAGTTATCGCTGCACTGGCACTATTAGCACCAGCAAATATTACATACGAAATTATACTCTTTACCTAGTTAGGATTTGATAAATTGTTGTTCCATAAAACACAGCTAACTGTATTCTAATGTATACTCTTTAGGGCTAAAATAGCAGCAAGCTCTACAAATAATGGTAACAAGAGCAAATCTTATTTTCTTGTGCAATCTCTTGATATTGGGTGAAAAGGAATAAAATTTCTTAAGTTCAACCTAACCAAACACAGAAATCACCAAAACATCTAAAACTAAAGCATCTAAAACTCATTTTCTCAAGTTGACTAGTTAAGTTTCTTTACATTTTTGTATAAATTTATACTGGCTTCTGAACAAGAATGACTCCCATCCCATTAACATTCTAAAAACACTAAGCCAACCATAACAGCAAAAACCGACATTTAGACAATTAAAAATTTAACAGATCGAATAAGACTATCATCAAAAACCATGTCCATCGTAATACATTTATAGTTTTTTAAAACCATTTACCAAGCTTGATGGAACATCAAATTTGCTACCTTCTAAAAATTATTAAAGTAGAAGTCCCACTAAAATAGTACAGCAACGGAAGAGATTGACACCAGTTGGCAAGGCTTCAGTACAGTTTATTAAGCACTAAGGTACTAGGGTCATAAACTGGAGACAGATACAGAAAGAAACCACACCAAGGGATTGTGGAAGTTTTAACAAACAATACATATAAATATATATTTATAAAATAAGTATCACTGTACTTAACTGAGATCAACCCAGCAAGGGTCCTACAAATTTCAAAGCTTTAGACTGCAGGATGAGAAAGAATCCACGGCCCCAGAGCTCAGCAAGGCTAACTACACACACAGCCTGAAAAAGGCTAGGTAAGGCTAGCAAAAACAATGTCCAGGAAGCAGGTGTCAGAGAAGAAATCAAACTAGCTGAGTAATCTGAAGAAAGAGAGCATCCAGGTATGGGATACAGATCAATTTCCACAGCAGGTTACAGTCATGGACTCAGGCAAAATTTTAGAGAGTGGGCAGGTGACACCTAACTGGGCCAGAACAGGCAACAGACAATTTAGGTATTTGAACAAAGAGGGACAGAACCTAGGCAAGGAAAAGTCATTATTGATTCTCAGGACTTTGCCTGAAAGGGCTTCCCTGATAGCTCAGTTGGTAAAGAATCCGCCTTCAAGGCAGGAGATCCCAGTTCAATTCCTGGGTTGGGAAGATCCCCTGGAGAAGGGATAAGCTACCCACTCCAGTATTTTTGGGTTTCCCTTGTGGCTCAGCTGGTAAAGAATCCGCCCGCAATGCGGGGGACCTGGGTTCGATCCCTGGGTTGGGAAGATCCCCTGGAGAAGGGAAAGGCTACCTTCTCCAGTATTCTGCAGTATTCTAGCCTGGAGAATTCCACAGACTGTATAGTCATGGGGTTGCAAAGAGTCAGACACGCCTGAGAGACTTTCACTTTCAGTTTGCCTGAACTGGGTATTTTTCAGAACTAATCAAAATTATAATTTCTACATGCTAGTTAGGATAGGGGCTATAGAGCGGGCAGGTAGAAGGAGAGTTTTCCACAGGTTATTCTCAAACAAACATCCTCAGGTCTCCATTTTAATGAACTATCAGCCCACAGTGATGATGTGAGCTGGTACAGAACATACAGAAAAGCAGGTGGTTAAAATTTTGTCTAGAGATACATTTAAGAAGTACTCAAGTGTTTGAAGGCATATTATTTGACTGAAAATAGCTCAGTATTGATGCAACGCAAGCCTGCCTGGTAAGGAAAAAAAAAAAAAAAAGAGGCAAGTTGAATAAAATTAGAAGGATTTTTATGATAGTTGAGCTTGCAGGGAACTATCTGAATGAAGACAAAGAAAAGGTTTGGCAGGGACTTCCCTGGTAGCCCAGTGGCTAGGACTCCACACTCCCAACGTAGGGGACTTGGATTCAATCCCTGGTCAGGGAACTGGATCCCACGTGCTGCAACTGAGAGCTTCTTCATATGCCCATAACTAAAAATCCCACATGCTGCAACTAAAGATGGAAGATCCCAGGCAGCCAAATAAATATATAAATATTAAAGAAAGAAAGAAAAGATTTGGCAATCTAGAGGCAAACGATCAATCAACAAACATCAATGATAGTTTCATCAATAGCACTGAACAATTCAGACTGAAACTAAGAATATTTCATTTACAACGGCATCAAAAGGAAAAAAAAAATACTCAGGAATATATTTAACAAAAGACAAAACTCATATACTAAAAATGACAAAACATTCTTACAAGAAATTTTAAAGAGACCTAAATAAATGGAAAGACTATGTTCACACATTGGAGAATTTAATATGGTTAAGATGGCTGCTGCTGCTGCTAAGTCACTTCAGTTGTGTCCGACTCTGTGCGACCCCATAGACGGCAGCCCACCAGGCTCCCCCGTCCCTGGGATTCTTCAGGAAAGAACACTGGAGTGGGTTGCCATTTCCTTCTCCAATGCATAGAAGTGAAAAGTGAAAGTGAAGTCGTTCAGCTGTGTCCGACTCTTAGCGACCTCATGGACTGCAGCCTACCAGGCTCCTCTGTCCATGGGATTTTCCAGGCAAGAGAACCGGAGTGGGGTGCCATTGCCTTCTCCGGGTTAAGATGGCAATACTCCCTAAATTGATTTACAGATTCAGTGCAACCCCTACCAAAATTCCAATAGCCTTTTTCACAAAAACTGGCCAACTAATTCTAAAATTCATACAGGCATGCATATGGACATAAGCAACCCTCAACAGCCATGAACAAATTTAGGAGGACTCACACTTTCAGATTTCAAAGCTTACTTCAAAGCTACAACCCCAGTGACTTTCCTAGTGGCCTGGTGGTTAAGACTCCATGCATCCCCTGACGGGGGCAAAGGTTTGATCCCTGGTTGTATGTGTGTGTGCGCTTAGTCACTCACTTGTGTCCGACTCTTTGCGACCCCCACGGACCGCAGGCCGCCAGGCTCCTCTGTCCATGGGGATTCTCCAAGCAAGAATACTGGAGTGGGTTGCCATGACCTCTTCCAGGGGATCTTCCCAACCCAGGGATCAAACCCAGGTTTCCCGCATGGTAGGTGCATTTTTTATCATTTGAGCTACCAGGGAAACCCTGTTGGTGAACTAAAACCCTGCATGCTGTGTGGCCAAAAAAAAAAAAAAAAAAAGAGGATAAAAGCTATGACAACCAGGACTATGTGGTACTGACATAAGAACAGGCACAGATTAATTAGAATGATTTTGGACAAGAGTGCCAAGACAATCATTGGGGGAATGAAGGTGCGTGTGTGCTCAGTTGCTCAGTTGTGTCCAACTCTTTGTGACTCCATTGGACTCCAAAGAGTCGCGTCCAACTCTACACAAAGAGTCATGTCCAACTCACCAGCTCACCAGGTTCCTCTGTTCAGGGGATTTCCCAGGCAAGAATACTGGAGGAGTTGCCATTTCCTTCTCCAGGGAATCTTCCCAGGGAGCGAACCCATGTCTCCTGCATTGGCAGGCAGATTCTTTACCACTGAGCCACCTGGAAAGCCCAGGAGAATGAAGTCTTCTACGAATGGCGCTAACAACAACCAGACACCCATATATAATGAATAGAGCTGGACTCTCACACAATTAATTCAAAATGTATCAAAGACCTAAATGTAAGAGCTAAAAATTTTATAAAATGCTTAGAATGAAACACAAGTGTAAATCTTCATGACCTGAGACTAAACAATAGTTTCCTCACTACAGCACCCTAAATAAATCATAAGAAACCAGAGAAAAGACAGGTAAATTAAAATTAGTGTTAAAATTTTTGTGATTAAAAGGGTACTCTCAAGAAAGCAAAGAGACAACTCATGGAATGGGAGAAAATGTCTGCAAATCATGTAACTCATAAGGGTCTAGTACCTGGAATAAAGAACTCTTATAACAACAAAAAGACAACCCAATTAAATAATGGACAAGGAATCTGAACAGACATTTCTTCAAAAAGATATACAAAGAGCCAATTAGTACATGAAAAGACGTTTGAAGTCATTAGTCACAAGGGAAATGCAAATCAAAACCACCATGAGATTTTTCACATCGACTAGAATAACTATAATCAAAAAGATAATAAGCAAAAATGTAGAGAAACTGTAATCTTTGTACATTATCCGTGGGAATGTCAAATGGTGCAGCTGCACTGTAAGATAGCTCAATGCTTCCTCAAATAGTTGAACAGAGTTACCACGTAACCAAGCCATTCCTTTCTTAGGTATATACCCAGAAGAACTGAAAACATGTTAACACAAAACTTGCATGTGAATGTTTATAGCAGCATTATTCCTAACTGCCAAAAAGTAGAAGCAACCCAAATGCCTGATAAATGGATAAATAAATGTAGGATATCCACACAATGGCATATTTATCACTCAGCCATAGAGAGGAAAGAAGTGCTGGTTCATGCTACAACATGAACTTTGAGACATTAAACTAAATGAAACATTACAAAAGAGAAAGACACAAAAGGTCACATGTTACATGACACCACTGATATGAAAAATCCAGAGCAGGCAAATAAAGAGACAGGAAGCAGACAGGTGGTTGACAGAGGATTAGTGCCGGAGGAACCAGAGCGGGGACTGCTAATGGGTATGGGGTTTCTTTCTGGAGTAATTAAAAAAAAATGCCCCGGAATTAAATAATAGTTACAGTTGCATAAATTTGTGAATATACTAAAAAACACTTTTTAGAGTGGTAAGTGGGGATTTCCCTGGTGGTCCAGAGGCTAAGACTCCAGGCTCCCAATGCAGATGGCCTGGGTTCGATTCCTGGTCAGGGAACTAGACCTGGCGTGACACAACTAACCATTCACGTACCACGACTAAAGATCCAGAGTGCTGCAACTAAGATCCAGTGCAGTCAAATAAATAAATAAATAAAAATAAACATTTTTAAAAATTAAATAAATAAAAACAAAGTGGCAAGTTATATATGGTATATGAATAATATAAAAGAGAACAAGCTAAACTCGGAAAAAAGGGCGGAAGGGAAATGAAATGGAAAAAGAACAATAAATTTCAGTATAGTTATGTAATGAATTTCTACTCGTCAGTTAAAAATTAATGAGTGAATCCACACACCAACAAACTGCAAAAACTTGATATTGAGCGAGAAGGCAATCTGTAGAGGGACACATATGCAAAATACCATTTTTTAAAAGGCAAAAACAATGCTCTAGATAAATACGTACATATGTAAAAGTTATAAACAGACGAATGGAAAAAGATACACCAAAGATGAGATAGCAATACACCTATGGGGGAAGCAAAAAAGCAATGGGGCTGGGAAGCAATGCCCACAGCCCTAAAAGAATCTAGGCTTTATAAGAGAGGACAAAGTTGGCTGGCAGTTTCATAATTAGCACAGTATTCACTTTTCTGCTTCCTAGAAACTTCAATAAAAGTTGAATAAAAATCAAAAAATGAATAGGACTCAATAGAAGGAAATCTGTAACTAAACTCTAATCCATGATAAACTGTTTTTTTCTTAATGAGACAACCACTGCAGTTGATAATCATTTCATTACCTGTATTTCCTTCTCTACAACTTTCCATCATCTTTCCAAAATGTAAAATTCAAGTGACATTCTGTATAACGTGAATTTTTGAAATATACACATGATTACAAATATACAACTAACTTTTGGGTTCTGAAGACTAGAAAAGGAGAGGAGCAAAACAGAAAAGTGGCCTATTTTGGAGCTCAAAAACAGGAAAGCACCAAGAGTTTACTGCCCTTCTATAAAGAAATGCATGAGATAAACAGGGAGATACTGGGAGTGGATGAAAAGTTAAGAAGTAAGAAAATCACATATAAAGTTGAAAAGAGTATAAGACACTAATTTTAAAACATTTTGGGGGAGCACAGAATACCTATACCAGCTGTTCTCAAGCTGTTTAGTCTCAGAACTCCTTTATCTCTTCAATCCTATCAAAGACTTCAAAAAAGTTTTGCTTACATGGGTTATATCTATCAATATTGTGTTAGAAATTAAAACGAAGAAATTTTTTGAAAACACAGGAAATCACAAGCACATATTGAATTATCCTGAATGGTGATGTCATCAACTTGTCAGACAAGTGCAAAAACTGCCATATACTCCTGAGAGAATCAGGAAGACCATCTAGTGACAGCTTAGTATTATCATGAAAACTGTTTTCACCACATATGCCCTGAAAGATATTCAGGAACAACTGACTTATCAAAAGAAATATTAACTCAAAGTCTAACTTGAAAAGAGAAACATGAAGTGGCTGAAACAAGGCTTTCTTACTTTACTGGGTTTAAGAAACCTGTCACAGAAATTTTATCTTCACATAGTGAGATACAATGACTCATAAGTTGTTTTATAGCAAGTTAGGATCCCATCAGAAATTTAAGCTATTTCTGCTTTACATTTATTTATTCAAAGAACACTGCATCTGGCAAAGGCTGCCCAATCTTATAACATATTCAAAGTCCATCTGGAATTTTATGCAGCCTTAAAATGCCACCATGCATTTTCTCATTTGCTATCAATTTTAAAACTTAAGAAACAAAAGGATGTACAAGTAACCAAAATTTCCAGAACCCCAAGCCCATCATCCTCTCCCATTCATTACAGATATAGCAGCCAGCATCTTCCTACAACACATTTCTCTCTTGCTTTGATTTTTAAGAAGTCTCATGGTTTATAAATCTTGTAATGATCTACCCTGCCATATTTCACCTACTTCCCCCCCCCAACCACACCCCATCCCCCAAGAGAAGAAAAAAAAATAAAATTTATTGATGTCCCTACCAATATGTTGCGGGGATATCTATGAGGAAGACATAAATGTCCTGCCGTGATAAAGATTTCAAATAAAAATATGGCAAGTGTAGGCAAGTATTATAAGGTTATATAAGGTGTTCCACAAATACAACAAAGGAAATTAACACGGCCTGAGAGGCCAGTTGACCCTTCTCTGAAGAAACAGTTTATGCTGGGATCTGAAAGATAAAGGTGGTGGAGTGAGTGGACCCGTCTTTCTGACTAGAGAACACAACCGCTGGGTAAGGCCTTATCTGTACTTGGGTTTGGCTTGAACCTTGTGAGTCTCCTGCTTTCACCTTCACATTCTGCTGCCTAAATATGCTGAGCACCTCATGTAAGGTGACTCGAACTATCCTGGTTTTAACACTAGAACTCCTGGGCTTTCTGGTGGCTCAGTGGCTCAGCCTGCCAATCCAGGAGGCACAGGTTTGATCCCTGGCCTCGTGGCACCTAAGTCCGTGACCACAGTTACTCAGCCTGTGCTCCAGAGCCTGGGAACAGCAACTGCTGAAGACTGCGCACCCCAGAACTCTTGCTTCGCAGCAAGAGGCTACTGCAACGAGAGGCCCGCACACAGCAACTGGAGAGCAGCCCCCGCTCAATGCAACTAGAGAAAAGCCCACGCAGCAACCAAGACCCAGCACAGTCATAAATAAATAAAGCTTTAAAGTGAAAGTGAAAGTCGCTCAGTTGTGTCTGACTCTGTGACCCAATGGACTATGCAGTGCATGGGATTCTCCAGGCCAGAATCCTGGAATGGGTAGCCGTTCCCTTCTCCAGGGGATCATCCCAACCCAGGGATCAAACCCAAGTCTCCCACATTGCAGGTGGATTCTTTATCACCTGAGCCACCAAAAAAAAAAAAAAACCACACTAAAGTCTTACATTCAGAGAATCCCTCAGTCTCAGGCAAACCAGGAGAATTGGTTACTTCAGCCCTCATATTACTTAACCTAAGTATTATGCTGTGGCCTCCTAAAAGAAAACCTGCTGTCCCATAACAGCTAAACTTTGAAAGACTGAAAATGCCAAGTCTCTTCAAGAATATAGCCCAAGAATTCACATACAAAGTGAAACACTGGTTCAACCACTGTGGAAATCAGTTTGCAATATACTACTAAAGTATATTTACACCTGCCCCACAAACCGAGAATCCTAATCATCAGTGTTTACCCAAGAGGAATGACAGCTTAAGCACACCAAAAGAACGTTCACAGCAGTTTTCCTCACAGGAGCCAACACAGGAAACCGCCTGAATGTCCACCACCATGAGAATGACTACTACTGGACCAAAACAAAGAACAAGCGATACAAGCATAACACAGATGGATCCCACGGGATCCCACGGACGCAGCGCTGAGTGGAAAAAAAAGTCAGGCAAATTTACCCCCGCTCCAAATCAAAACTTAATACTATACCTGAAGCATCAGGCCACTGGCACATGAGGCAATGAAGAACAGTAACCCCTGAGGGGCAGAAAGCAAACACGGTGAGCCCTAACACGGGCCCTATTTATTGCCTTGGCAGAGTTTCCAGGCAACAGAGGAGGGGAAACTGAGGCAGAGCCTGGGTGACTCCCAGGTGAGGAGACAAAGGTGAGAGACCAGGGAGACCAAAGCAACCGCAGTTCAGAAGATAGTGAGAAAACCTGGAGATCACAGTCAGTAATCCTCAAGCGTAGCACCCACCAGTGAATGCAAGTGAGGAAACGGCCATAAGCGAGGGACAGAATCAGTGGCAACAGTGCCCTGTGCTCACATGGAGCCAGGAACAATGCTTGCTTTCAAACAACTACACTAGTACAACTCATAACTCAGGGCGTAGTGGGCAGAGTACACAGAAAGGTCTTGCTTAAGTACTAGGGAACAAATGAGCCCTAGATGAGCACTGACTGCTCTGGACCCACAAATATACATTAAGTCATAAAGCCAACAACCAAAAGGACCAAACTGTTTGCAAGTAACTTAAGTGCATCACAGAACAAGGCTCAAGAAGAGTTACAGGAACATAAAAAATCCTGTAACATAAAAATTACAGGACACAAGAAGGTAAAATTTACAATGACTGCTACGTATCTATTAGGAGGCCTAACATTAAAAAGACTGACTTCATGAAGTGTTGGCAAAGATGTGAGGAAACCATAACTCCCCCACATTGCAGATGAGCATGTAAAATGGTAGATTCACCTTGGCAAAGAGTTTGCAGTTTCTTTTTCTTTTTTTTAGTTCTACCAGTTTACTGCTACCAACTCATCTCCCTCCAACCTCATGCATACATGCTCAGTCATGCAACCCCATGGACTGCAGCCTGCCAGGCTCCTCTGTCCATGGATTTTTCCAGGCAAGAATAATGGAGTTGATTGCTGTTTCCTTCTCCACACAGTTTCTTAAAAAGGGACTTCCCTGGTGGTCCAGGGCTTAAAAATCTGCCTTCCAATGTAGCAGACATGGGTTCAATCTCTGGTCAGAAACTAAGATCCTGCATGCCAAGGGACAGCCAAGCCACCACAGTTCAACTACTGAGCCTGCATACTCTAAAGCCTGTGGCAAAACTAAGACTCAATACAACCAAATAAATAAAGGGTTAAAAAAATCCATACCAAAAAAAAAAAAAAATCCATACCAAATGATTAAGCCACTCCACTACAAACCAAGAGAAAAATGTATGCCTGTACAAAGACCTGTAAAACTGTTCAAAGCAACTTTATCGGTAATAGCCAAACACTGCAAACACTGAAACGTCCACAAAAAGAGGAGCAGACAAACTGTGGTACATCCATACCATAGAATACTTCAGTTCAGTCGCTCAATCGAGTCTGCCTCTTTAAGGCCCCATGAACCGCAGCACACCAGGCCTCCCTGTCCATCACCAACTCCCGGAGTTCACCCAAACCCACGTCCATTGAGTCAGTGATGCCATCCAACCATCTCATCCTCTGTCGTCCCCTTCTCCTCCTGCCTTCAGTCTTTCCCGGCATCAGGGTCTTTTTAAATAAGTCAGCTCTTCCCATCTGGTGGCCAAAGTATTGGAGTTTCAGCCTCAACATCAGTCCTTCCAATGAACAAGCAGGACTAATCTCCATTAGGATGGACTGGTTGGATCTCCTTGCAGTCCTAGGGACTCTCAAGAGTCTTCTCCAACACCATAGTTCAAAAGCATCAATTCTTCGGCACTCAGCTTCCTTTATAGTCCAACTCTCACATCCATACATGACTACTGGAAAAACCATAGCCTTGACTAGAGGGACCTTTGTTGGCAGAGTAATGTCTCTGCTCTTTAATATGCTGTCTAGGTTGGTCATAACTTTCCTTTCAAGGAGTAAGCGTCTTTTAATTTCATGGCTGCAGTCACCATCTGCAGTGATTTTGGAGTCCAAAAATATAAAGTCACCCACTGTTTCCACTGTTTTCCCATCTATCTGCCATGAAGTGATGGGACCGGATGCCATGATCTTCGTTTTCTGAATGCTGAGCTTTAAGCCAACTTTTTCACTCTCCTCTTTCACTTTCATCAAGAGGCTCTTTAGTTCCTCTTCACTTTCTGCCATAAGGGTGGTGTCATCTGCATATCTGAGGTTACTGATATTTCTCCAGGCAATCTTAATTCTAGCTTGTGCTTCCTCTAGCCCCGAATTTCTCATGATGTACTCTGCATATAAGTTAAATAAGCAGGGTGACAATATACAGCCCTAACGTACTACTTTTCCTATTTGGAACCAGTCTGTTGTTCCATGTCCAGTTCTAACTGTTGCTTCCTGACCTACATACAGGTTTCTTAAGAGGCAGGTCAGGTGGTCTGGTATTCCCATCTCTTTCAGAATTTTCTAAAGTGTATTGTGATCCACACAGTCAAAGGCTTTGGCATAGTCAGTAAAGCAGAAATAGATGTTTTTCTGGAACTCTCTTGCTTTTTCAATGACCCAGCAGATACTGGCAATTTGATCTCTGGTTCCTCTGCCCTTTCAAAAACCAGCTTAAACATCTGGAAGTTCATGGTTCACATATTGTTGAAGCCTGGCTTGGAGAATTTTGAGCATTACTTTACTAGCGTGTGAGATGAGTGCAACTGTGTGGTAGTTTGAGCATGCTTTGGCATTGCCTTTCTTAGGGATTGGAATGAAAACTGACCTTTTCCAGTCCTGTGGCCACTGCTGAGTTTTCCAAATTTGCTGGCATACTGAGTGAGCACTTTCACAGCATCATCTTTTAGGATTTGAAAGAGCTCAACTAGAATTCCATCACCTCCACTAGCTTTATTATAGTGATGCTTTCTAAGGCCCACTTGACTTCACATTCTAGGATGTCTGGCTCTAGGTGAGTGATCACACCATCGTGATTATCTGGTCGTGAAGATCCTTTTGTACAGTTCTTCTGTGTATTCTTGCCACCTCTTCTTAATATCTTCTGCTTCTGTTAGGTCCATACCATTTCTGTCCTTTATTGAGCCCATCTTTGCCTGAAATGTTCCCTTGATATCTCTAATTTTCTTGAAGAGATCGCTAGTATTTCCCATTACTGTTTTCCTCTAATTCTTTGCATTGATTGCTGAGGAAGGCTTTCTTATCTCTCCTTGCTATTCTTTGGAACTCTGCATTCAGATGCTTATATCTTTCCTTTCCTCCTTTGCGTTTTGCTTCTCTTCTTTTCACAGCTATTTGTAAGGCCTCCTCAGACAGCCATTTTGCCTTTTTGCATTCCTTTTTCTTGGGGATGGTCTTGATCCCTGTCTCCTGTACAATGTCATGAACCTCCATCCATAATTCATCAGGCATTTGCCTATCAGATCTTGTCCCTTAAATCTATTTCTCACTTTCACTGTATAATCATAAGGGATTTGATTTAGGTCATACCTGAATGGCCTAGTGGTTTTCCCCCACTTTCTTCAATTTAAATCTGAATTTGGCAATAAGGAGTTCATGATCTGAGCAGTAGTCAGTTCCTGGTCTTGTTTTTGCTGGCTGTATAGAGCTTCTCCATCTTTGGCTGCAAAGAATATAATCAATCTGATTTCGGTGTTGACCATCTAGTGATGTCCATGTGTGGAGTCTTCTCTTGTATTGTTGGAAGAGGGTGTTTGCTATGACAAGTGCGTTCTCTTGGCAAAACTCTATTAGCCTTTGCCCTGCTTCATTCTGTACTCCAAGGCCAAATTTGCCTGTTACTCCAGGTGTTTCTTGACTTCCTACTTTTGCATTCCAGTCCCCTATAATGAAAAGGACATCTTTTTTGGGTGTTAGTTCTAAAAGGTCTTGTAGGTCTTCATAGAACCGTTTAACTTGAGCTTCTTCATCATTACTGGTCAGGGCATAGACTTGGATTACCATGATATTGAATGGCTTATCTTGGAAACGAACAGAAATCATTCTATCGTTTTTGAGACTGTATCCAAGTACTGCATTTCGGACTCTTTTGTTGACTGTGATGGCTACTCCATTTCTTCTAAGGGGTTCCTGCCCACAGTAGTAGATATAATGGTCATCTCAGTTAAAATTCACCCATTCCAGTCCATCTTAGTTTGCTGATTCCTAGAATGTTGACGTTCGCTCTTGCCATCTTCTGTTTGACCACTTCCTATTTGCCTTGATTCATGGACCTAACATTCCAGGTTCCTATGCAATATTGCTCTTTACAGCATCAGACCTTGCTTCTAACACCAGTCACATCCACAACTGGGTGTTGTTTTTGCTTTGCTCCATCCCTTCAATCTTTCTTGAGTTATTTCTCCACTGATCTCTAGTAGCATATTGGGCACCTACCAACCTGGGGAGTTCATCTTTTAGTGCCCTATCTTTTTGCCTTTTCAGAGTACTACCCAACAATGAGAAGGAAGAAACCACTAATCCAAGTGTTCGTGATTAGAAGACTCAGTATTATAAAGCCATCAATTCTCATCCAAGTAGATGTAATGAAATCACAACCAAAATCCCAGCAGACCTTTTTATTTTTGTAAATACTCACAAGCTGATTCTAAAATTTATATAAAAACGCAGAGGATCTAGAATAGCCAAAACAAGTCTAAAATATAACAAATCAAAGTTGGAGGGCTAATATTACTTGATTTCAAGTAGTAGTAGAAAGATACAATAATCCAAAGCACATTGATGGTGAAAATGGCAACAAGAGCAACAAGCGGATGAAAGGAACAGAAGAGAAAGGACAGAAATAGATGCACTTATTTAAAACCAACTGATGTGACAGAGGCACAAAGGCAATAGAATGGAGAAAAGAGAGTCTTTTCAACAAGCAGGGCTGAATCAACTGCACACACACGCAGCCCCCCAAAAAGGAACCAAGCAGGGGCACCTTGCACCATAACACAAAGATTAACTATAAATGAGTCATAAACTTATAGTTAAAAGAGAAAACCATGAAACTTCCTAAAGAAAATACAAGAAAGGACAAAATGATATCAAAGTATGAAAATAAACTGATTCATACATTCTGGAAGGCTCCTCAGGAACATATTAAAAATCTTAAGAATTGTACATACACTCTGATCTAATCATTCCACCAAGTAAAGAAAGACAAAACAGATAACTTCATGAAAATCTATTTGTTAGACCAGTCACATGCATTTTTTTACTCCATTTTCCTGTAAACTACTAAACAATCTAAAATAATTCTATAACGGTACATGTTATTTAACATTGTGAATTATGTGATATATGAATTACCAATATAAGAAATATGAGCCATCACATACTATAGGATATAATCTTTTTCAAAACTTTAGTCTGGAAACCAAGTGTCAGAAAATTTATAGTCTAGCATGGACAAACTAGAAACAAGAATATGTCATAGGATACAGGATTACAACTACATTTCTTACAGACATTTTCTGCAGGATATCTCCTCCTGGAAGCCTTTCACTAATGAGCTTCATAATTTCTAAAACTTTCATCTAATCCAGTCATCCTTTCCTGTCCTATATATGGTGAAAGTGAAGTGACTCAGTCATGTCCAACTCTTTGCGACCCCATGGACTATAGCCTGCCAGGTTACTCCATCCATGGGATTTTCAAGGCAAGAATACCGGAGTGGGTTGCCATTTCCTTCTCTAGGGGATCTTCCTGACCCAGGGATTAAACCTGGGTCTGCTGCATTGCAGGCAGACTATCATCTGAGCCACCAGGGAATCTGTCTTACTTATAGTAATTTATATAAAAAGATATACAATCCTAAGCAAGTTAAAGTCTGTTACAATAGGGAAGAATATGGAAAACATTTCTCCAACTGTATAGAGTACTGAGTAATCTGAAAACAACATTGAAAGAACAAATAGATTTGCTGCTTGAACTATGAAAACTCAATAAGAGTCAATCATATTACACCTTAAAGGCAAAAATAATTATTAAAAAAAAAAAGGAAATAAAGTATTTTATTTGTTATCTCTAGAGATGTCTAACACCATAACCTTCAATAATTTTCTGCCAAGTTCACATTATATCCTCTCAGGAATTGCAGTTTCACCTGCGTGAATTATGGATACTCTTAAATGTAAAGCAAGTTTGGCTAACCAATGTAAAAATATCCATGTAGCTTTAAAGATTATTTTAAGTTTTATACTCTGGGTTGAAGCCAGAAGGAACAAAAGACAAAGCCAAGGGATCATTGGGAAAAAACTGTGTTAACAGAGGTGATTTTATAAAAATATTTATGGGAATTCCCAGGTGGTCCAGTGGTTAGGACTCCACATTTCCATTGTACAGGGCACAGGTTCAATCCTTGGTCAGAGAACTAAGATCCTGCATGTCATGAGGCACAGCCATAATAATAATTTATGCCAAGAAGCTGGTTAGAACCAAGATAGGCAAAGAAGTTGGTCAGAACCAAGATAATTGTATCAGATGGCATTTGAAGCTATTCCAGGGATCAAAGTCCTTCCTGGGAAAGTCCCCTCTACCACAGCATTTTCTATTCTGCAGTAAAACAGCTTCTGTCTGTAACCCACAGGACTAAAGGCTTTCTGAGAGCAGGGACAGTGTCTGGTCACTATAAATATTCAGAGCACCCAGAACAGCCACCTGCTCAAACTGAGATGCTCAGTGAATTATTTAATTAATAAAGGAAAAATAATAATAATTAATAAATAATAAGATATTAGAAGGTGCACAGCCCACTGAAAAATAACTGCATTTGGAATGTCCAGTTCTAGCTCTAGAATGTTACCACTTGATACATTATTCTGAATGAGGTATACTAACCATGGCAAAAATAATCCTTATCCACCAACATCACTATCATCCATCTTAACACCACTATAGTAACTATTCAGATTTTCTCAACCTCCTTCCCTCCCTTTGGAGAGATCAGAAAGCTTAAAATAAGTTCCCAGCTTCCTATGCACCCCAAGTTGTGCATGGGAACTAGTAAGATATAGTGGGAGGCTATGAGACAGGGGCCATCTTCCTCAGACTCTTAGCCATTAGCAAAGTTGAGAAGGTGCGGCTTTTTACGAAGCAAGGTCCATTCTCCAAGTTCCTAGATGTCAAGAATGCGGCAGGCATCAGCAGCTTCTTGGTAAGATTTCTAAAACCTTGGACTGAGGCTTTAGGAGACCATTTTCCAACTTCCTGGCTATGCTGTCATTGTTCAGTTGCTAAGACATGCCTGACTCTATGCGTCCCCACGAAATGTAGCCTATCAGGCTCCTCTGTCCATGGAATTCTCCAGGCCAAGAAGAGTAGAGTGGATTGACATTTCCTTCTCCAGGGGATCTTCCTGACCCAGGGATCGAACCTGTGTCTCCTGCATTGGCAGGCAGATTCTTTATCAATGAGCCACTAGGGAAGTCCCATTCTAAATATAGGGCAATATATAAAGATAAAAGCCTAGTAGAAATAGACGTAGCAGTAGGAAGTTACAGAATTCAATATATACACTTCAGTGGAAAGGTTTTTCTTTAAAGATTACCTGTGGAAAATTTTAGATTAGATTTACTCTAGCTACTCTGACTACAAAATGATACTCCTTCAACCAGTCATATGAAAATACAAAACATGAAGTCTATATCCTTCCAGCCCACAAACTAAGCTAACCCAAGTCCTTTAAAGAAGTTTAAGAGTATCTATTGGATATTATTGGAATATCCTCATTTAATTACTGGAATGCCTCATTTAATAATCAATAAGCAATGTGACATCAATTTTAAAGTATTAATATAGTACTTGCTTTAAAAAGATAATAGCAGCCATTAACATTCAAGGTAACAGATCAATAAGAAAATGTGTATCATAAAACATAATTAACTTGCCAAACAATATACCTCTGTAATATTTACAGTTGATAATAATCTGGTTAATGAGACACAAACTTGCCGTTATTGCTAATTGTAAAATGTCATTTACAAAAATAAAAAACACTACAAAACAGCAAGAGAAAAATGTCCTTATGAACGACTGTTTATTACTTTTAATGCAGTGACAAAAAATAGATCTTCGTGCCAACTCCAATCAACCAGTAGTAGCTGCCTGGAAAAGACTGAGAAGGTTCTCCAGGGATGGATGGAGTTGGGACTCAGGGTCTCAGATTAGCCACATTTGGACATGGATTCAAAAAAGAAGAGTACTGGGACCTCTCTGGCAGCCCAGTAGTTAAGACTCCACACTTTCATGGCAAGGCCTTGGGTTCAATTCCTGGTTGGGGAACTAAGATCCCATATGCCAGGCAGCATGGCCAAAGTTTTTTATTTCTTTAAAGGAGAATGTAAGGCTGAGGTCTATGTTCCTACACACTTCACAGTCTAAGACCTATGGGCTATGTACTCATAACATGAAACTGCCCAAGAATATACCACAGACATCTAGGAGTCAAATATGTTTAGCCTTATCACTGCTAATAACATTTGTGGTCAAAGCGCAAAAACTGGAAACAAAAAAAGGTTCTTCGAATACCAGGGCAGCTTTCTGTTATTGCTATATTTTCCCTTCTCTTTTCCAACAGTTTTACTCTTGGAAGAATTACAATTTCAACAACTGAGTTGAATGAATTCAGAATAAATACAGCTGTTGATCAAATAAGTGAGCTGGAGTATTATATCAAAGAATTCTCCCAGTAAGCCACACAAGAGGCCTAAGAAATGAAAAGAATAAGATCAGTTAACAGAAGTTACAAACATTTGTTACTAGGAATTCTATAATAGAGAGAAGAGAGGCATAACAAAGCTAGAAATCCTAGAAGAAAACATCTCTGAGCTGAAAACAAATTACAGGTCCTCCCTCACTCCAACACAACCACCAAAAACACATAGAATGGTATACTGAAATAGTCCAACACACAGACATGGTCTGGTGAGATTTCAGAATGCCAATTCTATTTTTTTTTTTTTTTCTTTCAGAATGCCAATTCTAAAAGAGAAAAGCATCCGGAGGGAAAATATGATACCTACACAAGAGTAAGAATCATACTGACATCAGACTTGTTATCAACAACACTGCATTCCAGAAGACAATCGGGCAAAATAATTCTAAGTTCTGAGAGAAAACTATTTCGAACCTAGAATTTTATTAAGAGTCAAACTAGCATTAAGCATGATAGTAAGGTAAAGACACTTTAAGGTATGCAAAGCTTTAGAAAGCCCATTACCCACAGACACTTGGTGGAAAAAAATTTAGATAAGGCCAAAGCAAAATATAAATGTAGTTCAAAAATAAAGATAGCTTGGAGTGGTGGAGGGGGAAAAAACAAGATAGTTTGGATTAAAAAAAAAAAAAAACAACAGTACTGAGCTACCAGAAGACTTTTTCCCACTACACATTTAGCAAAAGTTACTTAACATAAAAAAGGCAAATGATACAAACAGTTCACAGAAAAGGAAATAAAAGTGGTTTTTATAACAAATAAAAGCCATCAGTGGCTTCCCTGGTGGCTCAGATGGTAAAGAATCTGACTGCAATGCAGGAGACGTGGGTTCAATCCCTAGGCAGGGAAGATACTCTGGAAAAGGAAACAGCAACCCACTCTATCTAGTATTCTTGCCTGGGGAATGTTATGGACAGAGAAGCCCAGTCCAGGTATTCACAAAGAGTCAGACACGACTGGACAACTAACACTAACACTTTATAAGAAATCCACATTTCCCTAAGAAATGTAAAATAAAATTATACCAAGGTTCCATTTTTTACCTATTAGATTAAGTTAAGATCAAAAGCCTGATAGTAAAGTGTACTGGTAAGGGTGCAAACAGGCACCCTTTTGCTGCTGGTAGGTCTAAACTGATACCCTACCTGAGATGGACTGGACAACCTGGCAATATCTCTCAAGATTACAGGATTCCTGGTGGCTCCGCTGGTAAAGCATCTGTCTGCAATGAAGGAGACCCGGGTTCGACCCCTGGGTCAGGAAGCTCCCCAGGGGAAGGGCATGGGAACCCACTCCAGTATTCTTGCCTGGAGAACTCCATGGACAGAGAAGCCTGGCGGGTTACAGTCCGTGGGGTGGCAAAGAGTCAGACTCAAAAGACTAAGCGCAGCACATCAAGATTACAAAGCATTTTAATCCCACAACTGCAATTGTAGGAATCTATCCTAGATACAGATGCTGTTCCTCATATATATGCTAAATGATATGTACTCTGAAGAACTGACAGCAAAAAATGAAAAATGCAATCCTCCACCAGTTACAAGACTGGTTAAATTACAGTAAGAACATCAAACTATGGAATACAATGCAGCCATTAAAAAATAAATTAAAAAGTACATACAGATATGGAAGGCCCTCCAAGATAAGAAAAAAACATGGCCCAGGAGAAATGGTATAGTGTTACCAGAAGTCTTCAAAATGTGAGCCTGAACCCCTCTAGGGGAACAGAAAACACTGTAAGGAATACACAGAAACACAGGTTTAAGGAACTCAACTTTTACTAACAGACCAACTTCCACATTTACCAGCCAAAGGATTTTCTCACCTCCATCACTCTTACCTCTCCACCACTCTAAATCCTAAAGTGCAGCACAGCCCGAGGGAGTAAAATCCTCCAGGGCACAAAACAAAGAGCCCGCTGGTGACAAAACAGGGACAGAGAATCCTGTTAACCAGGATACCTGAAATTCACAGGACAGGATTCTGTGTCTTATACAGACTTCAGTCAAAGTATGGTATCACAATTACGGTGTTTTGGCCAATGTATGTTATGAATTCAGAAATATTTGACACTCCCATCAGGTGTCTACTTGCCGATCGACTGATAGCTATACGAACAACTAAAAAGACTTCATTTTCTCCAACCCCTAAATGGTAATCAAAAAATACACCACACTCCTGGGACTCCCCTGGTGTTTCAGTAGTTGAACTCCACACTTCCATTATAGGGATCCTGGGTTTGATCCCTGGTGGGGGAGAGAGGGGAACAGTGTATATATACACTGTATGTATAAGATCCCACACACAGTATGTTGCAGCCAAAAAAAAAGAAAAGAAACAACAAAAAAACACTCCTGTGAAAAGTCCCAAGGGGAGAAAAAAAAAAGTCTGTAAAAAATGCTGAAGTCCTTAGTCTATCACAGCAAG
The DNA here is from genome assembly GCF_019320065.1 of Cervus canadensis. NCBI lineage: Eukaryota > Metazoa > Chordata > Mammalia > Artiodactyla > Cervidae > Cervus > Cervus canadensis. Next base: position 24,290,211 of record NC_057390.1, on the reverse strand, counting down.
GCTCTGAGTGTTATCCAGGAATCTATCTTAGAATTCAGGAGATGGTTGCCTTGGGGACGCACAGTACTTATTTATTAAAATTGGAAAAACGAGACTTTCTGACAGAAAGTGTGATTTAGCTGCCTGGTTTTTGTCAATAAGGACTGGCTTTGCCATTAAAGTTTTACTGGTAGTCATTTTCCACTGAATAAATGAAATCCACAGCTCCAACAATCCTATGAAAATATATTTAAATCCAGATCATATTATGCTCTATTCATCAATTTACGTTATGTATTTAAACACATAAGTACATTGTGTGTGTGTGTGCTCAGTTATTAGATCCAAACATTTTATCAGAGTAAAATTTAAAATGCAAAGGTATATTCAAATGAACATTATTTCAACTTCCCCAAGCTTTTCTGAGCATATTGGTTTAAATAAGGTTCCTATGGTTAGTTTTGTGTGTCAAATTGGGTAAGGCTATGGTCCCTAGCTATTTAAATTCTAACTAGGTGTTGCTGTGAAAGTATTATGTAGATATGATTAACATCAGCTGAATGTGAGTAAAGGTAATTCTCCTCAACAACGTGGGTGGGTTTCATTCAATCAAATGAAAGGTCTCAAGAGCAAAACTCAGATTTCCGTAAGAAAGAAAAAATTTCACCTGGCCAGCCCCACAATCATTTAAGTGAATTACTTGCAACAAATCTCTTTATATATTTATATAAACTAGCTGGAGATGATGTTTATGTGTATAGGGTATTATATATTTATATATACATAAAATTTCCAACTAGTTGTTTATCTGGTAGACCCTAAGTGATAAAATCTACATAGGTCAAAGAGTAAGAAATATAATTAACAGTCATTTGTTAGGTCTTGGTAAAGCCTTTTTACTCTGCTTCTCAGAAAATGAGATCATGAATGACTGATGACTGGTTAACAAACCTCTTCCAACTGCTCTGGTTTGAAATTCTCTGCTTTTGACAAGACTGAAGGAGGACATAATTGAATTGTCAGCTGCTAAATCATTAAAAATAACTTTTGATGTAAAACCACTATATGATTTTTCACATACAACTCAGAAGAACAAAGAGACTCTGAGGGCAGGGACTTCTGCTTGTTCAATGCTTATCATCCAAGCTTAGAAGTGTCCACAACGTAGGAGGAGCTCAAAATATATTTGATAAATGAATAAATGAGCAAAATGCCACCATTCTCATCTATTTAGATGAAAAAAATTTGTCAGAACCAACATTTATAAACATAAAAATCAGAAACAAAATACCAAGCAATGCAAGGATTCCTTAACCAAATGAGGTGAGAGGAAGCCCCCCACCCATCTTGATTTCCAATGAAAATGTACTTTTGTGTTTAGTAATTATGAACATTTAAATTATGAATAATTACATTTTTAGTAATTATTTGTACTGTAAGTCCAAAAGAAACTAAGACTCTGAGTCTTACAAACTCAAAACATACAAAGTGTTTTTAAATTTTAATTAATGTAAAATTTTTGTTGCAGAAAACAGTATGATGATAAAACTTTTAAGCATAAAATACATTAGGCTAAAATTCTGCAGAGAAAGCAAAGTGGAAGGAGACAAATGGATCACATAAAATTTCAAACTGTTTAAGAGCTTGTTCATGCTGTTTTTTTAACCTGTGACAGTGGGCAAATTGTTTTTTTCTTTTTTTTGGCCATGTGGTTTGTGGGATCTTAGTTCTGTGACCAGGGGTCAAACCCAAGCCCCCAGCAGTGGAAGCACGAAGTCTTTGCCACAGGACTGCCAGGGAATTCCGTGGTCATTCATTATTATTTTTTTTTTTTTTTAAATATTTCCCGTGGAACCTAGTTCCCTGAGCAGGCATCGAACCTGGGCCTCCTGCAGTGGGAGCATGGAGTCTTAGCCACTAGGCCACCAGGGAAGTCCCTAGTCATTCATTTTTAAATGTCACTATCTGCAACACACCAGATACTTTATCTCTGCAACTATTTAAATTTTTTGATGAAAAATTTTAGATGTCAACTTTCAAATGTAGTAAGGAAATAAAACTTTTAAAAATTATTAAGGGAAATTCTAAAGCAAAAAATATGAAAGCCACTGTACTATACCATCATTTCTGTAAAAAGAAAAAAGTTGGGGGAAAATATGTGTATACACATACGAATGATTTCCTTCTATGAACACTGATTTTCTGTGGAAAAGACACTAGAAACTAGGAATAATGGTGATCTGTGGGGGAGAAGTGGGTCTTCGGAGACCTGATATGGGGAGTTTTTGCACTGAATATACTTTTGTCTTTTTTTTTAAGATTTCTTTTTTTTTTTTTTCTATGTACAGTAGATAAAAGTTTTATTAGACTGCAGAATGTTGTTTCATGGAAATTAAGAAAAACATGTTTCACACAAGACATTTTGCCATGAAGTGAAGTGAAGTTGCTCAGTCGTGTCCGACTCTTTGCGACCCCATGGACTGTAGCCTACTAGGCTCCTTGGTCCATGGGATTTTCCAGGCAAGAGTACTGGAGTGGGTTGCCATTTCCTTCTCCATAAGATTTCTTTATTTTTGGTTGTGCTGGGTCTTCGCTGCTATGAGTAGGCTTTCTCTAGCTGCGATGCACGGGCTTCTCAATGTGGAGGCTTCTCTTGTTGCGAAGCACGGGCTCTAGGGTTCAGGGGCTTCAACAGCTGAGGCATGTGGGCATATGGGCTGAGCTGCTCCATGACACGTGGGACGTTCCCAGAGGAGGGATCAAACCCATGTCTCCCGCATCGGCAGGTGAATCTCAACTACTGGGCCACCAGGGAAGCCCCACTTTTGTACTTTTTAACTGATTCATAATCAAATATTACCTTTCTAAAAGCAAAAAGTTTTAACAAATAAAATAAATAAAAATGTGAGGAAAACTGTGAGACTACAAATAGGATGAATACCTCCCTGACAAATAGACAATGTGATAAAACCAACAGAGGAAGGAGAAAACACACATATACACAGAGGAATTAAAATATAACTAAAAGTAAAAGGATTAAACGTCCTTACTCAAGTTCAAGGTTCTCAGAACAAGTTTAAAAAGATCAAAAACAAAACAAACAAAAACCCAACTTTATGTGGTTCAAAAAACATAATATTCTTTTTTAAAAAAAAACCTGAGAGAATAGGTAATGTATATTACCATATGTAAAATAGATGACCAGAGCCAAGTTCGATGCATAAAGCAGGGCACTCAAAAGCCGGTGCTCTGGGACAACCCAGAGGGATGGGGTGGGGAGGGAGGTAGGAGGGGGTTCAGGATGGCGGCAGGGGGCTGGGGGGGGCACATGTGCACCCCTGGTTGACTCGTGTCAAGGTGTGGCAGGGGCCACCACAGTCTTGTGAAGTGACTGTCCTCCAATTAAAATAAATTAATTCATTAAAAATAATAATAATAAAAAAATTTTAAACCTAAAAAAATAAAAACAAAAAAATGTATAAACTAGACAAATGCTAGTAATAACAAAAATGGGAACAGCAATAACATCAGAAAAGGGAATTTCCTGGCAATCCAGTGGTTAAGACTCTGCAGTTCAACTGCTGGGGGCCTGAGTTTGATCCCTGGTCAGGGAACTAAGATCTCAGTGCACATGGCCAAAATGATAACAGAAAAAAAAAAGGAATTCAAAGTAAAAAGCATTAGTGAAAAATATTTTCTATTATATTGAAAAAGAATCCATCTCAAGACCAAACATTTTAAGCACCTGGCATCTTTACTTCAAGACCAAAATCTATTAGAAATGCAAGGAGAAACGGACCAACAAACTTAACAGATGTAATTAAGATTAGTAATCAATAGATCAGACAAACTAAGCCTATTCATATAAATAAATATTAGGTTAAAAAAGATGCATTTACAAAGAAAGTATGTGCTGAGATTTGAGTTGGGGTCTGAGGTGGAGAAAGCAGGGTGTCGATGAAATAAGCTTATGTTGATTAACTGTTGAAGACATGTGATGATTAAGTGCAGGTTCATTGTGCTCTTCTCCATTTGTTTGAAAAACTCATACTACTCAGAAGTGAATAAAGCATTACACAGCAAAACCTAGGGGGGAGGACCACAGGTTCCCAAAGAAAAGTATGTAACCTTAAATGCATTTACCAGAAAACAAGACAAATCTTTTCACTTTTCTGCTTTTATTCTTCTCCCAGTATATGACAGAAGCACCTTGCCAAGTTCCATACAAAGTCCTACTGGGATTCTGATTGGGATTTCCTTAAACTAACAGATTAACTTGGGGAAAAACTAATATTTAAAAAACCAGCTTCTGATTTTGTAACTTCTACATTTTTCCCTATTTCATTAATTTTTGCTTTTATATTTAACTCCTTTTTTTGCATTTATTTTTCAATGCTACCTTGAATGCCTGGCTTTAATAATTATTTTTAGTCATTTTATTCAAGGGTTGCTTTGAAGGCTTTAAATTTTCTTATGACTATCACTCTGGCCTCAACACAGAGGTTTCTAAGATTACTATTTTTAGTGTCATTCTTTTTGGAATCTTTCACAACTGCAGGTTTTATTTCTCCTTCAACACAAAGGCATACATAAACATGTTTCTTAAATTACCAAACTGGATTGTAACATAGTTTATTTTCCTTTTATTCTTATTGTTTACATCATTGCCTTTGAACAGAATATTATTTGTGAGGAATTCCCTGGCAGTCCAGTGGTTAGGACTCAACTCTTTCACTGCTAAGAGTGCAGGTTTGATTCCTAGTTGAGGAACTAAGTAAGATCCCATAAGTAGGGGGTGTGGAAAAAAAATTTTTTTTGTGTAGTTCCTGCTTTTCACTATTTGTTAAGGTTTTCTTTAGGCATCTTTTGTATATGAGTGTTATGAATTACCAGTCTGTCTCTTAACAGGAGAATTTATGCCATTCACATATTTTGTCACTGATATGTTTGGACTCATTCTGGTCCTCTTATGTTATGTTATTGTTTGTTTTCCTTATTCTGTTGAGTGGGGGCCTATTTAGGACCATTTTAACCTCATCTGGGCTTCCCTGATAGCTCAGTTGGTAAAAGATCCACTGGAGAAGGGATAGGCTACTCACCCCAGTATTCTTGGGTTTCCCTTGTGGCTCAGCTGGTAAAGAATCTGCCTGCATTGCGGGAGACCTGGGTTCGATCTCTGGGTTGGGAAGATTTGGAGAAGGGATAGGTTACCCACTCCAGTATTCCGGCCTGGAGAATTCCATGGACTGTATAGTCCATGGGGTTGCAAAGAGTCAGACATGACTGACTTTCACTTTAACCTCATCTATTAATCTAGTAATGTAGATGAAGTATTGTAAAATCAAGTGATTTTTTTTATCAAATGATTTTAACATTTATTTATTTGGCTGCATTGAGATTTAGTTGCAGCACTCAAGATCTTCACTGATGCATGTGGGATCTTCATGGGCTTCTCTCTAGTTGTGGTGGGTAAGCCTTAGTTGCAACACAGCATGTGGGATCCCAGTTCTCCAACCAGAGATCAAGTCCACATCTCCCACTTTGGAAGAGGAATTCTTAACCACTGGACCATCAGGGAAGTTCCTCAAATGATTTATCTGCATCTTTCCACTGGTTATCCTTAAAAGTTATAACTAATATGAACTTTCTCAAAATTTTCTCAAAACTTTCTAAAAAAAGTTTTGGAAAATTTTTACTTCTTCCCTTTTCTCAAAATGACTTTTAGAAGACTTTTGTTTCTCTTTCCCATTTCTAATGTTTGAATAGTCTGGAATTTTATTCCCAAATTATTGATTTATATACTACTTATGTGTTGAAAAATATCTTTATGTGGCAATTCATAGTTATTGAGTTCTCAACTTTAAATAACTTGCTCTTCTAGTATATACTGAAGAAATCTGATCCTCATTCCTTCATTGATAACTTTCTCTATAAAAACTTTAGGATCCTCAATTTTTCTTTAGTGTTCTAAAATGAAGTATCTTTCTTTCATCCATTTAACCTAAAGATTCTTGCCCTTCTTCTCTAGGGAAGTGTGCTACTTTTTAACAATGTATTCCTTTCTCTCATTTATTTTTATTACTTAAATCTAGCAGTATTTATTATTCATTCATTATTTTATTTCAATAGCATTTCAATTTTTCAAAACATTTCCTTATTCTGAATATTCTTTATAACTGTTTTTGTTTTACAAGGTTAATATGTACATGAATACCACGTACACATACATATATTGAAATTCACACATTAATGTTTATAAAATTTTACTTTATATTTATTTCAAAGCTAGAGTTATATCCTACAAATTCATCTAAACTACTTAATTCATTTATATATTGTGCCATCTGTCCATGATGATACACACAAATCTATGTATTCATTTAAATGGCTACAAGGCACTCCAGAATATAAACACAGTTTATTTATTACTTAGTTCAATATCTTACTGCTGGACACTTACACTTCTCTCTTTTGTTGTTGCTGTTGTTATTATCAATGCACACTTCTTTGGGCACTTGTCTATGATTAGTATGCAGTGATAAAAACACTGAGCTTTAATTTGCCAGGTACTGCCAAATTCTCTTTTACCTTTTAGGTCAAGACAGTATCAATCCTAGCTGAATATAAATAACTTTAACTTTTTACTGTTTGCAACTTTAATCTTTAATTGGGGGAATTAGGGAAAATATTAAGAGTTTTTTGTTGTTTAATTTGTACACACCGAGTAACTTCCATGGTCCCAGTATTACGGTGAACATTAGCAAATATATTAGTCAACAGTGAGCTACGGCTTTTGCTTTATGAAAATGTGTTTAGCACCATGGTTCCACCCCATAACCCAGGGACTCCTCTGGAAAGGGCGAGGTGGGTGGACAGTACTAACACAATGGGAGCAGTATTAACATTTCATAGACAGAAGACAAGGATGTTAGATATCCCATAGACATATAGGAATACAGCAAAGGACAGTCCATGATTCACATGACTTTGAAATGTCCCTCTGGACATTTTTTTTGGACATTTAAAAAAATATTTATTTATTTAGCCATGTTGGGTCTTAGCTGAGGCATGCAGAATCTTTTTTAGTTGTGGCATATGTAATTTTTATTTGTGGCATACAAACTCTTAGTTGCAGCCTGTGGGATCTAGTTCCCCAAGCAGGGATCAAACCCAGGTCCCTTGTACTGAGCGCTCAGTATTAGCCACTGGACCACCATGGAAGTTCCCCTGTGTGAATTTATGTAAGTGAAAAATATGATTCTGTAATCTGAGACTAGAGAAAATTCCATTTTATATATATGCTTATTCACTCATTCATGTCCAACTCTTTGCAACCCCATGGACTGTAACCCGCCAGGCACCCCTGTCCATGGGGATTTTCTCTAAGCAAGAATACTGGAGTGGGTTGTTATGCCATCCTCCAGGGGAATCTTCTCAATCCAGGGACCAAACCCAGATCTCCCACAGTGCGGGCAGATTCTTTACCCTCTAAGCTACAGGGAATGTATGAGAACACAAAATATTTGAGGTATGGTTTTAATATAACTGACTTTTCCAGCAATGAAGTCGTCATGTAAAAAGAGGAAAGACTGTATTTCATTTTGTTCAGAATATACCAATAGTACCATTTTGAAAAATTTCAGCAAATATTAGAGTTCCTAGTACAAAATATCAATCTAATTTATAACTGCTGCATTGCTAGTAATTCTGTGCAAACATTTCACAATTTCATTGTATCTTCCACTATTGCCATGCCTCAGCATTTACACATATTGAAATACAGTGTATATGATCCTATTATATTACAAAATATTCTATTATCTTAGTATAAATTTTTTCTCTTTTTAAAGTTTAGAACATAATATTGAGTTTTAGTTTTGTTTTTACATTATAAGTTATATGATCAATAAATTTCACTACAGAATAATAAAGAGGGCATTTTTTCTGACGTGCTCAGCGTGGCCAAAAATCATTTGTAAGGAAGGAGTAAGGCATGGGGACAAGATCTCTTTGTTTAATCAATCTGTCAAAAGAAAGTAAAGTTTACTTAAAGAAAACTAATAGTTCATTAAATACTTTTAGTAGGCAGTCATAAGCTTAGACATTGATTTTAAGCTGTCACTGAAAATATGCCATAACAGGAAAACCTATTATGAGCCTGTCCCAGTTACATCATCTATCGTTGAGTTACAAATCACCCCAAAACTTACTGGCACAAAACAACCGTTTTTCTTTCCTCACATGTTCAGTGGGTGAGGAATTCAGACAGGGCCCAAGCACAGAACTCTTGTCTCTGCTCACAGTGACTGGGACCTCAACACGAACTCAAATGCCTGGGGCTAGATCAGCTGGTGGCTCCTCCAGGCATATGTGTGGCACCTGGGCTCAGACAGGTCAACCATGGGACCTACAAATGGCCTCTCCATGTAGTCTGTATAATGCAGACTCCATGTACTGACAGAATAATGGCTGAGTTCCAGCAGAAATATCCTGACAGCAAACATTACAAGAAAACCAAGTAGAAGCTGCACGGCCTTCTATGACCTAGCCTTGAGAGTTATACAGTATTACTCCTACAACCTCACCCAGATCCTGGGGGAGAAGACATGAACTCCACCTATCAATGGAAGGAATGTCAAAGAAGCTAAGGACCATATTTTAAAACCACCACAGATTATTTTCAGCCAACCAAGATGCTAAATCAAAACAACTGGTAGCCTGGCTGTTCTTCAAATCTGTTCCCCTGTTAAATTCAAAGCTACAAACACTTTTGGAGCAACTATAATGAACAAGACCCATGAACGCTGGAAAGATAACCAAAACCATGGTCTCAATGTTAAAGAACTTAACACTAAGCACTCAGAATGCATAAACTGTGTGCTAAGGCCAGGAAAGAAAATTGGGAAGGACAGAACTCATGTATTTAAAACATCCAATTTCGGTACTACGACGTAACAATCAATTGTGATTACTGGTTCTAAATCTTTTCAAAAGAAGTGCCAACTTTTTTACAAAATCCCATTTTAGTCCTAAAATTCTGTTAAGACATTAAACATTCTACATCTTTTTAATAACCCTGAATTATATACTGCATGAATCTTAAAAAACAAAGTTCCCAATATGCCCTCTGACACCAAAACATTTTGTAAGAGCATATGACTCAGACTAGGTGGTGATTAGAACCAGGTATAGAAGTCACCTCACCTTTCACCTTCAACAAATCACAACCTTACTGCCTAACAATATCATATCCCATAGCGTCTTATTGTTTGAACTTATAAGATTAATGTCAACCCTGCTTTCTGACTCTACTTACAATAACACAAAAGTGTCAGAAACATCAGTAAGTTGATAAACTTTATGAACAGGACTTAAGGTAGGCAGGATCAACTCCCTGATTCTCTCCAACAGCTAACTGTGGTTTTACAAATCTGAGGAAGAATAAAATTGTCCCATCTCCCTTCCTTTTCTCCTTCCACAAAGCTCCACACATGTGGGTGTGAAAGTAGTGGCAAACAGAACAAGCGCTAGAAAGTAAAAGAACTATCCTCATTTGAGCCATTTTCCCCTGTCCCAACTTCAGCCCAGAGTGAGTGACACAACTGAGAAGCTGGAAGAAAACTCTAAGAAAGGAAGAGAGCTGCAAGTACAGAAAACACTTTACCCGTCTGCCTGTCCGGTTAAAAATGAAAGGGACACAAAGTTTAATTTCCTAAAGCTTTACATTTTAAAAATCACAATACATAATTCGTCAAAAACATCTAAAATAAGTGAAAAGTCAAAAAGAGTATGAATGAAATTCTTCATTTTCAAAGAATCCATCAGTCCTGAGAACCAGATCCATACCAAACTGGTATCACTCATTTAATGAGAAATCCCATTTCTTCTAGATTAAGGGAACCATGGCTGCTTTTAAAACTCAAAAAAGTACATATGCCAGCTTTCAGTGAAATTACCTTAGAAAAGAAGAATCAATAACAAGTACTCAAGTAGGATTTCTTTTGATTCTGAAGAATATACCACAAAATAGCACATTCTGTTAAATGTACAACAACCTAGGAACAGCACCACCCTCTCTCAAAGATCCATCCTTAACGCTCAGATTGTGGTCTCCAAGGCCATTTCCCAGTAAAAGCAATCAGGACTCTGGAGACAAAGGTTTGGGGCAAGAAGTATAAAAGATGAGCCTGAAACATCTTACGATATCAGAAAGTAAGATAATAAAGACCCCTGGGATCATTTCAAAATGACTCCAGGACAAACCAAAACAAGCGCCACTAGCCAAAGACAAAACAACTTGAGTGTCAATGAAGATAATAATTGATAATAAATATCAAATACGGACAAACACTTGCACTCATGATGAAACTAAAAAAGAAGTAAGTTGGTGATCTTTGGAGAATGCCAGGAACCACCCTGTGCTGTGCTTAGTCGCTCAGCCATGTCCAACTCCTTGTGACCCCGTGGACTGCAGCCCCCCAGGTCCCTCTGTCCACAGGGATTCTCCAGGCACGAATACTAGAGTGGGTTGCCATACCCTCCTCCAGGGGATCTTCCCAACCCAGGGATCGAATCTGGTCTCCTGCATTGCAAGTAGATTCTTTACCAGCTGAGCTACCAGGGAAGCCCAGGAACCACTTTTACTATTTTTGAAAAACTGGTAACTAAAAAGGGCAAAAACCTCATCAAGCATTTAACCTGATCTAAACCAGAAGAACAACCTGGTTGAGAGAGGGAATATTTCTCTTCATAGAAATATTCCATGCAACACATGAGGGAATGATAGTTTTAAATGTACAATTTTTACAGCCTTGATGAATAAATGAATAAAAGTAATCATCAGTCAATGACTTATAACTCCACAAAAAAAGAAAATTAAAAATTCTTAATTTTTTGTTATAAAAGGCATTGGTAGGAAATTTTACAAAATCTGATTAAGTTCATATATCATCAGGCTGGTGTTAGAAAAGAGAATATCCTCATTCTTAGAAGATACACACTAAAGTTATCTTTAGGGGTTAGGGGAAATATATCAATTTATTTTCAGACAATTCAAATACATTAATATGTACATAGAATTAATGGGCTTCCCTGATGACTCAGTGGTAAGGAGTCCACCTGCCAATGCAGGAAGCACAGGTTCAATCCCTGGGTCAGGAAGATCCGCTAGAGAAAGAAATGGCACCCCACTCCAGTATTCTTGCCTAGGAAACCCCATGGACAGAGGAGCCTGGTGGACTACACTCCATGGAGTCACAAAGAGTCAGATGTGACTTAGTGGCTAAACAATAAACAGGACAGAATAACAGAATAAATATAGTAAAATTGTTAACATTTGGGGAATCTGAATGAAGGACATATGAAATTCCTGGTAATGTTTTTAATAGATTTTTTGTAAATCTTAGATTATTTCAAAGTAAAATGTTACTAAAAAGAGACAGGCAACAATATTTTAGAGACCTCATAACAGAAGTACACAATGCTACCCATGAAGTGATCTTTTACCCCGAACCCCATTCCACCAAAAAAAAAAAAAAAACCTAGATTTTTGACCCTCTAGAATCTGGATCTAACTATCCACCTACAGCAAAACATAAAGGACACAACAGAGATGCAATCAACAAACTTCAAGCCAAAGAAAACTCAACAGGATGGACCACCCGGTATCTTCAACCAAATACTGAGATAGAATATGAAACAACAGGTATCTACAGATTAAAAGACTTAAGGATGTCCCCACAAAAACCTGTACAGAAATGTTCATAACAGCATCATTCATAATTACGGGAAAGGAAACAATACAAATGCCCATCAACTGGTGAATAAATAAACAAAATGTAGTACATCCACCCAATATGATATCACTTAACTATAAACAGGAATGATATAATTCATACTATAAAATGGAAGAAACTTGAAAACATTATGCTAAGTAAAAAGCCAGACACAAAAAACACACAAACTGTATGATTCCATTTGCTACATGAAGTATTTATCAATTATTAAAATGGATGAGAAAAAAAAAAAAAACTTAAAAGAGTCTCACCAACCAATCACCTTATTCGGATCCTGATGTAAACAATTTATAAACATGAAAAAATACTATAAAAGAAAAAATGTGAAAACTAGGTATTTGAGGATACCAATGTTTACAGAATCCTAAATGATCAATGGATGCTAAAACAAGTGCACTGATGTTGGACCAAAAACAAGATATTTAGGTAGTTGCCAGGTGAAGTGAAGTGAAGTGAAAGTCGCTCAGTCGCATCCTACTCTTTGTGACCCGATGGGTCACATATACAGTACATGGAATTCTCCAGGCCAGAATACTGGAGTGGGTAGCCTTTCCCTTCTCCAGGGGATCTTCCCAACCTAGGGATAGAACCCAGGTCTCCTGCACTGCAAGCAGATTCTTTACCAGCTGAGCCACAAGGGAAGCCCAAGAATACTGGAGTGGGTAGCCTATCCCTTCTCCAACGGATCTTCCTGACCCAGGAATCAAACTGGGGTTTCCTGCATTGCAGGTGGATTTTTTTACCAACTGAGCTATCAGGGAAACCCAGTTGCCAGGTACCTCCCTCAAAATAACTTACTGGATACAAAGGAACACCACCTTAACCAAGTAATCAAACCTAATATCACCACTATGGATGGAGAAGGACACATCACTACAGCATCCCTACAAAAAAAATATATAACCTGAATCTAATTATGAGGAAACATTACACAAACAGAAACTGAACCATATTCAACAAAATAACTGACCTACTTTCTTCAAAAATGTTAAGGTCAAAAAACAGAGACTGAGGAACTGGTTCCATTATCAAGGATACACAACAATAAAACACAGTGTGTGATTCTGGATTTTATCCTAGACTAAGGAAAAAATACATAGCTACTTAGAACACTGTTGAGACATGAAATCTGAATAAGGACTGTGAAAGAGATAATAGTTTTGTTGTAAATACTAGGTTTCCTGAGAACTTTACACTAAACTGTGGTTATGTAAAAGAATTCTAGTACATTTAGGAAAAACACTCTAAAGTCTCCACTTACTCTCAAATGGTTCAGGAAATATATATATATTATATATATATAAAGAATGATAAAATGTTAATTGCTGGATCTGGGTCAAGAGCATCCTGAAGCTCCTTGTATATTCTTGGCATTTCCTCAAAGTCTGGATGAGGCTGTATCTTTTAGAAATATATTCTGAAATATATGCAGATAAAAAAGTAAGATTTCTCTGATGAGCCTCAAAATAATGGGACAAGTAGGGGTCTAGATGAACTAATTGATCATGTATTAATAACTGTTAAAGCAGAATAATGGAAAACATCATGTGTATTATACCTATACTTTTACGTTTGAAATTTTCTGCAATAAAAAGTTTTAAAGAAGTCCACAACGAAGTGGAAAAACTAAGATTCAGGAAAATTAAGTGGCACCCACATCCAGGACTCTGGTTTTTCATGTGACATTTTCTCCATTAATCCCTCCTTAAAAACCTCTTTATAAAGCATGAACTATTCTGGCAATTTTTATTCTCTTCGTGTGAAGGTTTAGTCAATACCGAAACAAAAGTACAGTTAATATCTCTAACTCTATTGTACATGGATATACAGTTAATTTTGAGAATAAAATCAATAAATAATGGAAGAAAACAGATAAATGTAGATAGAAGTAATCCATCCAAACAGATGATCTACAAATCACTGAGGGAGGAAAACTGACATTTATTAAGCACCCATTATAAATCATTCCTTGAGTCATCACATCATTGCTGGCATAATTTTTCCCTTAGCCTTTAATTTTTTTCCTTAAAGTATGCAATTTTAGATTTGTTTTTTTTTTTTTTATATTTGGCCATGCCATATGGCTGTGGGATCTTAGTTCCCCCACCAGGGATTGAAACTAGGCCACCAGTAATGAAAGCGTGGAGTCCTAACCACTGTGCTGCCCGGGAATTCCCTCCTTTAATTTTTTCTTAACTGTGATAAAAATATAATTCAAAATGAGGTGATTTTTTTTTCAACCTCATTTTACAAATAAGGAAAATGCAGATGAATGAGAAGTTAAGAATTTTTGCCAAGGCAGGCAGCAAGTAACCAACCAGAATCTGAACCCAGGTCTTGCTTTAAACTGCATGACTACCACTATGTAGTTTGACTGATTCTTAATTTTCTTAGAATTTCATTTCTATGAGTCAATACAAAGAGCCTAATCAATTCTGAAATACCTGATTTTCTATGTTCAAGCCTAAAATAGACAGCTCCAAAAGGCAGCCATACTGAGACCCTCCGCAAGCAGTCAGCAAACTCCCTAACAATCTCGACACCTCACTACCTTTGCAATGACAAATTACATGAGAAGCTAAACTAAGTCCAAAAGTACATGAATATCAGTGAGACATTTTATGTTTCTTAAGTTTATGTTGTAAATGGTGAATAAAATCCAAATAGTTTTGCATGCTTTAATGACGTTGAATTTCTAGATTTCAGCTACACATAAATAACTAATTAGTACGTCATTTTAAAAAGCAATACTTTGATCTCATACATGAGGAACAAATACAACTGCCCTGAATCTGTCAATATATAATTTGTAAAATACTACAGAATAACCCATATCATAATTAACACTTTCTCTACAAAAATGGAAAGAAATTTAATATATATATATAAAACTACAGTAGAAAATATAGTAGGAATTTAAGTTACAAGACAGACTACCAATCTGCTTGGTTAAATTGGCAACACAGTGGGGAAATCTCAGGCAGACAGAGAACCAACCTGTTTGCACAACAGCCTCCTTTCCCCCCTTACCAAAACACTTCACAAGCTTGAGGATCCCCAAGACCAGAGTTTGACACATCACAGTATTAAACTGAAAAATACACATACATATATAGAAGGAAATGGCTACCCACTCCAGTAATCTTGCTTGGAGAATCCCATGGACAAAGGAGCCTGGTGGGCTACAGTCCATGGGGTCGCAGAGTCGGACACGACTGAGTGACTAACACCCACACATACATAGGGTCCTAATCTTATTACATATTTTGAAGGATGAAAATGGCTTTTAAGACAAAGTACTTAAACTACTTTACTTCTTTTTTAAAATTTAAATCACTTTTTCACTGATCCTCTGTTGCTTTAAAAAAAGGGGGGGGGGGGGTGCTAGGATGTGTCAAAGCTGTTGACTGGGAGGAAAGAACACAAAATGACAAACTGCAAGGAAATACTCAGAGCTGCTACCTTCAAGAATTTTCCATTATCACCTTGCACTTCTTTCTTTAGCAAACTTTTTTCCCCACACATACCTACTACTACAAACATATAATAACACTCAGAATTTTACAAACAGTAAATATAACCCAGTTGTTTCAGAGAGGAGGAAAAAAAGTCCTCCAAAATACCAGTGAAGTATTAATTTCCTCATATTCAAAACTTCAAACCACCGTGAAAAACGGGAGATGACAAAACACTGCCCTGATTGTCTGCTAAAGCCTATTTGCAAAGACTTCTAATTTCAACCTTTTGACTAATTAATAAATATATGTTGCATCCTAAAAATATACATACTAAAACCAAGAGCCACCCAAAAAACCTACTCCCATCTAAACTAAGAGGAAAACACATGGGAAACTAAAAAGTTAGAGGTAACACAGTATTCTTCCTAGTATCATGAAAAAAAGAGACTCAAAACACATTTTAAGTTTTTTCCAAGAAAAAGACAATTAACTTACTAGCATGCTTGTCTGCAAGCATTATAAGCGTGTTGGAAATATCTCGTCGTCTATAAAAGCACACTACTTTTGCTTCCACGTTGCCAGTTGCAGTCTAAGAAATAAGAAAAATAAAAGTCATCTGGACTGAATATTAGACTCAAGTAGTTTATAAAACAAAACTAGAGACAGCACAATTATAAGATCACTCTCACTTACTGTGCCAACCACAGCTGCAGGATAGAGAGCTAAAAAATTCAAATAAGAACTAGCAACATTTGTAAAAGTTTCAAGTGAAACTGAAATGTCAAACATAAAATAACTCACTGGCATCAATTAAACTAAAGTGATCAGACAGCTTTAATGGCTAAAGCCAGACATAGTTAACTCTGATTAGCCTTAAGAAACTAATCCCCCAAATTTAAAAAGCCACAGCATAACTTAAAACATTTAAATGTAAGTCCTCCAAACCCTCTCCCAGAGGCACAGACTAAGCGCAAAGTCACCCAGCCTCTCCTTCTAAAGACCCCTGTGTTCGATGGATGGTGACACTTTGCAGGTGCAGGGCAAATCAACAGATGAGGTGGACCAGATGGCTTGGGAAAGCATTCTCAGCTCAAGGGAATCTATGAACCCATAATGCTCAATATTCTTGGTAGAATTTGGTCTACCTTCACATATGAAAGTATTAAAAGCCTTGAGTTATGAACACTGAAGCTCTTATTTCTTTTTGACTACAGTCTAGAATGCAATCAATATTCAGTTAGACTGTAATTTACTGCAGCTGGGGCCCAGGCTCCTACCCTCCTATTCTTCATGAATTCTGAGCGCTTTCAAGGTCAATCGTTCACTACAAAGTTCACTGTAAAAACACATAGATTACAATAAAATGCTATTGTGACCTCCAATTCCAAACAAATTTGAGAACAAATTTTCAGAATTTCTCTGGGCTTACTGATACACTCAGACACAAAGAAATAAGAATATGTATGTGCTGCAGTAAATGTGTCAATTTTATGAAGTTCAGCAGCAGTATTCTAGAATGAAGAATAGTCTTGTAGAAATATTGCCCCTTAAAATTGAAATCATATTAAATCCTAACCAAAGTGCTTCTATAATTCACAATATCGTGATCAAATACATCCTCCAGAAGCAATGATCCCACAGTCTGCCAAATGAACAGGCCAATATTTTCATGTAAATAAAATCTATCAATGACTTCAATTACCCATGCTTTATCATTTTTTCTCTTCTTGAGACAAAAGCATATTAAAAACCTAAAGCAAGAGTTTTAAGGTATACATGTTTTTCTTCTGCCTCACTGATGAGTTCCTTCAACAGGGATACTCTATAAAGCCAATTAAATTCTTATTTAAACCTGCTTGTGGGAGACAGGCATAGCTCAAAACAAATATTCTCTCCTGAATCATGTACACACTTGGCTATTAGGTAGTTTACAGCTACAGAATTCCTCTTCTCTATTATACGCACACGTGCATGTGCGCGCACACACACACCCCCCCTTCAAGTATTCCTCCTAAAGTTGAACTACTGAAACTGTAGTCTAAGGCCCAGTACACAACTGTTACTGTGTAACAGAAATCAGTACAGAAATTAAGGGTCTTATGGTATTTGAGAGTTAATTTCCTATCTTTTGAATCTAATAACAAAAAATGGGGCTTGCATTTTTATAAGCCTACTTTAAATTTCATTTTTCTACTCTCGTTCAAATTTTACAAAAGCAGCCTAAGATATTGAATATTTTTAAAACTCCTCCACCCCAAATAATTTAAGCAGCACAGTTCTGAAGACCAAGGCTAAAAGCTGTGTCTACACAGTCACCAAAGCTCTTCCGCCCTCTTCTTGTGCCTCACTCAGCGTGAGCTAAGTGCTGGGGCCGCTCGGTGCCCACCCTCACGAAGCCTCCGCTCCAGCAGAGATGCCTGTTCATATTGCACCTCCTCTCCAACCTTCCAGAGCCCAGTGGGCATCATGTCGTCACCCAGAAACCTTCACCAGTTCCCCATAACCTAAGTATAAAAGTAAAACATTCCTGACAAATTACCAACACTATTTTCCTTTACTCCTTTCTTTTCCCCTCCAGACTCCACTTCTAACTGCTGGAGGCAGGAAGTACCACCAGTTGGGGAAAGAGCAGAAAAAGTTTCAAGGAGGAGGAAAGGGGTACAGGGTCCTTAGTTGGTTAGAAAAGAAAGAAAGTCCAATAGGTGGAGCCTGGAGGACAGAGTAGTCTAAGAAAAAAGAAAGATCTGAACAAACCCCCAGGTGGGAAAAGTGGAGACAGGTATAAAGAAGAACATACAATGAACAGCAATGTACTATGTTCTTTTCTCCACTTAGGGTGCAGTCTCTTAAATCTCTATTCTGTCAAACACGGTTAGAAAAACATCCTCCAGCAATAAGGGGCTTTGAGTCCACCTCATACTAATGTCCATTTCTATCCTCAACTTAAGCAAGCACATTCTTAAAAAACAAAATAACAAAACACTTTCCAACGTGGAAAGTCCACGGTCTGCTTCAACTAGAACAAATGGAAAGGAACTTTCTTTTCCCAATTTCTGTCCTTATTCCCAACAAATCCTAAACTTCAGGAGGGGCCTTAATTTGGGTTCCATCAAAAGGGCTTTGAGGGGATCTCCTGAAATTATGTGTAAAATCTTATATGTGCAAATATAGATTGGGATGGGGGACAAGATTAGATGGTCAAGTTAGTGGCTCCCTTCTCCCCACCAAAAAAAGGCCCTAAACATTAAAATAAATCTCAGGGCAAACTGGATGGCTAATAAAATATACAAAATATGAAGATACACACAAATTATACAACATAATACACCCAAAAAATATATCCATAGCAAATAACATCAAATTTACCCACAAGCATAATTTCCAAAACTTCCTGAGACTGTACCTCATTATTACATGCACAAAGCTTTCTTTCAACATGTGTGCGGACTGAATCTTTAGAAGAGCAACACCCAAACTAGAGTGACTAACTAAAATTTTCCCAAAAGCTGTTTTCTATTTTAACTTTATAGTCTTCCTCCAAAAGATCATCACCACTCTATCTGAGTACAACTTAGAGAAGAGGAAACGAGGGAATATAAGATAATAATGTTGAACTGTTTTCATCAACCCATTATATTCTTTAGTTTTGCAACTGAAAGTTCTTGGGGGTAAAAAAAACCTGAGACAAAAATCTATTCTTTAATTAAAAAAAAAAGAAAATACTTAGTTCTGCTTTCTAGCTGACAAGTAACATTTCAAATAAGATTAAAAAAAAAAGGAACTATCAACCTATAAAAGTGAATTTTGTATAAAAATAGTGACAAACAGCTTATCCTAGGAATTTTGTTAAGATATATATATATATTTCTTTTTATTTTTTTTCCTTTGGTCATGCTGTACAGCTTGCAGGATCTTAAGTTCCCGGAGCAGGGACTGAACCTGGGGCCCGGCAGGGAAAGCACCAAGTTTTAACCACTGGACCACCAGAGAATCCTAAAACACATCCTACTTAATTAGAAGAAAGTTAATAAAATAGGTTAATGTCCCTTCTCTTAGCTTATCAATTAGAATGTATCAAGCATTCTCAAATTATTTGGATTTTTCCAATCATGTTAAATTTCCCCACTTGGCCAACTTGACCTCTGACCCACTCAGGGCATTTCTGGAACTCTTATGGCCCCAATCCCAAGAAGACTACCTCCTCCTCATCCTTTAAGCTTCTATTTCAATGTCCTTAAAGTCCAATCCCTATTCCAAGGAAGCAATCTGTTATTCTGTCAAGACTCTGGCTTATTTCCTTTGTAGAAATTAACACCATTTATGATAATTTTCTTTATACCTGTTCACTCATCTTCTTCTGTGTCTCCCTCATGAGAATGTAGACCCTGTGTGGGTCTACACACTATGTAGACCAATGACTACGTGCATAGCAAAGACTATGTCCATATTGGTCACTGTGGTATCTCTGAGCCTAGCATGGTACCTGCTATATAATAAAAACTCAAGAAATATTTAATGAATTACTTAAAAATGAAATCTCTCTTTCACACTCCTTCAAAAATAAAGGTCCTATGTAAATATCTAATAATTAATTAGCCAATCACAGTTCCTTTTAATTAATACTCCATCCACTCAAATTGCCATTCTCTGAAATTACAGAGGATCTCATCTCTCACAATTTGGTGAGCCCTAGTCCCCTAAGGACTGTTAGTATATTAATGATTTCTTGTGAAAGCAGAGGGAGAAGGTGAGGATGTGGAGGAGGAGAGGGCCTTTCAAAGTAAACAGTAATATAATGATGGAGTCTGAAATAATCCAGGTTTTAGCTAAATATGTAACCCAGACATTTAAGTTACCTAACCATGGGGTGCTTCCCAACAATCCATGATGCATCTGCTTTAAAAGTTTAAGGTACTGTGAGGCTCAAGTGGTGACAAACTTGAGTCCCTAGATTATATGCTTCCAGAGCACCATGCTCTGATGTTTGTAAATTTAGCACAGATGCAATTTTCCTTCTGCTTGTGGAATTAATTGGCTGATGTCTATCTTCACTACTAGACCTATCTCGTTCATTCTTCATTTCCTAAAAGTGGGTATCTAAAAGTACCTGGCAGGTAGCAGGCTCTTAGAAATATTTGTAAAATGAATGAACCAAAGTACTTGTAACCAGTAAAGCCATGTACAAGTATTAACATCAGACATCTGAGAAATTCACTAATTCAAGAAATATTTACTGAATGCCTTAACTATGTGCCAGCCACTATTCTAAAGCACTTAGGATCCATTAGTGAACAGAAAAGATCACTACACACCTAGAGCTTTCACTCTAGTTTACAAAATCAGGAAATGAAAATACAGGGACACCTCATTTTATTGCACTTGGGCTCACTCAACTTCACAGATACTGTGTTTCTTTACAAACTGATGGGTCAAGCAAGTCTATCAGTGCCATTTTTCCAACAGCATTTGCTCACTTAGTGTCTGTCACATTTTGGTAAATCTTGCAACATTTCAAACTTTTTCATTATTATGACCCATTTGTAATGGTGACCTTTAATATATGTTATGATTCACTAAAGACTCAGATGACAGCTAGCATTTCTTTTAGCAATAAAGTATTTCTCAATGAGGCATGCACATCTTTTTTTTTTTTTTTTGCTGCACTGGGTCTCGGTTGCTGCACATGGCGATCTTCAGCTGTAGCATGAGAACTCCTAGTTGTGGCATGTGGGATCATCCCTAGACCAGGGATCAAACCCGGACCCCCTACACTGGGGACCTCAAAGTCAGCCACTGGACCACCAGGGAAATCCCTGCATGTACATCATTTTTTACACATAACAGACTACAGTATGGTGTAAACCTTAACTTTTATATGCACTGGGAAACTAAAAAATTCATGTGACTTGCTTTACTGCAATATCTGCCTTACTACAGTGGTCTGAACCGAACCCACAATATCTCTGAGGTATCCCTATAAACACATAAAGTATATTTGAAGGTGATAAATGATATGGGAGAAAAAGCAAGGTACAAGGAACTGCAAACAACTAGACAGTACTAAGGTGAGTGCCTATGAGCAAGAGCCAAGATGGTCCAGTGCTTAGGACTCTTTTCACTGCCATGGCCTTGGATTCAATCCCTGGTCAGGTACTAAGATCCCACAACACACACACAGCATGGCCAAAGAAAAACAGTATCGGCCAAGAGAGAGTTTACTGCGCTTAGAGCCAAATGAACAAACAAAGCAGGGAGCAGCCAGAGAATACCAATCTCATAGGCCAATATTTTTCTTTGAATCCTAGTTAACTTTCTAAATAAACTGATACCATAAACAGTGTGGAATTGCCGAAATTCTTCATGAAGCCTTTTATTTAAAACAATTTTTGTGTGTGTGCGGCACTGAGTGGCTTAGAGGATCTTTCCTCCCCAACCAGGGATGGAACCCAGGCTGTGGCAGTGAAAGTGTTGAGCCCAAACCACTGGATTACAAAGGAATTTCCTGGAATTGCCTAAATTCTTATACCTTACATCAATAACATAAAAGAGAAGCACTTCCGGAAGACATCTCAGCAGTTTCCATCCACAGACTGACCTAACCCTGCAGCCATGTGCTTCATTTGGTGGTTGGTGGTCTCAAATTCTACAGTTTTTAAAATGCAACATCGCCAGGATATCCCCAAAAGTAAACCAGGACGTCCAAGCTAATAAGCCAGGCATGCCCTTGGCCAGACGTGGCTTCCAGGGACTCAAAACTGGACCAGTCTCCAGATGGTATTTTGGGAGAAAAGTATTAGCTAGACAGCCCCCAGACATTTTTACAGTAAGAATTCTCTCTCCAGATGGTATTTTGGGGGCAAAGTATAAGCTAGACAGCCCCCAAACATTTTGACCGCAAGAATTCTCACCAGCTACACAGGTAACTCTGACCCACCAGAAATTTTTGGTCAGGTTGCTTATGACTATTCGAGTGCCTCCGTTGTAAAAGTTGAACTATTGCCAACAGTCATTATGCTGCTGCTGTCCTGGACACCCTCGATGATGGACAAAACAATGTGTAAGTTTTATTTATTCTGGCCTACAGTACCAAAAAAGCCACTTTATAATTATACCAATACTGTATTCTTATTAGTTAGCCTAATCTAGAATTTTACAAATTCCCTTAAATATTATATTTCCTAACGTCTTCCTTCTCAAGCTGAAAGAGGAAAAAATTAATTCACTAAAAAGGAAGAAACACAAATTATGACTTCAAATATAAAAAGAGACTGAGTTACTGGAGTGGCCTGCTCGGAGAAGCTCCAAGCAATTTAAAGAAATCTGCAGATGTTACATATTCAATATCAATATTTAATATCAGAGGTAATTATAAAAAGTGAAATATTCGGAATCCTGCACAATTCTCTAAGCTGAAATCCATACTTTCAAAGAGTCTGGAACTGCAAGTAAAATCACCTCTTATGCCTTTTACCCACTTATCCTTCAATGGGAAACAAATATTTCTTAATACTAGAATCAAGAACACTCAGTGTATACCTTGTTGAGTTCTTCTATCCTTCTGATGAGGTACGGATTGCTTGAGGAATTCTCAAAGTAGACATAATCTGTAAGCAAAGGAAGTAAAGAGCTTAATCTTTTCAACAGAAAGTTCACATGTGCCAATCTGTGACTTTTTATATTAGGTAATTCACATTCAAAATGAAGCACGCCCATAATTCATTCCCTGGTAAAAGCAAACTTAGTAATGCAAACTTAATATATTCTCTCCTGTGCCTACCATTCACAGATCCTTATTTTCCTGGCATTTTCGCTTCGATTAATGTTTTATTCAAGCTCTCCTAGACTCTTGTCCCACATGTGTCAAATTTTTAATAATAAACAAAAAGACACCTCTTATCACTGAGAGTCGGGGTTGACTAAACATGTGTCTTTCATACTCTAACTGCTTCCACATCTTTTCACTCCAATCCATTTGCCCTGGAGTATGCTTCTCACATAAAACTATTGACCTAAGACAAATTCAGAGCATCTTGAAAGGCTTAGCAGCCCAAAGTACATTTCAATCACCAACTTAAAAAAAAAAATCAGGTGAGCGGAGCAGAAGCACCATGACCAACTTTTTCACAGCTCTATCCGGAGGATGGGGGCAGGGAGAAAGGAGACAGGTCACTTTTTGAGAGGCAGAGCTCTCTGGAGGTGATATTGGTTTTTTATTTTTATTTTTTAGATATCGGTTTTTTTGAATACCTCATTTACCAAATTTAATCCAGATCCCTTTAGGGTCTTGTTATAATGAAATTGCTGCAGCCTTTCAACAAAAAGGATAAAATTTTCAAGTGTGGTTTTTCCTGTCATCTAATAGGCTCACTGGAAACTCCCCACTGTGTGTTTATTTGAGAGGCTGGGCTGTATTGTCTAGCTTAGTGGCTCTTTCCCTTCTCCCTTCTGCAAAGTGGCCTCATTTAGCCAGGCCATTCCCACCACCATCCATCAAGAAGCTCGGCTAATGAGCAGAAGAAGAGCACGTCTCACACACAAACACGCCACTTATCTGAATTATTATTTCACCAGGAAAGAGACAGGAGGGCGTCGTGAGTAGGGAGAAAGTTTGTTTGACCTTATTTCTCTCTCCTGCAGAAGGCTGGGAAGGAGGCAGACAGTAGAGCGAACGTCCAGGCAGAGCTCAACTCCCCAGACCAGGCTGCGGTGCCCTGGCCCCTCTGAGCCCCATTATTGGGGCGGGGGGCGGGGAGGAACCGGACAAGAAACGGAAGGGAGAGTGACGACGGAGAGGTGTCGGGCCCTGTCCCCGCAAACAGGCCCATCCAGCTGTGCCCCTGGCTGGGCCCCCATCGCCCCCACCCACACCCACCCCCAGGAAGGGGAGGAGTGGCGGAGGGGGGTGAGTGTCCCTCTACCCTCTCCAAACCCCCAGTGCCAGGATGCCACGCGAGGATAAGCCACCCTCTGAAGGGGCTTGACGGCCCCCACCCCCATGTGGGTTTCCTGGGTGGGGGGTGGGGGTGCGTGATAATTCAGACCCTCAAGTACAGGCTTGGCCCTGAGACCTGGGGCGGGGCGCGGGGGTGTGGATGGGCCCCGGCCCCTCTGCGGGCCACGGTGGGGAGGGGGAGGGGCGGGGGTGGGCAGCCCCGGCCCCCACCGCAGGCCCCCAGCCGCCTGCGCCCTCAGCCCGGGCGCCCGTGGCTGCCAGCCGTTAGGGCGAACTCGCCCCGACCCCCCCACTCCCGGGGCCCGCTCCCAGACGGGCCGGGTCGGGCCGAGCCTTCCTACCTCCGACCCGGTACATGTTGGCCGCCATGTCCGCCCGCCCGCCCGCGGAGCCCGAGCCGAGCCCCGCCCGCCGCTGCCGCCGCCGCCGCCGCCGCCGCCTCAGCCTCGGCCGCCGCCGACTCCTCGCCGCGGGGGGGAGGGAAGGGAGGGAACAAGGGGAGGGGGAAGTGAAGGGGAGGGGACGCCCAGGGGTGGGGGCAGGTGCCCGCCCCCGGCGCAGGGCTAGGGAGGGCCGAGTTGCCCGGCCAGGGGAGGCCGGAGCGCCTGGGATCAGCAGGGAATTGGGGAGCGGGGTGCGGTTTGGGGGGACCTTGCTGGAAGTGGAGGGTCCTAGGGTTGGGGTCCTGGCCCAGGCCGATGCCTGCCGCCCAAGCTAGCGTACCCCGGCACCTGCCCACCCCGAGACTGGGCTTCTTCTCCCCGCCTTTGTCCCTGGAGACCTCCAGGCAGTGTGACCTCCAGCACGTGAGCACCAGTCTGGATGCAAACACTTGGATGCAAATAAGTGCTCGCAGCAGGGCGCCTTCCTCCTGGTGAGGTTAAGGCAACCGGCCTGAAGCCCCAAGGCCCTGGAGCCAAGGGGATGCCAGGTGACTGCAGCTTCCCGGGGCAGAGACCTAGAGGATGGCGGGACTAGGAAAACTGACCCCCTTCCAACTCCACCCTAACTCCACTGGCGTGTCAATCCGCGTTCACCCCAAAACCAGGATGAGCAGAACCCACTTCCCCACACCTGGAGGCCTTGCCTCTAGACAGGCCCTATATGCAGTGCAGCCGGGCTGGGAGAAGAGACCATTAGAGGAGGGGGGCTTCCTTTGCCGTTAGGGGAACAGGGCCTACAGTTCACTGTCACCCCAACTCCTCAAAGGAGGAGATGGTGCCCGTCAGCTTGCTGTTGATGGACTGTTAACTGGTTATGTGCCTAATGCTTTTAAAGTTATTATTTTCCCGGGCAAATTCTCTCGACAACCCCTGTTTTCTCAGCCTTCAGATCCTCAGAGAAACAAAGAACCTAATAGAGTTGAATCTGAGCTGGTTGTCCCCTAAATAAACACAAACAACTTTCTTTGGGGAAGCCAATCCATTCCAAACGACTCCCAGATATTGTTGGGTAATAAACATGAAGAGGATCCCTTGCTGTTGTGGGTCGTTTGGAGTTTCTGGTGCTTTACGACCTTGTGTTGTTGACTCTGGGTTTGGCGTCTGTGGATGAGAAGTGTCCCCAGAAAAGGAGGCTGTGTTCTGCTTTGGTGGTGGCATTTGTGATTGTCCATTACCACAAATTGAGGTAAAAACAATAGTATGGAAAGCAAAAAATGAAATATAAAGCACTTTAATAAAAAAATAAAAATATAAAGCATCTTTGCCTGAATTACCTTGATTGTGTAACTCAAGTTTCTTCAAGTATTAAATGGGGACACACTAATTGCACCTCACAGGTGGGGTAAGGAACGGTTGTGATTATATCTTAAAATGCTTTGTAAACCATTCAGCAAAGAGCACTATGCAAATAACAGGTGTCTGCTGCTTTTTTTTTTTAACTCAAGCAAGTTTCAGATTCCCAAAGGTTTCACGCTGTGAGTCAAATTGTGATCTCACATCAACTCTTTTGACCTAGAGAAAAAAGTAAAGCTGCTCCGTTATGCATACTGCATAGCTGTTATTTATCATAATCCCTTTACTGGAGATTCCACAGAAAACATTGTGACGTATCTGACATCACTCTCTCCATTTCTGAGCTGACACGTAAATAGGCTGAATAAGTTAGCTGGAGTTAAACCATAAACTGGCAGCAGTGTTGGGATAATTCAGCCCTTTCCTTTGGCCTAGAATGCTCTAAACCAGGAAGATTGTCTCCAAGTGGAAAGGCCACCTGGAAACCATAAACTCTAAAGGAACAATAGGTCGCAAGCTCTATTAAAGGGTTTCCCCATTATTTTTAAATAAGTAAGCAGTTTCTCCCCTTCAAAATATCTCTGTATTTCTGATAGTTCCTTGTCTGCCTGTCTCATTTCCCCAGCTTTGTGCACCTTACCAGATACTAACCACAATAAATGGGCAAAAAGTGCCAAGAAAATGTCTTCCATCCATACCTACCTCCTTAGGAACAGCCTTATCCAGAAGCCCCAACCCACCCCCATTCCCCCATGAAAGGCCTCGGAAATTTGGGGGCATAGAATTAGTTGGAAGTAATGATGGTGGCAGAACCCAGGCTCTTTCCTTCCTCTAGATTCTGTGTGTAACCTCTTGCATCTCTAGCTTCTGGGCCAGTGTCTTCTACATAATAGGTGCTCAGTATCTGGAAGAATAAGTGCCCATGAATGATGGACTTAACATAGAGAACCAGGTGCAGTGTTGAATGCAGGGACTTTTGTCTATGAAACTTTTATACTTCCAAATAGCAAAGAAGTATGTGTATAAAGGAGTTCAGCAAATGTTTGTACATAGAAAAAAAAAAAAAAAAAACCACAAAGAAGGGTGGAAAAGCCGGTAGCTTCAAAGAACCCAAGGCACTTCTACCTCCTCAGGCTGCGTGGTTCAGATCAGAAACTTGTCACCAACTAGCCCAAACTTCACTCCTAGCTTGGCTGTTTGGCTTTAAAAGTTGCTTGACCCCTCTGATCCTCAAGTTCTACAAATCATTACTAGCTACTGACACCTAATTCTAACACTTGTACTAAAAAGTGAAATATACAAAGTTTGGGGAACGTATTAAGCTTTATACTTAGTAGGTGCTTTCTCTCTATTCCAGTCATCCTCATTACTAAAACAGAGGGGTCTCTCAGATTGTGCCAGAAACTTCAGGAAAAGTCCAGCCTCTCCATGGGTAAAATTTCCTGGCATGACTGCTGTGATTAAAGAATCATGATAAGGAATTGCCAAAAGGCCCAGAATGTTCTCTGTGTCAATCCCCAGAGTCCTACAGCTTAGCTGGAAAAGTGGATGTTGCAAGGAAGCTATAGATAAGACAGAGTGTTGTTTTTTGCTTCAACATCAGGATGGAGTTTTTATATATGGAAAAAAAAAAAACCACAAGATAGGGCTGTCCAGAGTCTGGGAGCTTTGTGATATTGAACTTAAGAAAGGAGCCTGAAAAAAAAGGAGCCTGGGGGTCTAGAATGTAATTAATCTGGAACCACTTTGTGCTTTCGTTGATCTGTTTCTCTCTTTTTTTCCCCCTTTCTTTTCTTTTATTAACTTACGTTGTCATTTAGCAAAATTTTATTGGAAAAATGCCAATCTGTCTCAGCTATTCCAAGGTGGCCGGGTTGTACCAGCAGATAACTATTCCAGCAGAAAGCAAGAATCAAAGCAATTGAGCCCCTAAGGGAAAGAAAACCAGAGTCAGAGTTTCCTAGCTTCTCCAGTCCTGGGGCCTTCTCTTCCATTGATCCTCCAAAAACATGAAAAGCCAGGGCCAATCTCAGAAGGTCTTGACTTTTGGAAGTGCGCATTTTAGGAGGCCATGGTGCTCTCATGCTCTCAAAGGAGAGCAAGCTCAGCCATTTGGTGGCATCCACAAGGAGGTTCCTTCTCTAGGCTCAACAATGCCTCCAGGTCCTGGAAAAGGGACTGGAAATCAAAGGTGGACAGGGATGAGCCTTTGGAAGGGTACCCTAAATGATTTAAGTGTGTTTTTGTTTTGTGAGATTTTTTTTTTTTTTTTTTAACCTATGGAGTGCTAGAGTGCTGTGGGTTTGAATGGGAGATGGCCACAGTATATGGTGTGGGGTCAGGAAGTAGAATCCTAAAAGGCAATGGGAAGTGTTGAGGGATACAACAAAGAACCTTTGTAGGAATGACTCAGACCACAGCAAAGAAGATCTTTGGCCACCTAATGCAAAGATCCTACTGATTGGAAAAATTCTGATGCTGGGAAAGATTGAGGGCAAGAGGAGGAGGGGATGACAGAGGATGAGATGGGTGGATGGCATCACCAACTCAATGGACATGAGTTTGAGCAATTCCAGGAATGGTAAAGGACAGGGAAGCCTGGCGTGCTGCAGTCCATGGGGTCTCAAAGAGTCAGACCGGATTTACTGACTGAACAGCAACAAGAGCAAAGAGAGTGGATTGGAGATGGTGGAGAGTGCAGGTTGGAGAAAAGAGCTGATGACTAGGGTAAGAGGCCATGGAATATGAGAGATATGGATTGGTTTGAGAGAAACTCAGAGGTGTGGGAGATACAAGATCTGATGCCTTTGGGGAGACTTGAAGTAAAAAGGTAACAACTGGGTGGAGAGAGGTGTGATTCAGTGAGCAGACAGCACAGGAGCGGAGGCAAGTTGGGGGCAAAGGAATGGTTGACAGGTTCAATTTTAGAAAAGTTGTGTTCCAGGTGCCTTGGGAAACATGCAGGTATGTTTCCTCATTAGAAAAGAGGTGGATGAACAGACCCAGAGTTTGAGAGATCTGGGCTAAAATACCCTCTTCTATGTCACCATCAGCTCAGAGCCTGGTCTGTCTTGTCTGAGGAGTAAGCCAAACCCTGGCCCCAGGGGAAGAAGCAGGTTCCCTGAATCCTTCAGTTTGGGAGAAAACAGGTTTAGCCGGTCTCGGTCCAGGAGATCAGAGTCCAGGTCCAAATGTGCAACAGGCAGGGTGTGGGCATAGAGCCACGCAAGTCACTGACCAGGACAGATGATGAAGGCAAGGGGGCATGCCCCAGGGCTGACCTGCCACAGGAAAAATTCTCAGCTAGGGAAAGAGAAGTCTGCTCTCAGGGTGAAAAAAGCAGCTGGGGTGGGAGGGTGGGATTGGGGGAAGAAAAGAACAGGAGGAGAGGGGAAGGGACATAGCCTGAAAAACAAATCTGTCTATTCCTACCTCACCCTCTTGCTTCTAAGATGGTATAGAGGATTACACAGTGGTCCCCCCAAATATATGTCTACCTGGAACCAGAACCTGCGAATGTGACCTTATTTAGCAAAAGGGTATTTCCAGATGAAATTAATGATCTGGAGATAAGGTCATCCTGAATTAGAGTTGGCCGTATATCCAACAAAAAGTGTCCTTGTGTGAAACAGAAGAGAGGGAACAGAATGAAGAGGAGAAGGCATGGGAAGGTGGAAGCCAAGATGAGTGTTATGAGCTACAAGCCAAAACAATGCCAAAGACTGCCGACAATCACCAGATACTGGGGGAGACGCATGGAATCGATTCTCCATCAAAGCCCCCAGGAGGAAACAAGTTTGCTGGCACCTTCATTTCTGATTTCTGACCTTCAGAACTATGAGACAATACATTACTGTTGTTTGAAGCCACCCAAGTTGTGGCAATTAGTTACGGCAGTCCTAGGAAACTCATCCAGATGGTAACCACCCCTTGATTTTAAGTAAACATAGATTCAGCCAGAAAACATTGAGCACTATATGCAGAGACTAAGGGACATGGAGGCTGAATAAAAGAAGAAAAGAGGGGGCTTTTCTGGTGGCTCAGTGGTAAAGAATCCACCTGTCAATGCAGGAGACACAGGTTCCATCCCCAAGAAACCAGAATTCCGTACGCCACAGACCAACTAAGCCTGTGTGCCACAAATATTAAGCCTGTGCTCTAGAGCACAGGAGCCACAACTACTGAGGCCCTGTGTCTCAACCACTGGGGCCCATGTGCCCAAGAGCCAGTGCTTTGCAACCAGGGAGGCCACCGCAAGAGGAAACCTGAGCACCATGGCTGGGGAGTGGCTCCCACTTGCCAAAACTAGAGAGAAGCCTGTGCAGTAACAAAGACCCAAAACACTAAAAAATAAGTAAATAAAATAAATTTTAAAATATTTTTTTAAAAAAGATAGAGTTATACAGAGAGGAGGGGCCCAACACCACTCCACTGAAGTCCTGCTCAAGTCCTTTAGACAGAGTTGGCTTACTGCTAACAGAAAAGAACACCCAGATGCTATGCCCTTCAGCTGTCAGTGGAAGAATCCTCCTCCCCCTCCATTTTTTCTTCCCCGGCACACCTGAAAAGTATCACACATTCCCATGAGCAATAGCAGATTACCAAGAAGGTAATACACAAATTCACCCCTCCATTCCTTTGTCAGGAAGCACTCTGGCTCCTCAGATCCCAATCAATGCTTCTAGGGTGGGGAGTAGAATGGGGGCTTTCAAGAATATAATCTTGTCTACAAAAATGCCCTTTTCCTTCACCAAATAAGTAATGAACACTGTTAAAGGCATTGAGGACACACCAGTGAAGGAGACAGACAGAACACCTGCCCCTTGGAGCTTATATTCTTGTGGGGAAGACAGAGAATGACCAAATATAATAAATCCATCAATAGATGTGCTAGTATACAATGATAAATGCACTACAAAAAGTAAATCAGGATAGGGAAACCAAAAATGATGATGGTGGTCAGAGAAGACCTCTTGGATGTAAGAACTCAAAAGAGACCTAATGATAGAATGGAGTGAGCTGCTGGGACATGTGGGGAGCAACATGCCAGGACAAGGGAAGAACAAAGGCAAATTCCACAAAGCAAGACTCAGCCTGATCTGATTGTGACCTAGGAGGACCAGTGTGGGTAGGAGATGAGGTCAGGGAAGTGAGCAGGGTTCAACCAAGTAGAGCCTGGATGTCCCTGGTAAAGTATTTGAATTTGTTCTAAGCATACTGGGAAGGCTTCTGAGAAATGGACTATTTCCTGCCATATCAGTAAGCAAAGGATGTCACAGTCATCAACAATTGCAGCCACCACGGAAGGTAAGCTGGTGAACCCTGAGGGAACTCAGAAAGGAAGAATACCTGCCATCTAGCAGCCACCAGACTGCAGGCACTCCCTAAGGTGAACCCTGAAAAACACAGGATTCTGGCCCCTGATAGCTGAGGTACATATCATAGGAATGATTTCAGTAAGCCCAGACTCTTGCGTCTTCCCATACAGAGAAAAGCACTAAATTCCTTAACTTGGGATATCTGGTTTTCTTTAATTAACAATACTGTTTTGATGTTCAGACTATCTGCCCTTTGTTGCAACACTTCTATGTAACAACCAGGCTCCTCCTTCCGCCTCCTCAGAGTTTTCTCAGGGTCACTTGAGATGCTGTCTCCTGGGCCTGAAGTCCTAAAAGTTCCCCTAAATAAAGCATAACTCGCAACTTTTATGCTGTGAGTATTTTTTAAGTCAACTCTTTCAACACCGGAGTGACAGGAATCTGATTGATGTTTTTAAAAGATCACCTGAAACATGAAGAACACAAAATAGAAAGGGGCCAGTCTTGACTTCCAATTCAACAAAGCATGACTGGGCACTTCCCGGGCGGTGCAGCGGTTACCACACTGCACTTCCACGGCAGGGGACACGGGTTAATCCCTGGTCAAGGAACTAAGATCCCACAGCTTCAAAACAAACAGACAAAAACCAAAGCAACATGACTGTGTCCTCTGGAAGCATCAAACCTCCTCTGAGCACTAGGGATTCAAAACTCACCAATCTGAAGTTTATGTGATGGAAAGCCAAAATTCCTCCTGTATTTCATTTGATGTAATAGTGAAAGAGACCCCTTCCAACCCAAGCTGGGGTTCTGAGACCTGTGCTAATCAATGGCTGTGAGAGACATGACAATATACACTGGCTACCTTTTAAAATTCTCTTCCAAATCATATTGGACAGCATCCAATCATGTAGGCTGTAGTTAGTTCCCCTCATGCCTGATACTGTCACTGAGGTTTTCCTAGGCCATTCTCCTTTCTTTCAGCTGAACTCCATCTTGGTCATGGGGAGCATGTGAATTCCATGAATATGAGCCACTTACTGCATTTTTTTCATCTTAAATAAAGTGTCTTGGTTATAAGTGATGCCATATATAAAATATCATGATTGAAACAAAGCCTCCTGAAAGTTTATACACACACACACACACACACAAACCCACACTCCACTGAGGAGAGTGGAAACACAGAGACTTGTTTTGAGGCTAACATACTTCAATACAGAGGTAAGGAGCTAGGAAAAAAGTCTGAGAAGCCCAGGTTCCAGGACCCATGTGATAAACAGTGGGGTTCAGTTGTGATAAACCAGAGCAACTAATCGATCACTGGACTTGACAATATGGTGGTCTTCAGAGACCAACTCCCCTCCTGTCTTCTCTTTTGGTAGTTCCTGACTGTCCAAATCCTAGGCAGTTTGAAAGAAATTAGTAGGGTCTGGCCTTAGATATTCTACAGCGTGGATAACTCCAAAGAGCAGAGAGGGTGCTCATGAATCCCCCAGACTGAAGGATGAATACTAGAATTTGCTCCTTTTATCACTGCCTTTTATCTTTATCCATAGGTTTGTAGCTGCTGCCCTTTCTATAAGAGACTGAGGGAAGTTTATTTGCAGTCTTGATTTCAAAAAGGACAGAAAATGTTGAGGGCTCAAAGTGAAACTTTGAACTCCTGGATAAATGAATGGTTGTTTATGTTTCCTTTTATCTTTGTGAAGTTTTGGAGGATAAACCATGAGTAGTTCAGAGCTGCCCCAAGGAGCTTCTTTTACAAAACCAGGCCAGGACCACATTATTAGTGGCAACTAATGCAATGTTTCCCATGTAATTGCACCAATTGGAGCATTGAAGACTTGGCTTCAAATAGAGGGCACCTGGAGGCAGCTTACCCTTTTTGAAGTTTTGGTGAAGGTTGCCCAGAAACTGTCCAGTCAAATCCCATCACTGGTTGGTTTCTGCAAGAGGAGATGAAATGTTCATCCTTGGAAGTCCTAACTCCCTTCCACCCTCCCACAGGCTTCTGATTTGGTGGGTGAAATTTGGACTGTGTTCATGGAATAGAGGGTGTAGAGGGTGAAGCCCTCCTCCCAGTTAGGAGTCAGAATTCTGGAAGTGAAGGCGCGAGAGAAGGTTCCAGCATTTCACTGAGTCTTCTTCCTGTGTCCTTAAACCTGGCTGCCTCCTCCTGTCAGGTGTCCCGTCTCTTCTCCACATTCACACAGAACCGAGGTTGGACCCTTTCTATTGGTGGCCTGAAGTCTCTCACCAGGTAAGAGCAACTTCAAAGGCAGAGAGTCTGAGGACTGTGTGACTGTGGTGTTCCCAGGTCTTCCCACTTGTCCCACTCTCCCCACCAACATACATCTCTGCACACCCCCACAAAGTCCCTGAGATCCGGGCTGGAGTGGGGACTGCTTGCCCATCACAATCATTGCGTCCAGAAGATTTGAGGTGAAGCCTTCAAAGTTCCACACCAACCTCTCCATGGTAGCCAGCTTCTCCTAAAGCAGCTGCAGCCGAGGGCAGGCCCCGAGACGTGAGGGATGGAGCAACTCCCAGCCAGTGGCATGTTGCTGGGATCTGATGCATTATTTATGATGCTGGTGTCAGCGTGGCTCCCAGGCACCAGGGGAAATGGAAAAGGCACTTGGGCCTGTGCTGATGAAACTAAATATTTAAACAGGAATCATGAATTGAGGTAAAATCCATTTCTCTTCAGTAAAGCAGAGAGAGCCACAAATAACTTCAAGGTTGAGCACTTGGTAAACACCATGCAGATCATAGGGGAAGGCTGGGGGCTCCTGGTCCATGGCTTTCCGCTACTCTCAGATCCCAGTTCCTCTCCAGGGCAGATGTAAAGGGTTGGCAAGGCACTTCGGAGTTGAAGGAAGAAAGGGGAGTTGGAGGAGCAGAGGAATTGATTCAGAGTCATGGTCACCCTATTATGGCTCCTTGGGAATGAAATTTGGAGACACCAGAACAAGGTCCAACCGGACACATTCCTCTGGATCCTTTTTGTCCATTTCCCTGTCTGCTGAGATCTATTCTACCGCATCTGCCCAGGTGATTGCACTTACCTTCTGATTAGCTGCAAGAAGGATGATGGGGTGCTGGGCAACCGTGAAGCAACCCTCTTGTCTTGATTCTTCTTACCTTACCTGAGAAAGTCCCAGGTAGGAAGCCATCCTCCACCCACTGCACACAAACCCAGAGGACACCCTATACAGAAAGGAACACAGGGTAGTAGGGCCCTCCAAAAAAAAAAAAAAATTTTTTTTTTTGCTACACTGGGTCTTAGCTGCAGCAAGCTGGAGCTTGAGTTTCAGCATGGAAACTCCTAGTTGAGGCATGTGGGCTATAGTTGCATAAACAGGGATCAAACCCTGGCCCCCTGCATTGAGAGCACCAAGTCTTAGCCACTGAACCACCAGGGAAGTCCTAGGGCCCTTCGTTTTTGATACACAGAAATCTCCAACTATGGGGAAAGACAAGGTCTCCAAAGGTAATTTCCTGGTGGAAAGAAATAGTTGTGGTTTGGCCTGGCTTCTTCTGCTGTGTCTTTCCCTCTTGGTGGGATCCTTCACTTATATTTCCACAGCAGTCTCTGTTCCTGGTCCCCAGGGATGTGCTTTTTCCCAGTCTCTGCATGAATAAACACCTTTATCTTCCTTTCGTCTAAAGACAGCTGAGACAGCCTGACATTTTCAAAATTAACTTTTATAAGAACTTAGGAAATAAAAGGAAGTAATTGCAAAAAGTACAAAGGCAGAAGTTCAATTCAGTTCAACATTTATTGAGATCCTGTGTTTAGCTGATACTCTGGATTATCTTAATAGATGAAATGGATTTCTGATCCTCAAGGAGTTCACTGTCCAATGGGAGAAGCAGGCAATTCGAGTATGATGAGTTGTAATCTAATAAAATAAAAGCCATAATTGCCCAGAGTTGGTAACAATTAATATGCCCTGCTGTAAGGGCAGGGCTGGTCGGAGAAGACTTTGAGAGAAGGTGCTATTTCATCTGGAGCATCACTTAAAGATAAAATCTTTGCCTGGTAAAGAGTCAGAAAGGGCATTCCAGACAGAGGGAAGAGTATATAGAAAGTTCATGGAGGACATACGAGAATCAACCGGAAACTTGGTGCAAAGCCAGATTGCAAAGGCCTTACATGCCAGGGTAAGGGGTTTGACCTAATCCTATAGGACCTAGAGGCAATGGGACCCTAATATAGTTACATTTATATTAAGTTAGAAGGATAATAGTGGCTAAAGTTGAATAAACAGCTTTTTTTTTTTTTTTTAAATTTTTTGCCACACCATTGGACTTGGAGGATCTTAGTTCCCGGACCAGAGGTTCCCCAAACCTGTGCCACCTGCAGTGGAAGCGAGAGTCCTAACCGTTGGACTGCCAGGAATTCCCAATAAGTTGGCATTTTAGCTTTTGTAAAGAGTTTCCTGTGAGTTAGTTTAGCATAAACACATAAAGTTTCTGGGCCTCCAGAGCTGAAAATAGTGATGGGCAGCCATGTCCCCTGTAAAACTTATCTTTAAATTCAACAGAGAGAAGTGTTTTAAGAGACAAAGGGTAAATTAGAGATCATTGTCTGAGTTCCTTTTTTTTTTTTTAAATAACTTTGGTATTATGGACTGAATAATCTGTCCCTACAAAAGTCCTATGTTGAAATCCTAACCCACAGTGTGATGGTGTTAGGAGGTGAGGGCTCTCAGAAAGATACTTAGGTCACAAGAGTGGAGTCTTCATGAATGGCTTTATAAAAGAGACCCCAGAGAGCTCTCTAGCCCTCTGCCTGCTATGTGAGACTACAAGTCTGCAATGCAGAAGAAGATCCTCACCACACCCTGATCTTACTGGCACCCTGATCTCAGGCTTCCAGCCTCCACAACATGAGCAATAAATTTCAGTTGTTTATAAGCTTCCAGTCTATGGTATTCAGTTACAGCAGCATAAACTGTCTAAGAAAATTTGGGGGCAGTGGGAGGAGAGTTGGATATAACAATAACAAAACTTACCTGTGGAGGGGGAGAGAAAGAGGGGCTTCCCTGGTGGCTCAGAGGTAAACTGCCTGCCAATGCAGGACACACGGGTTCTGTCTCTGGGTCAGGAAGGCCCCACATGCCCTGGGGCAATGAAGCCCATGGGTCACAACTATTGAGGCCACGTGCCACAACTACTGACGTCCACACACCCTAGAGGCCAGGCTCAGCAACAAGAAAAGCCACCATGATGAGAAGCCCCAGCACCACAATGAAGAGTAGCTCCTGCTTGCCACAACTAGAGAAAAGCCCCCTCACAGCAACAAAGACTCAGCACAGTCAATAAATAAATAAATATTTTAAAAAAGAAAGAAAATTTGGAAAGGTGAAAACGACTCAAGTATGAGGAGAAATGGTATTATTGCCTGAGGACCCTTCCTATATGTTGGCTCCCACTTCAAAATTCCCAGCTGTCTAACGTCTTAGAGGTCATGGACTGTGAAGTCCCCTATGCCCTCGAGAATTCTTGTCAGGGAGAAGCAGATGAAGGTTTGGGGGCTCCTGTGAGAAATGATTATTTAGGTTGAAGAACTGGAGAGAGGTGATTGGCCTGTGAGACTTTCAACAACAGGAACTTGGAGATGTTTAGAAACCAGGAATCATGCAAATTTGAGAAACATGAAGACTGAGTCTGTCCAGGCCTTTGGAAAATTAACTGAAGAGATAACAGATGGCAAATTATAACAGTTTTTTAAAAAGTAAATATTAAGCAACTTGAAAAGAAATGTTGGCTAAGGACTGACCAGAATTTATCCTAGTCCCAAGGATATGGCCCTGTGTTCCCTCAGCCATCTTTCTCTGGGCGCTAAAGATAGAAGAATTTGCACCTCCAAGGTAGAGGCACCCTGATCCTCTTTCCTGAATCAGGTATAGAAACACACATTTTAAAATGTATTTGTTCATAGAGACAAGGTTGGACATTTCCAAAATAATTTAAATGTCTAAAAGCTAGACACCAAAAAAAAGCTAAGAAATGTATTAAGTGGAAAAAAAGCAGGCTATTAAAATAAGTATGGTACAATTGCATTTTTGTTGCTGTTGTTTAGTCATTAAGTCATGTCCAACTCTTTTGCAACCCCATGGAGTGTAGCCTGCTAGGCTCCTCTGTCCATGGGATTTCCCAGGCAAGAATTCTGGAGTAGGTTGCCATTTCCTTCTTCATGGGATCTTCCCTACCCAGGGATTGAACCCTGGTCTCCTGCATTGGCAGGCAGATTCTATACCACTGACCCAGCAGAGAAGCTCACAATTGCATTTAGGAAAAATAAAAAATTAGATATACATAGCGTAAATATATAGACACATAAATGTATAGAAGATTGGATAGAAGATCTGCGGCTAACAGTAGTTACATCTGGGGACAGAGAGTGGGAGGCATGTGAAAAACAACTCAATTGTCATCTGTGTACTTCCATACTGTTAGAAGTATATTACAATGAGCATGCATGACATTTTCATCAAAGAATTTTTTTTTTTCATTCCACCAGTTTATTGCTACCAACCCATCTCCCTCCACCCTCATGCATGCATGCTCAATCATGTAACCCCATGGACTGCAGCCCACCAGGCTCCTCTGTCCATGGACTTTTCTAGGCAAGAATACTGGAGTGTGTTGCTATTTCCTTCTCCAGGCATCAAAAACATTTTAAATTTTATGTATTTATTTATGATTATTTTTTAGCTTCAGGATCTTAATTCCCTGACAAGGGATCAAACCCATGCCCCTTGCATTGGAAGCATGGGTTCTTAACCACTGGGCTGCCAGTGAATGTACTCCCAAATACAGTTTGTTTAAATTAATGAAAATTTTTAAAAACCAAAGACATAGAAAATTATAGATATACTTTCTGAAGCCAAGTTGATTACTCACTTCTCTTGGGTATCCAGCCTGCACCCTTATTCCTTGCATCAAATCAATTTTCATTTATTTTCCTTAAATTAACTTAGTTTACACAAACAAACAAACAAAAAACCCAACAACAAACAGAAAAACAATAAAAACTACTATAACTAAGACAATACCAGTTCATGAGTACCTGTGTACACTGGGCTAGGATGAAACTTTATTATTCTGTGGAGACTACAGGGAACCACTGAAAGACTTCAAGCAAGGATGTGTGCCAAGAATTTTAAAAATATGTCTCAGAACCAATAAAGGAAGACCTATCTGAGAAGGACCAGACTGAAGCAAGGAGTCCAGTTACAAAAAGCTTTTCCAATCATCCAAGTGAAAAATGGTTTTTAAGACAGGCTTCTTCATATTCTGCCCTAAACTTGCCAATTGACTTAGATTCACTCGCATTCTGAATTATTTATTAATTTACCCAAGAGACAGAAGGAAAGAATAACTGAATCCCTATAATGGTTTTAAGAACTCATAGTATTCTATCAAGGTATGGGTGTGCATAAAGTAAAACTCCTGGTTCTTCCTTTTTTTTTTTTTTTGGTTTTTCATTTTCTCCACATTCGAGTCTAGACTCCTCAGCACAATACTCAAGGCTAGCCCTTTGCAATCTGGCCCCAACTCTTCCTTCTTGGTCTTACATCCTCCTCTTCTCCTCATGTCCTCCACCAACTTGGAGTTACCCTCAGCTGCGTGAGCAGGGCAACATTCAGTCTTGGCCTCAGCTTCTGTATCTGTGTTTCCATGACCTGACCTTCCTTCCTTCTACTCTACTAGGCAAACTTCTTGACTTAAGCCTAAGTGTCTCCCTAGAGCACTAACACCACCAACATACCACTCTGTTATGACTCCGTGGTTATTTGGGCCTGTTCCCCTCACTGCACCAATAGACTCCAATGGCTGATTATCAGAAGCACAAGGCAATTTGTTTCTTGTTGTTGTGCTTTTAAATTTATTTTACTGTAGTATAGTTAATTTACGATGTTGTGTTAATTTCTGCTTGACAGCCAAGTGACAAAGCTATACATATCAGTTCAGTTCAGTTGCTCAGTTGTGTCCTACTCTTTTAGATAAGTTATACATATATATACATTCTTTTTCACCTTCTTTTCCATTATGGTTTATTACAGAGTATTGAACATAGTTGCCTGTGTTATACAGTAGGATCTTGTTGTTTATAATAGTTTGCATCTTCTAATCCCCAATTTCTAATCCATCCCTCACTCACCTCCCTCCCTCTTGGCAACCACGAGTCTATTCTTCATGTCTGTGAGTCTGTTCCTCTTCTGTAGATAACTTCATTTGTGTCTTAGTTTAGATTCCACTTTTAAGTAGTATTATACGATATTAGTCTTTCTGACTTACTTCACTTAGTACGCAAATCTCTAGGTCCATCCATATTGCTGAAAATGGCATTATTTCATTCTTCTTTAGGGCTGAGTAGTATTCCAGCATCCACTTATCTGTACATGAGCATTTAGGTTGTTTCCACGTCTTGGCTATTGTGAAAAGCACTGCTATGAACAAAGGGGAGCATGTATCTTTTTGAATTAGAGTTTTGTCTAGATATATGCCTGAGGAGTAGGAATTGATGGATCATATGGCAACTCTGTTTTTAGTTTTTTGAGGAGCCTCCTTACTGTGTTCCGTAGTGGTTGCACCATTTTACATTCCCTCCGACAACGTAGGAGGTTTCCCTTTTCTCCACACCTCTCCAGCATTTGTTATTTGTAGATTTTTTTGTTGTTGTTATTTGGATGGATCATATGGCAACTCTGTTTTTAGTTTTTTGAGGAGCCTCCTTACTGTGTTCCGTAGTGGTTGCACCATTTTACATTCCCTCCGACAACGTAGGAGGTTTCCCTTTTCTCCACACCTCTCCAGCATTTGTTATTTGTAGATTTTTTTGTTGTTGTTATTTGGATGGATCATATGGCAACTCTGTTTTTAGTTTTTTGAGGAGCCTCCTTACTGTGTTCCGTAGTGGTTGCACCATTTTACATTCCCTCCGACAACGTAGGAGGTTTCCCTTTTCTCCACACCTCTCCAGCATTTGTTATTTGTAGATTTTTTTGTTGTTGTTATTTGGATGGATCATATGGCAACTCTGTTTTTAGTTTTTTGAGGAGCCTCCTTACTGTGTTCCGTAGTGGTTGCACCATTTTACATTCCCTCCGACAACGTAGGAGGTTTCCCTTTTCTCCACACCTCTCCAGCATTTGTTATTTGTAGATTTTTTAATGATGGTCATTTTGACTGATGTTTTTTACTAGACTTCCAGAGCCCACCCAGAACTACAAAATCTGATTCTTTGGGGGAGGGGCCAGAGAATCTGTTTGTTTTTTTTTAACATTGTCCTCCATTGACTGTAGTCATCACCACGAAGAGTGGGGGGGCGGGGGCGGTCCTCCATAGCTCATAAAATTGTCGACTGAAAAAAATGCACAAACTAAAAGTTGAAAATTATATCTAATTTGGTGGACAAAACTTAAGCCCAGAATGCAGCCTCTCAGTGGACAGAACACAACATTGTGAAGCCTCCTAAACTGACCCCATTGGCTCCCATATCACCTTGTTCCAACTTGTGTATAGTGCTTGCCATGGGATCCATGTGGCATGTGTCCCATTCTGCCATATTGTATACTTATTTGTCTACATGTCCTGCCCAGATCACATTTCTGTCTCCAGTCTTTTTCTTTTCTTCTTTCCTTTTTTTTCCCCCTAACTATTTTGCTAGTTGGCTCCACAGATACCTCCTCACTTGTTTCCCATCCAAATGTGAGCCTTCACAGCAGGGAACCCATCAGGTACCACAGATTCCATGTACATGGATGCTTGGGGAAGATTTGCAGTATGCAAAAGGAATAAAAGCAGGAAAAAATTTCTAGCGTGCAGTACATGTGAGAAACTACAAACAATTATTTTCAAGGCTTTTTGGTTTGACTAGGAAAAAAACCTGATCAACAATCTGGTTGCCAGGCTGGACTGTTGGTAGCAGCCACCCCTAGAGTTGATTACATGCATGTGTGCTCTGATGTATCCCACTCAGGAAGACAAGAGGAGTACGTTCTAATTCTGGGCCCTGGACTGCCAAGGACTTCGACCCAGAGTGGGGCCAGGCCACACCCTCCACTAATCTCCCCATAGCCTTTGTTTGAGTGAAGCCACTGATGAAGCCTATCACAATGGAGGCAAGCAAGGTGCCCTCCCATTACCATTCACAGTGAAGTGCCCAAAGCAATCACCAGGCGCCTCTATTGTCTTTGCTATTAGTTGAAGTTAATTTTTTCTTTTTTGTTTTTTTTATTAAGGCCCTTCTCTCCCGCCCTTCCCCCAACCTGGCTATCTACAGAATGAATTTCCAAAACACCCTAGCGGAAATGGCTTCTTTTAAGTACTACTATTATCACTGTGATTAGCATTATACTGAGCCCTACTTTCGCTTCTTGGAATCTCTCTGGGAATGCAAGTTCAGGATTTCCTGCTTAAAAGAATTAAAAAAACTAGAATTTCCAGTTTGAAAGTATTTCCAAAGACTTAGAAACCTCAGGCAGAAAGCTGGGTCTGGGATCTCAACCCCGCCCACCTGTGACTTGGGGGAGCTGGACCCTCTGGGTCGCCAATTTCCTATCTGTAAGTTCTCTGCCTTGGATTCCATACTTCTGAGGATCATGCAGTCTATGGAAAACGGTTTATCAACTTCGCATGCATGTGTGCGTGCTAAATCGCTTCAGTTGTGTCCGGCTCTTTGCGACCCCATGGACTGTAGCCCGCCAGGCTGCTCTGTCCCAGGATTCTCCAGGCAAGAATACTGGAGTGGGTTGCCAGATCCTCCTCCAGGGGATCTTCCTGACCCAGGGATCACCTGCGTGGGGAGACCCCACTGGTTTTCGAGTCCAATGCCTTAACCACTCAGCCATCACTACTCTTAACAACTTTAAACTCTCTGAAAAATCTGCCAAGCACCGGGCACAAAACCACAAGCTTGACACATTTTATCTAATGAGGGAGGAATTATATTACACTCTTATCTGACATGTAGGAAGCTGGATTTCTCCTTGACACTCCTCCCCAGGCACGAGTGTTCCCTCTGCCCCTCCATTTTTTATTAACTCCAATTCATTGATTCTATCTTGGAATCCTCACTCTCCTCTCCATCCCAGAAACTTGTCCTTCAAAGCCCTAGTTCTCATCTCACTCAGAGCATTTCTTTCTGGAATTAAGGACAAAGACTTGCATTTTCTTAGGTTCCTTGTGATTCTCCAGAGGGATCTCTTTGTCCTGCAAATCCCTTGAAGCCTCCCCTAATATGCACCACTGCCTTCTGTAAAGTTTAGCTGGCTAGAACAATCACCATTCACCTGCCTCCATCCCCCACTACACACACTGCTACTCTACAAAGATGCTAAGCGCTGAAAGTTCCCTTATGTTGCTTGCACCTTAGTGTCTCATGCTGATCATTTCCCCCTTGACTCCACCTGGTAATTTCTGCTCTGGCCTCACAAATACTTCTTGCCCAATCACATAGGCTGATGGTTGCTCCTCCTCTGGGTCCCGTAGCACTTGTGCATAGCTCCATGATGGCACATTACATTTCTGTTCATTACCCTGGAATACACTGGGTTGGCCAAAAAGTTAATTTGAGTTGTTCGATAATCGTGTGAAAAACTCAAACAATCTTTTTGGCCAACCAAATATATTCTGGTATCTAGGATGGAAAATGCTTGTTTTGGGAAAGATGAGAAATTGACATTAATAGGGTATAAGTGTTGCAGGAATGGGGACCCCATCCAGGGCCCAAAACTGGCCTCTTGTCTAACACTCAGAAATGAATTGTCCGAGGAGACACATGTGCTGACAAAGCAAGAGATTTTATTGGGGAAGGGCACCCGGGTGGAGAGCAGGAGGGTAAGGGAACCCAGGAGAACTGCTCTGCCGTGTGGCTCACAGTCTCGGGTTTTATGGTGATGGGATTAGTTTCCGAGTGGTCTTTGGCCAATCATTCTAATTCAGAATCTTTCCTGGTGGCGCACACATCACTCAGCCAAGATGGAAGCTAGTGAGAGGGATTCTGGGAAGTGGACGGACATGAGGTGTCTCCTTTTGACCTTTCTCGAACTCTTCCAGTTGGCAGTGGCTTATTAGTTCCGTATTCCTTACCAGGATCTCCTGTCATAAAACAACTCATGTGAATGGTTACTAAAGGGCCTGATCAGGGTGGACGGTTCCAGTCAGTGTGCTTCCCCTAACATAAGGAGTAGGTGAGATATAATGCCTGGCGCATATAGTAGATGAAGCTGGATAAGCAGAAGCTTTCCAGGTGGCTCAGTGGTAAAGAACCTGCCTGCCAATGCAGGAGACATGGGTTTGATCCCTGGGTTGAGAAGATCCCCTGGAGAAGGAAATGGCAACCCACTCCAGTATTCTTGCCTGGAAAATCCCATGGACAGAGGAGCCTGGTAGGCTACAGTCCATGGTATAATAGGAGGGAAAGGAGCAGGGCACAATTTTATAGCCCGAGGACACCACATAAACCAGTTGAAATCAAATGGGTCCAAGATGGCATACAAGTCAACTTCCCCTAGACCTTGATCCTCAATCAGCAAGCTAAATGACATACTCAGAAGCGCCATGACAGTTCCAGTCAGTTCAGTTCAGTCATTCAGTCAAGTCCGACTCTTTGTGACCCCATGGACTGCAGCACACCAGGCCTCCCTGTCCATCACCAACACCCGGAGTCTATTCAAACTCATTCCCATTGAGTTGGTGATGCCATCCAACCATCTCATCCTCTGTCGTCCCCTTCTCCTCCCGCCTTCAATCTTTCCCAGCATCAGGGTCTTTTCAAATGAGTCAGCTCTTCGCATCAGGTGGCCAAAGTACTGGAGTTTCAGCTTCAGCATCAGTCCTTCCAATGAATATTCAGGATTGATCTCCTTTAGGATGGGCTGGTTGGATCTCCTTGCTGTCCAAGGGACTCTCAAGAGTCTTCTCCAACGCCACAGATCAAAAGCATCAATTCTTTGGTGCTCAGCTTTCTTTATAGTTCCAACTCTCACATCCATACAGGACTACTGGAAAAACCATAGCCTTGACTAGATGGACCTTTGTTGGCAGAGTAATGTCTCTGCTTTTTAATATGCTGTCTAGGTTGGTCGTAACTTTTCTTCCAAGGAGTAAGCATCTTTTAATTTCATGGCTGCAGTCACCATTTGCAGTGATTTTGGAGCCCCCCAAAAATAAAGTCAGCCACTGTTTCCACTGTTTCCCCATCTATTTGCCATGAAGTGATGTGACCAGATGCCATGATCTTCGTTTT
The DNA here is from genome assembly GCF_019320065.1 of Cervus canadensis. Taxonomy (NCBI): domain Eukaryota; kingdom Metazoa; phylum Chordata; class Mammalia; order Artiodactyla; family Cervidae; genus Cervus; species Cervus canadensis. The sequence continues at coordinate 24,245,702 of NC_057390.1, read as the reverse complement.
CTGAATGCTGAGCTTTAAGCCAACTTTTTCACTCTCCTCTTTCACTTTCATCAAGAGGCTCTTTAGTTCTTCTTCACTTTCTGCCATAAGGGTGGTGTCATCTGCATATCTGAGGTTATTGATATTTCTCCTGGCAATCTTGATTCTAGCTTGTGCTTCCTCCAGCCCAGTGTTTCTCATGATGTACTCTGCATATAAGTTAAATAAGCAGGGAGACAATATACAGCCTTGACGTACTCCTCTTCCTATTTGGAACCAGTCTGTTGTTCCATGTCCAGTTCTAACTGCTGCTTCCTGAACTGTGTCGAGATTTCTCAAGAGGCAGGCCAGGTGGTCTGATATTCCCATCTCTTTCAGAATTTTCCACAGTTTATTGTGATCCACACAGTCAAAGACTTTGGCATAGTCAATAAAGCAGAAATAGATGTTTTTCTGGAACTCTCTTGCTTTTTTGATGATCCAGCAGATATTGGCAATTTGATCTCTGGTTCCTCTGCCTTTTCTAAAGCCAGCTTGAACATCTGAAAGTTCACAGTTCACGTATTGTTGGAGTCTAGCATGGGGAATTTTGAGTATTACTTTACTAATGTGTGAGATGAGTGCAACTGTGTGGTAGTTTGAGCATCTTTGGCATTGCCTTTCTTAGGGATTGGAATGAAAACTGACCTTTTCCAGTCCTGTGGCCACTGCTGTGTTTTCCAAATTTGCTGGCATATTGAGTGAGCACTTTTACAGCATCATCTTTTAGAATTTGAAATCTCTCAACTGGAATTCCATCACCTCCACTAGCTTTGTTCATAGTGATGCTTCCTAAGGCCCACTTGGCTTCACATTCCAGGATGTCTGGCTCTAGTCCAGTGATCACACCATCAGGATTATCTGGTCGTAAAGATCTTTTTGTACAGTTCTTCTGTGTATCTTGCCACTTCTTAATATCTTCTGCTTCTGTTAGGTCCGTACCATTTCTGTCCTTTATTGAGCCCATCTTTGCATGAAATATTCTCTTGGTATCTCTAATTTTCTTGAAGAGATCTCTAGTCTTTCCCATTCTATTATTTTCCTCTATTTCTTTGCACTGATTACTGAAGAAGGCTTTCTTATTTCTCCTTGCTATATTCTCTGGAACTCTGCATTCAAATGGGTATATCTTTCCTTCTCTCATGACAGTTCAAAGGCACTGTCAGAAGACCAAGGAGTGGGTGGTGGCCCAATTCCTGGAGGCGGCTCAATTCCTGGAACTCTCCACCCTTTTCCCAAAAGAATTGGAATAATTCTACTCATTAGCATGTGAAATTACCCAACTCATAAAAACTAACCATGCCACATTTCGCAGCAGCCATACGCACCCTCTGTGATGGCCCACACTCTATCTGTGGAGTGCGCTTCTCTCTGAATCTAAAGAAATCCACTTCTTACCTATTACTTTGTCTCTCACTGAATTATTTCTGCGATGAGACATCAAGAACCTGAGCTCCATTAGGTCCTGAAACCAGGTCCTGTGGGGTTTTGACTGGGTTCCAGTGCCAGCTACATGGGTTCAAACCCCAATCTGAGGTAAACAGTTTCAAGGGTTTGCAATGAGATCGACATGACTGAGCAACTAAGGGCACATACACACAGAAAATCTTAAGAGCCTTGATCGTTAAGAAACTTTGGGTTTCACTCTGTAGGTGATCCTGTTTTTAGGAAGGGGGCAACAATGCTCATGTTTTTAATGAGATGCACTGGAGAACAGAGAGGGAGAGAAAGTAAGGAAGTTAATGAAAAGGCCATGGCAAGTGTCCAGACAAGACGTTAAGAGTGCGTAACAAAAAGGGGGAAGTTCTGAGGTTGGATAAAGGGGCCAGATGGAGAGGATACAGGAAGGTTTCTAGCTTGGCAGTAGTTATTACACAAGAAATGCTGCTGAGGGACTTCCCTGGCAGCCCAGTCCAGTGGTTAAGAATCTGTACTTCCACTGCAGGGGGCATAGGTTTGATCCCTGGTCAGGGAACTAAGCTCCTGCCTGGGGTGTAATGTTGAAATAGGAGGGAAGGGGACAAAGTGCAAACTTGAAGAGAATGAATGACACAGCCCGGGGACATGATACAAACTGATTAGAACCAATTAGTCCAACAAGGTCGATGTCCACTAGACCTTGAGCCTCAGTATGTGTTCACTGAAACACATCAGCAAATTATGTGACACACCCACAGGCACCTTGACAGTTCCAAGGCTGACCATCAAAGACCAAAAAGTGTATGGTGGCCCAATTCCTGAAAATCTCCACCCCTTCCCCAAAATAGTTGGAATAAACTTCCCACTCATTAGCCTTTGAAATTACCCAGCCCATAAAAGTTAACCACACATTTCAAGGCTACTCTCTCTTCTGAGATGACCCACTCTACTTTCTGTAGAGTGTGTTTCTCTCTAAATAAATCCACTTCTTACCTATCACTTTGTCTCTCACTGAATTCGTTCTGTGATGTTGTTGTTGTCAGTTGCTCAGTGTCCGACCCTTTGTGACCCCATGGACTGCAACACACCAGGCTTCCTCGTCCATCACTATTTCCCGGAGCTTGCTCAAACTCATGTCCATTGAGTCAGTGGTGCTATCCAACCATCTCATCCTCTGTTGTCCCCTTCTCCTCCTGCTTTCAGTCTTTCCCAGCATCAGGGTCTTTTCTGATGAGTCAGCTCTTTGCATCAGGTGGCCAAAATATCGGAGCTTCAGTTTCAGCATCAGTCCTTCCAATGAATATTCAGGATTGATTTCCTTTAGGAAGGACTGGTTGGATCTCCTTGCAGTCCAAGGGACTCTCAAGAGTCTTCTCCAACACCACAGTTCAAAAGCATCAATTCTTCAGTGCTCGGCTTTCTTTATGGCCCAACTCTCACATCCATACATGACTACTGGAAAAACCATAGCTTTGACTATATGGACCTTTGTCGGCAAAGTAATGTCTCCGCTTTTTAATATGCTGCCTAGGTTTATCATATTTTTTCTGAGACATCAAGAACCTCAGCTTCATTAAGTCCTGTAACCTGGTGTGTGATCTCAGTTGGAAGACTATGAGTTTTGCCCAGGTTTGAGTCCCACACTGAGATGAATGGTTTCAGGGTGGCCAAAAAAAGAAAAGAAAAAGTCAGTGCCATCGGGTGCTTGATTTGGTAATGTGGCAAGAGAAAATTTGTGGAGAAAGACAGTTTTGTTTTGGTCATAATGCATTTGGAATATTTATAGCAATGTCCAGTGCAAGTGGAAATTATACCTAGAGCTAAGTTTAGAGGTGAGGGCTATGGTTTAGATTTCTAAGTCTTTTCTATGGAGATGACACTTAAAAACCATAGAAATGGAGAGGATCACTGAAGGGTAAATTGTCAAGTGAGATAAGAATCTAGCATTCTTTTACCCATGTCTCTTCTTCTTATTATGTCACAAATCCATAAATCAAGTGACATTAGTTAATACACTAAGAAGTCACTTTAAGGACAGAACTTTTTATTTTTTGGCTGCTCCCTGTGGCATAGCAGATCTTAATTCCCCAACCAAGGATGGAACCTACGCACCCTGCATTGTGAATGTGGAGTTTTAACCACTGGATTTCAAGGGAAGGAGGACAGCACACCATGGGGTTAAAGATCTTGATGGTCTTATGACCAAGCTGTTTTCTGTTATTGCTGTCATCTCTGGGACCTGGAGTTCTAGAGGCCTCCAATCTCTGTGAGACCGAAACAAACCCTTATGCTGATTAAAGAACTAGAGGCTCAAGGTCAGATATTAGTTGGTCATCAAATACGGCTATTGCCATGAAGTTAGGCAAGAAATGCACAGAGTGGTCCTTGGTATTCAGGACTATTCTCCTTACACTTAGAGATCTGTACCAGGAAGTTCTCAGGCAGATTCTAACAATGTAAGCCCAAGCTTGCATTCTCTGAGGACTCACCCACACTCCCAGGCTCCACACAGAGCTGGGACCAGGGTCATGTTTATCACTTGCAACTCTGTTCCCCTGACCACAGCTGACTGGAATAGAAGACTCCTGACTCAAGTGTGACAGTTACTCAAGAACCTGTGGATGAGGTAGGTACTTGGGAGTCTGTGTACTTGATCTAGGAGTATATACACATTTTGGAATAGTGGGTGGGTGGCAATTATCTTCCCCATGAACACAGAGAAAGATCATATGCAGAGAAAGCAGAAAAAAGGCAGGACTCATCAGTGTAGTCCAAAAAAGAGAGAAAGAAAGAAAGGCAGGAACACAGAGAAAAATGCCTGCCTTGGCATCTCACAGCCCTCTATTTTCAAATTTCAATCCCTCCTAAGCCCAGTTTCTTAAAGGCATGAATTCTGTCTTCCCTTTTGCCTAAGTTGATCTGAACAGGCTTCTGTAATTTACAAGCAAGGAGCCCTCATTAGTTGACAGTAGCCAACTGGGTAAGAGCCTCAATAGGAGGAGTGGCTAGAATAGATGTTATTGAGAAGACTTGGGAAATATCTAAATCCTATCAAGAGTCTGAAGTATATCCTTAGGACTGAAATGGATTTAGTGAAAGCTGTAACCTAATCAACTGTTAACAGGACTGAAGAAAGGATACCTAAGGACACGGGAGTCTAGTGCAAAATGAGTGCTTTGCAGTGTTTACTGAATGACTAAAACTTAAAGGCAAACATCAAATTGGGGGGCAAACACAACAAAGGGAAAATAATTTTTCTACCTATATCATTTTTACCCCTCATTTAAGATTTCTACAAGGCTATCACATAATATTGGCTTTAATGAGTATTGTTTTGTCCATCCACAAGTGGACTTCCTTTATCAGACTCAACTCCTGATGACTAGATAAGGCATGTGATGTGCACCAGAGCCTTCCCCTAGCAGGTTTTTTTTTTTTTTTTTTTTAAACTTCCAGCCAGAGAAAGGGAGGCTGATATGGCAGACAAGTTTCCACTTCAATAGAAGAAGCCATTCTTCACTGGGAAGCAAAGATGCAGACAATGCAGCGAGAAAGTGACATTTGAGTAACTGATTCCAGTTGTCTCTGAAGCCAGCTGCCTCTACCCCTCTCATAGTTTGGTTACATGAACCAATAAAGCCTCTGATTGGGACACCTGTGCTCTGGTCAAACATGGGCCATGAAGGGCCACTCTAAATTCCTAATCACCCAGTCCGCACTGAGGCAGAATTGCCTTAGAGATAGTCTATAACCTTTCCCTGTACACAGACTTGATTTACTCTATGCCCTCTTTATTGTAAGAGGCCCCAGGGAAGGTCTTTGGAGGGTCAATACTCCTGTGGTTTATTTTATTTTTTTTTCTGTGGTTTATTTTTTATCTACTTGTACATGTCGAAAGTTCCAGGACTACTCTCTGGGTCCTTTGAGAGAGATACATGTCATCAACACGTACCCAAAAGGTACAAACGTATTGCTTAGGCCAACATTTTTCTCTTCCTTCTTAGTTGCAGAACCCTGATTTTATTAAAGGCAGCAAGTCACCTATCTTAAAGACATTTCCCATCCTCTCTTGAAGGTAAATGTACCATGTGACCAAATTCTGGCCAATGACATACAAATAGAAGTGCACGGTACTTCTGGGAGTCTCCTTTTTATGTATTTATTTAGACTGCGCTGGGTCTTCCCAGCTTCCTCTAGTTGCCATGAGTGGGGACTATTCTCTAGTTGAGGTGCATGGGCTTCTCTTGTTGCAGAGCATAGGCCTCCATAGTTGTGGCTCGAAGCCTCAGTAGTCCCAAGGTATGTGGAATCTTCCTGGACCAGGGATTGAACCAGTGTCCCCTGTATTGGCAGGCGGATTCCCAGCCACTAGACCACCAGGGAAGTCCCACTAGACCACTAACAAGCAGAGACGAAGCCTTGGGACTCCATGAGAGAATTTTGACGTTTTATTTATCAAGTAGTCATCTTGAATCATGATAGCTCCAATGATAGCTCCCCTGCCGCATAAGACCTGGGTTCTTTCTACCTTGCTGTTCACCTTCATTAGCTCATTGTCTCAAGGTCCAAGATGGCTGTTAGAACTCCATGCAACACTTCCAGTTGCACACAATAGACACAGTTTTTAAAAAGTGCATAAGCAAGGGTTCAGAGGCCAGAAAGGTGAGGAAAAATCAGGACAGGAGACCATGAAGTGGTGATGGAAGGAAAATCAGACAGTGGTGCCCTAAAATTTAGCCTAATGAAGACATTGTTTAAGAAGAAGGGAATGGTTGACTGTTAAATGCTGCTCAGAGGTCAAAAAGATGATTGAAAACTGACAGTCAGATCTAACAATAAGAACATGGCTGTTGACCTTGAAAAAGTTGTAGTGGAATTGTGGGGGCAAGATCTGTTTGTCGTTGGGGCACCAGAGAGAATAAAAGGTGAAACATTGGAGAGAATGAATACAGACAACAGTTTTAGGGAGTTTTACACCAAGAGGTAAGCTAGCTATGTAATTTACAATCCAAACTTGAATGCATTTGAAAAGGGCATTGTTAATAATAAAATATAAACTGCAACTGTCATGGTAAACTGAAGTAGATGTTATTTTATGAAAAGAAGAGAGGGCTATGGCTGGAAGTGAAGTGGAAGACAAAGTGTTGATTTGTTTTGCTGTGTTTTTTTTAAGAAGGGAGAAATAATTGGAGAAATGATCTGGTAGGGAAGGAAAGTTTTATGGTGGCGGAAGGAAAGGACATTTTTAGAGCAATTTCTTTGAGTAGAGAAGAGGGGATAGTGTATTGTGTAAAGGCGAGGGCTAAGAACACAGATGGAAGGCAAAGAACATGAGGACCTGTAGATGAGATGATGGACATGTAGATAACATGAGGACATGTAGATAAGATGATGTCCTGGGAACCTGTGGAAATATTTTTAGATAGGTTATCGAAATAGGACATTTACTATATGGATTAGGGAGGAGTTTTTAGAGATTTTAAGAGAGAGATATATGAAATAGGAAATATATGAAAAATATGAAATATATGACAAATATGAAAATATGAAATATATGAAAATATATGAAATATATGAAAAATATGAAAAGTATGAAAATATATGAAATATATGAAAAGTATGAACATATATGAAATATGAAACATATGAAAATATGAAAATATATGAAAAAATTAAATATATGAAAAATATGAAAATTATGAAAATATAAGAAATATATGAAAAATATGAAAATTATGAAAATATATGAAATATATGAAAAAATGAAATATATGAAAATATATGAAAAGTATGAAAATATATGAAATATATGAAAAATATGAAAATTATGAAAATATAAGAAATATATGAAAAATATGAAAATATATGAAATATATGACAAATATGAAAATATATGAAATATATGAAAATATGAAAATATATGAAATATATGAAAAATATGAAAAGTATGAAAATACATGAAAAATATGAAAAATGTGAAAATGTATGAAATATATGAAAAGTATTAAAATATATGAAATATATGAAA